>NC_091859.1:45471773-46106398 GCF_037783145.1 Equus przewalskii
AGAGCAGAGGCACAATTGACTGACATAGAGCTACCATCAACACGCACGCATCTAACCACACAGCTAATAGTATGTCACCAAAACCTGAAAAAACTGCTGGGAGAGAGAGATTAGTCAATTACTGTGATCAGCTGTTTTAAGTACGCTGAGAATCTTTTGGATCACGCAGGCAAACACACACCCAGGAAAGAGAGAGAGAGGAAGGAAGCAAGGAGGGAAGGAAGGAGGAGAGAAGGAAGGAGGAGAGAGAGGCAAAGATTGAACCAGTAAGTTCGAGATATATGGAATATTTATAAGCATAAACAAATTGTGTCAATAATTTCCAAAGTTCCAATACTACACAGAAAATATTTCCCAACTATAATACGATCAATTTTGAAAATAATTACAAAAAATTATTCAAATTGCCAATTTGTTTAGAAGTGAGTGACATTTTATTGCATAAGTTTTGGGTTATGAAGGAGAACACAAGAACTAATTAAAAATATTTGGAAGTGAATGAAAATAAAACACTACATGTGAAATCTGTGGACTGGGCTAACGCAGCGCTCAGGGTGGGGATTTGTGGTTTTAAACGCTTTAACCAGGAAGCCAGTGAGATTAAAAACAGGTGAACATTTTTCAACTCAAAAAATTGGAGAAGCACCACAGAACAGCCCAAAGCTACAAGAAGCGAAGAAACAAGAAAGAAAAGGACAAAAATCAATGAGAAAGAAAAGGCTTGGAAGAGAGAGATCACCAAAATTTCATCCTTTAAAGAGATTAATAGAACTGTCGGCTTTCCATGAGTCTGATCATGAAAAAGCTGGAGGACGGAGAGAAGGTGCAGGTGACACAGAGGGAAATAAGGCCAGCAGAGCTGGAACACTCCCCAAGGATGTCAACTAGTGTCCACACGCCGATGTGCCCAAAACCTCGGTATAAGGGATTGAAGGAAAAAATTCACAAACTGGCTGAAAAAGAAATGGGGAGCTTGAAATGACCGATACTTATTAAAGAAATTAAAATTATAGCCAGACTTCCCTCTTCAAAAACCCTGGAAAAAACTAAAAAAAATTGAAGTCCGTCAAACTTTCAAGGAACAGACAATTCCTGAAATAGCTTGTTTCAGAATATTGTATAATATAATATAGTAATCCAGCTAACTTTATGAAACTAATGTGATATTGGTTTCAAAACCAGCAAGACTTATAAAAAATATATAGTTCCACTTCAGCAATGAACACAGATACCAAAATCACAAATAAAATATTGGTTAATGAATATAAAATTGTATTTAAAAATACATCATGAAGCACAGACAAACAGCAGGCTCAGCAGAGGAACCTGAGGTGCCCTCCCGTCAAGACGAGGGACATGTCAGCTCACCACCACTGCTCAGCGTGGTCCTGGAGACGGCAGCCTTCAAGGTAAGGAAAAGCGTGCACACTTGGGCAGAGGAGAGCTGTTACATCATCATTTGCAGATTCAACGGTGAGCTTCCTAGGAAAGAAATAAACAGTGAACAGACAACCTACAAATTCACCACGCCCACTGGAGACACACTCAGCAGGTCAGCCAACAGCACCACCTGTACCAGTGATGATCAGCCAGAGTGTGTGATAAAACAGCACACTCGCACAACAGCCACATGAACCGTGTATCTGGGACCGACCTTAGCCATGCACGAGCCCTCTATGGAGAGAATTTTAAAACTGGTAAGGGATGAAGTGGACCATCTGAATAAATGAACAGGATGCCATGATCTGGGGTCTAATTTTTTATTATAAAGATGTCAGTTCTCCCCAAATTAATCTATACATTTGATGCAATCTGAATTGGAGTTCTAATTGCAGCTTTTGAAAAAACAGAACTATTTAAAAATTTATATAGATGAATACATGTTCTCAAATAGGTCCTTCAAACTGAAGTTTTTTAAAAAATGTAAGCACATGTTATGACATACTGCATAGCCTCAGCGATCAACGGGGTGGGTGCCAGCGTGGACCGGGAGGGAGTGCAGAGGCCCACCGAAGTGCACAGAGGAGGCAATTGCATGAGAAATCAAATCGGTGGGAAGAGCAGATGGCTCGGTGGGTGGAGTTGGGACACCCGCTTGCTGTTTATTGGAAAATAAAATTGTACCCATGCCTGACAACGAGTACAGTGATGGACCCTGTTGTGGAGGGTAAAACTGTGACGTTAACAGAATAAAGTGTGGAATCCTCTGTTTTGTCACCTGGAGAAAGGAAGGGCTAATTTAAGAAAAGAAAAACTTCAGAAGCACAGACCAGGAGACTCAAGCTGTAATATTTTCGATCCTATTTACATTTGTAGTAATTTCCTACTGCTGCCATAATAAATTACCACAACTCAAATTGATTAATTGACAGTTCTACACGTCAGAAGTCCCACACTGGTCTCGGGTTGAAATCCAGGTGTGGGCGGGGCTGGATCCTTCAAGGGCTCCGGGCGAGAATCCACTTTCTTGCCTCTTCCAGCCTCTAAGGTGCCGCCTCCTTGGCTCAGGGCCCCTTCTCTCTTCAAAGCCGCCACACGGAGTCCAGTCCTTCTCACACTGCATCGCCTGGCCTCCTCAGCTGCCTCCTTCCAACAGGTAAGGACCCTTAGGACCCTCCCTAACAGATGGACCCGCCTGGATAATCCAAGATAATGGCCCTAATTTAAGGTAGGCTGATAGCAAACTTAATTCCCCCTGCAGCCTCAAATCCCCGTTGCTGTGTAAAGTCACCTCGGCACAGGTTTCAGGGATCATGACACGGGCATCTTCGGGGAGGGCGTTATCCTGCCTACATTGTATTATGTATATGTTATGTTGTATATATTACATGATGTTACACTACATGGTATTACATTATTATATTATTTTATATTATATTCAAACGCATGTAATTTCTCTCTGTGTATATTTGTACATGGATAATGTCCTGAAAGGTGCAAGTGTTTTCAGTAGGTTTCTCCCCAGGGGAGGATGTGGTCTTACCTGTTTCCCACACCCCCTTCTCTAGGGTCCCGTGTTTTTTACCATGAGCTTGCAGTGTTTCCATAAGGATGTGTGGGCTTCCATTACAGAAGGTTTAAACGAACATTTATAGTGAGGAATGGCTCACCATAGCCAGGTCTTAATTGTAGGTGTATCCCAGAACATGCTGGCCACACCAGGGACCAGCAACTACTGTCCTTGCTCGTTGGGTGGTGCGTTCTGGCCGTGTCCTGCTCGGGGGCACCCAGAGCAGAGGAGCTCCCTGGTGTTGGCTCAGCTGCACCAGGATCTTGCAGATAAAGCGTCTGCTTTGTGTTTTCTGGCCCAATGAGGAGAATTGCAGGTAAGGGGCTCCCATTAGAGGCAGTCTTGTTTAATTAATCTTTAATTAGTGGGCAAAACGGATGACAGCTTTCCTCCACCAGGAAACTCGCCTGCAGCATTTATCAACTTGCTCGTACTTGCTCGTCCCTGTGACCCGTCCACACAGTAAATCAAATCCTCGCGCCTCTCCAATGCGTGGGGCAAATAATTAAACTGTCCATAAAGGAGGCGACGTCTTAACGGAGAGTAACGGTGTGCGAAGCAGCCGCTCGGACGAGCCTGTGGAGCCTTGAGAAGCTTCCACATTAACTGACCACCTCCCCCGCTGGCTGGCTTCACCTCCCAGGTGGACCCGACAGCAGACGGTCAGCCTAAGGCAAGTGGTGAATCGTGGGCACAACTTGGAGTGTGGAAGCTGAGAATGTGGAAGCCACGAGAGCTGATGATCATCCGGCCGCCTGGCCAACCTCCGCCAGCCGCCTTGTCCCTCATCCCTGCAGTGTCCCGTCCCCACTTTGTCCCACTGCAATCCTAGGGCACTGTTGGTGCTCTCTCAATGCCAGGAATGGAGTTTGTCATCCAGAAGGTGACCTCAAAGCACTCAGACCCCAAGCACCTTGAGAGGGGCAGACGGGGCCCTGGGGAAGGGCAGACCATTCAGCACGTGGAGGCCAGTAGCTTCTTCATCCGTTCACTTCTTTACCTGCTACAGGTTCGCTTGTGACAACTTTGTACAAAACTGCAGGGCAATTGGAGGAGAAGCCACAGCTCCTACCCTCCTGGGGTTGACCATCCAGGTGAGCGGAAGATCTATTTCAATATGGGGGGACCAAAAGTCCTGGTGTCCAGACTCCCCGTTTTCATTCCCTGCCTGCATCTATCCACCAGGAAATCAGGCTCAACCTGCGGAAGCACCCAGAATCCAGGCACTTCTGATTTACCCCCCACCCTCACCCAAGTGCTGTCTCAAGGGCCTGGGCTTCCTGACATGGCCCGTGTCGCCAGCCTGGCTTCCCCAGGGTCTGCTCCTGACACAGCCAAAGGGGGCCTGTCACAGGAAACCCCCCATCTCCTCCAACCCCTGCAGGGCCCTGCCTTCCCCTGGGTGAAGGTGCTCTCACACCCGCAGGGCCAGCTCCATCTTCCCTGAATCCTCTCTCTCGCTCCCTCATCTCACTCTCTCCCTTCTGGACTCACCAGGCAGGCTCCTGCCCCAGGGCCTTTGCCCAGGCCAGGCCTCTCCCTGAGATGCTCACTCTCTCACCTCCTTCAGGTCTTTGATCAAATGTCACCTTCTCCAGGAGGCCCATCTGACCACTTAAACACGAACCCTGCTTCCTCCACACACCCCAGGGCTCCCTAAGTATTGAGGAATGAATGAGTGAATGGGAGTTCAGAAAGAGGTAAGGACAGGTGTGCGGGAGCTGTGCAGACCCTGACTCTGGCACTCAGAGCCTAGAGAGCATCTCTCAGGGCCGCACTAGACATCAGACCAGAACTGGGGCGTTCGAATTAGCAGTGGCCGGAGGTGGAGAGACAGGCAGGCGTCCTTGGTGGAGGTGGGGTTGGAGGAACAGGCCGAGTGACGCTGAGGTCTGCACAGTACCTGGAAGGGCAGCTCCGCCTTCTGCAGAGCGTGCAGGAGAAAGACGGCAGCTGGCGCCTGTGGAACATGTGGGTGCTGCGGGAGATCGGGTGGAGAATTCCAGAAGCTTGGCTGGCGTTCTCGACCCGGGAAGAGGTCTGGTCTGTTCGGGTGAATTTGAAAGGCACCAACACAGATGTGTAAACCGAGGCAGGTTATAGGATGAAAAGCTCAAACTCAGTGCACAAGCTGTAAGAGGCATGAGCTGAGGATCCCCATGGGTCCCCAGATGTGTGACTGGCTGGTCACAGATCGGCCAGTGGAGGCGTGAAGAAGTGGCCAGAGGTGAGAGAGGAGAGCGTGGGTTGTGGGATCCTGGATGTAGGACGCCAAGCAGGGGCGGAGGGTCAACAGAGACAAAGCAGACAGTCTCCTGGGCTGGACTGAAGTACGTGAGTGGACTCTGCCCTCGTTTCCACTCGTCCACATGTCCCCAAGCTCCTCCTGCACGCCCACTGCGTGCCCGGCTCTCGGCAATGGCCCTCGGGAGCCAGGCTGGCAAAGGAGTCAGACGGCAGGCAACAGGCGGTGACAGGTGAAGAGGCCAGCGCCTGCATCCTTCCATCTGGAAATCAGAGAGCAGCGGAAGAGGGAGGTGCTGGAGCCGGAGGGGCTTGCTGGCGTGGGCGTGAGCTGAGCTTGTTGATCAAGTGAAGGGAAGAGGGGCCTGTGGAATGTCAGAGGAGGAAGTTTCTGGAAAGAGAGACCCAGATGCAGGACAAAGGCGAGAGTCGAGGGCCTGGAAGGAGATGGAGTCTGGGCTGGGAGGGGGAGCTCCCAGGGAGGGGGTTGTGCGATGGGGGGAACTTGAGGAAACCACACGAGGTGTTATCACAAGTGGCTTCACCTCACAGGCTCGCACTCAGGGGTGTGTCCATCGGGAACAGGACCCAGCAGCCCGCCCGTCTCGGCACTGCCCCATGCGTTTCAGCCTCTGAACGTGTGGAGGCCCATCCATCCTTCCTGCCCTGCCCTGTGGGGTTGATGGATAAATGGTTGAATAATGGGCTTTGACTTTATATTCATGAGCCCTGGAATTTCACGCTTTTGATCAGCATACAGGAACATTTCAGGTGGATTTATTTTAACAAAAGCCTCGCCTCCATCCAGCGGGTCTGAGCATCCATATGCTTCAGAGAGGCCCTGCCATCTGCACTGTTGGATCTCATTTCCACCCGTAATAGGCTGGACACGGGCCTGCAGGTGCCAGAGGAGCAGCTCTGCCCTGGAAGCCGGACCACCTGTCCACACCAGCGAGGGTGGGCTTTCCTGGCATTTTTGGGATAATTGAGGGTGACATGTCCTGCACCCAGATGGATACAGGCCTCTGTGAAGAGTCAAGGTGGGAGGGGGCTCCTCATCATCTGTCTGTGATACAACCAGAAGCACGTTCCTAAAATTACAAGTTCTAAAGGACCACGATAACAGCTTAAGCATCACTAAACCCACACACGGAGCTCGAGTTCTAAGCATGCGCTTTTTTATTGCGGTAAAATACACGTAGCATAGACTTTACCAGTAGAGACATTCGGTGCATTGAGAATGTCGTGTAACCATCACCACCATCTGGTTCCAGAACATTTTCATCACCCCAAAGCAAGTCCATACACGTTAGCAGTCACTCTCCCTCCCCTGGCACCCACTGCCCTGCTCTCTGTCCCTGTGGGTTTTCTGATCCTGGACGCTCCCTGTGAGCAGGTTCGTACAATATGTGCTCTTCTGTGACTGTCTTCTTTGTCTCAGCACAACGTCGTCAAGGCTCATCCTGTTGCAGGGTGTCAGTGCTTCATTCTCATTTATGGCTGAATAATATTCCTTCCTGTTCAAACAAAAACTTGTGCAGTCATGATCCTAGCAGCACTAGTCACAGCAGCCAAAGGTGGAACAACCCCGCTGTCCGTCAGCTGAAGGCTGGATGAACGACGGTGGCCTGGAGTGTGTGTTTAATGTGGGTGGTGCGTTGTGAAGCAGAGGGCGAGCCAGAGAGCCTCCGCAGGGTGACATCTGCCAGGAACCCCCAGGAGGTCCCGGCTAGCTGAGAGCAGTCTGACTCGCTTCACACCCAGCGTCTGAAACACATGTGTACGAAGCGTCCTCTTCCCTCGGACACCCCCACGTCACTGAAGAACATCTCCATCCCTCAAGGTGTCCAGAACAGACACCTCCACCTCTCTCCCCTCTTCCCTCACATCTAACACATCCCCTCACGTCTCCCACCTCCCCTCACGTCTCACACCTCCCCTCACGTCTCCCACCTCCCCTCACGTCTCACACCTCCCCTCATGTCTCACACCTCCCCTCACGTCTGACACATCCCCTCACGTCTCACACCTCCCCTCACGTCTCACACCTCCCCTCACGTCTCACACCTCCCCTCACGTCTCCCACCTCCCCTCACGTCTCACACCTCCCCTCACGTCTCACACCTCCCCTCACGTCTCACACCTCCCCTCACGTCTGACACATCCCCTCACGTCTCCCACCTTCCCTCACGTCTCCCACCTCCCCTCACGTCTCCCACCTCCCCTCACGTCTCACACCTCCCCTCACGTCTCACACCTCCCCTCACGTCTCCCACCTTCCCTCACGTCTGACACATCCCCTCACGTCTCACACCTCCCCTCACGTCTCCCACCTCCCCTCACGTCTGACACATCCCCTCCTGTCTGGCACATCCCCTCACAGCTAGCTGGCAAATTCTGCCTCCAGGGCCACCCTCATTTCCCAAAGCCAATCATGGCCACGATGGGTCACCTCTCTGCAGCTGTGGCTCCAGGGTCCTGGGCTCTGGCTCTGCTCTGATCTGGTCTAAGCACCGCAAGACGCGAATCTGATCGTGGTTCTCCCCAGTTTGAAATCATTCCTTGGCTCCCCATTGCTGTGGGCAGGGAATCCAAAGTCCTCAGTGAGCCCATGAGACCCCTCTGGGTCTGGCCTCTGCGTCTCCCCAAACACCCAGTGAATTTGGGCCCCAAGTGCTCCCGCCGACCTCCCTCTGCGCTCTGCTTGCCCCCCACCCCACAGGCTGCCCCAGCTACACCCAGCCTGGGAGGACTCGCCCTGTCCTGGCAGCTGCCCTTGGCCCCGATGCTGAGGCTGCGATGCTGCCGCATTTCTGCAGCACAGCTGGGCTTGGAGCCTGCCCTCCCCAAACTCCTGCTGGCGAATGAGTGGAGCTGCTGCATCAGCCTCTGCCTCCTGCTTCCTTGTTCCATGCTGTCCGTTGGGGCCATCGCTCCCTCCTGCACAGCCCCCAGGAGCTGGGGGTCCCTGGCACCCGACGCTCTGGGTTCAAATCCCGGTTCGATCCTCACCAGTGACGTGACCGTGAGTAAATTTCTGAGCATCTCGGAGCCTTGGTCTCCTTACCTGTAGGGCTGATCCATGAGCTGTCAGAGGACCCAGCGAGTTACTACACCAGAGAGCCTGGAACAGCGGCTGCACATGATCTTTAAGAACCCAGCTGTCACAATGATCGTTGCTCCGTGAGTGAGAGCTGTTGGTTTTGTTATAATTACAACAATAATCCAGTGGAAAGCCAAGTCGGCTCCAATAATCCCAGTGTGACTCTGGCTGCCAGATGCCAAGGAAGAACCACAGTCATGCGGCTCCTGTCTCTCCAAGGAGAGCTCCCCGCGGCTCTCGGCACTACCACGAGGAGCTGCCTCGCCGTGCCACTGGGAGGTTGGCCACTTCCTCCCTGGATCTGTGTAGAAAATGGACCCCAGCAGCACGCACCTCCTGGGGGGACTGCTTGTTGGCCCCCGGTACCTTGTAAGACAGCGACCTTCTGCCCTCGGCTCTTCCGAGGTGGCCCTGCGGGTCTTTGCTCAGAACCTCACGTGGCGAGGCTGTCACTGTGCAAGAACTGCCATGAGAGGAATCGCCACAGCCCCGAGCCCCGGCCTCCAGAGATGCTGAGCCTTCCTCGTTCTCTGATGACTCCAGTCCACGCCAGCACAGGCTGGACCCCAGCCTGCTTCAGGGAGTACCACGTTCTTGCTCGAAGTCCCCGCAGGTGGCAGGGACCCAGCAGAGGACTTCAAGGAGGGGCTGGTGGAGCCTCATGAGGGAAGAAAACCTGGATCCCAGAGCCACCACCTGGAAGGCGCTGCTTAGAGCTGTAAAAACCTCTTGATTTTCCTTCCCTTGTGGTGGGTGACGTGAGGACTGTGGCAGAGTCACCACCTCCCGCATTTAAAGGGCACCGCTGCGCCCTGCCAGTGCTGGAGACAAAGAGATGCACGGGGCTCGTGGTTTCACCCACTTCTAGACACACTCCACCCAGGGAGCTTCCTGGAAGCAGAAGAGTTGGGGAGAAACTGCCCTAAACAGGGCCCGGGTCAGCCTGGGGGCTGAGGCCTGTGTCTGCTCAGGAGCCCATTGGGCGGGTGGCCTGGCCCACAGCCTGGAGGGGGCAGGCTGGTCTGGGACCTACATGAAGACACCAGGCTCGGGACTGAGGGGAATCACCCCTTCCTCCCTTACAGGACGTGGGGGAGAGACGTGGGGGACAGGCCACTGCGAGCTCTGCATTTCCATCCCAGCGACATTCAGGAAGGGCCAGTCAAGGCCTTTGTCAGATCTGAGAATCCCCCGAGGGGCAGAGTGCAGAGCAAAGTGCAGACCGGTGGGGGGCCTATGGGGTCAAGGACGGGTTCAGACAAGCCTGGGTCTGGCTGGGAGAGGCGCTAGGCGCCCACCACTTGAAAACGAGTGGCCTCTAGGAAGATGGTGAGCACACAGTGAGGCAGTGTGAAGAGCATGGCCTGTGCCAGGAAGGAGGGACTGAGCACTGGGAAGGGTGGAGGGGTGCAGACGATTTGGCTGCAAGGCACCCTAGCAGAGATGCCCCTTCCTCCAGAAAGGTCGAGGGGGAAAACTAGGAGGAGAGGCAGGGCTGCCATGCCTAGCTCTGGGCTCCGGTGTGGGTGAGGGGAGTTGAAGGACCCCTCAGGTCTCATCCTGGCTGGGACACAGTGGAGAAGGGACTCCAGGCAGACCCCGCCTAGTGAGAGCTCTGGGCTGATGCTCCGCACCTTCCTCTGGGCTGTGTGACAGGAGCTGGATGGGAGAAATCCCTGTGGACAGCCTGGAGGAGGGTTGGGGCCTGTGCAGCCTCTGCTCCTTGGGCTCCGGGAGACATGCCCAGGCCACTAGCTTCAGGCATGACTTACCAGCTCCTTTGCAGTGACCACCAAGGTGTCGTAATTCAGGTTAACTGGACGTCCACCTCCCTCCGAACTCCAACTCAATAGCATTTCATTACTGTGCTGGTGGATGGAGCACTTTCTTGTGTTGCAAGTTTATCTCAGCCTAAATTATTAAGCAGATTGTTTAATAATGCAAGCCTTCGCATTGTGGATGGAAAAGCAGATGCCTTGTTTCAAAGCATATTGTTTCCAGAAAGCAGCGGGCGACCGGGGCCCGCTCCTATCAGATCTCCCAGTGCAGGGTCATCTGTTTGTCGAGACGGAAGGGGGCCTCTCGGCTGATAAACGAGGCTCAGCCCAGCTCTGCGCACCTAGACGGGCGATCAACATCTTGCTCTTCTTCCTAATTTACTTATTTGTCTGCGTTTGACGAGGTCCCTGGGATGAATGCTGACTGTTTTGGTATTTTTCAGGGAAGAGCAGATGCTGTCCTGAAGAAAGCCCATTCACACCTGCCCCCAGGTGCGCACACTTCCCTGCTGTACACTCACGTGTGAATGGTGCATTCTCACTGCTCAGGGAAGAATTAGCTTCCGGGTTAATTCTCTTTCATTACGAGCCCTCCAAGCAGGCGCCCCTCGGACGTCAGAAACCAGGCTCACTGCCCGCCCAGCGTGTGAGACGAAGGTCACGGAGGAGCCAGCGGAGAGGCGCACTTGCTTTGCATGGGAATGGACTCCACGCCAACCCCACGTTAATTAAGCATAGGTTCCACCCAGGAGCTTTAACCGAAGGCCCTGCTCTCCTCTCGCTGAGACATGGCAGCCCAGCCACTTCTTCAGCACCAGCCCCAACGTCCCCAGGGACCTGCACGTTTCAGGGCCCCTTGCTGCAGCCAGGGAGGCTCCAGAACACATAGAATCCCGTTTGCAAGCCCTATAAAGCGTGTCCACCACCACTGCCTCGGGATCTTAGAGTAGGAAGATGTCCTGGTTGGGTTGCTCCAACCACATGCGAAACGCTGAAAGGACCTTGGGACACTCAGAGGAAGTGGGGTCTTCACGGTGCGATGCCGCCGTGGGAGCACGTCCAGCCTGGGAGAGGAGGCCACTGGTTTGCTCTTAACTGGGGCCCTCTTGAGGGTGGAAGGGGGACCTTGAATAACAGCACAGGGACAAAGACAGCAAGCAGGACGTCTGGGACGGGCCGGCACACAGGTCACCCAGGTCTAAAAGCCTTTCGAGACACCTGTCACAGCCTCAGGAGCGGCCAGCGAGCCTGGGCTCTTCCTGACCCAGCTCTCCTCAGACAGCACCTTGGAGATGTGCAGAGGACTCCTCAGCCTCCCTCACAGGCTCCGTCTCTCTGGGGACCACCCTGGGGACCACCTCACACTCATCGGGCCACAGTGATGGGCCCCTGCAAAGCCATCAGGGGAGCCCGACTGGCCCCTCTTGTCCCTGCAGCACTTGATTTTCTGTTTTGTTTCGAGTGTAGACCCCCCCACCAGGCCCCACAGAGGATATGGACGAGAGAAGGCAGCAGGTCAGCGATCCCCAGGGTCTGTGCCTGGGGCCTTGGTCCAGTGAGTGGGCATGTGCAGTGTGGAGTCCAGGCGCCCGATTCCCAGGAGTCTCAGGGCGCTTCAGGGAAACTGAGGAGGAGCTGAGAGGAGGCGGGGCAGCTGGGTGGACGGAGCCCCTCTCCGTCTCAGCAGATTTGTCTGGTCTCCTCCTGCAGAGGCCAGCTGTGGCCCTGGGCACTGTGGCTTCGTCCCTCCCTCCGGGAGACTTGGTTCCTCCTGAGCCCCAGGGGCTGTGGGCCTCCCTCTGCCCGTCAGCTTGGGCCCCCCGACCATGATCCCAGTGGGGGCTGCAGGGCACATGGGACCCCCTCCACGCACCGTGAGGTCCCAGCTTAGTCTCGCAGTCTACCCTCTCTTTCTTGTTTACACGAGAACAACGTCCTGCCGTTCCCACAGCACCCACGCCGAGTGAGTTCCTCTGTGGGTTTCTAAAGACCAAACGTGATCACACTTGTGAAAAGCGGAGCAGAATTTTGAGCTCAAAAGAGGTGTCCTCTCCCTCCCTCCCCCTTCTCTTTGTCTCTCTCTTTCTTCACTTTGTGCTCATTTGACGCTTACTCCTCTCACCTTTTTAAAATCTTCTTCATTCCTATTTATCTTGCTCACTACCTGGTTCACAGACCATACTGTAAGGCCCAGGGATCCTCAGATTGTTACAACCATTTAAGGCCATTCTGGCTCCACATCAAACACTGTATCTTGATTTGGGGTCATTTTTTGTGTGCTTGAAGGAAAGGACAAAGGCAGATTTTGTTTTAATGTTGACAAATTTCCAGTTTTCTTCTCTACCTGGATACACTGAGAACGTCCCTTCATTCTTAAAGTTAGGCGCGCCACGTTACTATTACAGCCGATGAAATGTGAGGAAGAGAGAAGGAGGTCACTCCCAAGAGGACGCACTGAGCAATAAGGCTTGACTCCCAGCCCTCTGTCCTCTGCCACAGAAAACGAAGATGCTGGTGTTGAAATGGAGGCGGCATCTATAGAGCAGAGGCCCCCGGCTGACGCTCCAGGACGGGCAGGACGAGAGGCGAGGGAGCTTCTGTTCCGTTGGATCCACTGATGGTATGGAGTTGTTTGTTAACATACACTGACCTGTACAAATGGACAGCAAGAAAATGCAAGGGAAGTAGAGAAAAAATGCAGCAATTCTGTATAAGTATATCAAAGTATTTTCATTAAAATCCGTCAACGTGGCATGCACAGAGAAGAGCAGCGTACAGAGGCAATATCCAACCCAAAAAATCTAAATATGTTTGTGAAATCCTGGGTTGGAGTGGATTTCAAAGAGAAGTCCACCCTCTGGGAGGAGGCGGGAGAGGAGCAGGTAAGAGAGAGGCGCAGGTGGAAGCTGTGTTGCCGTTAGACCTACAGGGATGAGCATGGCGGTGATGAAGCCAGGTTCTGGTGTCTTCGGGCCAAGGGCATGCAGAGCCATCTGAAAACAGCTTCAATCAGTTTTTTATTTGACATTTCATTTGTTCTTTTGCTTCTACTAATTTATTTTTTTCTAATTGTAGCTCCTCGTAATTTGTTGAATTCATTTTGATCCATTTAGCAAGTAACAATATAGAGAACCAATATTATCAGCCTCGTATAACTGTAGCAGCTAACTTCTACACAGCACGTAGACTATACCAGCTCTTGTAAGAATGTCAATATAGTAACTAATTTAATTATTGACTAACCCAATCCCCCATGTAAGAAAAGCAACTCATCATAATTTAATATCTTAAACATATTCCACTCCATTTTCTCAATTTGGCTAATATAAAATGAGATTTCTTATTACAATGATTCAATAATTGTTATGAAATACTGAATATGACTCTTACAAATTCATTGCTATCAACGTCAAGATTTAAAACTATGTTAGAAGCATTTCTTAACCATATACAGTAAAATACGTGTGATAAATGAAAAAGCAGCAGAGAAAACCATATGGTGCAGACTTTCAAACATGCGCGTGGGAGGCGCGAGCTTGTTCACCGCTGCAGTGAAACGCTATTTCACAACTTTCCTTTCCTGAGAGATGGGATTGTTTGGGGTTCTTATTTCCACCCGGGATCTGTCTCAGGACACGACCCCCTAGCATGCTCCCTGATTCCATAATAAGTACATGGGAACTGTTTTTACAAAGTGTGCACACAGTGAATTATTTTAAAGCTGTATGTGCAAAGTAAAGCTGATGTAAATCAGAGTGTACAGTATGTAATTCCTACCCGATTCTCTCTCCTCCTTCCAAAGAAATAAGAGGGTGGTCACCAGCTCCAAATTCTCTACAGGGTCAAGAAGATAAGGCATTGAAAGCAGCCACTGAGCCTAGCAACCCGGACGTCAAGCTGGCAGTGGGCGTTTCCAGGGGGCATGGAGCGGGGACAGGCGTTCGTCACTCGGGCAGAAATGGGGCTCTGGGACATGGAGAGAGTGACTGCACTCTCTCAAGACTCAACAGGCAGGGGGAGGAACACAAGGGAGGAGGAAGTTTTTCTTCATCTACTTATCTACTGATCTATTGCTTGCTAAGGCGAGAAAAGCTTAAGGCTGTTCCGATTGCTGGGAAAAGGTGTAGTGGCTGATACAGGACAGAGGGGTAAGTGGGGAAGGGTCCGCGGTGAAACGAAGGGACCAAGCCTGAGATGCCTGGTGTAGGAGCGACACAGGACGTTTCTGGGGGACAAAGGAAGTCTTGAAACAGGAGTGGGAGGGGGCTAAAGGGCTACAAGGGGTGAGAGAGAAGCCCACCATGACAGCTGAAGCAGGGGATGAAAGGTCGGGGAGGAGGGTTAGCATTCCCATCACGGGGAAGTGGAGAGAAAGAAGACCAGGGGCAGCACCTGGCGGAATGGAGACTATGGTTATCACTGTTCAGA
Organism: Equus przewalskii; assembly: GCF_037783145.1. NCBI lineage: Eukaryota > Metazoa > Chordata > Mammalia > Perissodactyla > Equidae > Equus > Equus przewalskii. Next base: position 45,486,337 of record NC_091859.1, read on the forward strand.
CTGGATAATTCTGTGGCTTTCTCTGACGACTTTAGCAGATAATGCAATGATATCCAAAGGGAAGCTGCAACCCCAGTGGTAAGAGTGTCGGTGCAGGAGCGGGTAGGGATTCTGGGCCACACTGGGAGAGGATTGAGGCAGGGGAGCTGCCAGAGTGGAACGGAGGCCATAAGAGGGGTTTTCTCAATATACAAAATGGATATTCTGGGAATAATGAAAAGACCTCTGAAGCCAGGAGGCAGTGGCCAGAGAGCTGGTTATTCAAATTTGAGATGTTTAAAGACGTGTAAGTTTTTACCTTGAGGGTTTGAGGTGTTGATAGGAGGTCTAGCTGATATATGGAATGCATGAAAAGATGGTAGCTGAGCATCAGGATGACGACTTGACTTCAGACACAGTGGGCTGGACTTACGTGTGTGACATCCAGATGTACCTGCGGGAGCTGCCATCAGATTGGAAAGTTCCCGAGAGATGCCCAGGCTGGAGACCCTCCCTCTGACTCGTCAGCACCAAGATGGAAGTTGAACCAGTGAGGGCGAGACCACCAACCAAGAGCACAGGAAATTTCTCCACACCTTTGATCCTCCGTCCAGAAATATAAACCTCTCACGACTTCCTTTCAAATGGTTTGGAATTAACCGAGGAAAGTCAGCGGGTCGAAGACCTTGTCCCAAGTCAGACGTCCTTTCCATTCACTCCCACGTCCACGTGCTTTGTCCTGAGCACAGCATGACAGAACGAGAGGAGCATGGGAACTGGAAGAGCGGCGGCATTCTGAGCAGGGACAAAGTAGAAGAAGAAAATGTGTATTCTGAGGGATGACGGGAAGGGTGCCCAAGAGATAAAGGAAGACCAATACAGAATCATTCCATAAAATCGATGAAGAAGAGAGAGTCAATCCACAGGGAGCAGACTGCAGTACAAAAACATGAACAGGACTCATTGTGCCCCCAGATTTGACAATATAGGACTGGGTAGTTAATTTTTCCACTGCAGACTTGGTGAAATAATCCAGGTTATAGGAGGTTGAAGACAGATAGATGGTGACGGAGCAGACGCTTAGATAAAAAGGGACAGAGCCACCTTCTGAAATCTTTAGATTAGGTGCCCAGTTGAATGAGCTTAGGAATAATTTAATAGAAACAAAATTTCAGGGAAAACTGTATTTGAGAGCTATCACCCACCTTATGTCTTTCGTCTAATCAGTGAAGAGTGCAGAGTGTTGGATGGGCGCACTCCTAAAAGAGATAAAGTGGCGATGCTCGTGCAATGGCTCAGCTAAGCAGCACTTGGGTGACTTCCACTTTCTGCAGAGAAGTGTGTCTCTTCCTGTGTCACAGGAGAGACTTCAGAGTGGCTGGGCTGTGTGGTTGGGGATTGCTGCCGAGTCTGCATCTCCCACCCCTTTCTGAGGTGGTCCATTCGCCTGTCTGCCACAACTTCAGAGAATTTGGTCCCAGCCATCCATGCCAATGGGTCCTCAGTGGGGGAGTATTTGGCCCAATTTGTTTTATGAGTTAATGTACCAAGTCATTGCCTCTACCAACCACTAACATGTAAGTCTTGCAATCTGCTTCTCCCTTGTTTACCCATCTCAGGATGGAAGGCCTTGAAATATTTAAAAGCATAGATTCTGCATTCCCCCAACATTATTAACAGGCAACAAAAAGTTATTTCATACCCTCATTTTGTCAGTTGCCAAAAGGACTCGAGGGATGTAGAGAATTTCATAGTCAGCGTTTGCAACATAGACTGCAAATCCTTTCAACACTTTGAGCTAAACAGTCTGCTAAATAATTGAGCACATGTAACAGCAACCCATTTAAAAGTCATTCTCTCAAGCCAGGGGAGCAGATATGATCCTCGTCGAAATGTGCCTCCCACCAAAGCATCCACATGCAATGCGAGTAAGTCCCCTGATGGAGCACCTGGGTCGTATCTTTGAGACACCACAGAGTGAGCAGAATGTGGCTGGAAATGGAGAGGTCAGGTGGTGGGAGAGCAGGAGTGTTCTCGAACGAAGGTGGTATTTGTCACTTAGATTTCCTCAAAGACCAGAACCTGTGGGGTGTGGAGGTCTAAACTGTCAGTTAAAGCTGCAGAATGCCGGCTCAGGCCGCAAACCTATAAGGAGAGAGACCTAACCAAGACCAACACTTCTTGAGTCCTCTCTGCTTGTGTGACAGATACCTCAAACATGGCACATCTGAGCCCACAGTGCTGCCCTCATCCACAAATCAGGTCCTTCTCCTGGGTTTTCCACCCTGATGAAAGGGGCGACAGGCCCTGCAATGCCTGTGTTCAACCTCACCTCCATGTGCTGCCTCCTTGTAGAGTTTCAGATGAGCTCCAGACTCAAGCATCTGGTCATGTTCTCAACACCTCCACTTGGTGTGTCACTGATGTCTTCAATTCAGCACATACAAAGTTGACTTTGGTATTTGCCTCCTCAAATATCCTCTTCTTATCCTCTCTATCTCTGTGAAAGGACCATTGCATGTGGAGGAATTTGTGAGTCATCCTTGACATCCCTCATCTTCACTCTATCCAGCCTGGCGTCAGGCCAAGACATGCATGTGCACCAGAGACGATAACCATTTGACAGTTTGCAAATTGATTATTTGTAACTGTTTGCAAGGTATTTATTTACAGGATGGGCTGAGAGCAGGCCTGGGTCAAGACCAAAGACGTCAGACCCCAGTGTCTGAGCTTGGTCATGGAGCCGATCCAGAACAGAAAGACCCTGTGTTCTACAAACTTCTCAGCGTGAGATAGAGCTGATCGGCTTAGAAGGCAGCTCTGAAGTAGCCGGCCAGCCATTTTCTCTCCTAACAGCCTAGGCATGACACTGGCGCAGACCTCCTCATGTCTTGATCCAAACGCTAGAGCCTCAGGACATCTCCTTGCCTTGACCTGGTGACCTCTCTCCCTCTGCCCTTAAAGCCACCCCTCAAATGGAAGCAAACCGCACCCACTGCTCCATGTACCCTCCATCTGTTTTGGACCACCTCCAATCCTCTTGTAGTGTTTTCCATTTAGAGGTCGTGCAACTTCTCATTAGATTTATTCCTATGTGTTTAATATTTCTGATACTATTTACATAACATCTTTTTAAATTCCATCTCTAATTGTTGGCTTTTATGTAGAAACAAACTTGATATTTACCTTGTTCCAGCAACCATAATAAATGTAACTTATTAATTATAATAATTATTCTATGACCTTTTTGAAGTTTTACATAATCAATCAAGTTGTATTCAAATAACTTCTATTTCTTACATTCCAACCTTTCGTTTTGTCCTTTGCCTTAATGTACTGTCAAAAAGTCTCCAGTTCGGTGTTAAAAATAGGTAGCGACAGTAAGCATCCTTGTCTCATCCTCAACTTCAGGTAAAAAGATGTCACTATTTCATCATTTAGTACGTTGCTTTATCAGGTTAAGCAAGTTCCATTCTATTTCCAGTTTGCCAAGAGTTTTTATCATGAATGAAAATTGATGTTTTTCAAATGCATTCTTTTGCACCTAAGTTGACCATTGTTTCCTAGGAATATGGTGAATTACATTAATTTTTGTGGTTTTTTTTAATTACAATATAACTGACATACAGAAGCACAAAGATCTTAAATGTTCAGTTTGATGAGTTTTAGGAACTGTGTACACCTGGTAACCGTCACCAAACAAGATAGAAAACATTCCCATCCCTCCGGAAAGTTCCCTCCTGTCCTTTTCCATGGACACTTTCCTAATCCCCTCAGCCAATAACTGGTTTCTGTGACCGTAGATGAGTTTTGCCTGTATTCGGATTTCATACAAATGGAAGTACACACATACTCTTGTCCTAGCTCCTTAGCTGAATGTGTGTTGAGATTCGTCCATGTTGTAACATCATGGATCATGGTCTTCAGCTTCTTTCTTTAGCATAATGTTCTCAAGGTTCATCCATGTGGTGGCTTGTACCACTACTTCACTCCTTTTTATGGCCAAAATAATATTCTATCGTACAGATATACCACACTTTATTTACACTTTATTGATGTGGTCTCTGAGGGCCCCAACACGAGTGACTCCCTTAGTCCACAGCTTGGCTCATCAGCAGTTCCAGGGAAAGCTAAGAAGTATGTCTAAGAATGTCATTAGAGCAACAGCCACCAGCTCCTGGTCTGGACCCCTCTGTCTTCCTGACCCCCCACCCACTGCCAATGCTCTGATTCCTGAATACCCCCCTAGCCTGTCGGTTGTCTCTGCTTCATCTGTCTTCATTTGCCCAAACTCCCACATCCCCTGCTGAAGCCTCCTCAATAGTCCACCTCTGCCTGCCCTCCTCCCCACCCCGCACCCTGCAGCTGCCCGAGGGGTGTTCCTAAACTGCTAACCAAGGCACGTCACTCAGCTACAGGAACTCTCTGCACTGCCTTCCAGGACCCCTTCCCAGGTCCCTGTGTGACTCTCAGCCTTGCACACCCTGCCCCGCGTCCCGAGGCTTTGCCTGTCTCCTTTATGATCTGCCGTTGCTGCGATGGGGTATGTCCTTTGTGACACCTCCTGAGAGGAGCACCCCTCACCACTGGCCGTGCCTGTGGGCTCTGCCTGGACCACCCCCTCGCAGGGATCCAGAGAACTCCAGTCAACGAAATGTGCACCTACTCATTGGACAGATTCCTTCTTGCTGTAAGAGAGCCGTAACCACTGCATGTTCCCAGGACCTGACACGTGATGTGGGTCAATGGTTGCTCATCAAATAAACACACAGGCCTCTTGCAAGCTAAAAATATAGTTCTGGCAGCATGGAGCATGAAAATTATACTCATTTTTGTTCTTTGAAAAAGACCCATAAAGGGATACACCACCCATGTGGCAATGCCAGCCCCCCATGGCCAGGCAGGGCATGGGAGGAATGTGTGGATATTTGAGACACAAAATTGTGAGCCCAGGATCAACCTCTGTAAAGCTAGGAGGCTGAGGCCAATTTGCAATTCAGAAAGATTTTGCACACACGCCAGCTCGTCCCCTCCAGGCAGATGGAAAGCAGGGATGGCGATCGTTCCTTCTCGGGGAGCACGCTGATTCCCATCTGGAGGGTGCAGGCCGTGCGACCCTCATCCTCATCTCCAGCTTTCTCCGCCACAAAGGCCGGAGGCAGCCCCTAATTGCTCTTCTATTAAAGTGAATGTCCCTGAATTCTCATTAAGCGGGTCACCGCAGCTGTGCAGGCACAATGACGTGCTTCTTGGCCACGCGCTGGAGCTGGGAAAGGTTCACATTTGCTGGTTCTCAGAGGGGGAGTGACAGAAACCAGCGCCGTCCCCGGCAGAGGGAGCTGGAGAGAGTCAGCACCATCCTCCCGGTGCCAACTGCAGCCGACACAGGACGCCCCACCGCCTGCAGCAGGAGCCCCGGGGCCACGGCCGTGCTAGCTGCCAGGATGTGGGAAGAACCCCCATCTGCTCATCCAATGGGGGGCCCAGAGTCACCTTGGGAAGTAGGGAGAGGAGGCGATTTCCAGGCTGGTATGTGACTCAGGAGACACAGAAAGACCTACCTGTGTGTCTTTCCTGCCCATGAGCTCCAGGTTCCAGAATGTGACGGTCTCATGGGCAAAATGGTTGCCTCTTTTTTTCTTGCTGAATTCTGCTGGCCCTCTGGCTGACACCCCACTCACCCTCTGGTCGGGACTCCAAATGAGGCAGTTCCAGGTGGAATTAGCCGAATGTGTGTGTGACAAAATGGCAGGGAAGGAAGCCTGCAGGAGTGGAATCGTGTCTTCTAAAGGATGTATCTGCTTCTGAGCCTGGGGCCTGTGACAGTGACCTTAACTGGAAATAAGATTTTGGCAGATGTGATTAAGTCAGGATCTCAAGATGGGATCATCCTGGATGAGGATGCCCTAAATCCAATCACTGGTATTTTTTTAAGAAGCAGAGAAGAGACACAGGCACAGAGGAGAAGCCACGTGATGATGGAGGCAGAGCCTGGAGTGATGTGGCCACAATCCAAGGAACACCAGGACCCCCAAATCTGGAAGATTCACGAAGGATCTTGCCCCCACGCCTTGGGAGGGTGCACAGCCTGCCCACCCCCTGATTTCAGGCTTCTGGCCCCAAAACTGTGAGAGAATAAAATCTCTGTTGTTGTGAGCCCCCTGGCCTGTGATATTTGTTAAGCCACCCTAGCAAACGAATACACACGTCATCTGTATTCAGAACAGTTTTTTAAGGAAATTGGCCAGACATGCTGCAGCTGGAGCGGAATTAAGGGCAGTCACTGAGGGCCAATAAGAAACTGCCCCCCAAGGAGGCACACGGGCCCTAGGAAGTCAGGAGGAGCAATGTGGGTCTGCTGGTGGAAGGAGGTGGGGCCCAGAGGTGGCCCGCAGTCCCGTCCACCGGAACCCGCTTTTACAGATGAGGGCCCATTGGTCTTGGAGGGCTTGGTGGGGAGAGGTGGGGGAAGCCCAGAGGCTGTGAGCTTCCCCACAAGGGGAGCCCCCCTGAGAAATGGACATGGCCCAGAGGGTAAAATTTCAGAGTGGAGTTTGGAGAGAAGGTCCAGCCACACCCAAATAGAGACCCGTACCCCTGGTTCCAGTGCACAGCCCCAGGAGTGGAGGTGAGGCCGCAAGGAGACTGATTCCCCCCGGCTGGAGGGCGGCCCCGGGTTCCTCCCATGCTGGCTTTTCTGCATGGAGGGGTTGATGCTGACTGATGGAGGGGTTGATGCTGACACAGAAGGACAGCGGGCGCCTGGCTCTCCCTGTGCTGCCCCCGAGGGGCTCGCAGTCCCCAAGTGAAGACGTGAAAGCCGCAAAAGCGACCCTGACACCCACTGTGTTGATGGAGAGGGGTCCAGGCAGACCACACACCCCTTTTTGGGACAGATATAAAATCTGTTGGGTCCTCTGTTCACTCACGGACTTTTTTATAAGGGGGGAAAACCAAGAGAAAACAAAATAAAACCTCAGACACCTGAAATGATGAGGTGGATATTTTTAAGAAAGAGAAAAATAAGAGAAACAAATAAATCTGCGCCATCCACACTTTGTCTAAGGCATAGACTCTGGGAAGAATGAGATGAAAGTCAAGATAACGGGCCGAGATGGAGACGAGCTGCCATGGGCCACAAAGATACGAGAGGGGTTTGCAGGCTGAGCGTTGAGTGAAGCAGGTGCTCCTGTCTCCCTGGAGAGCCGGGATTGGCCACAGAAAGCAATTAAAAGGGAAATTTAGTAAAAAGAAGGTTTGTCCCTGCAGAAAATCAGCTTGGTCCATGGAGCAATGTGAGTGGTACTGTCAACACTCCTGGGACAAGGAGATGGACAAGGCGGAGGGAAGGTGAAGCTGAGCGGGCAGAGGGGACGAATTGTAAGACTTGAAGGTGCCCCTGACGCACCCACAGGGATGGGTACGAACCCCGACACCTGCTACGGTGTGGGCTGGGGCAGGTAACTCCCCTTCTCCAGGCCTCAGTTTCCCCATCGGAAGGTGGAGGGAACATATGCCCAGGGCTGGCGATGGTAGCAAGACACCCCTCTCTTTCTCTCTCTCCAGCAGCAGGCGGACACCCACTGGGGGGCTGAGGAGCAGGGGTGCAGGAAGGGCCTGGGAAGAGAAAAACAGCCCAGGAGTACGGCTGCGCCCTGAGATCCCCGAGCCAGCCGGCCCTGGGCCGTGGGCTGCCCTCCCTGCAGGATGAGACAGCCCCAGTCGGCGGAGAGCAGCTCTACTGAGCGGGGACAGCCATGAACCTGAGGCAGCAACAGTCTCCAAGCCGGGGGTGGGAGCAGAGCTGGCCCCAAAGGCGGATCTGCGACAGGCATCGACAGCATCTGCACAGGCCCGTGTTCCTATCGCCGAGAGTGTCTGAACATGGAACGAATTCTGTGCCTTGTCCATAACAGATTCAAAACCAGTGCAATTGTCATAAATCACTCTTGAAATAAAAGCCAAATGCCGGTAACACAGTCTTAAAAGAATCACGTACAAAATGCTAGATTTTATCTGAATTCCAGCAAGTGGGAGGGGGAGTAAAGAAGCAGAAATCATGCTCCCACGATCGCACGTCCGGGCGGGACAAGGCGGGGGCGGGGACCCTTATTAGCAACTACAGAAATGTGGGTGCAGGTGTATTTTTTAATTAAGGATAACCACTGGAAGCGTTGAGAAGCAGAATACTTACTTACTAGATAAATAAGAAATTTTACATCAAAAAAATTATAGTATATATAACAAAGACCGGAAAACATGAAACAGCAAGGAGGCAAAAAAGAAAAAAGCAGAAAGAAGCATTTTTTTTATTTAAAAGAATTAAAGCAGAAGGCATTGGGTTGTCGAAACGAGACCAAGTCATGGATGACACAGCAAATGTGGGTGCGGAGAGCCACCGCTGTAAACAGGGCAGCAGACACGGCCACCAGCAGCACAGCCTCATCTTTACGAGAATTTGCAACGACTTAGATTTAAAATTAGGGAGGTTTGGGGTGAGACTCCAGGGTGTGATTCGAGCTCCATTACCAAGGAGGGACCTGGATGTGGCCCAGTGAGCCGGCACCCTCCGTCCCCGTGCCCTCATCTGAGGGGATAACGGCGGTCGGGGCCGCGGGGAGGCTGCAAGAGCAGGCCCAGCACCTGGCGCGCAGGGAGGCCCCTGGGTCACTGGCTGGTTTTGATCTTTAGAACAAATAAGAATAAAAAAGAATGGGTTGGTCCAAGTAGAATTCTATCGACGTCACATTAAGGAGTGATTTTACTTTACGAAATGCAAAAGCCAGGGAAAATATCAGCGCCCAAGCACAGGAGGTGAGGACCTCGCAATGAGATGCTGACCCCACATGTTCTGCCTGAAGCAGCCAGAGACTCAGGGCGACTTTAAACTGCCTCCCAGCTGCGGGGCGGGTAGATGAACAGGCACCCAGGCAGCTCCATCAGGGTGGAGAGGGGCGCCAGTGCAGGCCCATCGTGGAGTCCAGGCCACGCTCCCCGTTAGCTCAGCCTCAGCCGAGCCCCAAGAGAAAACCACCGAAGGCCTGACCGCAGGTCTTGGTCCCGGGGCCACCACGGGGCAGGAGTCAGCAACTCCACCAATGCCCCAGGGCCCCGTCACTCTTCTCCGTGCCTCTGACTTTACCCAAGCAAGTCATCTGAGAAGCCCGCCTGGGATGGGGCGACAAGCTCCCTGCTGCGGGTCCACAGAGGAACTGACCACCACATGGTCACCAATGTCCAGTAATCGACGATCGCACACTTTGCGGCTGTTAAAAACTTGTTGCAACATAGTATTTAATGTTCTCATCACAAAATATGGCCCATGTAATTTTCAATTAACTTTACTGAAGCGTAAATAATGTCCCATAGGGGCTGGCCTAGTGGCACAGCAGTTAAGTTCGCACTTTCTGCTTCGGCAGCCCAGGGTTCATGGGTTTGGATCCTGGGTGTGGCCCCATGCACTGCTTATCAAGCCATGCTGTGGCAGGGGTCCCACATATACAGTAGAGGAAGATGGGCACGGATGTTAGCTCAGGGCCAGTCTTCCTCAGCAAAAAAGAGGAGGATTGGCAGCAGATATTAGTTCAGAAGTGATTTTCCTCAAAAAAAAAAAAAGTCCCATTAACACCACCCATCAGAAGGGCACAGTAAGCAGAGTCGTGGCAAACCTGGGCTCCCATGTCCCCACCAGCGTGGCTGAGGCTGAGCCGATGCGCACACAGCAGTCAGCAGGGGCAGGAGGTCCAGGCGACCTTCCCAGGGGTGTCACTTGGTATCTCAGGCTTAAGCCGCAGCCCCTCAGTGAGGGTGGGGCCGGATGGCCTGGTGGCTTTAGCTTGCGTTCCTCTCACATCTAATGTGGTCAAGCATCTTCCTGCGTGCGGATTGTCCGTGTGTCCAGGTCCCCCTGTGAGCTGTGGATTGCCCATTTTTCTGTTGGGTTCTCTGTCTGATGACGGGGAATTATAACACCGTCAGCTCCTTTGTCTTTGCTAATGCCAATGTGTTGGGAAAGCTCCCATCTGCCTGGACAACCCGTGGTCACATCTCTCACCTCCTGTGGGCTGCTCTGTTGTAGGACAAACCCCGGCGTGACCCCCCATCCAGCGGCAGCAATCAGATGCCGTGCTGGGGTGCTCTGTCCAGAGACGGGTGCGCTAACAATAGAACTTGGGCAGCCGTCTATAAAATATTTAACCGCCTGAGACGTGAAAGAGACAGGTAGGACTCCACGCGCCCAGTTGGAGGGGCACAAGATTTCTGCACCCTCACACCTATGCAAGCAATATCCACGCCCTCTGGTCCTTCGGGGGGGACCCTGTGGTCTGAATCGGCAACTATTGGAATTTCTCATTTCATGCAATTTCAGGAAGATATTTTGACGTTTATCTGCTCAGCTATCCCTCAAATCCTAGAGTACATTTTTGTAATTCTTTGAGCAGAGCAGGAAAATTGAACATTTGACTGATTTATGTAAGCATTTATAGCTGAGGAAACACAGGAAAACTCACCCAGAATATTCAATGTCAGAGTAAAGACCTCTGCCGTTGAAATGGAGACAAGCTCTTGCAGTTCAGCCTTATGGTATCATATTTTCCCTGTATTTTTAATAACCTGTTGTCTGATTAAAAGTCATTTGCGGTAAATGAAGAAGCCAAATTTTGTGGCCGTGGCTGAGGCAAACTTAGCTCCACGCCCCCAGGGAAACGAGCACGGCTGTCCTGAGGAGCGAGGTACAAGGGAGCAATTTCAGGGAGCGTCACCAGATATGGATGGGTCTTTGCTCCTGCTCCAAACACGCAGCAATATTGGAAAATATAAGACAAAAATAAAAGCCATGGCTAAGCTCTGAATCAAGAAAGCTACGTGCTCGGGTGCTGGAAGGAGGGACTGGACAGCATGGCAAGCAGGAAGAGAAGCACGAGGGATGAGGGATCATCAGAGCCCCAGGACGGAGACTTGCCGTTGATGCTCACCAAGGTTCACGACCGCCCATAATTACCCGCTGGCCTGGCTTGACCAAGCTTTTCTCAGGCTCCCCTCCTCCCCACAGACCTGAACTTTGGCCCACCCAAAGCATAAGCAGGCACAACTCTCCTTGACGGCCTCCTTCGAGAACCAGCCAGCTCACCCCCAGCCTAGCGCACGAGGGCTTCACTCCTGCCTCATGGACTCTCTCTAGAACCACTTGCATGTCCTCACGACGTGACCCAGGAGCTGGCTTCCTCCTGGGTGAGTGAGTCAAGAGAACACAAGGCACAGGAGTCAGAATGTCTTGTGTGGCCCAGCCTCAGAAGTCACATGCTGGCAAGGGTGTGGACCAGCGAGCATCCTGACGCCCTGTTAATGGGAAGGGAAGGGGTGCACTCACTTTGGAACACCAGTGGGCATTATCTGGTCAGACCACATATGTACGCAGCCCGCTACCGTGAAAATCCTTCTAGGCACACACGCTAGAAAGGCACGCACAGCGTGTGTCCAGGGACGGGTCAAGAGGAGCATAGTGGACGAACCACAAATTCTCAGCAGCAGAATAACTCAACGGTGTTATATTTGCTCGTTAGAATACTATGCGTAAATGAAAAGGAGTGTATTTCCAGCTGCTCACATTAAAGTGGACGTCTCTCAGGAATAGAGTAGCAATCACTTAAGTAAATACACAGTACGGCTCCATCTACACAAAGTTCAGAGGCAGGGACCCTCACAAGACATGCTATCTAGAGCAGCCATTCTAACGCTTTTGGTGGTGGGACATCTTTACACACTCACAAATCGTTGACAACACCACAGAGCTTTTTAATGTGGATTACTTTTTATCAATATTTGTCATATTAGAAATGAAAATAGGAAGTTGAAAAATATTTTTACTAATTCATTTTAAAATAGTAATAAACCCATTAAAGTTGACCTAAACGACGTATTTTAATGGGCAAAGACTGTATTTCCAAAATAAAACATTTAGTGATCAGAAAGGCACCGCTTCACGTTTTTCCAAATCTCTTAGACGCCCAGCTTCATAGAAGATTTGGCTTCATAGAAGGGCGCTCATTCCTGCTTCTGCATTCAATCTGTTGTGAAGTTACAAGTGATGTAACTTCTGGAAAACGCCGCTGCATTCTCATGGAAAAGGAAAATGAAAACGACAAAGAGCACCTTCGTATTATTACAAAATAGTTTAGATCTCAAGGATCCACTCAAAACTACCTCAGGGACCCCCATGAGTCCCTGGAAAGTTCTTTAAGGACCACTGGTGTGGAGATATGCTGTGCTGTGACCCTATCAAGAAAAGCAATTAAACGAAGAAGACATGGACCATGAAAGCCAGAACCCGGCATACGGCGGGAACACACACACACATGCACGCACATGTGCACGCACGCACACACATACAAATGCAACAGGACTGGGATAAGCGCTGCAGGAAAAGCACAAACAACACGGTATTTAAGTGACAAGGAGGAAAACTCATTTTTAGTCTGGAAACAAGGATTTGTTGACTTGAGGAAAGTTGAACTGTGTCTACCCCATGAGCGATGACTTGATAAGTAGCGATGCAGGAGGGAGCATCCGAGGTGGTGAGGTGGGGAGTGCAGGATGCGTGCTGTGACCTGAGGGACCATCGAAAGTCAGCACAGGGCAAAGCAGAGTCATCGACGCTGACGGTGCCATCAGCAAACAGACAGTGTGGAGTCTCTGAGCAGGGACCCCGACGTGGAGGAGTGTGGCCTCCAGGGTCTGCGGGGGCTCAAGATGGGGCCGGGGCTGGGTTGATGGGTGGGAGCTGGAGGGGCATCCAGAGGTCCACTCCCGGATCGTCCACACTGGAGGGTGGGCAGCCGCCCATTCCAGCTCTGCTTTGCGTCCTAAAGACTTCTGTTTTATGCCCGAGTCCATAAGATTTTTTCAAAACAAAGTTAACCACAATGATGTATTTTCTCAAATTTTGCTCAAAATAGAGTTTCTTGGAGTTCTGTGCTGGCCCTGAGCCTCCTGTGAATAATGCAGAGAGAGAATGGAAATAATAGTTAAAGCTGACTCCTACGGCCCAGGCCCAGGGACAGTCCTGCTCCTTTTTCTCACGAATCAAGATTCAGCACCACAGGTTAGCATTTTATACAGCCAAGTCAGCAGCCTCGGAACTAAATTTTTGATGATTTCGACTGTAAAATATTCACAACCTGGAAATCTGTAATATGATTCATACTTACCATTTTTTTTCCTATTTGTTCCTACAAATGCAACAGAAAATATTAGTCATGAGTGAGACATGGACAATGAGATCGACACGAAGACACGGTCCCTCCCAGGTAAATTACATCGTCCTCCCAATGCCCAGAGCTCCCAGGGGAGCTGCATTTATTAATTTTAAAAGATGGTCAAAATAAATAAAGCTGCATTCCTGTTGAGCAGGTGGTGGCGATGTCCCCTCCTCCCGCCTCGTCTCCAGCGTGGATGCTCCTAAATGAACTCGTAGCAGAAAGTGAGGTTTGGAATAGAGCTCATAACTCATTTTGTCAAGCAGATGAGAAATGCCCCTTTTAATGGAAAGAAGCAGAAATGGATGATTACTTTTTTGATTGATGGTTGCATTATGTTTCTCAGATACAAAGGGGTATAAATAAATCCTAGTGTGATAACCTCGCTGCGGGGCGGTTCAATGAGGGAGGCCCTAACGGGGGTGGCGCATTTACCCTAGATGACCAGCCCAGGCCACACTTCCTCTGACATGGTGAGCTCGGAGCATTGCTTAAGGGTGTGGACTCCCCCTAAGGAAGCACCAAGGACCTCAGTCTGAGCACCTCATTTTACAGATGGGGAAACTGAGGCCCAGTGAGAGCCAGCCCTGCCTGAAGTCATGCAGGAACAAACGCAGGATCCAAACCCAAGTCTTCTTAGGATCTAGAATGTTCTGTCTAGTTTATCACAATTTGCCATTCTCTAGGAGGTTATTGGAAATTGAAGTGGATTTGTCAGAATTAGGATGAAAACTGGAATACCTTTGGATTTTTTTTGGAGGAAATTTGGTCTTTGAATTCAGAACATGATCCCTATTGTCCACCCAATGGGTCTCCTGGTGTCCTCTCTCTTTGAGGAACACACAGAACACAGGATGCACTCTCTTTGTTGTTCCTGCGTCTTCCTCCTGGGTCTGGGGTCGCCAGTCTTTTTGGACCAGAGATGGACTTCACGGGACTCTAGGCAGCAGTCGGTGTCCTCTGAATGCCAGAAGCTTCCTCAAGTATAAAGTGCAGTTTCTGCCCCTAGCACGCCTTTAGTCCAGAGGTCCAAAGTAATCCCCCCTCCTTAAGGGATTTGAAAGTCCCCAAATGCTCACGTCACAAATAGAAACCATGTGCCACTTTCAGCGCACACAAGATGCTGTGAGCAAAATGAGGCTTACCTGCTTTGAAATTGAATATTAAAAGTGAGGGGTTTTTTCCAATACTTTAAACTATAGTGACCATTCTTGCATTGCAAATCGACGATGTTCCAAGTTTTTGTTTCTGCTTCTGCCATTGTGGTCTGTTCTCATGATGACAATGGCCTTGGATTCTCCCTGGAGGAGGAGAGACTTGCCTCCCCAGGGGACGCAGGTAGCACATATCCAGGGTATTTGCTTCATTCCCTCCCCACCTAGATTTTCATGGTTTAACATAAGTATTCTTCCCAAATGGGCGGAGGCACCAGTAAGGACCAGCGATCACAGGTACATGACGGTGATTGGGACGATGCAGACACCCATGTCATGTGGAGAAGACATTCATGACAGTGAACCAGACAAGACGAGCCAGTGAGAGGACAGTCTGGGCACTAGCCTGTGTTGTCAACGCCTTGGTTAGATCTCAGCACCAGCTGATTGGAGAAGAGAACGGATGATCCAAGCAGATCTCACCTGGTCTTTCTCTGCTGCCACTTAATCACTATACACAGTTTTCTGTGGGTTTTGAAATATGTAAACACAGAGTCTGGAGTAGCAGTTCCTCAACTGAGGTTTATTTAACATCTTTTGAACAGTGACACCACACGATGCATGTTTCTCTGGATAATTGTATGTTTTATGGTTGGGGTATTCATTACCTCGATCCAGACATGGTGCTGGGCCTCCAGAGTGGGGATCGCTGGGTGCTGCAGGGCACAGGGATTCCTCATTGAGCTTGTTGGACCATACCCAGGATTCTTACAGGAGACATTGCATGCAGAACCCCGTAACCCATACCATTCAACACTCGAGAGTACGCTGCCCAGCGCTGGTACATTTTCCAAGGAGAGTTGATTAAGAAAGCACAAAAGGTGATTGGAGAGCTAAGCACAGTGGGCAAAGTCATTCAGGAGTTTGAAGCTCCCAGGAAGGAGTGTGGCTTTGGCAGAAATGTGGAGGGAAGCGATGCATAGGCATGAGGCTGGACTAGCCCAACCGAGAGAGGTCACTGAGAGCATCAGCCGGGAGGTCAGCGCAGCAGACAGGCTGGCGGGGTGGCTGGGGTGAGGCACAGGGATCCCAGACAACATGGTGGTGACAGTCACAGCACTGATGTGCTGGCTTAGGGAGCGGGGAGTGGGAAGGACAGTCCCTGCATTTGTGGCTGGAGTGACCGAGTGAGCAATGTGATTCTCCACGATATGCTGGGAAACTGAGAGCAGAACAGCGTATGTCTCTGCTGGGGGCTAACGAGCGCCGTTTGGGTCGTGTTAGGCGGGAATCCCAGAAGAGTGTCAGGTAGCAGCTGGGATGTGAGACTCCAGACTGCAGACGGCGGTCTGAGCAGGAGGTTTTACCCCAGACTTGAATGGCTCGATTACAGGCTACGCCGCCTGTGGAAACAGCAAGGAGAAGGTCCAGGTTAGAGCCCTAAGTCTCAGCGTGCACTGGTCACGAGAAACAGGCTGCAGGAGACGTGTAAAGGGATGTGCGGGAAGCTGGCAAACGGTGAGGGAGCTTGCTGTCGCACAGTGATTAACTCAGTGATGCGTCAAAAGCAAGCCCACAAACAAAAAGATACAACTGAGGATAAAATAAAGCGTTAGCCAAAAAACAAGAAACGTGATCAAGGTGTATTCTGCCCGCCAGCCGTGAGCAATATTTATATCGTCATCGTCACGTGAATATTGAGGGATGAGCTGCTAACATTCAAGCAACGGAAGAGGGGTGGAAGGGACAGTGTGGGTGAGCCAGGGGGTGCTATAGAAATGCAGGTCCTCGTCCCCTGAATAAGAAGTCTGCCAACACTCCTGAGGGCCCAGTCTAGAAGATGCTTCCCAAACAGCATTTCCCCTTCCTCCCGGGTGACATCCCAGCATCCCGGGCAGGTAAGGGCGGCCGTGTATCTGAGTACCAGCCAATGGACTTCGGTGGAAGTGACGTGCGCCGTTTCCAGGGCTGGCCCCTGAAATGCTCGGTGCATCCCTGTCTGCCAGCCTGAGGCAGACGAGCTCAGAGTCCCTGGAAGCTGCGAGTCGGAGATGGTGGAGCTGTGAACCAGAAGGAGCCGGGTGCCCTGCATCAACAGCTGGAAGACAACAGCCTGCTGATCAGAAGCCCTTTGTCTGAACTCGACTTGAACAAGAAATAAACTTCTATGCTGCTAAACCAACGAGATTACAGAGTTAATCTAATACAGCATCTAGCATTACCTTGCAAATACAATAACTGTAACCAAATAAGAAAGAACAAAAAGCTCCCCGAGTTGAAAATGACGCCCCTGGGAAGCAGAATTAGGGAGAGGTGAGGTGAGGTCAGGAGGAAATCGCAGTTTTCATTATAAGCCGTATAGAGTTATTTGACTTCTAAAACTCTGTGCGTGTATAACCTTGACAAAAACTAAATAAAAATTTCAAAAAGATTTAATGGCTGATGACAGTGGAGTCATGATGTATGGACAAGGCTTTGGCTCTAAGCAGCTGCAAATGCAGAGAATTCTAACCAGGGATGAATCGGTTTAGGAGATGCATGTGGGCTTCACTCATCAGTTTGCTTGTTTGAGTATAGACTGTTCCGGAACATGTTTCCAAGTTCATGGAAATTATTTCATAGCATGTGCTAAAAATAAGAAAAAGGGGGCTGGCCCTGTGGCCAAGGGGTTAAGTTGATGCACTCTGCTTCAGCTGCCCAGGGATTCTCTGGTTTGGATCCCGGGCACAGACCTAGCACTGCTCATCAAGCCATGCTGTGGTGGCGTCACACATAGCAGAGCCAGAAGGACCTACAACTGGAATATACAGCTATGTACTGGGGGGCTTTGGGGAGAAGAAGAAAGAAAAGATTGGCAACAGATGTTAGCTCAGGGGCCAATCTTTAAAAAATAAATAAATAAAATAAAAAAATAAAAATAGGAAAAGGAATGAAGATACTGTAGCAAGTGAAATCCTTAAAGACTTAAAAGGGCTTGGGGTCCAGGCTTCGGCACCTCAACAGGAGGCGGGACCTTCTTCTGTCATAACGGAAGGAAGGCAGAAATGAGTGAGACGTTGGTAGGTTTGGATTTGGTGCCAGAAAGACCAAGAGAAGCTCATTTTTGCCAGCAAATAGTTTCTCAACGAAATGCAGAGAGGTAAGTTGAAAAACAGGAACAGAAGGAAGGAGAAGCTTGAGTATTGAGGGAGAGGAATGAATATTGGTGCGCAGCGTGGCAGAATCAATAACTAGAAAGACAGGCCAGGGCCGTGCTTGGGGCTGGCCATCGTGACTCCACCGTGCTCCCAGCCCCGGAGCCCAAGACTTCCTTCAGAGACACTCAGTTGCCTGAGTGCAGGAGTACAAAGGCGACGGTGGGATTTGGGCACAGGTGGGTTTTCCTAGGCTAGCATATGTCTAAGAATGAATCCAAGCTGGCAACAGTGGGGAACTAAAGATGAAGGGGGGCTGTGGGGGCTGGAGAGAAGGGAAGTGTCAGGACTACAACGATAATAGTTGATGTCTAGGAAGGGCTTTGTTATTTCTGCCAGGCAGTGTCCTCCACAGTGTGTATGATCCACATGTTTACACCTCATCACCATCCTGAGCACTAGGTACCATCATCATCTCCGTTCTACAGGGGAGAGAACTGAGACACAGAGAGGCTCCAGGACTCGCCCACGGTCACACAAATGGTGAGTAGTGGTATCAGTTCGCTTTTCTACTCAACAAACCATTCTCAAATCAGTGGTGTAAACACCTAGTATTTTTTTTTTTTTTTTGAGGAAGATTAGCCCTGAGCTAACTACTGCCAGTCCTCCTCTTTTTTGCTGAGGAAGCCTGGCCCTGAGCTAACATCATGCCCATCTTCCTCTACTTTATATGTGGGACGCCTACCACAGCATGGCATGCCCAGCAGTGCCCTGTCCGCAGCTGGGATCCGAACCAGCGAACCCCGGGCCGCCAAGAAGCGGAACACGCGAACTCAACCACTGCGCCACCGGGCCGGCCCAACACCTAGTATTATTTCTCACAGGTGTAAGGTCAGTTGGGCAGTTTGCTGATCTCAGGTGGCTGTGCTGACTCAGCGCTGCTCCACACGGTCTCTCCTCCTCCAGCTGGCGAGCTTGGGCTTGTTCTCACAGGGATGCAAAGATCAAGAGCGAGTTCATTCAACTGCAGAGAGCAAGCAGGAACACACAAGACCAGGCTCTGAACTGGCACGCCATCGCCTCCCTGTGTGCTGCCATTCAAAGAAATGCACACAACCATTCGAGCCTTGAAAGGGACTACCGAGAAATGAGGCACAGGGGAGAGTTCGAGGAGGTCACTGTTAGGGGCCACCCCTGCAATCCATTTCCCACAGTGGGAGGCAGAGCTGGCATCAGAATACGGGGGTAGCGTGGAGTCCGTGCTCCGTTGCTGGGGTGTCTAAGCCAATGAGCCAGACGTGGGGTGGGTGCTGATGAGAGCGGGATGCGTCAATTTGTCATTTCGATGTCAGGTTAAGAAATGTGTGGAGTTAAAGAAGAGCATTAAATGTTTTCCTTATTAATTTTAAGAGTAAGAGCAGATAAAAAACTTCATATATTTTATGGCCTCGATGATGTAAAATATGTGAATGAAAAATGATTGAAATAATTTACTCAACACTTAGCAATAATTTATCCCCTGGGGACAGAACTGTGGATGACGGCAATTTGCATCTTTCTATTTGTGTGTGTTTTCCAAATGCTCTAAATGAGAATGCATTAATTATATGTTACAAAAAGATGATTTAAGAAAAATAAGTGGGTTTTGCTTCCTGGGTGTGGATGCATCTTGACTGTGAATATCCTAAAGTGACACATTCTGAACAAGTCCCCAGGGCAGGGCGCCTGCGGCTCCAAGCCGCACACAACCAATCCTAGTTTTGGATTCTGCCAGGTGAGGGAGGTCTCCGTTCAAGGAGCCTGGGCCTCCAGGGTCACCTTCCTCCTGGACTGCTGGTGGATCCACTGCGAGCATCACCACCCCACCTGTGCGCTGGGTCCAGGTTTGAGGCTCTTAGCCCCGTAAGCTTTTAATAAGAAAAAGAAGACGTATTATGTTGAATAAAAATTATATACTACTTTACAAAAAATAAGTAATAATGAGATTTCTATTTATAATACGTGAGCCCTTCCTATGCCCCAGAGACCGTGCCCTGCAGTTTTAATACATTGCCCTGTCGCGCGCGCTCCTCGTCACAGCAGCCTGCGGTAAATTATAATAACAACAGCAGCGAAGGCTTGTACTGTGGTTATTACATGTCAGGCGCTCTTCGGGACATTTTATGTGTTTTAACTCGTTCAGTCTTTGCGATCCCCTTTGAGGTGGGTCCCCCCACTGCGTCCACTTTACTGATGGGAAAATCGAAGCACACAGGCTGACCAACTTGCCCAAGGCCACACAGCTAGCAAGCTTTGAGCTGAATTTCAAACCTATAGTTTATCCCCTTAACCCGCTTAACACCTGCGAGCCTGTTCAGAGATGGCAAGTGCTGAAGCCACACACAGCTTCAGCATGGGGCAGGGAATTAAAAACGGGGGGAGGTACTTAAAAGCGAGGAGCCTGTGACGGATGGAACTGGTGAGGCTGTAAGATCAACAGTCGGGCGTATGAAACACTCTGTTTTCTGCCAGCCACTGCTCTATGAACTTACATGATTCACATGCAAACGTCCCGCAGATCCTTTGAGCACTAAGGCAAGGCCGAGCAGCATCCCCACTGAGACAGGGAGGATGCACTTGGAGAATACCCAAAGCGTGGAAGAGACACAGGGCCTGGCGCAAACCTCACGTGCGTGAACAGAAAGAGAGGAAGCAGAGATTGGAGCCAAAGCAAAAGTCGAAGAAATAATGCCCAGGAATTTCCCAAAAATGATGAAAGGTGTCAAACTGAAAATGTAGAAAGCTTTATGAGCTCTAAGCAGGAGTCACCCCTGGGTAAGTGTTGGGGGCGTCAGGGGAGGTGACGCCTGGATCACGTGGAGGAGGGAGCAGGCCCCAGTCATGGGGTCGAGGACGGCCAGCTCTGGGTGTGGGAGGACCTGGGGTGTCCTGAGCTGGGGGAGAAGCTGTGTGGCTCCATCAGGGGGGCAAAGGAAAGCACAGAAGGAGGTGCAGAAGGAGCCGTAGGCAGGGCCTGGCCCTCACTGGTGTGGAAGGTCATGGTAAGGTGCGTGGATTTTAGTCTGAGAACATTGAGAAGCCAGGGAGGGTAGTAACACACTCCGACTTGTGTTGGTAAACACCAGCCTGGCTGTGGTGTGGACAGCGGGTGTCAGGGCCCGGGAAATGGAGTCTGAATTCACAGCAGGCGTTTGTAGTAGTCCAGCCGAGAGGAGAGCGGCTTAGGCCCAGGATGGGGTACAAGGGGCTTAGAGAGTGAATGGATACAGATATAATTTGGAGAAAGAAGTAGCAATCCTCTGCTCCCAGCTTCATGAGCAGAAAGAAGGCAGTTCTTGCTGAAGAACATCCTAAGAGAAAGGAACACCCTCCTGTGCCAGTCACTGGAAAACCACGGCCGAGCCGACAGCAAGGGGACGGGGGCCCCAGGCTCAGGTGAGGGACCCATCACAGCTCCGGAGGGTGGGGTGTGGCCAGGGGAGGGGAGCTGGGGAGGGTAAGTCAACAAACCTCCTTAATCCACTCCACTGGGAAGAGGCTGGAGCAAGGGGCTGGGCAGCTGGACGGACTGTGCCGCATTCTCACCACCAGCTCAAGTATTCGAAGTATTCCGTCATTTGTGACGCCTTTAACCCATCAGTTGCTAATTTGCAAGCACTGTGGGGTTTCCTAGAGTCTCCTGTTGCTTTCCCATTTAGTCCTGGTGGTGGGAGACATGTCCTGATTTCTGTCCTACGACCTTGGGGGTGACTCGCTCTACAACCCGGCACGCGTGTCCCACACAAGCCGGAAAGGGACGAGTGCCCTGGGCCGCTCAGGTGCAAGGCTCCTACGACCCTCGAGGTGAGGGGGCTGTCATGTTCTTCGTCTCTTCGGAGTCCTCTCTGGGTTTTCTCCTTCCAGCACTTGCCGAGAGAGGAGTGTGAAAATATCCAGACGTGATGGTGCATTGTTTGTTTTTCTTTACAAGTGCACAAGTTTGTAAATGCTAAAAATGTGTAATTGTCACACGTGCTGCTGAATTGGCCCTTTCATCCTAATGAAATGTTCTTTTTCTCTCTAATAACATGTTCAGCCTCCAAGTCTACTCTGTCTGGTGTTTGGAAAGACTCCCGGTTTTCCTCTGCTTCGCGCTTACGTGCTGCGTGTTGGTTTCCCTCCTTTTATTATCAGTTCTCAAAATTCCTTTGTTCTTGTTTAAAACGTGTCTCTTGCAAATCGTCTAGAGTGATTGCTGTTTTAATACAGCTTGATTTTTTCCCTTTAATTGCTGTATTTACATCTTTTACAAATAACGTGAATACAGATAACATAAGATTTTAGTGTAACATGCTTGCTATTTGTTTTCTATTTGTCTTCCCTATAATTTATTCCTTTTCTCTCTTTTTTTTTTTTTTTGCTTATTTAGGGTTTTTTATTATTCCATATTTTCCTCAATTATTTTCTTTTATAAAAAAATTTATATACCGTTTCACTTTTTGCAATTTTTTGTCTGAAATTGCTTCAAAATAAAAAGACTAGAATAACAAAGTAAAAAAACTCCCGTCTAAATTTTGCATTCATTCATCACTCTTACCCAAGCCAGTAATTTCTATGGTGGTTGCAGATGCCGCATTCAAGATTCAATCTTCCACTCCAAGGAGGAGCCCTCCACTACCCACCCCCATTTATTTATCAGCTTAGTTATGACCATTATGATCTCATGGATTTCTATTTTCCAATGCTTTATAATTCATTCTTGTCCATAATTATTCTGATGTTTCAATTACCTGGATTTGGCCAGGGGCTCCCGGGTCCTTGGGAAAGGCCGTCCTGATTCTCTGAGCAGTTTCTTATTCTCTGACACAGGAGATTTCTCAGAACCCTCTTGCGCCTTCCCGGCCACAGCTCAGCATCAGCCGTTTCACTGACAAAGATATTTTAATACAAGTATTTTCATCAGAATCCTGCCAATTCTGATGAGCATCCATTGAGTCAAAATTTCTGAATGCTGTTGAACCAATTTAATTCTTTCATCAAATTTCAATACGTGGGCAGATAAGACATCCCAACATTTTCATTTTCATTTTGATTTTATTGAAATATTTTCATTGGGATCTCACATTTTACATTTTTATTTTTCAATACAGATATGATTAATAGTGTTTCAGCCATGTCAATTTTACTAATTATAGGGATTTTGCCTTTAGGGATTTTTGAGGCAATTGTATCAATAAAGTGCAATTTGAAGGTATTAAATTATGCATATCTAATTTATTTTTGACATAATTCATTCCTCCATCAATCTTTACTTGATATTCAGCTTTAGTCACTGTCAGTTTTACTGAGGTTTTGCTGCTTCTGCTGTAATCTTTATGTAACCTGAATATAGATCTGACAGACGGGGTGAATTGCTCAGCCAAACTCCTCCTGCCCCGCCATACGGACTCCGTCCCTCTGTCCGTCCCTCTGCTCTGCCGCAGGCGCAGGCGTTCAGCTCTGGACCAGGCCCGTCCTCGCCCCACCCCCCGCCTCCTGACTCCACCTGGGTCTTTGCGATCCACTACCCAGATGCACCGGTGAACTGGTGACCTCCCACTGTCTCTCCAGAGAACCCCCAACCTCCCTTGTTTCCAGTTCAGTCCCTTGTGATTGGAAACGTTGTGACACCAAACATTTGGTCACAGCCCCCTCCCAGCCAGGTCCTCTGGGATTCTTGTGTTTGGTTTTTAACTCTGCCACAATCCTATGAGTCAGATCCTATTTTCACCCATCTTTCAGGAATATGCACAAAATGTATATATGTATTTATATATTATAATTATAAATATATAATATATTCCATTTTATTTGGATAATATAATGCAGTATATTATATTATAGCACATATTATATGTTGTAATACATACTGTACTATATAATATGATATAGCATATTATATAATATTATACAATATATTTCATTATAATATATAATACATAAACATAATGTATTATCAATATGTATTATATGTTATGTATAATATGTAATATAGTAAGAAAATATATATAAATAAATATATATTATACATATGTACTATAATATATATTAATATAATACAATACATAATATATAGTATAAATGGTATATTATAAATATATAATGTATTGTATATGCTATATATTGTGTATATTATTGTATTTAAATGTAATAAATAATAATGTATACTTTTAATAGAATATAGTATATCATATATAATATATACTTTTGTATTATCTTCTATGATATACTACATATATAATATATGATAATTACATATTATTGCATAAGGTTTATATGTCATATGTGTGTAGACATATACTTTAGGTGTATTAATATACATATAAATGAGATACTTGTGGGAGGACGTGGCCAGCACAGACCCTGGGGCTCTAGGCCCCTGACCGCCCAGCTGCCAGCTGCACATCCTAATGGTGGCCTTGGCTGCTTCTCCAGCTGGATGGACGGCTCAGGAGGGCAGGGGCGGACGTGTGCCTTCCCTCTGTGGCCCCAGGTGCGCAGGACTGTTGGCACAGGGGACGTGCTCGGTTCGTGTCTGTGGCTTGACTGACCAGAGGGCAGCTGTGTTTTGTTTTGTCAAATAAATGATGGAATTCAATACGTCTGCTTTACCCAAATGAAAAGGACGTTACTTTAAGTCATGGTCCTAAAGATGGATTATTCATTCAGATGGACTGGCTAAGTAGTAAGCATTTGGGGGAAAAATTCTCCTTGATACAAATTAAATTTCAGAAATTTAATTATTTAAAGAAATCCAAAATAAAATGGAGAATGTTTTTATAGTTTTTGTGGGGAAAGTCCTCCATATTTGTAAAAGCACTTGACACAGACCATAAACAAAAATAGAATTGGCTAGGTAAAAATGATAAAAAGAAGCACAGAGAAGACAAATGTATAAATTACAGGCTATAAAAACTCATTGCATCCTACGTGACAGAGAATTAGTATCCATAAAATACAAAATTTCCTCCAAGTCAACACAAAAACCCCAAATGAAAACAAAATGGGCCAATTCTATATAAAAACAAATCAAAGAAGAAGGTGGAACGGTGAATAAACAAGAGAAGAAATTCAGCTTCGACAGTTAAACGAAGACAAAGTGAAATAATAATTATTTGTGAAGTAACTTGGTAAGAATTGAAAAGATTGATAACACTCAGTGTTGGCAAGGCCACGGGGAGAAGCATCCCCACAAGTGACAGAACCTTCTGGAAGAGCAGTTTATCACCATTGGTCAACATTTAAAACCTTGGTGTCTTAAGCTGGCGTCGTCCCACGTTTGCAAGAACATTCGTCGCAGCCCTGTGTGTGACTGGGAAAAACTGGAACCACCTTACACAACACATGGTGAACTTGTGTGTACACAAGCAAGTGTGGAAGGTCTGGAGGTGGACACGGAGATCTGTCTGTCCCTCTGTCCACACAGGAGAAGGCACGCACTGTTGTTGAGGGGTAGCTGAGCACAGGCCTGCAGGTGTAGACTCAATGCCTGGAGGGGCCTCAGACTCCTGACTCTTCACAGCGGCGGTCGTAGGAGCATGGAATGCAGGCCTGGTGGCCACTATTGGCCTCAGTGCTTTATCACAGATGTGCATTGGTGATTTAAAAAATCTAGGAAACGGTTTTCACCAGAGCAGCAGGCTGTGGTTGTTACCTGTGCCAGCTCTGACTCTCGCTGCCCAGCCTGCTGCTCAGGCCACGCAGGACCCTGGCACACTGTTCATCCTGTGGGTTTCCGTGCATCCTCGTCGGTGAAACAGAAGTGCCTCTGTGTCGTGGGGTGGCCCCAACGAAGGACCACAGACGGGGCGGCTTAAACAGAAGACACTTATTCCCTCCCAGCCTGGAGGCTGGAACTCTGAGATCAAGGTGTCGGCAGGGCTGGTTTCTCTGAGCCTCTCTCCTTGGTGTGTAGGTAGCCATCTTCTCTCTGTGTCCCCACATGGCCATCCCTCTGTGTCCTAATCTCTTCTTCTTATAAGAACACAGTCAGATTGGATCAGGGCCACCCTAATGCCCTCGTTTTACCCAGATCACCTCCCTAAAGGCCCCATCTCCAGATGCAGTCACATTCTGAGGTCCTGGGGATTAGGCCTCCAACATGGGAATTTTGAGGGGACAATTCTGCCACAGCACGCAATAACAACGGTAGGCCTCTTCCACAGGGCGATCCAGAGCACCAAGTGAGTTAACGTTTGCTGTCCCTATAAAACGCTGAGAGGAGCTCCTGTACCCGACCCAGCGTAAGGGCTCCAGGGCGCCAGGGCTCCTGGCCTCCTGAGGCCCCTGAATCTTTCCGGTGGGATGACGTTATAGTCGTTACAGGGCCTGTTATAATCATCATGACCATAGTGATCTGTCCACAGTGTCAGAGCCAGCATCCAGACCTAGACTGGCAGGATGCAGCGTGCTTTCCAACAAGCGTGGCCTGCACCCTCAGCAGAACCACCCGCGGCATCGCTGGGCGTCACGGGGGCCTCGCTGCTCTGTTGTCCTTCTTGTCACCTCTCAGTTTCCCTTCCTGGGCAGAGGGCTCTTTTACGATTGTCATTTTGTTAGTAACTGAGAAAATCAAGTGCCCTGACTTGGAATCCTTGTGGTTTCATCCCCGTGCATGGAGAAATAAAGTTAATAGAACTGCTAACAGCACTTTTTGGGGACACTCCCTCCCCCCAACTTTTGGTTCCAGTAATTGCTGTCTGAGCCTGAAAGCCTAGAAATCATTTTTCATCTCATGCATGAAGAGTTTGCGTCTGATTGATGACGGCCACGGAACCTGCCCGAGCCAGGGAGCTGCACTAATTTGCAAGCTAAAACAATATTAGCAAATTGTTAATGGTCCATGAAACTGCGGCCGTTAAGTGTTACACTCAGAACTCTCCGGCACCCGCAGCTGCTTACCCACCTTCCCACGGTGGCAGCAAAAAGTGGAGGCTCGTAAACGCCATCACTGAGGGAGGAAGTGGCTGCACAGTTGCAGCAAAGCCCTTTCAGGGTGCGCGTGGCTGGCTCTGAGCCCCTGCTGTCCAGCTCAGACAGAGGGGCCAGGGCAGCAGCAAGGATGGACTTTCCTCGTTGAGTGAGAGCTGGCCCCGCTCCTCCATCCCAGTGCATGCCTGCCGTTTGCTTTTGTAGGGGGACCAAAACACCCACGCTTGCCAAGCTCTTCTTCAAAGGAGGAGCCCACCCTGCTTGGGAAATGTCCCCCCCAAACCCCATTGCAGTGGCTTCGTGGGCAGGCGCGTCCCAGGTGTGGCCAGAACTTGAGATGCTAAACGCCCTGCCGGGATTTCGAGGGGTCAGCGCATCTCTGTGCCAAGGGAAGATGAGGGATGATGTCACATCAGGACGCCCTGCCAGGCGGGTTGGCAGAAGGTTTCATGGCGGAGGATCTTGCAGCTTTGAAAATACACTATTTAGGTCCAGTGAGAGCAGGGTCCGGGTTAAGATCAAGCTGATTACTTCCGGACAGGAAGGTCAAGGAAGCTTCTCGGTGTGACTCTAACGTCCAGGCGCTGTTGCTGTCACTAATGGACGGGACAGTGTTTGGAGACACCAGTGGCTACCTTCCAAGCTGTCTCCTGAGCCGACAGCTTTTTGTACCGACACCGCCGTTGCTCCAAGAATCCTGAGAACCCTGTGCAGTCCGGTCACCTTGTAGGCAAATCGCCATGGTCCAACAGCCATGGTCCACGAGATGCTGGTCTTCCCCACCCGCCTGGTTAGGCTCAGGATGCCAGCTCATTCCACAACTTAAATCCCACCCAAATGGGTCATAATTCCCATCCCTGACATGCTCAAAGGGGAACGTCACAGGTTCTGAAAACAGACATCACCGATGGCTGGTGTTGGTTTTAGCATGTGTTAAATCCCCAGAAACACTAATTTGAAGGGACAACCATTTCATTATGTCTTTTTTTGTTTTGGGGGGGTGTGTGTGTGAGCGGGTGTGTGGAGGCAGGCAAGGGGAGTGGAGGAGAAGAAAAATCAAGTTCATTTTCATGAATACAAAGTTCACTCCACTTACTGTACTCAATTCCTGTTGATGGCACAGAGATGGCACAGACTCCCAGGAGCTCAGGATTGGAAGGGCTCTCCCTCCACGTGGGGAAATTCCACCTCTAGACTCAGGAACGTACCTCTTGAAAGCTAGCTGGAACCACATTCTCTCTACCTCCAAGGCCACCTGCTCTGTGTTGGGACCCCCTAATTGCCAGTACGTTCCTTCTCACCACCCCAAAGTCTGCCTGCCTGCAGCTTCTGACAGTAATCCTGGAGCCTGGCTTTTCCTCATATTTATCTGGGGCTGCTCAATGCCAGCGCTCGTCTTGGTTCCACAGTGGGTGAGGTGGGGAGCCCGCTGCAAGGAGCTTCATCCCACTGGGCAGGAGCCCCCTTAGTTCCCCCCAGGCCTTAGACACCTGAGGGTCCACCTCCCCTCCCCTGGCTCCCACACTTCTTAGCTGATGCTCCCACTTCCCTTGGCCTTCACCTCGCACGGCTGGGTTCTCAGCACCTTGACCATCCTGACCAGCCCTGCAGTTGACCCCTGAGATGGGCACCTTGGGACACTGAGCCCACAGCCTGCTAGGAAGATGGGTCGCCCATCCCGGCTCAGACAAATTCTTTCCAAACCTACACTCGTATCAATGCCCCTAAAGGGTGGGCCTTTTTGCCATTATTGTCATGATTTTGGTGTCTATACCAGATTTAGATATTACAGGCAAGAGCCAGAGGTGTTTGCCTGGGACATATAATTTTACTGAAAATTGCCACTCATTGAGTGCCACCTCAGGCCCGGAAACTGTATCACATTGCAGGCATTGTCCTATTAGCCCTCCACAGGTGGGCTGGAGGTTTAACACGACTGTTTCCGTCTTGCTGCTGAGGAAACGGAGATGGGAACGCCGTGAAGCACTGGCCAGAGGCCACAGGCTGGTCAGGAAGCGGGATGGCGGGCCAGCCTTGTCTGCGCGTCAAAGTCGGCTGCTCCTGTGGGTTCCTCCACCAGGACGCAGAGCGTTGTGATCGTCACCGTGGAGGTCTGGAAAGGCTGCCTTGGCGGGGCAGTGGGTGTGCCGTCGAGGGGCAGCCTGCAGTCCTGCACTTACTGTGGCTGGAAACGCCAGCTGCAGCCCACCGGCCTGTCAAAGAAAAAGCGCCGAACCACGCACAGAGAAGGATTTGGGGGGAAACCTTAACTCCGCTGAAGCATTTGGCAGAACTTACGTCCTGACGCCAGCCTTCTCTGAGCAGACTGACAAGGTCTAGAAGCACCAGCATTTGTAATGAGGCGTCTGTTGATCAGGAGCGGAACTGTGCTGACCTGCTCGCTGTTCCGGCACGTGCTGGACCTGACGAGCCTCCGTCTGATCGTGCGTCACCTCATCCTTACAGGACGCGCAGAAGTGAGGTGCGCAGCTCCGGAGTCTAGACTCCTCATATGGGTTTCCTGGGCCTGTGCCAACACAGTAGTGCACGCGAGGGGACCTAACACACGGGAACTTATTGTCTCACAGCTGGAGGCCGGACGTCCAAAATCAAGGCCTCAGTAGGGCCGCGCACTCTCTGAAGTTTCCGGGAGAGGATCCTTCCTGCCGCTTTCTTAGCCTCTGGTGGAGCCAGCAGTCCTTGGCGTTCTTGGCTTGTAGACGCAGCATCCCGACCTCTGCCTCCGTCTCATGTGCCTTCTCTTCCGTGTGTCCCTGTGTCTGTGTCAGATCTCCTCTTCCTATAAGGACAACAGTCATGGGAGCAGGGCCCCCCATATCCAGGATGACCTCATCTTAACACGATCACATTTGCAAAGACCCTATTTCCCAAGGTGACATTCACACATACCAGAGGGTGGGACTTTAACACGTCTGTTTGGAGAACACAGTTCCCCTCGTCACGCCACAGAACACACAGCTGAGGATGAGAACTAGACTACTGGAAATAATATTGACACGTTATTAAGTCGTAAGAGGGGATAAATTCACTATCTTACATCTTCCTGTTTTTATTAAAAAGCTTGATCACTGCATTATGGTAACTTTTCCAAAAGAATGGTCAGCAAGAATCAGTTTCAAGATCGATAACCTCAGAAGTACGTGTAATTCAAATGAAAGCTTAATTCTACTGATTCAGAATTTAGTTAATTTAGACAGTGGCTGAGCCGGTGCAGTTTGATGTATAAAGACATAATACACATTATGAAGTAAAATGAATGCAGAGGCAGAAGTTGGCCAAAATCACAAGAAATAATCTTTGCTGATGGTCGACATGCCCCTTACAGGTCGCTATTACTTATTGTCATATCTTACGTACCCAGAAGTTCCACGCTGAGCAGTCCTTCAGTGCACTGTGTTCATCTATTCAACCTAATTTCATTTGACATTTGGACTGACTAGAAAGTGTAGGATTTGGGAGAGGCACAGTAAAGGCTGATGCTGCAAACCAGCTGCAGAGGTGAGCTCAGATTCTGATGACAAGAAGCAGGGCAGAAATGAGGACGTCAGCAGAACCATACCAACCAGACTCTCCTGCTTGTAAGAAAGATTGTCAACACAATTATGACAATTTTATAACAGAAAAGTTACGTTATTAGATTCCACAGAGATTATTTTTTTTTCCTTTTAAGGACTCAGGAAGTAATGAGAATGGCCAAGGGAGGGAGGATAGGAAAGTTGGGCTGGAGCAGAGCAAGGGCAGTAACCCCGGACAGAGGGTGACCCCTGAGGGCAGCCCCGCCAACAGGAGCGTGGCTCAGATCCAGCAGCCGAGTAGGGAGCAGAACCGAGGCATCCCGACACAGCCGCATCTCTGGAAGTGGTTGGAAGTGACCCCGGGGCACGTGGCCTTTCTAAAAACAGCACCACTGGGACCAGCCCGGCAGCGTGGTCGTTAAGTTCATGCTCTACTTTGGTGACCTGGTGTTGGCGGGTTTGGATCCCAGGCGCAAACCTACACACTGCTCATCAAGCTATGCTGTACCAGAACCCCACATATAAAATAGCAGAAGATTGGCACAGATGTTAGCTCAGGGCGAATCTTCCTCACCAAAAAAGCCCCAAATAAATAGAAACAGCACGATCTTCGTTGGAGAAAGTTCTTCTCAACGTGGCCTTCATGATTTCCAGAGATTAAGGTCTCCCAAAAGACCTCACATTCAAAAATCCCCAAACGCATAAGGGAAACACTGTCACGAATAGGTCAGCAGGAATAACAAATGATTGACACCCACATGGAGTTGACACGTGATAACATAAATTGTAGAACATTGATTAACCATCTATAAAATGCTTAAAGAAATAAAAACTGAAATTACCAAAAAATGAGCAAGAAACAAGAGACTATCAGTAATGAATTGGCAGAAATAGAAAAAAGTGCCCCCTAGAAATAAGACCTATAATTGTTGAAATAAAAACTCAGTGGATGGATAGACAGCTGAAGAGAGAAGGTCGATAACCTGGAAGATACATCTGAACAAATTACCTAAATGCCTCATAAATAGAGTAAGCAATGGAAATTCTGCAAGCAACGCTCGAGCACATGCATGGATGAAGGTTCCTCCCATCAGAGGAGGGAGAGAACATTCTGGGGCATAAAGCAGAAATCCACAAATGGACAGTCACGTCAGAGTCAGTAATAAAGAGACAGATTTTCTAAACCCACAAGTTTGGAAATGATGAACACGTTCCTAAATAAGGAATGGTTCAAAGGCCAAATATAACGGGACTTAAAGATTCCTAGCAGAGAATGAGTGAACACATCACTTACCAAGACGTGGGAGATTCAAGAAAAGGGACACTTTGAGAAAAGGTATAGAATAGAAACCAGGATATAGAAACCTAAAATGCGTAAAATAAAAAGGTGCAGACCATAAGAAAAGCTGAACATAAACAAACTAATTAACCAAAGACTTTAGAGAAAGAGCAATATGGAAAATATATAACCCAGCTGGTCCTGTGAAAAGTCTAGTCAAATCAACAAAGCCGCTGGTGAGACTGGGGGTAAAATTATGGGGGAAGTGGGGAGACCAGCCAGAGATGCAGCAGCTACCGAAGATGGGACGGGAATGCTTTCAACAGCTTGATAGGATCCATTTGAAAACTTGAATAAAATACACAATTTTCAAAAAAGTCAAAACTTACGTAAGAAAAAACAGAAATTCTGATAGTCCTAGAAATATTAAATAAATGTCATATCTATGTAAAAACACCAGATCCAGCTGGTTTTAGAGATAAATGCTATCACCTTCCAGGGATAGATCATCCTGTATTTATAAAAACTCTTGCAAAGACTAGAAAACAGACAAATAGTCTTCAAATCCTTCAATTAGCTGAATATAATTGTAACAAAATAGAACATCAATGCTAAAACTCTAAGCAAAAATATTAGTAGAATTATCCAATAATCTACAAAAAATTTTATGTTTATTTTATCCAAGCAACGCAAGAGTGAGTTTACATAAGGAAAATGTGTAATTGTCACTCACCAAATTAACTTATTAAAGGAGAAAAACCTTATAATTATCTAAACATATGCAAAAAAAGTATTTGCATAAAAATTTGCATTAAAATGCAATATTTATTCATGGTTTTTAAAAAAGCTCTTAGTAAAACAACAATAGAATAAAACTTTCTTAACTCAGTAAAGGTTATCTACTAGAAACATGCAGCAACCAGAATTCTTATAAGTGAAGTGAAGTCCATTCTGTACCTGACACCACACGCAAAGATTAATTCCAGACGGATTAACCAGGAAAGGCAGAATCTTAAAACTCTGAGAAAAGGATGCCACGAAGTCACCTCATGGCAGAGAACAATTGCTGAAAACCAATAAACAAACACATATAAAACACCAGCCGTAAAATTAGACATTGATTAATTTAATTGCATTAAAATATGAACATCTGTTCATGAAAGACACCATAAAAACTGTGAAAAAAGCCATAAATTGAGGATCGTTAGTGACACACAGCTAACAAAACAAAGTGTGGAGGAAATACAAAACATCAATACGAAAAAGATACGAAACTGAACCAAAAAAAAAGAGAGAATCTTCTTGGTCTTCGGTTGGATGCCAGTTTCAGAGGTTTTCCTTTTTTTAAATTTTTTCAAGTTTTCCTTTTTATTATAATGTTTTGTAACTTATGTTTATATAACATATTTTATATGTATCAAACATAGAGTTAGTTTTTTAGTTTTCATAAATTAAAACCCCAGAGCTTCAAGCTTCACGTGATCCAGGAGATAATGACGTTGTCAAAGAGTCATTTCTCTAGGGTTTCTTTTCTGTGTCTTCCGCTGGGGGTCTTCCTTCTGAGTCTGGCTTCCTTCTTGGTGACAAGATGGCGTCAGATGTGCTCGGCTTCCCAGCCAGCGAGAGAGAGGAATCTGAACCCCAGTGTCCCTGGAAACAACAAGAGCTTCCCTGTGGGGTCACCTTGGGGCAGCACCTCCACCCTGAAATAAACCTGTGGCCGGAAGGATGGAGCGTCCCCCGCTGCCCGGCTCAGACCACGAGCTCCCCGTCTGCGCTGGGGCCGAGATACTTCTCCAGGAAAACGTGCATCTCCGAGTGTGGACACAGACAGGAGAAGGGAGGCAGGATGCAAAGGTCCAGCCTGCCCCCAGAGCAGGGGTGGCCCTGTACCTGGCGTGCAGGAGTCCGACGGTTCGTGGTCCAGGTCAGTGGAGGACGGGAGGAGCCCCGCCCGGCCTGTCGGATGAGGGAAGGAGTGCATCGTGAAATCGTCGTTGGAGAGGCGCGACGCTGTAGAAAGGAACAAAAGCAGTGGTGTTTCTGTAAGTCCTGACGTCTTCAAGACGCTTCCTGACAAAGGAGTCAGTCAGTCACTCCGACTTTCTTCTCCGCTGCCTGGAGACGCTGAGGGTCCCTCCGCAGCCCTGCCCACCTTGAGGTCATTCGAAGCCACGACAGAGTGCGTGCGAAGCTGCTGTGCAGCTGCACAAGGACGGATAGCGGCCTTCAGGACACAAGGATTGGCTTCTGCTGTGTCGAACTGTACCTGAGCCCTGTGCTCCCCGAAAACAGCGATGGCTAAGAGCCCCCCACCCTTCTGCATTCCAGGAAACAGCTGACCTCAAAGAACCACCTCTCCCGATGGGACTTAGGGAAGAATTAGTGTCCACTCGTGACAGCGTCCATGGGACTCCTGCATGACCTGTCTCCTGCTCAGCTCACTGGCCGGGGCGTGCCCTGCCTCCACAAAACCCCAGCTCTCAGTCACCCCATCTGCAGCCTGCTACCCCCTACAGAAGCCTAGGCAGAGGAACCCTGACCAGGCACTTTCATCTTCCTGGCTGGGGTCCTCTTGGCCTGAGACAAATCAGTCTCCTCACTTGTTCGACTTTTGTCTTTGATGGTTCCTAGCTTGGCTTGACTGCTTACAAATTTGAAAATTTTATAAGATAACAATGTAAGAGCAAAAGGATTGTAATATTCTTTTTTTTCTTTTGTTGTGGTGAGGAAGATTGGCCCTGAGCTAACATCTGTTGCCAATCTTCCTCTTTGTTTTTTCCTCGCCAAAGCGCCAATACATACTTGTACATCCTAGTTATAAGTCCTTCTAGTTCTTCTATGTGGGATGCCACCACAGCATGCCTTGATGGGCGGTGTGTAGGTCCACACTCCAGATCCGAACCAGCGAACCCCGGGCTGCTGAAGCGAGGTTAAGCCCTAACTTAACCACTCGGCCACAGGTCGGCCCCAGGATTGTAATATTCTTAATCGTTGCAGTGCTGAAAAGCACGATTACACCACTTTATCATCACGGCTTCAGGTACCGAAAGTGCTCCCGACAACACCGGGCGTGGGGGAAGTGCTACCCGTGTAGTTACCGTCACGTCACCAGGGCCAGCATCCGTTTACTCACAGCAGAACCCCCACCCTCGGGGCAGCTCCTGGCAAATGGTGATGCATGTACATGTGTGTTGGGTGAACGGAGGGTGCAGGTGTGTCACACCTGGAGTCCTGTCCATTTTATGACACCGTCCCCGGTAACTTCTGCTTGACTGACAGCCGAGTGCGTGTCTCTGTGCGCCTGAGGCTGAAACTCCCAGTGTAGAAGCTCTTCCTCGCAGTCAGAGCTTGGGGGTAGGGGAAACTGGTCACCACAGCCTGGAGGCCACCACCCGGGGTGGCTTGCTGGCCGTGGGCAAGATGGATTTCCAGCCAAAGATGTCGACTGTGGCAATCATGGGAGTTCTGTCCTTTTAGATACTGAATATTTAAAAGCTGCCCTCTCGTGGTTTACATGATACGAAATTGTGGGAACGCTTCACAGCAGACAGGGGAGCCCAGTGCTCAAGGCTTATTCTCTGCAAAGTGAAGAAACACCGAGAAGGAGCACAGGCATTATTCTTTCACTGTTTGCACCCCTCCTGCGACTGGTGTACCTAGATGCCTTCACTGTCAGCTTAGTCAGAATAAAGAAAAAGCAGGAAACCTGGTTTGTGATGGCTGAACCCACACACCGATGGAGGCACTTCTCAAATAAAATGCAGAAACTAACAGGAAAAAATAAATCAGTGTTATTAAAAAGTAATCACAGATTTTCAACATAATTCGCTGAATCTCATTCTTTTCTCCTTTAATTCAACTTTAGCTGCACCTCTCTCCCATCGGCTCCAGGTTTTGGGCACAGCACAGCTGTCATTAAGAAAAAGGGCAAAGAGTGGGTCTGAAAGTTTGAAAATACATCTTTCGAGTGTAAGGAAGTTTGCACAAGCTGGCTGACGGGTTACGGGTCACGGGTTTTCAGAATGTGGATCACGTGTCTCCTGGTCTGGTCCCACCTCCTAGAAACCACGCGTAGTGCAATGAGGTCAGAGCAAGGGTTCTTACAGTTGCCAACACGGACGGATGCTTCCTCTGCGGCGACCCCAGCAGCCCCGCCCTCCTCTGGACGAGAGCAGGCTCTCGTGACTTAAGCTCCTCAGAGGCTTCCCGTGGCGTCCACATGGAGCAGAAAATTGAGGCTAAAGGATAAAGCCCTTACAACCTGCCCCTTGCCTCGCTTTTTCTCTCGATTCTTCACCACCTGTGTCCGTCTCTCAGGCCTTCTAGAAGAACCCACTCCAAGGATTCTGTGTAAGCACCGGCCCCTGCCTTCTGCAGCCCTTGCTCCACCCACGATGCCCCTTCCACCCTGTGTTTTCCCGCCTGCCCCTCCAGACCTCAGCCCCTGTTCCCCTCAGTCCCTCCTTCCCCCCATACTCGCCCCTCTTCTGGGTCCCCCCTCAGGGTTGTGTGGGGCTCAGAGAAGGCTCACTGTGTATCTTTCATGAGATGGAGCAAAGCGCAGAGCAGGAAGGAAAAGCACCTGCAACTTGGCTGGGCCGACCCGGTGGCTCAGCCGCTGTTCAGCACCCTCTGCTTCGGCAGCCCGGGTTCATGGGTTCTGATCCCAGGTGGGGACCTATACCACTCATCAAGCCATGGTGTGGTGGTGTCCCACACACAAAGTAGAGGAAGATTGGCACAGATGTTAGCTCGGGCCAGTCTTCCTCACCACGAAAAGAAAAGTCAGAGTCACAGTTAGCTGTGTGCCATCTCAGGCTTTTTCTATGCACATACACATCAAAATCTTAAAATGAGACATACAGCCTTGTTTTCAACCAGCGTTTTGCTTGTAAATAAACCTAGCGTAGCTCTAATATCAGAGCTGACAGATGACGGGCAGTCGCCTGGTCTTTCCCTGTGTGCTTTGGTTAACCTACTGCTGGTTAGGACGGTGACAATTCTTCACTAATGTGCACAACTCTAATGCATACCTGGTGTCATAAGATATTAAAGAGCTTCTGAGTATTTGGAGGTGTGGGTTTTAGATCAACTGAAATGAAAAAGCCACTTCTAGAGGTGTATTATCTGAGAG
The DNA here is from genome assembly GCF_037783145.1 of Equus przewalskii. Classification (NCBI taxonomy): domain Eukaryota; kingdom Metazoa; phylum Chordata; class Mammalia; order Perissodactyla; family Equidae; genus Equus; species Equus przewalskii. The sequence continues at coordinate 45,522,761 of NC_091859.1, forward strand.
CATTATTTTTGGCTTTTGATTCATTTTCTTAAAATTGAGGTCCAGTTGACATTCCTGCCCACTGTGCATAAAAATCTCTTTTCCCCACAGACTTGCTGACTTTAGGTAAATGATTTCTTTTTTAATTTTTGCCTAACATATAAGTAAAAGAAAAAAATGTAGAATTTGGTGTTTTGATCAATAACACCTCGATTATATGAAACATATATCAGAAATGTTCGGTTCATCTTTCTGTGCTTGCTGCTTTGTACAACTTGACTGTTTTCTTAATAGTCTCAAGAAAGAGATAAAAGGGTTAGAAACACTGAGAGCTCCTGAGGCCTTGGAAGTGAGCGTCTGCAGCCCCTTAGCGGGCGCAGAGCCAGGGGAGCCTCCATCCTGAGGACACTGGACCCCCAAGAAAGGGGGAGCTGCTTCACGCTCTTCTGCTTGGAAAAAATTAATTCAGGCTAAGCTTCGCTGTAATTCCCTCTGGGCAAAGAGAGTGAAAACAGAGTTTCTGGGCCTCCCGCCCTCCGTTCTCATCCCCCGACGTGGATTCACAGATCTCCTCAGGCATGGAGTTCCGAGAGCCCGAGGGAGCGGCCCGGGCGCCAACCCGGCGGAGGCAGCAGCTGTGGCCTGGCTCCCACCACCCTTGCTCCTCTCCTCGGACAGGGCTGCTCCCAAAGTGGCATGAAGCTCGCACCCGAGACCAGAATCTGCGTTAGTACACAGGCCCCCGGGAGTTCTCACCAAAGTCTCTACTGGAGCAAGTTGCCAGAGCTGGAAGTTTCCTGGCCCATCACGATTATGCACCCACATGTGTGCACGTGTGTGTGTGTAGACGGGGGATTTAGGGGGGGTGTGTGTGCATGTGTGGGGGCGGGTGTGTGTGCATGTAGGTGGGGAGGTATAGGGGTGTGTGTGTGCATGTGTGTGGGTGTGTGTATGTATCTATATGTGTGCTTGTGTGTGTGTAGGTGGGGGTATTGGTGTGTGTGTGTGTGCGTGGATGTGTGTGTGGATGTGTGTGAAGAGGCGTGTATTCAGGAACTGGCCCCCTGGGTTGGGGGCTGGCCAGTCGGATATCTACAGGGCAGAGTTCTACATTACTGTCTTGAGGCGGACTTCCTTCTTCTCCAGGAAACCTCAGTTTTTCTCTTTCCAGCTTTGTTGAGATATGATTGACATATCACACTGGATAAGTTTGAGGTGTGCAATGTGTTGAGTTGATACACCTATACGTGCAAAACGATCCCCACCACGGCGTTAGCTAACACCTCCGTCCCATCACATAATTACCACTTCTCTTTTGTGGTGAGAAGGTTTAAGATCTACTCTCTCGACCGCGTTCCAGTGCATACTGCAGTCCCAGCAGCTATGATCGCCAGGCTGTGCTTTAGACCCTGTTAATCTTATACCTGGAAGCTCAGGCCCCTCAGCTAGCTGGGAGAAGCCCACTCACGTTACCGGGGGTGATCTACTTAAAGCCAGCTGGTTGTAGATGTTAACTGTACCTACGAAATATCTTCGCAGCAACATCTGAACAGGTCTGTGACCCAACTGGGCACCTAGTGTGGCCAAGCTGATGCAGAAAATCAGCCTCCATAGGTATACGCAGGGGTCTGTGTGCACGCGTAAATAACACGAAAGGTATCATTCCGCCCCTGAGTTGGCTGCTCGGCCATTTTTCCACCCTTGTGGCCGTGGTTTTGTTAGCCAACAGTCTCTTTATTGGGAACAAGAAATAAGCGACATGTGGCCTCTTCGACTATTCCATGTCCAGCTGATCATTGTGAAAAACCGCATCACGGCAGTGCTAGTCCAGTTAGGAGGCCAGCCAGGAGCCTCAGGCTGGCTCGGCCATGAGTTTCTGGGGGGCACCCGCCACCCAAGCTGCACACGCAGGGTCTGCCTGAGAACTCGTCGTGGGACTGCCCTTCCCCGTCCTGGGCCAGAAGGAGAGGCTCCACGGAACACATTTCAAATGAGGGTGTTTATCAAAGGTGGAAAAAAGAAACTAATTATGTGACATGAAAGATGTTCCCTTCCCCAGTTCCTAGACTGACGGTTCTCTCTGAGCAGCTGTTAAGCAAAAACTTTCATCTTGTTTATTATAGATGACAACTGGATGTATGTGAATAATTTTGCACACAGAATAACAAGCTGAAAACTCACTGCTTGGCCTATTTCACAGCCTGAATTTCACAACACGGATATGCCTTTTGTTCTTAACTGGCTTTCTTCGAAGCAGTTGGCTAATTTGGGGACAAAGGAGAAGGAGTCAACAACCTGTGAGACTACGGATAGATGAAGAGCGGACCAGAACAGGGCCACGAAGGATGGCTTTGCTGTCAGTCTGTGTGTCGCAGTCCAGTGTGGCTCTTGGCCTCCTGAACAACAAAACACAGGACACGAGCCTTTGTCATTGAGAGATGCCCGGAGCTGCAGCTGGAGCAACCCAGCTCCCGGGATTTTGGATGGGGACACAGATGCCCAAGCTGGTTGGTGGAGGGGCCGCGGAAGCTCACCTCGGCTGGCGCGGGGGACACAGAGCTGCATCCAAAATGTCCATCAGGCCGGGCTGTCCTCCGGTAGCCCCGCCGGTGCTTCCCGCAGAGTCTGGTGGAGCCCAACCCACTGAGAGGTTTTTAGAACTCTGATACCCGAGGCAGTGGGGCCTCTGAACACCTGACTCCTGATTAATTGGAGCATGTGTCCCTGCACCTGGCACCTCCTTTAGTAAGTGGGGGTGACACCCTAGTCGCTGGGGCTCCAGGGGCTCCTGTCACGCCCCGTAACTCACGCAGCTCAGGTTCAGACAGCAGCCTGTTCGCTTCCCTTTGAAATGCTAATTCTCTGAGTAATTACTTTCCACTGCTTGAGCTGGTTTTTATTTTTTTTAATCCTCAAACTTGAAGAGGGTTTTGCTCCGATATAATGATAGCAGCAGGTCCGCCCCAGAGTCCAGACCAGAATTTCGCTGCAGGCACGAGGAGCCGCAGCAGAAGGCACCCCATCCGCGGCCCCAGGCCGTCCACGCACAGGACAGCCAGACACGGAGACCCACTCGGGAAGGGCCACGCGGAGGGGGTCTGCGTCCTCACTCCCGGGGCACCCGTGGGGGGCCCGCCAGGCTGCCAAGGGAGGAGCGCTGAGCCCAGACCTGGCCTCGGCATTCACTGACCAAGGACCTCAGAGAAGCCCCTCCCTTCCTGGGCCTCAGTTTCCCCCCTTTCAATCAAGGAACCGGGCGTGCTGGCCCGCTCCTGCCCCACGCCTGTCTCGGTTCCGGGAACACTCGAGTCCCTCCCACAGGCCTGGCAGAGGGTCCAGGTCTGCAAGCTGTGTGTCCCCAGCGCCTGATTCTGAAAACAGAGACTTTACTACATTTTAAGAGAACTTCCGTTTTCTCCCAGGAGCTGTTTCTGAAATGATTGTATACGGGGTTTGCAGACGATGTAACGTGCATCACCCCTGCCCCACCCACGGGTCCCCTCTTCCTGGAGTGCTCAACCCCTACCTCCCTGGCTCGGACCATGTCCTCGCTGAGCGTGCGCAGACAGCCTGGCAGGGACGTCCTGCATCACAGGAAGCCCCACGTGGCCGGCTCCTGTCATCGAGCCTGCCTGAGAGGTCAGCAGACTGAGCACAAGGCTGCGGCTAACGACCCCACACGCGGCAAAGCACGCGCTCCCTGCTGCAGTCAGTGGCTCTCCGGATAGCGTGTGTGTGTGTGTGAGTGTGCACGTCAGGTGTGTGAGGGGCACATGGAGATGTGTGTGCTGTACTGTGTGTGTACACGTGTGAGTGCGTGTGCGCCTCGGGTGCGCATGTCGAGGCCTCAGCCCTCCTCCCCACCCCAGCTCCAGTGGAGGCTGCTCTATCTGCCCCCCAGGGTCTCTCTGAGGTCAAGCTAAGTCACCCTGAAAGGCCCCCCCTGGGAGGAGAGGGACCCTCGAAGGAGCCTTGAAAATTGCCACGTGGTTTGCAGACGCCCACCTGCCTCCTCCCAGGTCCGACCCCAGGCAGGGGCTGGATTTGGTCCTGCGACCATTTAAAAGTAAAGCTGTTCTTTTTAGATCTGGGTTCTCCGTGGGTGCGAGCACTACATCCACCTAGCCTGCTCCCCCCTGGCCTCGCTGAGTCTGCACCCCACATCTTGCGCAGCCCCGCTCTGGCCCTGGCCCTTGGCAGCCCAGGTGCGTGAGGGGCGGCCACTGAGCATCCGTCAAAGGCCATGACCGGGAGACACGAGGGCTCAGGTGCTGACTTCGTCCAGCCCACAGCCTGCTCTGTCTCTGGGGCTGCCTCACCTCAAACTCCCAGGCGCACGGGCTCCAGGACCGCCTGTCCCTCATGATGGCGGCCGGCCACACAGCGAGGACAGCTTCCTCCCATGCTCTGCGGGTCCCTGCACGTTCACACTTCACAGGACGTGTTCGTCACACGAGGTGGGGAGATGCTCATCGGGAGCCACTCGGCCCCGCAAAGGACCTAGCCAGGAATAAGTGCTGTGCAGAAGCATGCTCTGGATACACTGCACTGTGCTCACATTTCCTTAGAAACGTCCTTGGAGAAAACTACTTTTGGAAGCAGGCACACGGAAGTGCCGGTGTATTGTTGCCAGTTTTCTTCTCTTGCTCCAAATCGTGTGAAATACCAGGGAAGGTGGAGGGGCTGAGCGCCCCGCCCGCAGGTGGACTCAGACCCACCCCAGGTTTGTTGCTCCCTCCAGACCTTTCCCGGGCCTGCAGACTCTCAGGTTCCTCGGGAGCCAGGCCTGGAGCTGTGGGGGCTCCAGATGAGGCCCCGGGGAGCTCTGAACCCAGGAAAGGTGCCCGGAAGGTCTGTGTCCCCTCCCGCCAGGCCCAGATGCTTGGTCTGATTTGCGCCCTAAATCATAACCACAATCGCCCTTGCTTTGCTAATGAATGCAAATTGCAACTATCAGTATTGGAAATAAGCATTCCGGCTTTTTTTAGCAGTCATCCATCTTCCGCCGCTTACCTCTCTGACCTTCAGTTGTAGACAGACCCCATGGAGCAGCAGGCTGTCCACCCCCCTCCCCAGGCCTGGCAGAGCCACCAATACCACCTCCTCAGGAGAAATCCCATGAGATGCAAGGGCAAATGGCGCTCGGACACAGCGTGGGGCCGCATCTGTGCAGGTCGTCCCGGACTCCTGGGGATGCGGATACAGACAGGGCCGGCCCCACAGTCCAACATGTGCTCACGCTGACATCTCCCGAGGGGTTGCTCTGTGCCCACGGGGCTTCCTGTCGGTCGCTGGGGGAAGGTGCAGGAGGACGGCCGGCTCTGCTCTCCAGGGCAGTGGGATCCATGCCGCGGCTCGGCTTCTGGGGAGAGCTGGTCTCTGAGACCCATCGCTGGGGCGGGTGGCCGAGCCAGCCTTCTCCGCAGTGAGAGCTTCCTCCCAGCACATGGCGTGCGTGCTCCTGGAGAGGACCCATGGGCTTAAGGCCGAGCTCTGCAGCCATCAAAGAAACACGTCATCTGTGTCCGTCTGGTCCTTGGAAGGCCCTGTGGGGTGTTCTCAACGTCTCTCATCATCCACAGAGGGCGGACGAGGAGACAGAAATGGAGCCGCTCTAACTATTCAGAATGACCGGAAACTAAATCCAGTTCTGGGACGTCGAAGCTGACACTCCCGATATCGCCCCGTATCCTCCAGGCGCCTCAAGGAAACCAAAGAACAAAACTCACTCTGCCTCCCGGTTTGTCCCCGTCATCATCTCACATCTGAGGACAACCTGGTCTTCAGACTGGATGAGCGGGCTCCTTCTCATGGACGCTTCTAATATGCCGAGTCCTTGCCTCAAGTCTGAGCTGTCACTGACGTCTTCCTGGGCCTGACGTGGCAGCTGCCATCGCCTGGCCAAGCACCCCAGCCCCTCAAGTCCCCGTGTGCTGGTCCACTTCCTGGGAGGAGGCCGGTGAGCATGTGAGGAGCTGTTTCCCTTTGTGGCTCCGCTGGGCCTCTGTTCACCTCGGAGGACGTGAGCCCAGTGGTTGAACACACACAGCAACCCACAAACCTCCTCCGCCACCACCAAACCCTGCAGATAAACCAGCACAGCTCACAGAGGGGTCAGAGCCGGTCCCCTTAGGGAGCATCCGCAAGGACCGGCCCCGCGTTCCCCTGAGGCCCAGACACACAGACAGCCGAGGCCAGGATGCACCCCTTCCTGTAAGCGAGCCCAACATAGCCCAGCTGGGGCGGGGGCTTCACTTCGTGTGGACAGGAGCTATTTCTCCATGGATGGCTCTCCCCAGACGAGTCCCATTGTGACAGCTCCGTCTATGACCGTCTGACTCTCTCAGTTGTCACGACCCCAATGATTTCCTCCTTACCCATGTGCCCTCGCCCAGGGTCCCATGACCTTGTGATCCGGTTGCTCACATCCCCTGCACAAAGAATCACCCTCTGACTTGAAGTTTCCTCATTTGTAAAATAAAAATGTCTTAACACACATTAGTTTTAAAGTCATAAATCAAAATAACACAAAGGCTTTGTAAAAAAAAAAAAATAGCCTAAGGGGTAGATATGGAGAGATTCGAGGTTTGTTGCAGCCAGAGCCCCACTGTGGCCCCTGCCGTCTCCCCAGGTGACCCTTCACCCGGCCAGCTCTCAGGGAGCCTCACTCCCCACGGCCACCTGGGTCTCTCCTGCTGCAGCGTGTCATCTTGACCTTACCCCCATGCACTCGCCATTCTCTGCCAAAGAAAGAAATGAGGTATGTGAGACGAGAGTTACCCGGGAATTTACAGCTCTGCTCTAGAAAAAAGCTTCTTTTATACGCACAATAAAAATGCAAATTAAATTATAAATGAATCAGAAAAAGCATCTCATTTTTCCGAAGCATCACCCGGGTACATTTTCCACGAAGGCCTCCAGGACCGCCTCTAAAAATGTTATTAGATCTGTGAATGTCCCAGACAATTGACGGGCTTTCCGTCTCCATTAAGTGAAATAACAGCCTCTTATCGGTCAACAAGAAGACGTTTGTGCCTTTTGGCTACAATTAAGATCAAGGTTGGAGTGGCACTTCACTTTAATTACTAATAGATTAATCCAAGTCTGAAGGACCATCTGTAATGAGCGTTTTGTTGATTGATTTGTTGCAAAGAAATGACCCTGATTATGTCTTAGTAATCAGTTTATAGCTAATTGGCTTTCTTTCATTAAAATATAAAGAGACATCCATAAAAAGTGGCCAAAGTGTGTGGGGATTGGCGACGCAGAGTCCCATTGCTTGTCACAGGTGGCCCTCTTTGATTTTCAGGGAAATCTAATTATTCAGTGCATTAAGGGATTTGACCTCTGAGGGAAGGCTGCTGGCGACTTCCAGACATCGACCGCCCGGGGACGGTCAAGGTGGCACCACAGCCAGGAGGCTGCCACATCGTTGACGGAGACGGTCGGTGGGACAGTAATTGAAGACTCGCTGAGACTTGTCGCACGGCTCAAAAAAGGCAAAATATTCAGAGATTGCAATTAAATCCTCGCAGTGACAATGTCTAATTAGGTGTAATCCTTCTTACTTTAGACAAAAACAAAACAGAACAATTCCCAGGGAAGTGAGAATGAGAAAGAAGACCTTGGCATTTGACGCAGAGACCCACCGCAGACGGGAGCACCCAGTTCTGCACGCCTGTCGGCTCCACCGGTCTCCGCTGGAAAACAACCTTATTCTCACCGGCGTGCTCTAAAATTGCCTCCAGAATCACATCAAGTCAAAGAAAAGTGTGTTTACGTGCGAATGAGGGAGTTTCTGGGAGAAATCGCTCTCCTCCACCAGCCCCTCCCCCAGTGAGGGCCACGCAAGGGCCACCCTGTGCCCCCAGATCCCAGATCTGCCCGCCCTGCGCCCCGAGAGCCTACAGTCAAGTGTGTCGCTCGTGTCTCATGGCCCTGGCGGCCTCCACAGGGTTCCTTCGCAGGATGCTTTACCGTCATGACGTTCTCAGCAAGGACTCATTGTCACCGCAGCTCGACGTTTCTGCTTTCCAGGGCAGGGGGTACAGCAGTAAAATTTCTTCCATGTTGCGAGACAAGCAAGTAGATCAACTCGAGGTCTAGGGCCACCGCCTCTGCGGCTGACAGCGAGGGGCGTGAGCAGAGGCTCCTTGGGGCCCCGCGTTGGGCCAAGGCTGCTCATCTGAGCTCACGGGTGATCCTGTTCTGTGAACCGTGTGGCAATAGGTCACGGGTGTGGGGGAGTCTGCAGGATACCAGAGGAAAGGCGGCCCCCACACTCAGTCCACAGGGGAGGGACTGCGGCCCTGAATTGGCTTCCAGCAGAGGCCGTAACAAAGTACCGAAGACTGGGAGGCTGCCAACAACAGAGGTCCATTCTCTCACAGTCCTGGAGTCCAGAAGTCTGAGCCCAGGCCTCAGCGGGGTCCGTTCCTTTAGGCTCTGGATAGGAATCTGTCCCAGGCTCCTCTCCAGCTCCTGGTGTTGCTGGCAATCCTCGGCGTTCCTTGGCTGGTAGCTGCGTCACCAGGATCTCTGCCTCCATCTTCACGTGACCGTTTCCTCTCCCCTGCATCTCTCCTCCGCATGTTACTTGTCAGGGCCCGACAAGTAACACACGGGTTAGGGTCCAGGGTGGTCTTGTCTGCAGATCCTTAACCTGATTACACTCGCAAAGACCCTGGTCACATTCACAGGTTCCAGGGTTAGGAGGTGGAAGTATGTTTTGGGGCCACCACTCAACCCACTGGAGGCCTCATCTCTGGGCCATTGCTCCCAAGTGAGCATCGCAGGCAGACCCAGCCCTGAGCTCCCACTGACGACCCAGAGGGAGCAGGGGTGGCTTGATGGAGCCCGTGCTCCCCGAGGAGAGAAAAGTAGGGCAGAGGGAGCACAGGAGAGGGGCCAGCTGTGCAAGGGCAGGGAGGGCCTCAGGCCGTGATACGGGTGGGGGAAGCTCTGCTCGGGTCCCCGGAGGCTCTGCTCCTGCCGTGAAGGGAAAGGAGCTCCCGAGGATGACGGCTGTTGGCTCTGAAACGGAAGCAGGGAAGCAGCTACCAGGCAGGAGAATTCACGGAGCCCTCCGCTTGGGCAGAGAGATTCGCCCACAGGAGAGAGTGACAGGACACCAACCCCCCGTGACTGGAAGGCACTGGTGGACCCACACTAGGCCCATGTACAGTGGTCCTGACCAGCCCCGTAGGTCCACTCTCTCAGCCCAGAGTCAAGCACACCTGCAGCTCCTGACGGGCTCCCTGGAGGAGGCAGCCTCCAGCTAATCTAGACTGGGAATTGCCAGGATGGTGATCGAGCAGAGTAATGGAGAAATAGGAATGCTGCTTGCACCTCCTAGGGCTTTCAGCACCTGCTGAGCTGAGGGAGGCGGGCATGCGGTCAGCGTCAGACCCTGGAGCCAGGCGGTCCTTCATCCGCTTCATGACACAGAGCTAGTTACTGGTGGAAACAGAACTAGACCCCAGACTCCAGGCGAGTCACACAAGAAGTGGACCAGAGTATTTAGGAATGAGAGAGGGCCCACATGCCGAGGGGGCGCACACCTTTGCCGCCTGTGTGCGGCCTCAGGGGGTATCAGCTCAGGGGGAATCATAGCTTCTCCTGCGTCATTTCATCCCGTTTTTTGAACAATGATGTTGACGTCCGCAGATGCAGCCTGCCCCTGAGCTGCCCGTGGACTTCGCATCACCCCATGGTGCAGGGAAGACCCCAGGGGGCCATGCCTGCACCTTCTCTGTCCATCTGCCCCCACAGCTGTCTAGCTCTGACTCGGCAAATGCCGGCAAAGCCTCCTTCCTGCTGGAAATTCACTGCACCTCCACCTGCCCCTACAGATCAGGGCTTGGTTAGCATGGGACCAGCACTTCTCAACAGTGACCTCCTGTCCCCTCCCAGAAGACATATGCCAAGGTCAGCAGACATTCCAGCTTGTCACAACTGCGGGTGCACTGGCATCTTGTGGGTACATTACAGGGATGCTGCTAAACATCCTACAGTGCACAGGGCGGCCCCTCAGCGAGGATGAAAAGACCCCAATGCCAACAGGGCTACCTGGGGAAGCCCACCCCAGGGTTATGAGCAGTCCTGGTGCTCTGTGACCTCTGGCACCACTCAGAGCCCATCCGATCAGCCCTAGCACATGTCCAGCACTGCAGAGGTGCTGCAGGCCCCCTGGGCTGGCCACTTGTCCCCAAGACCACGTCTCCTCAAGGCCTGTCCTGGCAGCCCATCCTGAGGTGGTGTTGCCCGTTAACCTGATGGCACCCTGGGGAAAGGCCTGGAGGTAGGAATGCGGGTTACCCTCCAAATGGTCCCCCCGACGTTCATCTGCCCCACACTGCCAGCTCCTCACTCGCCTCCCCAAGGCACCCCCTGCCTGGGAAACTCACCCCTCCAAGGTTCCCCCCTGCAGAGGCCCAGCTCCCTTCTACCCAGACCCCCGAGTACTTGGCTCTGTGACACCCCCATCCATCACTGTCCCACCAAACACCTTCCACCTCGTGAGGTCCTCACCACCCTGACACAGAATGAGTGGGGCCATGAGGCAGCCCCAGAAGCCCCCGGTTATCAGTCTTTTCAAAGAACCATCTTTGTAGTTATTTGTCTAATAGAATGATAGAAAATAACAGACAAATAAGCAAATGCATCTAAGAATTGAAAAACTGACGTCATCTAAAGCGGTCTCGTCTGTGCTCCTCCGTCTCATACCACCTGCCCTGGACGGGGCTCTGTCAAATACCCCTCCCTATTCCATCAACAGTTAAAGTGGGAGACAGAGTGACGAAAAATACTCATTAATCCAGAAGATTGTAAGATAAGGAGAGGAAAAGTAACATAAGTATTGTGGAAAATAGAAAATAAGTAATATGTTGACAATTATAACTCAAATATTTTGGAAGTAAAATTCAGAAATTTAATTAGAGATTGTTAGGCAGAAATAAAATAAAAATGTGTGCTGCATAAAATTTACACCATTTAAACATAAGAACACAGAAAATTTAAAGTACGATGATGGGAGGAAATGCCACAGAAACACTCGGCAAGAAAAAGCTGGAATGACTCAATTCTCATCAGATAAGGTGGACTTTAGGGCAAGAAACATCAATAAGAAACCAAAAGGACATTTGAAATGATAAAGATGTTAATCTACCAGAAATACATAACAAAACTCAATTACATGCATCTAATAAAAGACCATCAAAATTCATAAATAAAAAATGACAGAATTAAAGTAAGAATCAATAAATCAGTAATCATAGTGAGAGTCTTTAACAAGCGTCTCTCAGGTATTGAAAGAAACGTCATCAATGATACAGACCAGGGGTTTGGGTCAAATGCTGTCTCCATATATTTTTGTAAATAAAGTTTTATTGAAACTTCTATTTATTTACACATTTTCTATGGGGCCTTTTGCACCATAACAGCAGAGTTAAGTAGTTGCAACAGGGATGGGATGGCCTATAAAATTTAAAATAGTCGCTTTCTGATCCTTTACAGAAGAAGTTTGCCGACCCTGATCAAGACCTGGACAACACAAATAACTGTCTCTATTGACGTGTCTGTGGCCCTGTGCCCAACAGCAGAACCATGCTCTCTCAAAAACATATTGAATGTTTACTGAAATTGACTGCATGTTGGACCATAAAGAAGTCTCCATAAATTTCAGAGACTTAAATCTTTGTGAGTTTGTTTTCTGACCAAAGCAGAATTAACCTAGGAATCAATAAGTCAATAATACCTGGAAAATGTTTAAATGTTTGGAAGTTAAATGATCCACAGCTCAAAGAAAAATCATAAAGAAATTAGAAAATATTTTCTATTGGACAATCATATAATGTGTTAAAAAAAAAAATTCAACTGAGTAAAATTTAAAGATCCCATTGGCTTTAGTCAACAATTCATGAATCGGGCAGCACCCCGTCTAGCAGATAGAAAGGAGATCCAAGCTCCAGGGAGCTGTACGAAATGGAAGAGTTTTACAGGCAGAAGGGAGCAGGAAGAAGGAAGTTATCCTCAGCAAAATAGCGGGTTGGCAATTGCAAGGTCACTTCCTTAGGGGACGACAGGGTCCACCAGGCAGGTTACCTGACTGGCGCTGACCAGGAGGCTCCTGACGGACAAGCTGAAGGCTCCATTGCTGGGAGAGTCGGAACTGTAAGCAAGTCCTGATTTGGTGACGTGGGCTTTGCACGAGCGACTCCAACGTGGGCCTGTTGTCTTGTTTTTAACAAACGCAACTTATTTGCAACTAAAATAGTAACTAGAAGGAAATTTATATCCTTAAGTACTTATATTACCAAAGATTAAAAGCTAAAAGTCAATAGCCTAGTTCTATATCTCAAAAAATTAGAGAATGTACACTAATTTTCATTCAAAGAATGAAGAAGGAAGATAATAAGAAACAGATACAAATTGGTGCCATAGAAAACAATCTGGAAACTAGAAGTTCAACCAGCCATACGCTACTCTTTGAAAAGTCTTGTTAAAATGATTAACCTCTAACAAGACTGATAAAAATATAAAAGTAAAAGGCACAAGTTACCAAAAGCAGTAATGAAAACAGATGAGAATCTGCAGAGATAAGATCCTAAGGAAATAAAACTTTATGCCGGTCAATCTGACAACATGGATGAAATGGACCCAAAAAAAGCACAACCCACCAAAGCTGGCGTGGGAAGACATAGAAGATCTGAAAGCTTTAATCTCCAGCAAATGAATTTAATCTGCGTCAAAAAACCTCCCACAAAAAATCTTCAGGCCCAGACAGCCTATTAGCAAAAGCCATGTAATCATTTAAATGTGGATGATAGCAATATTGCACAACCTCTTCCAGAAAGAAGGAAAGAGGTAACACAGCCCACAGAGTCAGGGGGCAGCACGGCCTTGACACCAAACCTGACAATTAATTACAAAGCAGGAATGCTACAGACCGATTTGTCTCATGAGCATGTAAGTTAAAATCCTAAACAAAATATTAGTCAATTGAATTCTGCAATTTGTAAAATTAGGTATGTTATGATCAAGTGCATTTAATTCCAGCAGTGCAATGGTAGGTTAACATTAAAAGAATTAATTAATGGGTTTCACTCCGTTGACGGCAAAGGAGAAAATTCACACAGTCATTTCAGTAGAAGATCCAAAAAACATTTGATAAAATTCGACGTCTATTCGTGTTAAAAGTGCTTAGCAAACTGGGAATCAAAGGTAACTTCTTCTAAAGCCAGAGTAATTAGGCAGCTTGGTGTCAAGGTAAGCACAGAACAGCAGATTCATCAATAAGATGCAGAGTCCCAGAACCTACCCACACGTACGTGGTTAACTTAGGACGAAGGGGACCTCGCAGTCCAGGGGGAAGCCATGACTTTTCCATTAAACTGATTTTCATCAATTTGGGGAAAAAAAAATGAATCCTTATTCCCACCTTATATCATCCTCAAAAATTAATTCCAGATGGATTGTAGATCTAAATTTTGTGAAAGACAAAGCAAAACATAACAAGCTTGCAGGGGAAGACACGGCAGAGCATCTTCCTGATCTTTAATTGAACAAAGATTTTGAGGTGATCCCCAGAAAGCGGTCACCACAAGCAAAACGTACACATTGGTGGACATTCAAACTGAAAACTTCTGTCTTTAAATCACGGCTCTGAGAGAGTGAACAGGCAAGCTGGAAAGAGAGGGAGGTGTTTATAATCCTTCCGTCAGCGAGGGACTTGTAGTCAAAATGCATGAAGTACCTCCACAAACCAGGAAGGCAAGGAAAGGCGAGTCCACTGAAACGGGGAAAGTCTTAAAGAGATGCTTCACAAAAAGAGTAAGATATGTCCATTAAACATGTGAAAAGATCCTTGGCCTCATTCATCTTTGGGGTAACATGAGTTACTCCCCAGGCCACGCTGACACCCCACACACACACTGAATGGTCAATGTGGAAATGTCAAATGCCACCCAGTGTTGCTGAGTGTGGGAGCAACTGGAATTCCAACTGCTTCTGTGAATTTCGGTTGGTTCAGCCTTCTGGAAAAGTACTTTTCAGTATCTCCCAGAGATGAAAACACGCCTCCTCTGTGAGCAACATGTCCACCACTGGGTTTATACCAATAGCTGCACCGTTGGTAAGAGCTGACCCTGAAATGTCTCCACTGAAGTGTCCACCGATGGTAGAAGAAGTAGACGTGTTCGTAACCGTGCGTCCGTGATCATGAGCAGCTGCCGCTGTGCACACCAGCATTCACAACCTGCGCGCTTACCATCCAGCGAAGGAAGCCAGACCAAAAGCGCAGACATCAGACTCCACTTATTTGTACCTCAAAAGCAGGTGAAGCTCAGGACTGCTCATGGATGCCAGGACACCTTGGCCAGCCATGTCCAGGAGGTGCTGGAAATGTCCCGTCGCGTTATCTGGCAGATGGCTCTTCCCTTGGTGAAAACCCCAGCTGCACTCAGCGGCCCCTCCCTAGCAGGCTCCCCAAAGGACACCGTGGTGAAGCCCCCTCTCTTCCCTGGCTCCGTCCATCCCTCTTTCCCAGCGACACAAGGTCGGCACCAAAAGCAAACAGAACCGTGCTTTCCTGTAGCTGACGAGGACAAGGTTATTTCGCTTTCTGACACAGGGTCTTGCAGGAAACGGCAGGCACATGCTCAGGGTCATCTTCTCACCCCCGTGGTGAGAGGACACAGCTCTTCTCCCAGGGAGGCCCTGCAGCTCAGACGCAGCTGTTTGTGACTAGCTCCCTGCTGTGGGAACTCTGGGTCACGTCCGTCTTTCCTGATGGTAGGCAATGTGTTTGTACACAACTCTTGCCTTTTTGAAGATTATTGCTTAGAAGTAGAAAAGCTAGCTTCTGATGTCATCTCTCTAGGAGCCTTCAGGAAGTTGATATGAAGCCAACCCGCCAGCCCTGGATCAGCATCCCCACCTCCCGGGGACTGCTTTCCATCACTAAGAGCAACACTGTCCTGACGAGAACAGAGAGACGCCGCATGCGGCTTCAGTACCACCTTCTTCCCGTCCCCGGGGATGGAACATTTTCTGGTCTCTTCATTGCACATGTGTGTGTGTCCCTTTCTAAATTGCTATATTGTCTCCTTGGCCCATTTTTAAATGTTTTCATCATTTTGGCGTTGGTATATAGAAGCACTTCCTACATAGAGTATATTCTCTCTTTGCTATATAATTCTCAAATGTTTTCCCATTTGCTGGCCTTCTAATTTCATCTTAGTAAACAGAAGTCATGAACATCTACCTGTGCAAGCACTGAGTGTTTCATGCATACTTTTCCCAACTTGTCCTTGTATCTAGCTTTTAAATATCATCATGCAAGAAAATTGCTTCTCATTTGCTTTCTATATGAGAATTGCAGGTATATTGTTTTCACCTGTTGAATGTAGACTAGAACGCATTGCATTATGAGCCGACCTGCTTTGTGTGGTCTAGCCTGGGACCTCAACTACCTTTTTGTCAGTACATGGGGAAAATATCCTGCGTTTCAAAATTGCTTGTAAGCAGGTTCCTGAGCCACAGTCTTGTGTAAGGTTCAGAGTCGTCTGTGTCTCTCTTGAGGCCATCGGCGAACTTGGGTCTGGCCTCCTCTTGTTGTTTTCAGAGTGACCTACAGAATCTGGCCCATCCCAGTAGTGCAGACAGTTGGAACGGAACAACGGTCCTCACAAAGCTTCCCCGAGCAGAAGAGGCAGCGACGCCATTCCATCCGGGGCTGAGCTCTCGATGCGGGCACTCCCTGCTGTGAAGGGTCCCGTGCTGGATGACCGGCACCATCTCTATCCCCCTCCCACGGGACAGGTGGCCTGCCGCCTTGAGTGGGGCTGAACGTCTGCTTGGGTTCTTCTTTTCCCCTCCATAACTCCATCCAATTAGAGACTCAATGGCTGCCAGACGAGGCCCAGCGACCAGGACAAGGTGCCGGTGTGAGGGAGGGGAAGTGAGGGGGACATCCGAGCGCTCCTGAGGGAGGGCTCCAGTTCTCTGCTCTTCCGGGATCTGAGGACATGCTACCTGCACCTTCCCAGGCCTTCCGTCTTCGCGATGCCTTCCGCTTCCCAGCAAAGGGTGTTGTTGACGCCTCCCCATGAAATCAATTATCTCACTGCTTCAGTCAGTTAAAAGTGAAATTAAATGGATTCTGAACATTAATAACAGGCTGTAATAAGACAAACTACCTCTTAATGATGCACAGAACCCTGATGAAAATAAATTTCCTTTTGGGGGGTGTGTGTGTGTGAGTTAGGTGGGAGAACACAAGAGGGAGTTTTATCTGCTGAATTAAAATGAATATTGATTGCACAGCTGATAATTAATGATAGCAATTTTTGATTAAAAATGAGTTCATTTAGCAAACAAGTGGAGTGTGGTAGCATATTACGTCTAAAAATAGAGTCGAGAAGAAAGGATCCTTGTTACACGGCCGGGATTACAATGAGTGTTTTGATCCTCAAGTCGATGCCTCCAGATTTGAAATGAGCATTGCTATTCAGGAGCCCTAGACTCTGGCGTCCTGGGAAAGGGCGGCACCTGCCTCTTTCTGCCGAGAACTAATTGTGGCGATGCGAAGGACCAGCCGGGAGCCCTGGGGAGGATCGAGGGGCACAGAAGAGGAGCCATGAGTGATTCAGGTGTTTCTCTTTGGGAATCCTGTGCCTTAGGGGGATTCAGCAAAAATGGGACAAAATGGAGTATTAATCTTGAAAGTATTGAACTTAGAAAGGCCCCCCACCACTGGGCCATCTTATTCATGTATATATACACACATACATATCACACAGACACGCACACATGAGAAATAAAAGGTGGTGTTTATATGACTTAGTTCAGAAAAAAAATTAGAGGTGCCTCTGTTTCAAACAGCTAAAATGCAGGATCGAATGGCAATACCCCTTTGTAAAGTCGTGGCTACGCTGGGAATAAAGGTTAGTTAACAAATGGTTCCAGGACCAAGGATGAAGCAGGACTGTTCAGGGTCGGCCGTCTGTGGAGCAGGAAAGGCAGCGGGACTGGAAGGCATGGTCAGCTCGAGAGGTCCCACAGGCTGTGCGCTGGGGAAGGGGGCAGGATCTGGGAGCTCAGAAGGGAGACATCCCATAAAAGCAAGACACCCCAAAGGGCAACAAGAGAAAAGTGCATGACCAAGAGAAGGTCTGGTTCTCACAGGAAAGAATTGCTTTTCTCATCCAAGGCTCTGAGTGAAACAAAAGTAAATAAAATAAAATAAGATTCCACCCAAAGAAGCACAACACGGAGGGAACCCTGGTGTAAACCACGGACTTTGGGTGATGATGATGTGTCAGTGTAGGTGCATTGACTGTAACGAGTGTCCCACTCTGAGGGATGCTGATAGTGGGGGAGGCTGTGCATGTTGGGGGGGAGCAGATATACAAGACATCTCTGTACCTTCCCCTCAATTTTGCTGTGAACTTACTGCTCTTAAAAAAAATTATCTTTAAAAAAATTAAAATAATTTTTTAAAAAGATTCCCCTCACCTCTTGCTCCCAGCACACCCTCATCTCACAGTAACCCTTAACCCAAACACACACTTAAGCCAGTTTGCATTTGGAACTCACTTTCTTTTATTGTCTCCCCTCCACAAAAATAAAGGCAGGAAGAAAGGCCAAATACTTAGTTTGAAGAGGGCTAAATTGGCAGCACCACCAAGCAATTAGCAGAGGCAAGCGTGAAGCTTACCTAGAGGGTTATACTTTACACGTTGTTCAAGGGAGCCTGAGATTGTACTTAAAAATCACTAACCTCATAAAGGAAAAAACCACCTGAAGTATGAGCCAAGGGAAGCAAAGAAATGCAGAATCAGGCCAGAAACGCCTGAGGATATTGGAAGCATCCAATTCAGAATTTAAATAAGTATATTTAATAAGTCCAGAGGAAAAGAGGAAATTGAACATATGATGGGGGAAAAGGAGACTATCAAAATTGAAAAGGAGTAAAATTATAAAACAGTGCAATAGAACCTCTAGGACTTCAAAACATAATTACTAAAATTTAAGACTGACTGCCAATTCAACACAACTAAGTAAATGGAAGAGGTGTCAGTCAAAAGTTTTCCAAAGAAACAAAAAGTTGAATAGACTGAAAATGTGGGAGAAGTTAAGAGACTTGAGGATTAAGAAAGTCCAAAGTATCTACAAGAGTCACAGGAACAAAAAGAGAAAGAATGAAGGAGAGCAAGTGTTTAAAGAGATAAGATGAAATAAATAATAAGAAGACAAGAATGAAAGTCATATCCAAGAAGCACTACAACCCCGAGTAGGACAAATTCAGAGAAGTCCACACCTAAATGCATCGGGGTGAAAATGCAAATCACCAAACCAACACAGTCTGGGAAACAGCCACAGAGAAAGGACGGATCCCGCGCAAAGGGAAAGGATTCCAGCAGGCTCCTCCTCAGCCGCCCTGGAGACCAAGACACAGTGGAATTCTGTCAAACTAGGATGATAAGCCCATGACGGCATTTTTGTTAAGGAGACAGATATGGAGCTGTTTTCAGGTGAACAAAACCAACAGTCTGCAATCACTAACTGTGTCGCTAATGAATTTCAAAGCAAAGTATTTCAGGAAAAGAGAAGAGGGTCCCCAAAGGGATGTGTGTGAGCCACTGGCTACATTTGTCTTTTTCTGATTTTTGTTTTGTTTTTCAGCTCACAATGGAAGCTTATAGGTAGTGATTGCTTATATGCCTGGTGGTGTCAGAGCAGCCCTTGTGTTCACTGTCACTTCCGCCTGTCCTCAGATGTCCCGTGGTTCGTACTCTCTTTGCATTCAAGGGTCTTTGCAAATGTCACCTTAGCAGAGAGGCTTCCACCCAAGTCGCCATCACTGGCCAGTTTCTCACCTACTTTCTTCCTCTTGATGGTATTTATCATCCCCAGAGGTTGCAGACCAGTTGTGTCTCCAGTATCTCTCTCTGGCCAATGGGACATAAACTTCACCACATCAGGAACTTTGTTTGGTCCACTGCTGTCTCCCCATCACTTAGATCAGAGCCTCACACACTTCAGGAGCTTGCCCAATCCTTACTGGATGAGTGAATTATTTTATCACACCTTCAAAGGACCTTGGAATAGGAACTATTAATATACCAATTGTGAAGGTAAAAAAACCAAAGCCCAAAAGAAGGGTCACTTCCTCCGAACTGAACAAGGACCCAGACCTACATGACTCCAGAATGCAAGTGAGGCAACACCATGGAATCTCAGACATGTGTAGGCAAGTGGAGAAGCTGGAACATAAGACCATGGAGGCAGGAGCAGCAGGGCCTCTCCCAGGTAGGACCAGGACTGTCCTCTAACTCCTGCTTTACCTGAAACACCATCCATCTCCACCCCCCATCAGGCCCTCCCCTCAGCTGTTCCTTTGTTCAGGCTGCCTCTCCTGATGAAAACCCTTCCACTAGGGGTATACTAAAAGCAGAGCCTCCCCTAAGCCCGTCACACTCACTGCAGGTCTACAACAACACCCAGCACCACAAGAACAGCTAAGGACTATAGGACTCTGTATGGGTCAGGCACTGTTGTAAGTAGTTGACATCTCTTATCTAGTTTAATTTCCACAACAGCCCTATGAGGAAGGTATTATCGTTATTGTGATTTCATTAGGAATCAGAATCACAAAGAATGAAATACTTGTCCATGGACGCAGCTGGTATATCACAGAGCCTGCGATGAAATTCAGGCAACCATACCCAGAATCTATGCCTTCAGAGATGATGACTGAGATGGGTGGATGGGCAGATAGGTGGATGACAGGATGGATGAATGGATGGATGGATGCAAGGAAGGAGAGAGGGAGGGAGAGAGGAAAACAGGCTGAGAGGGAAGGTGGGATGTGTGAATGGATAGAAGATTGATGAATAGATGAACATATGGACAGATGGATAGATGGATGGATGGATGGAATGATGGAGAAAGATAGGGAGAGAGGGTGTGAAGGTGGGGGGAAGAGTGGGATGGGTGGATGGACGGACAGTTCGATGGATTGATGAACAAGTGGACAATCAGATAAACAGATAAATGGATGGACAGATGGAGGGATGAAAGGATGGATGGACAAATGGATGGAAGAATAGATGGATGGATAGAGGGATGAGTGGAAGGAAGGAAGGAGGTACAGCTAGATGGATGGGTGGTGCATTTGATTGTATCTGACTGGGCTCGTAATAAGATACTAATATCCCCTGGAAGAGATGTCACTCTCTGTGCGGGTCTCACAGGGCACCTTGTGCTGGTCAGGCCTCAGAGTGGAGAAGAGCTTTAAATCCATTGGCTTTGCCCATTGAGGTGCCCCTGTGCCCTTCTCAGCACTTTATCTCCTCTCCCTTTATCTCGTTCTCCTGTTTCATCCCTTCTCTGTCTCTTGACTCTTGGTGGTTTTCGTGGCCTTCACCCTTCTTCCTTCTTATCTCCTTTCTCATTAAGTACCTCAGCGGACATGGACTAAGCGGACTAAGACCTTGGGCTCTCTCCTGGAGAAGAAACTTGGAAGCTGCTTCAGTCTGTTCTGGGACAACGTCAAAGAGCTCAGGCTTCCTCTTTTAAACCATCCCTATCAGTCAGCAGCTGCCTTTTGAGAAGGCAAAGCTCTTCTGCCAATGAAGAAAAGAAGTAAAAAGGAAAGGGCGTTTATGCAATTAACCTGGGCATCCTCAGACGCAACGCACCCTGTGAGCCCTTTGTTCTCGACGTCCGCCAACTCTCCTGTGCATTCACCCTTCCAGTGGGCACTCTTCAGCCTTGCTGTCTGGAATAAAGCATGCCCACCGAATGTGTTTATGTCGGCAAGTGTGCTTTTTAAATTTCTCCTTTCCATTGTTCACGAAGCAATTCAACTGCTCTCATATGGAAGAAAGGGAAAGAGAAATATGAAGGCGCGTAATTAGCAACATATAAAAGAAATGGTAATGAGTGCACAGAAGGTGAAAATGCAAATGGCCCGTGTGTCTTCACAGATGAAGGTCTTTGAGTCGACTGCTGGTCCTCTGGGCTTCTATTAACGTGCTGACAGGAGCCAATTATTCAGCAGATATTTAATAAATACTGCAAGTAGGTTTGTGCATCTTGTACACACATGCACTCCCCTGGCCTGTGATGGAAGTGGCTCTCAGACATCTAAGGCAGATTTTCTACTAGAAAGAACTTGAGATTTGAAGTTTAGGGATAATCGAAGGATCAGTTTTTTGCATAAGTTCCAGACAGGGAGTTGGTACCACTCGGTTCATCTCTCTCTGTTCTGTTTCAAGGTCATCCCACTACACACCTTATTCAGCTGAGAGACTCAGCCAGGAGGAGGGGCCCTGCCCTCACCACGAGATCTCCAGCCAAAATCCTCTGCACAGATCAGAATCAATAAGGCTTGGGATGAGCACTGGGGGGGCCACAGAGGGAGAAGAGGGTGACTCCAGTCTCCTGCCTGAGGATGACTTTTGCAGAGATGGCAAACAGAGAAAAGTCTCCTGCGCCTCCATCCTGGGGCCTCCAGTGCAGGACCAGCCCCGTGAACGGACAGCAGCACCATGCAAGGATGGCGTGACCACCCTGCCACTGTACCACCAGGTAGATCATGGCTGGGAAGCCTGTCAGGGAAAGGCCCATGGAGCTGCCCCAGGGCTGGAAATGCATGTTGCCTGAGCCAAGTGTAGGCGATGGGTATGAGGGGTTACGTAGAATCAGTTTGAAAAACATTACTACTAAATGTTTGAATGTTTTTTGGTAACAGGGACTAAAACCTATCAAATGAGTACTTGGGATCTTAGGGGTCTACTTCCCCGGTAGACAAGAACAATTTGGAATTAGTTTGCTAGCCATTTCTAGTTTCCTGAGAGTTGCCACTTGGGCCGTATCCCTCCATTGCAATGGGCTGAAATACATCAGTTTATAAATAAATGCAGTTTATAAATAAATGGGGAGCCATCAGTTGACACTCCTCTGTGCATGACACCAAGTGCTGGGCTCACTGGGGGATGTGAGTCCCTCACTCTACTTCACCCCGTGTCTGGCAGCCAGTTAATAAACGCTTCCAGAATGAAGGGCTAAATAAATGAATGCTGTTGACACACGTAGAGGTAAGAATCACTCAAGAGATTCAAGAAGAGGGAAGTTTGGTTACTTCACAAATATTTATCAAGTTCCCCCTGTGTGCAATGTACTGTTCTAGGTGGTGGGGATACAACAGTGAATGAAACCATCAAAAACAAAAATCCTTTGTCAAATCTGGTTGGGAGAGTCAGTCAACAAACCTGAGCACCGACAAGCCCAGACTCTCACACGCTCACTGTGGACTTGATCGAAACATGAACACGAGGCTTGAAACTTTATGGAATAATTCTAAAGTTCATCTGGAAAATACACATACAACCCAGGAAGCTGGGGCCGGGAAGAGCTGTGTCAAGCTGGGACCGGAGCGGAACGTGGCCCTTCGACAACTAAGGCTGCGCTGGACTCCTGCAGACGCGGAGAATCTACAACTCACGCCGGGTCCCAACACGTAGGGTGGCCACGTGGCACAGATGACGAACGGACCCAGAGGTGATCGCTCAGCGACCCTGCAGGACGTCGGGCTGCACCGGGGACAGAGGAAGCCAGAGGTTGTTATCACTTTATGTACAAAATCGCGACTCCAGATGGATCAAAGGAGACTGAAGAAACCAGGAAGAGTGGAGGCTGTCCAAGCGCTGGACACCACCTGTGAGCCCGAGGGAACCCTGTGAGGAGCTTCGTACAACCTGAAAATACCAGAGAGATTTAAAGGAAGAGGCGTAGCATGGAAAAACATCACACATATTGCAGAAAAGCGTCGTGTGTGTGTGTCAGTGCTGTGTGCCTTGCTGTGTGTCTGTGTCATGTGGAAGGGTTGTGTGTACCTGTGCTGTGTGTGTCACTGCTCTGTGTTTATCTGTGCTGTGTATGTATCAGTATCGTATGTGTATTTCAGTGTTGCTGTGTGCTTATGTTGGGTGCGTGTTTTCACATGGGTGTCCGTGTTGCCTGTGTGTCTGTGTTGCGTGTGATATGTGTGTGTCAGTGCAGTGTGTGCGTGTCCCTCCCTAGGACCGTCCAACCAAGAGCTGTGCAGGACAGTGTGCCCCCTTCCCCGGGGAGCCCACCCACCCTGTGAGTGGACCGTCCAGCACGAGCACTCAACTGGCCCTGCAGGCGAGGTGGACCTGGTCACCCCAACCCACAAGGGCCACAGGCTGGCTGCCCGTGATAGGAGAGGGCCAAACGCTCTTCCATCAGGGCGGGGCATCCGTGTGGTGTCCCTTTGGTACGGGGAGCAGGGCGTTTCTGACAGAGGTGACCTGGAATTCCTGGGTTGTCGTGGGGTTCAAACTTCTGCAGGGCCGACTTGGAGCCACACAGAGCGGGGCCTCGTGGGCGATCCAGGCTCCCCGGGAGAGTCCAGCCTGGCGTGTGTGCGCCTGTCTCATTTCCTGCTGTGTCCTGAGATGGACAAGCTGTGGCTTCTACATGGGGTGTGGATGGTCTCTTGTCCCTCGGCTCCCACGCTCTCCCTGTCAGGCACTCTGCGTGGGGAGTTTGTCGGGGGTGGTGGTTCCCTTTTAATTAACGAAATTTACTTTCTTCTGGGTCTAATGACCTTGGGCCGAGGGCTGCAGGTTGGACAACGTCATTGTCATTTTAGTTCGCTCTTCTTTGAAAGTCTCTCCTCACCCTCGTCCTGGACCCTCCTGGCCTTCCTCACTGACAATCCGGAAAACGAAGGCTTGCCTGGTTGTAATACTGACGTTTGGTCGCAAACACTCTGCCGGATGGGTCAGCGTTTCTCGTTCTCCCCAATCAACATCCCGGAAACAGGCATTCGGAGACACGTATGCCCACGGTAAATTCTCTCTCTCTGCTCTATCCACCTAGAGAGGGCTTGGCCTCTAGTCTATCGTGTCCTGTCCACGGCTGCAGACAGACTCACGGACGGAGCACGGAGCACGGGGGAGGGAAGGAAGAACAGGGTCCCGATCCCCTCTCCCTTCTCAGGAAGTGCAGTTTCTCGAAGTCCCTACCAGGCGTGCGTTTGATTTGTGTAGTTACTTAGCGAGAAATGCTGCCTTCGGTGACTTCTATCTGAGTCAGTACATAATTCCTTTCCTCTAAGATACAAAAAATAAATGTAATCACCGTTCATCCATGGGTTTGATGAGCAACTGCTGAGAACCTGCAGTGTGCTGGCACTGTGTCAGACTGGGGGACGCAGTGGGGACGGGACCTGTCTGGGGCCTGCAAGGCTTGCGGGGTAGGTCTGGGCTCTGCACCTCAGGTGACCTTGAAGGGGTGTGCTCCCCTCCCAGCCTTGTCTCTGGAAAGGTGATGGCGAGAGTGTCTGCAGAGCACCTTCCTGTGATCCCGCTCTCAGGAAACGGAGCCGCATTTCGTTCCTGCCTAATGGGGAAGTCGGGCTTTTCTCCCTACAATCCCACGTCGACAGAATCTGGCATCTGAGAGAACCCTCGACCCAGCAGGCTGTTTTCTGGCTCCGAGGGCTCTCTAAGATGCTTGAGGGCTTCTGCCTTCACTGCGTTCCCCCGCGCGGTGGAGAGTGTCCTGGGGCGGCTGGGAGGGAGGCTCCGCTGCAGCCGTCTGAGGGACCCGCTTCCCAGAGCAGGTTATGCCTTCTGCTGGCTTCCAGTTTGAAAATTTTCCACCCAACTCCCTGTGTTTCCCCAGAGAGCTCATAATTTGTGGAAATGGGATGGGAGATGCATATTTTGGTTGCTCTAAATAAAATTTACTGGTGTATGCAGATTTCATGGCTAAGTGCCTTTTTTTAAAAAGCGTCCATCACAGGATTTCTTCCCTATTGACGGGCTGCTCGTATTATCTGTTGTAATTAGATCTAGACTCTCAGCCAATCTTATGCATCACTTCAGCCATTTCAGAAAAATGAAGGAAGCTTTCCAAACGTTCTCCACGGTGTGATGGTGCCCGGGGAGTATAGAGGCAGCGCTGGGCTTGGGGAATCTGCTCCTCTCTCCCTCCCTCTCCCGGATGGGAGCCCCTCCAGTGGCTCTGAGTACAGGGGAACCCCCCTCCCCAGCGCTCAGCACTCAGACTCCTGGCCCCGACGCCCACTCCACCTGGCTCACTCCTTCTGTGTCTCTACAAGGACAATCCTGTTTTCATTCCAACTCTTCTGAATTCTAACAGCATTGCCAAAGCACGAAGTGGGCGGAGAGAATGGAAGAAAGAAAAACAACTTCTCTCTAAGTAAATGAGGCTGTGGGGTTTTGGGAACTTGCCAGACCCCTTCTATGAGGAGCTGTTATATCAGATTTCTCAGCAAGAAAGAAACAAGGAAATTAGTGTGCAGTTGAATCGGAGACTAAAATTAGCCATCTTGAAAAACAAACCTCTGATAAATACAACCAGGATTTATGGCTAAAATTACAGGCGGCACAGATGGCATTTGATGGCGTTTTATCTCAAGGGGGAAAACATTCCTTTTACATCAGAACATCAGCATTATAGGTTCAGAGATTATGGCGCAGAATCTGACACCATTTTGTACACACAACTAGCAAATGACAGGGCTTGTCAGCTGTTTGGAAGATGCTAGAACCACAAAGCCGACATCCTGAAAGTTCATTGTGGCCAGTCCACTGCCCTCAGGCTGTTTCACAGCTTCCCTTGCCATAAGCAACTCTCTTCCAGTTTTTGAAGACCCCAGTAAGGAAGCTCCACGCCAGGGACTCCAGTGTCTTCACAAAGTTCATCCCATTTGTCTGTTGGTTGGCGATGCCTTTCCTGCCTTCTTCCCTTTCTTCCTTGTGGGCTCCCCTGGGGCTTTAGGATGGAAGATGCAGCTGTACATCCTGCCATACGAGGGAGGCATTGGCCTGATCTAGACTTGGTTCCATTAAATTATTTTCTTCAATAAAATAAAGACGTAGGATGAACGCTCTTCAGGAGAACGAGACCACCTTGTGTCGTGAGGGTCACAGGGCCTTCCACGGTGGTGGTGATCCAGGAGCATTTGGCAACAGCAATAAAAGATCCAGAAGCGTCCGTCTGTGATGGAGGCTTTGTGTGCAAGTGGAGTCTCAGAATGGCCAGACCCACCATAGGCAAGGCAGCTGGCATGGAAAGGGAACCCCAGTATGGACGTCATTGTTTGGAGAGTTCCCCAGCCTGTACATCTATCCACCAAGGCAGTTTCCTTTTGGCTACAATGCGCCCTTATTGTCAAGGTAAGGCTCCTATGAACCCAGATGGGTCTCACCTAGTGACCGTCCAGTCAGAATACGAGGCCAGCGTGGGCAGAGAAGGTGTGCAGGCTTGGAGAAGGAAGGCAGCAATGACTGGTCCTGCAGGGTCCAGCGTCTACAGCTCCTCAGGCTTTGAAGGAGCCTGTTCCCCCAAACCCAACAATCCCCTATGGACTATGCTTGAGACATGATTGTCATTGGTGTTTTTCAACTTGTCCATTAATGCCCCAAATGTAGACCGTTGAAATAGAGCCTTGGAATTATTACTTTTTTGCTTAGCATTTTGAAATGATTTTAGGTTCACAGAGGAGTTGAGAAGATGGTACAGAGAGTTCCCGTTTACCCCCTACCCAGAGTCCCATAATGTTAACGCATCTTATGTGGGTATATTAACTAAAATTGATGTAGTTATTAAATGGCATAGATACTTAAATTGAGAAACATTGGTACTCTGCTATGGGCTAAATGGAAGACCTTCACATTTCACCAGGTTTTCGCTCCATGTCCCTTTTCTGTCCTGGGATTTGTTCTGGGAGACTGTGTTCATTTACTTACCATGATTTAGTCATCACGTGTCCCTAGCCACCTCCAATCTTTGACAATGTCTTAGTGTCTCCTTTTTATTATGAGCTTGACACTTTTGAAGAGTTGTGGTCATGTATTTTGTAAAATGTTCTCGGTTTGTATTTCTCTGCTTTCCCATGATTACACTAGTGTTCTGGGTCTTGGGGTCATGGCACAGTGACCTTCTATCCCACCATAACAGGGGTAGATGACATCCTGTGGTGTAACTGGTGGTGTTCGCCTTGGTCACAGTATGAGGGGGCATCTGCCTGGTCTCTCCACTTTCGTTACCCTCTTCCCTTTCCACACTCTGTTAGAAGTGAGTCAGGAGGTCCAACCCACACTGGAGGGAGGAGAATTAAGGTCCACTTCCGGGAGGAAAGAGTATGGAATAATTTGTGGTCATGTGTTAGAGCCACCACAGTCATTAATAAATACTTCGGGGGAGACATTTTGAAGCTGTGTGACTGTCCTATTTCTCCTGAAAATCCCACACTAATTTTGACGTCCGTCTGTGATGGTCCCACACCAATTACTACTGTCGTGTTCTAATGGTAATTTTCTATTTCCCTCATTACTTGTCCTTTCATTATTCAGAATTTGTTTATAGAAGAAACGTTTGTCCATTTCCCCCATTTATTCGTTTATTTACACAGTCATTTATTTATCTCAGTGTAGCTTCATGGACATTGTATTGAGGGGGTCATAAATCAATTATATTATTATTTCTTTTGTTGTTCAAATTATTCCAACCATCCCCTTCAGAAGCTCTGTCAGGTTGGCTTCTGCATCCTTCAACTTTCTCCCATCTTTCTTTTTAACACTGCCAGATTTTGTGGAATTACAAGATGTTCTGGGCTCATCTTGCATTTTCCCCACCCTGGAATCAGGCCTCTCTCCAAGCAGCCCCAGTTCTCCTCATGAGGGAGTGGTCCATAGAAACCTTGTTCAAGGCACTAAATGTGCTCAGTGCTGCTGGGGTGTCACTGCTCCCAAACTCCCTCAGTGGAAGGGCTAATTTTACATACATATGTGCAGCCTCTGTGTGTGTGTGCCTTTCTGGTGTCTGAAACAAACACAGCACCAGAGTTCACTCTAGGCTTCCTCCTTGGTGTCTCTGACAGTGAGAAATCGGATTCTCATTACTTGCAATCACTTACTCGCTTGTTCAACACTAGCACTCATGGAAAGCAGTTACAGAATTGCTGCTCTGTGCCTCTAGGAGAAACAAAATTACCAACTAGAGGACAGTGCCAGCACCAACTCCCTTTGTCTTCACCTGTGTGCTTTCCAATCATAACACCCTCTCCAGAGTTACTCTCATTGTCTCCTTTCCTCCCCACCCCCTTCAGCGAGTTTGTATCATACCTGTCTAATACAGTTGACTCATCTCATCCTTGGATGTCCCCACCTTCTGGTGGATTATTTTGAGTTTCATAAGGCAAGGCTCACTATGTTCTATGTGTCTTGACGCATGCACAGACTCATGTATCCACCCCCACAGGATCATGTAAAGTAGTTCCATCACCCTAAAAATTATAATCTGTGTCCCCTTTTAGGCCAATCCAATCCCCATCCCCAAATCCTGGTAACTACTGATATGTTTTCTGTTCCTGTAGTTTTGCTTTTTCCAGAATGTCATGTAAATGGGAGCACATAATATGTAGCCTTGTGGGTTTGGCCCTGTGACTTAGCAAAATGCATTTAAGACCCACCACGTTGTGTGTGATCCATAGCTCTTCCTTTGTGTTGTTCAGAGGTGTTCCATTGTGTGGACGGACCACAGTTTGTTTGTCTGTTCACTTGTTGAAGGACATCTTGGTTGTTACTAGTTTGGGGCAATTACAAATAAAGCTGCTGTAAATGTCCACATACAGGTTTTTGTGTGGACACAAGTTTTCAATTCACTTGGGTGGATACCCAAGATTTGGATCGCCGTTTATATGGTAACCGTATGTTTAGCTTTGAGGAGACTGCCTGCTCTCCTCCAAGGTGGCTGGGTCCTTTTGTGTCCCCTCCAGCAGTGACTGAGGGTCCTGTCACTCCACATCCTCACCAGCATCTGGCCTTGCCAGCTTTCCCCTCCAGGGTGGTGGTGTGTAGCAGTGTCTCACTGTGGTCTTACGTTGCATCTTCCTAGTCACTGATGACCTTGAGCATCTTTTTGTACGTTCATCTGATATCTGTATACCTTCTTTTGAGCAGTGTCTGCTTAGAAACTTTGCCCTTTTTATTAAATCGGGTTGTTTGTTTAGCTAGTCTTCTGTGAGCATCTCTAACCCTGGCAGGTTCGTTACCTCAAGAGGTAGCTGCGACCGACAGCTTGGACCCTTAGAAAGATCTTCCTGAGGAGAAATAGTCTTTCCTCGATGTTCAGTTATCTGATCCAGGGGTTGGGTCTGATTCCTCACAGAATGACATAGATGCCAATTCGAAGGGCAGCCATTTAAGCACGTGAATGCACACCCAGCCCAGACGAGAATCCGTGGACCACAGGGCTCCGATTCCCTCCCTCCCACCCGGCGAGTGTCTCCTCCGACTGTTCTTCCTTGCTTCCTCCATCTCCATCGGGAAGTGATTTTTGTTCTGATCTGAAGCAGGAACTTATCTTTCTTTTTCAGGGGTGAACCAAGTCTTCAGATTCACTCAGCTGGTCTTTTCTTCTCCCACTGATTTAACTGCGTGGACCATGAACTGCTCCCGGTTGACCTTGATGGTGACCTCGGCCTGTGTGTCTGTGCCTGCACTGGTCAGTGTGTTAACTGAAATTAAATTAGTCCAGAAGGTTCTTTGATTACATAAGAAATTAGATTAACTCATTGGTTTTCTTTCTCTTTTTAACTATCATGTATGTGGGAAAGGAGAGAAGGGCTGATGTTTTCCTTCTGGCTGAAACACGGAAAACTCTTAAGTGTGTATGTTTTCAGAAGGCAAATACCAGCCAGAGCGCACGTTTTTAAATAAGATAGTTGTAGCCGTCAGCTTCTGTTCAGTCCTCCTCCTCCTGCGCCTTCCTCCACTGCAGGGCCTGGGAATCATACTCCCAGACTCTCGGCAACTCGAAGTGGCTTAGGATCCCTGAGCTCCGACGCTTTGGGGCAGGTTTGAAGGTGAAAATGAGGCTCTGGTTTCTGCCGGCAAGCATCGCGGGCAGGCGAGGGTTCCCGCGGCAGCTTCAGCAGAGGCTCGGTGCTGGCGCTGGTGGCCCGGGCGTCCAGGGTCTGGCACATCTGAGCTTCTGCTGGGCTGGGGCTCAGCAGGCCTCTCAGCAGAGCCTCCTTGACCTTCAACCACAGCTAAGAAAGCACCTTCCTGGAGCCAGCAACTTCCCCGGCGGCTTCCAGCTTTCCACCTCCCTGCCTGAGGCACCAGCAGGCCACTTCTGGATTGTTCTAGAAATCATTCTAGGAGGGCTTAGAACTCCCTTTTCCAGACCTCCCTGTGGTTTTACAAGCTCTGGATACTCTGTTTCACATTCCTTCCCAGTCAGAATGACGGCAATGGTTTCTGTCACCTGCAACTGTGCCCTCGTGGATGCAGTGACAGTGGAACCGCAGACCTCCGGTGGATCGGGACACACTCAGGTCTGAGGCTGCTGCATGAGGCAGAATAGCATCTGCTTTTCTGTGGCTTAGCATTGAGGTAGCCTTTTCCAGCAGTCAGATGGCCCCGCTTCAAAGGTACGGTTTCAAAGCTACATTGTTATCTCATGATTAACTCATGTGGAAATTAAAGCATTGCTTTGAAGACCCAAGGTTACAATGTGAAGGGAAAGGGCAATTGTAGCAAATGCAGCCCAGGCAGCCACAGCGCCGTCTCGGGTCACGTCGCTTTGCGGTGCATTCTCAGGCCTGGAAGGCAGGACCCTGCCCGCCCTGAACAAGAGAGGCTCTGTCGCCACCGAAACCTGGGGGCGGCACTGCCCCTGCTCCAGCCTGGATCTCATCGCCTCGTGATGAGCACTTGGAGAGGGGAACACAGCGGGTGATTGGGGCAAGAGGGAGGGAAGCGAATGCCATCGGCAGGGGAGCATGTGTGGGGGCGGGAGAGGACAATGCGCCTGGAACTGGGTCCTCCAGGTGGAAGGACCTGCAGGTTCAAGAGCCAGGAGACGGGAGCAAGTGTGACGTGCCAGGTGCGTGGCAGGTAGGCCAAATGGGTGGTGCATCGATGTGAGGACAGCAGCCTGCACAGGTGAGCGGCCCCAGAGCAAAGGGTGCCAGGTGTCATGCCCATCACTACCCAGCATCGGGCCTGGGAAAGACCTGGGCGGGTTTCAGTCTGAGAACTGCCACCATGCCATCCAGGGGACATTAGAAAGGGCTGACTCGGGGCACTATCTTCCCTTGCGTCCCCAGCCCTCTTCACACTCCTTCTCTACCCCTGCAGGGCCCCTTCCTTGACTCTCCCCTGGAAAGCCAGTGTTCACCCTGGAGGGACGAAAAGCTTATGGTCATCTCCCTGCAAAATGCTGGGGTCTCGTCGAACATACCACAACACACAGTGAGCTCCCAGCAGACATGGAGCGCACCAACTTGAGGACCGGCTGGAATTTGAGCCATGAGGGCTCCGGAGAGTTTCCGAGGCTCATCGGGGCACAGTGAGAGGAAAGGAAAACTCCTCCTGCAAGGGCTGGGCTTGAAGCCTGTGTCATGGGCAGGGGGCCGATGGGGACACCAGAAGAAAAGAAAATACTGCCAGCAGTGCCGAATTTCTTCACTATAACATCCCAAATGTCTAAAGCTGTATTTCTCAGTCCTCTCCATGTGGAAGAAAAAGTGCATAATTTCTCCACTGGATGAAGGATCTGCCTGTGCTTTCCTGTCAGTGGGGGGCAGGTTGTGGGGGGGAAGGAGGAGGAAGATGAGCCTAATGGGTTGGCAGGGAGACAACACACCCAAACCAAGAGAAGAGTCTGGAAATGTCGGAGTGAAAAAGCAGAACAAAGATATTTAAAAAGAGAAAGATTTTGTGCCTTGAAACAAGTAAGGAAAACTTCTGTGACATCATTTGCTGTGCTTGGTCAAGCCCACTGTGGGCAACTTTTCAAATGAACACAATTCGCACATGGACACTAATAAATTATTTGCAATTCTGTCTTCAGATGGCTGTATGAATAAAAGCAGCTCTCTCGTATCGGACCACAGGGTAATGAAAGTGACAGCTCTGGGCTGACAGGGTTGATTTTGATGGCATTGATTTTGACACATGGCAATATATTCTCAAGTG
Source organism: Equus przewalskii (assembly GCF_037783145.1). Taxonomy (NCBI): domain Eukaryota; kingdom Metazoa; phylum Chordata; class Mammalia; order Perissodactyla; family Equidae; genus Equus; species Equus przewalskii. The sequence goes on from NC_091859.1 coordinate 45,554,791, forward strand.
GAACCCAGGGAAAGACAGGGACTTTTTTTCAAATTGCAGAACTTCATAAATATGCTCATAAACCAAACTCCCAAAGCAGGATATGGCATTCCTATTTTGCTTTTCATTGTTTTTTAAATATTGTTTCTATAAGTAACTTCCTGATAATGTGGAATTCCACCTATAAACCAAATGAACCATCCCCAAAGTTTATTTGTAAGTTGCAGTTGGCACTTGAAAGAATTCTCCTATAGAAACGGTGTGATAAATAGTATTCCTACTGCACAATGAAGCTCATGGCATAGGAAAAGTTTCCAGTTCTTACACGGCAGTGTGACCATCAGGATCCCCGTTTGTAAGTTACAGAAAGCCCGTCATCATAATCGAGAGCAGAGAGTAGCTGGCTGGTGCACCCAAGGCGCAAAGCGAGGCTCTGGAACTGGGGACACGAGGCCAGAAGGGGCCGTTTGTCTCACTCTCATTGGATTTCCCTGCTTTTGCTGACATTTCTCTCCTCCCAGGGTCTCTCCCAGGACCAGAGGTTCCTCAGTCCCAGACCCCTATCCTGGAGGATAATAGGAGGGTGGTGTGGTTCCCTAACCCGGAAACGAACCCAGGCCACAGCGGTGAGAGTGCTGCATCTTAACCGCTAGACCACCAGGGCTGGCTAACAGACACAAAGGATGGGAAGAAGCCCCCCCGCCCTCCCCCCAACCTGGCAGTACCCCCTGGTGCCCCACGGGCAGAACTAGAGGAGAAATGCAGTTTTCAGAGCCCCAGGCCCGGCACCACAAAGCAGGGAGTAGATGTGCAGCTGGGAGACTGTTCAGGAACTGGAGCAGATCGCTAACCACACTGCCAGTTCTACTTCACCTGCTTTTTCACATAGCAATGTAAGCACCACATCGATGAATATGCATGTGCACACACGAATGCACTCACACACACACACACTGGAGCATTGTTTCACCACCGTCTTGTTTTATACCCTGCAGTTACATCACAGTGTCTTTTAACCAATTCCTTGGTGCACATTTATATAATTTTGTCTTTTCTGTTACATATAAAAGTGCAATGCACATCTTTGTTCAAACACCTTTTCTTACCTTACTGATAAAAAACACATTCAATGAAGTGGAATTTTAGATCCAAAACTATTGGCTTTCTTTAGATGTTTGATAACAATTTCCAAATTATCTAGTAGCAAGTTGATAAAGGGTTCATTCTCCCAGCAGCAGGGTTTGAAGGGACCCATTTTCCCCACACCTCCAACAACCCTTGGAATTAATTGGTTAATATACTCTGTCGGCGGGTAAGGGGTGGGCAAATGTACGTGTGCACGCGGATGCAGCAATGACATACTCAGGAGTCTATCACAGAGAAATAAAAGGCAATAGAAAATTGTATGTGATGGAGATGGACGTTTCTTGACGCAATTTTTTGTGTGGTGGCAAAAGAAAAAACAAATAGACAGCAAGAAAGATGCCCAAAAGAACAGCCCAGGACACGGCATGGACTCCATCAGTGGAGGACGGTCACAGCCACAGTGCAACCACATGGCGTCACTGGGACCACGGAGGAATTCACACCATCACACTGATCTTCAATGTCTATATTTCCTTTCTTTTCCCATCCCTTAAGTTTTAGTGTACTAATTGTCTTTTGAATACTATTAACTTGATAGTTTACTTTACATCTGACTAACGCCTCCTCCTGTCCCTCTGCCTCCGATCTAGCCATCATCCATCGCATTCCACGTGCCTCTGGATCTAGCCTTACCAGAGCCAACTTCCTCCTTCCACTTCCCTCCTCAGATCCTTCCCGAGACATCCTGATATTCTCAGAATGAAGTCCTATCTTCTTTGCTTAGCTCCAAGGCCCTCATGAGCTCTCCCAGCGCCACTTCCCGCTCGGCCTCTGCACGCCACCACGCAGCTTTCTTTTCAGACCCTCACAGAAAGGACCCCGCTTGCTCTGTGCCCCCAAGCAAGTGCTCTCTGCCTGGTGTTCACCATTCCCATCCTTCTTGATCCTCCGGTTTCTGGTTGGATTCTGAGTCCTGCACAGAGCTGCCCTTAGGAGCAAGTCAGGAGCCAGCTAACAAAAGCAAACAGAAGCATTTCCTTGGCAGAGTTTCCCTAAGTCCTCTTTGCAGGCTCACTGGAGACAAAAACAAGGTGAAGTTGGTCCACAAAGGGGCCTTGTTTGGTCAACATTTTGTTTGCCAGGTTGAACAGTTTCACCACAAAATCTGGTTTCTCCTGGATAAATGGAAGCGTTCGGCAATGTCCAGCCCGTATCCCCACTTGGACGTGCTGAGAAGAGGGACCCTCCGTGTCATGAGTCCCCTTCCCTTCTACTGCCTGTTTCTGGCCACCCTCTGTCACTCCGCTTCCTTCCTGCCCCCGCAGGCACTGAGTTTGTTGTCTTTCCTTGTCCCTCCTTATCCTCTCACCGCTGGCAGGCCCATCACCATGCCTGGGTCAGGGTCCTCTCTTGAGCTTCAGGCTCGTATAACCAGCTGGGTCCTGACATGTCCATGCAAGACTTGCTGTTTTCCTCCTGGGCTCCCAGGCTCCAAGAGGGGACCCGGCCGTGCATGAGACCAAGGCAGGGAGCTGGAGTCACCTCTGAAGACCTGCCGCCTCACCCTGAGCATCCAGTCAATGACTCAGTCCCTCTGAGCGGATGTCACTAACACAGGGAGTCTACCCACTTCATAGCGCCCAACAGCGACTCTCCTGGTCCAGGATGCCGCAAGGGGTTTCACATTTTTGCAAACCCCCTACCCACCAAAATACACACACACAGAGGATGGGTTGCTGGTATTAGAGGAACAGCATCAAAGTGCATGGTAGAATTTTCCAGGTTGCTTTCCAAAACACAGTAACAAATTTACATGAACAATATAAAAGAGTAACATTTTCCCTGACCAATGAGGTGTTATTTTTCCTTTTATTTTCTTTGGTCGGAGGGGTATAAAACCTATTGCTCCTTTTGTTTGCATTTCTCTAAATAGTTGTATGTTTGGATATCTTTTCAAACATTTGTTGGTTTTAACCTTTGGCAGCTTTCTAATAATATTACCCGCTTCTTGGATATTGCAAATAACCTTACATCTGTCATTTGCATTAAAAACGCTTTAGCCAGCTATTATTTTCATATTGGCTTTATTTAGAATATCTTTTTGCGAGCAAAAGATTTTTATGGGTATTTCGGCGCAAATATTTTTCTTTTATGGACTTTAAATTCCTTATTAAGAGTCATTCTAATTTGTAGATTCCACATGAAACATCCAAGGTTTACTTCTGAGTGTCATTATTATTTCCATCGTTATTATTATCATGTAAGCTTTAATCCATCTGGAACTTACGTTTGCATCCACTTGGACGTAAACGACTGACTTCATTTCCATCCTTGTCCCAGCAGCACCTCCTAGAGAAACGAGCTTTCGCCCTGAATTGGAGCGCCACTTTCATCACAAGTCAAATCCCCCAGGTCAACTTCTGTTTCTCAATTCCCTATTTCCCTCTGATCTGCTTTCCCATCCCTGTGCCACTACTGTATTGGTTTGATCAAAGAGGCTTGGAAATAAGTTATCATTCTGTATCAGGCAATATTACAATTATTATTCTTTTTCAGAGTTTTCTTGACTATTCTTGGGAATTTATTCTTCCGTATGAACTTTAAGATCATTTAGGTGCCTGGTAATCTAACTGGAACTGCATTTCCTTTTATGTTAAGTTTGGAAGGATGAGCCTTTTCCAGGGGAAGCAGGTGCCAACAAGGACCAAGGATGGGCTGTCTTTCCGCGACCTCAGATCCTGTTTATGTCCTTTAATAAGACTTTCTTCCTTTCCATATAGGCCTTGTACTTTCATTTTCAAGATAATTCCTGTGCATTTCGTAGTTTTTGCCAAGGTGTGAACAAATTATTTCCCTTATTTCTGTTTCTAGGTATTTTATTTCTAGTACAAGAAAACTATTGATTTTTGTAAACTTATCTTCAGCCAAGCTATCTCACCAAAATGCTGGCGACATTTCTTTTTGAGTCAATATCAGTGATTTGTGTTTTCCTAGACTATCAACCATTTCATCTGGACTTCAAAATTGTTACTGTACAGTTGTGCCCAGAATCTCACGTTAAAATATCTTTTCATTAATCCTACAAACCTTTATTGAATACCTACCCACGTAGTGCAGTTATAACCTCTTTTAAAATCCGTAAAGTGTTTATGGTCTTACTCTTATTTTTTCTTGATTATTTTTGCTAGATATTTATCTATTTATTAATCCTTTAAAGGAAATAGTTATTTAATTTATTTATAAAACCTACTTTACGTATCTCTTCTAATCTATTATTTTCACTTGATTTACACGAGCATCCTAGTCTCTTACTTTCTCTCTGTCACTCAATTTCTGTCTTCTTGAGTTGAATACTTAGTTCACCTAATTTTGTTTTTCATCTTTGGATGCTGCAGGGTTGAAATCTGTGGATTTTTCTCGGTGCAGGTTTTCCCACAATGGGGAGGTGCTGGAACCGCCTGCTGTTGTCATCTGACCACAAACACTCTGTGACATGAGCACCTGTCACTGGGGATGCCCCCGGCATGACTTAGACTGGGCTGTCCATGATGAGCCCCCGTACCCAGCACAGGGTGGAGGAGGGGCTCATTCCCAGAGTGGACACTAGAGGGACTGTGGTGTGACCAGAGCTGGGCTGTCAGAGGTGCTTTGGGGAGGATGTCACTATGGAGGAGAATGGTTGCTACTCTGCTCTCTGCAGTCACAGGCCGTGAGGACATCCACTTTGGTAAAGCTGCTGGTACTGCTCCTCACTGCGTGGAATGAAGTCAGCACTGGGGAGATCCGAGCAAGAGGAGCTGTGGGCTCGAGTCCTCGCTCACGGCTGGAGTCTGCAGGCAGCTCTGCCTGACCTTGCACGTGCCTTTCCCATCCCGATGAACAAAGGGCTCAGAAGTTTGTTCCAGTGGCCTTTCTGTCTCCAGCAGTTTTCTGTGATAGTCTATAATGTGAAATTATGACCTTCTTTTTCAATTTGATCAAGAAGAAAATGAGGTATGGTGGCTGTGCTTCCAGGTGGTACGCATCTCCTCCTATTTTTTTTTTTTCTATTGCGTTCATTGAGGTAAGAATTTGGTCCACAAAATACCAGCCTTGTGGAATCAAGATTTTCTTTGAGGCTTTTTAGTATTCATTTTTCCCCAGTGTTTCGTGGATCCTGGGAGAGGCAAGGCATTTTTTCCTTTATAAGAGAAATGTATATAACTTACATTATTGCTTATGTATCTACTCTGGTCTGTCTTCCCCGCCTGTGATATAATAAGTGTTGTGAACACAGAGATGTTGCCCCACTTATTCACTATTATGTCTGCAGTTACTACAACAGTACTTTTCACAAAGTAAATGTCCCTTAAATAATTGTGGAAAGACAATAAAACTCAAAACTCATTGACAAAACATCACAATGCCAAGCATCAGACCAGAAATTAGTAAACATTCAGGAAAATGTCACCATAACTCCAGGAAGAAGCAAGTGATAGAAAAACACCCAGAAATGAGAGAGATGTTGGAACTTGCAACCAAAGGCTTTAAAAGCCATTATAAATGTGTTTGAGGATTTAATAGAACACATGGTCATAATGAACAGAGAAATGGAAACTATAAAGAAGAAACAAATGAAACTATTGCTAAAAAACACAATATCCACAGTGGTTAATGCATTGCATGGAATTATGAGCAGATTAAACACAGCAGAAGCAAATGAAATTGGACTTGGAAATATAGCAGTAGCAGCTATCATCAGGAAAACATAAAGAAAAGAGAAATACGGAAAAAAATTAACAGAGCCGCTGTTACCCATGGTACAACATCCATTTGTCTAAAATACCCATAATTGGAGTTCCAAAAAAAGGGATACAGAAAAATATTTGAAGAAAGAAGATTTTTTTCTAAATTTAATGGAAATTTTAGACTCAACCTAAAGATATCCATTGGAACAAGTTCTCATGGGCCTGACATGGAAAAATGAGAATATTTGAAAGAACAATAACTGTGATGGATTGAAACTCATTGAGCATATGAAATTCATGTGTTTACAGTGATGCTCAAAAAGTGCATCCTACGGGCCAAAATTGGAGGCTGCTGAAACCAGCTCTTCACCTTGAAAACAAAGATAACAAGGTCCAAATGTTTATCTTTCCAAGAGTTAGTTTAAAATTGATGAGAGAAAATTCTTCTTTATAGAAAAATCCCAGTCATTACTCCAAAGTAAATTTAGAATTAGAAAATCACCATTTTGCAACTCTTAATGGCATAACTGATCTACTCAATAATCATAACTGGCAGCTTTTCACATTCATCAAGTGAAGCAGTGGTTGGGGAATGGGGGCATCAGCTGACCCGCCAATCTTACATCATTAAGACATAAGTACCTCCTGACGTGATGCAATAGCAAATAGGCAGCACACTTAGGAAGAATTCCTGCTAGAGAATGGAGCTAGAACCAGACCAAGCATCAGATTCATCCAGCAGTTTACACGAAATGCAGAGGGAGAGGGACGGGTCAGAGACACCAATTTCTCCAACAAATCAATGACATATGAAGGCAGACGAACTGCTGAAGACAATAAAAACCTGAAAATACACAGCCGCCAAACTCAAAGGACAGACCAACCGTAAACAGACCCCTTGGAGGCAAAAGGAAAATTTTGAATATGGATTGAAAATTACAAGACATCAAAGGATCATTATAATCTTGTTAGGTGTGGCTTTTTGTAACAGATGGAAGGATGACCGGATGGGCGGGTGTGTGGATGGACAGATAGAGAGAGAGAGAGATGGACTCTGTGTGTGTGTGTATCCTTTTAAGAAAAGATGTGTAATGAAGTATTTATGGTTGAAATGACACGATGTCGAATATGCTTTAAAGTATTTGAGAAAAATCTTTGAAGAAATAGATGAAGAAATATCAACACAATTTTTTTTAAACTGGGGTGATTTATACACTGGTATTTATAATACTTCTCTCTACTCTGAAATTTTTATAATAAAAAGTTAAAATTTTTTGTTGAATAAAAGAATGAATCATTGAATACCGTGAGGCTGTGCAGAGATGTCCACCTTGAATGTAAAGAATTGGAAGTCAGAGAACATAATTAGTGATTAAAATTATGTCAGTCCATAAAAAAATAAAAAAGAGAGATGTCGACAGCAAAAGTAAAATTATTGCACAGAGTAAACAAATGAGAGAATAAATAAACACAGTAGCTTCATGCCTTGAAGCTCGGTTTCCTCTTCTGTGAAATGAACGTGTGGGACCAGCTGGAGTCCACAGCTTCTTTCACTTCTAGTCCTGCTTCTCTGATTCTAAACTGGAAAAGAACATGAAAGAGCATGAAGAACGTATTTTCATGCATTAATTCATTCACGTCAATGAAGAACCTTTAAAAGTACGAAGAAATACAATCCAAGAAGTTTGCATTAAAGATAATAATGTGATGCCCAGGGAATAGGATTTGAAATTAGAGAGACTTGGGTAAATTTGGCCCATACAATAAAAATTGAGGTTGGGAGAGTAATGTGGTCTACTGGGACCCTGACACACAGTTGACGCCTCTGTGTGTCCAAGCGCACAGCTCTGCGCGTGGTCGCGGCTCAGGCAGCACTGAGCGGGACACTCACTAGAATGTACGGGGCACTCGGGGGTGGGGACTCCTGCCTCCTTGCTCACTGCTGTTTTCTCTGCCCACGGTGGGGACTCAACAATGTTTGCTGAAGCCTTGAGTGGCTGTCAGATGCACAGGCTCCACGACTCTTGAGGAATCTATCAGTGGGGCTGGGTTTGCCCTGTTCAGAAAAGCAAAGATTGGGAGAAAGCAAGAAAAAGTGCTTCAAATACTAGAAGAAACAGTGTTTGGGGGCAGGGGAGTGTCCTCCATGGGTTAATCTGAAATCCATGTGTGTTAGGAAGCAAGAGAGATTGTAGCTCAGCGTATGGACAGCATTTCTTTGTGTTTAAATTTGTGTTGTTAGAGATGGTCCCTGATGATCTTGTCCACATAAGGATAACATGAGCTGCTCCCACATTAGAGACTCTTCTCACTGGGGGGCCACGGGAAGGCAGAAAAAACCTCGATCCAGATTTCTTAGGGGACAAGGACAAATTAGACTCTCCAACTTGGGATTCTGGGATTCTCCCCAGAAAATGGGATCATTGGGTGTATGTGTGTGTAGATGAGAGAGACAGAGACAGAGAAAGAGAGGAAGGGAAGAAGCAGGGAGAGAAACTGCATTTCTCTCTCGCTCTCCCAGGGTCTGTTGACCTCATCTCTTTATTGAAATGTGAAGGGACCGCTGGAGATGTATAAAGTGCTCATAGCTGCTCAGGAGAAGATTAACAGATACAGAAAAACCCAGGATGTTCATTTCTTAAGACCCTTTGGTGCACAGTTCAAGCAATAGCCCCTCAGAGGACCTGCTAGTATTTTATTTTTCTGCCTAGAAATTGGGTGAGGTAGGGTAACCTCGTTTTCTACTATTTTTGGGTGGTAAGTGCTGCTTGTATTGTCTCATTTCTCATCTCTGTTTTATTAATAAATAATTGAATATAGTATGTTGGCCTCAGAGCTAGAATCCCTAACTTTAAGGATAATAAAATAAATGATCTTACATGGAGATGCATTATTAATTGGCAGCTACCACTTCCGTAATCTTCTGACAAGCACAGAAGTGCAATGAATTAATCTCGCATAAATTTTTTGTTCTTCAATCTTTTAAGATCTCTTGATAAAAATCTCAGAAATGATACCCTTGGCAGCTTCTTTCACAGAAGGGTTTGGCTCTCCTCTGCTGCATCTGTCTGTGCTGTCATCTTCTGTGTCCTGTACCCCTCAAGCAAGAACAACAAGTTCTGGAGACAAACAGACTCTCACCTGCGCCTTTCCCTGCCTGCAGTGAGGTGACCAGAGGGGAGCAGTCCCTCCGTGCAGGCTCTGCCCTCCTGCCGGCCTGACTGTGGGGTGAGGATCGTAATTAAAGGGGGGCTGGGCTGCAGAGTGTGCTCATGGCTTCACAGGAGTCCTGAGAGGAGAGACTCCGCTTTGTCTAAGCATTTTAAGAGCGATGTGGGCACGCCCTTCCAGGGCTGCACTCCTTTAACTATCGAGATGTTCTCTTGGAGGTTATTAACTGCCCTGCCTTTGTCCCAGCCACGCTGGTCCAGATGCAGCATGGGAGTGGGGGTGGGGGTGCCCAGCAGGGTCAGAGCCTGGTCCAAGTGGCAGTTTTAGGGACGAGGAAGCTGTCAGCTTAGATGGCTGCAGCATTGCAGCTGCGTGAGATCCAGCTCTGGTGATGTGCAGAATAGAATGGATTCCGTCCTCCAGGAAGTCAGTGTGTACTTGCTGCCTGTGTGGGGGGCCAGGAGGACATGGCAGGAAAGCACACCTTTGCCCTCTAGGAGTGTAACCCATCAACCTGGATGTCCAGGTCAAGCCTCACAGGGGAATGGACGGTCAGCTGGGGCTCCATGACTGCCCAAGTTCTCTGGAGGTGACAGGGAATTAAAACAATTGTTGAGAAACATAACAGTCTCTGTTGGAACTCCCCGTCGACTGCATCTGGCTGACTCCACCTCTTCAGTGAGAAATGGCAGAGCCACCCACCACCACCAGTTCTCCTGTCCGTGTCTGCTGCAGACCAGCTCAGCACTGGTCATCACTGGGTTGTCGCCAGAACGCAGCAGAGCCGGAAAGACCTACCCACGAGCTCAGCTAGGTCAGTTGCGGTGAATCAGCGAATTTGCCCAATTCTCTATTGCCACTTCCACAAGATGGAACAAATAATGTCTGTTCATTAGAATGACTAATTGCGTGTGTTTCATTTATCACAATACCTGTCACATGCTCAAAACATCCCCTAAATCATCGTGGAAAGCTTTAGCGGTATTCAAATTATTGGTGCCTGCTTCAATAGCTAACCACAGCCTCTGAGTTTCCCTTCTCTTTTTTCCCATTGAATCTACCGCGGAGCCAGCTACTGAGTGGGTCCCAGCCCAACACTCACTGAGAGAGCCCTCTGCTTTCAGAGATCCCCCAAATCATTCCTGTCCACCACGGCCCCCTTGCACCAGCACCACCCAGACCCACAGGGTACCATCAAGGCGCGGTCACAGGGCCAGCTTGTGAAAGTGTGAAAGCAACAAGCCTGTGGACACCCAGTTCCTGCTGGGGGAGGATGGTGGAAGGTTCTCTGAGTGGCTGCCTGGCACAGCTGCCCTCGACCTTTCCCCCCCAGGGACAAACCAAAGAGCAGTCTGTCAGAAGTTCAGGCTTCCACCTCAGTCTGAGCACCTTAGTCCATTCGTACATCCTGTCTCCTGCAGTTACCGTTGTCATTAGCTACTTATAACCTTGGTGGTTAATATCTATATAAGATACAAGAGTAGAGAAAACAGCTGAACCACAGACATACGTGAACATGCAAAAGGGACCACTGTGCACACTTTCTCCCCCTGGGTTGGTGCCACCTTGGAATGGAATCCTGGGCCCCCAGGTGAGTACCCCACATGACATAGGGCCTCCTCAGCATGGTCCCTCTCTGGCTGTCCTCTCCCAGAAGCTCCTCTGTGCTCGTCCACCTGGAGAACGTTGCCTCCTCGCAGCCTCATTCAAGCCTCCTGGCCTTCACAGCCCTGCCTGGCTCTCCTGACACCTGGAGCATAACTATGCTCACCCTGCTTGGTCGTCTGCTGTATGGTCGTGCCCATTCTACCACATTTCTCTTAGGAGTTTATATGCTTTCCTCTCTACCCACCAACATCATTATAAGGAGTCCTTGAGGAAAGGACTGTCATTCATTTCTGTAACGCCACTATCTAACCCAACTTGCTCCACTCTTCGTATGTGGTTGTTAAATGAAAGAATGATTGAGGAACAAAGACGTGTGGGTTTGGGTGGGAGTAATTATACTCCTCTCCCGTCAGACTTCTGGACCACCAGAAGAGACAGTCTGGCAGGATTTGAGATGAACCAAAAGACCAGCTCTGTTTTGGACCTGAAATGGAGTCTTCCCCTGGAGCCAAGATCAACATGAGCCTCTCTTTCCTCACTCTTCCTTCTATTTCCCCACCCACTTTGAGGCTCGGTATTTTGGTGGATGGCAGCTCAGGGTGGAAGACACACCTCCCACAAGCAGGAGGAGTCAAGAAGGTCCCCAGGTCCTGAGAGGTCAGGATGGACTTCAGCACCAAGGCCAGCTCCCACCCCCCCAATTCTGACGGGCTTTGCAGGCAGTTTCTGGGCGGGAGGTATGTTTGAAGCAGCCCGTTTTTCTCCAGAACCAAGAAAATGGAGACGGTGGACGAATTCTAGTGCACAATTAAAGCTTTCTCCTAGCACCGTGCTCCACTGGGTCTGACTCCATTCCACTGGGTTTTTCTTCCCAGCCTGTCTGTGGTTGTGCCACAACTAACGACTTAGAATTCTCTCCTCGTCATTCAGATGAGAGACACCATGGGGTCCCATTGATTTACATAAGCGTCCATGAGCCGGCAGTTCCCTAGAATCACCCACATCGTCCAGCAAGGAGGACGGCTCGCTGCAATTTGTAGACGGTAGCTTAATCCCTGAGATGGAGGAAAGTTGGTCAAGAATTTCTGTGGGTCTTTTTCATCACATTCATTCTGCAGCTTTTATTAATTTAGTGGAGCTTCTTAATTAAAGTCTCAATGAATAATTGAAACATAGTTTTTGATTATGCTGGAGTTGGTGCCATTTTGAGTTGTAATTGTAACTAATAAATTAGTTAAATAGGTAAGGTGATGAAATCCTGTCTCAAGGGGAACACTAATAATTTCAAGAATTTATCTACATATCATTCAGAGAATTTATGCAGAAAAAAATAGACGATCAGAAGGAAAACCAGGACCAAATCTTATTAATCAACTGGGTCTGCTCTGTAAGTGCTGGAGCTCACTAACAATTCATTGTCATCCCAACACGGGAAGAGGACGGGACTGCACATCCTTCTCCCAGGAGCCCTCTCTGATCTCTTCCTCCAGTTTCCCCTCGGGGCACCTTGCAAAGACTGGAAGAAGGGGATCTTGAGAGGTCGTGGTCCCAGAGGTTCAGAGAGAACCTGTACTCCGGTGAACACGGCCGAGCCGCCGTCCCCGCACAGTTTCTGTACACGGTCCACCTCTGTGCCTCTGCTACCCTCAATGTCTTTCTCCTCCAAACTTGTCGGTCTACACCCCACCAGGGAAGGACAGACCCTAAACAGAGCTAAATACACACCATCTGTAGTTTATGCAAAGATGATGAGTCTAGGAAGAAAGTTAAGACAGGGAGGGGCCAGAGCCTGTTGGACCCGAGGCAGGAATGGGAGTCGCGACCAGAGGGAACTTTGAGCAACAGCTGGAAGGAGCTGCAGAAACTCCAGGCCAGATGGGTCATCCTCACAGCACTGCCCAGGCGGTTCCTCCTGCCCGGTGCAGGGAGGGAGACTGGCCCCCCTGAGTCCCAGACTGGGAGCCGGCTGCGGGCACATGTTCACCTGCCATCGCTTGTCTGGCACAACCGAGCCAGCAGAGTGTGAGAGGAGGTGTCGTCCACATCAGGTCGTGTCCTGGAAGGATCTCAGGGCTCCACGACTTGATAAGTACGTGAGGCCGGAACAAAGCGATAAATGATGAATTAGTCACACTGGTAGGCAGACAGTTGGGAAATAAAGTTATGCCCAGTGAGAAAGTCCATCTCTGCTGAATTCCTGGGGTGATACTCTCTCACCTAGCAGGACCATTACGAGACACTGGGAATATGCTGTGCACAGGTGCACGTTTTGCTATTTGCATCTATCAAAGCTGTCTCGTCCCCATGAGCATACGAGGAAGGTGTGAAGTCTTGACTCCCTGAAGCAACTGGCTGTCAAAATAATAGAGACCAGAGAAAGATGCCGTCTGCATAACTATTGACAAAATAAGTGTCTCCTCAGCTGCTTGCAGTAGGGTCCTGTGTCATGTCACAAACACTGTGTCACATTGTATCTAGTTATTTGATTATCTCAGTTCTGCCCCTAGGGGTCCGATGCCACGTGCATCAGAATCACCGAAACTGCTCGTTAACATGCAGCCCCCAGGATTTCACCACACTGGAACGTGCATTCGGAGAGTCATTGTGACTCTTAAGTACACGGAAGTTTGAGAACCCATCAAATGTTTCTCTCTCCTGCTGGATGGTGAGTAATTTGGGGTGGGGACGGTTCATTCTGTTCTGCATCCCTTGCGCTCTCCAGCACAATGGCACGTGAACACACACCCTTCCCCAGTTGGTTCCCCAACTGCTTAGCAAAGTCCACAGCAGGTGTGATCAACGCCTCCCAGCTGTGGGCACGTCTCATCCCAGGATGTGCAACTTCCTGAGCAGCACAGCTGGACAGGAGACCCTGTTCCCTGCCCCTCCACCCAGGCCTTCCCCCGTGGGTGACACATCTTGAGGACAATACCTGTGAGGTCCTTCTGGGGCAGAGTAAAGACAGCTGGGCCACAGCACACGAAAGGGGCTTCTGGGTGCTTCCTTCAAGCAGAAAGAAAGAAGAGGGCGGGGTTCAGCACCCTGTTACTTGGTTCCGCCATCTTCGGGGTGCACAGGGCTGCTGCAGGTTCTCACCTTGTCTGCACAGCTCTCTGCTCCATCCTTCTTGGGGCCCTTCTGCAGGCGGCGAGGCTGAAGTGGGAAACATTGTGGATTGGGGGGCTCAGGAGTCAAATGACTGATTCTGGATCCTGCTGATCCTGTCTCATCCTCGAAAACAACTAAGTTCCACATGCCTCGGCTCTCTCCTCTGTAAACGGGATAATAGCATGACCTACCTCCGAGGTCTGGGTGACAGTGGAATGTACCTCCACATCTGAGGAGTGGGAGGAACGCCCATCACAGAGCAGGCCCCAGAGAGAGCTCGAGGCCCACCACCCGCTCACTCGTAAGCCCAGTGTCTCCTCAGTGCACAGGCCATGCTGGTATCTTCCCTCCTTGAACACAAACTCGTACGAGACATGGTTCCTACTCTCAGGAACTCTCCATCCAGAGCCTCATAGAAGAGAAAATCCTACAACGTCATCGCAGCCCACACTGCTGGTGGAGGGGGCAGCTGGCAGACGCTGGGACAGTGGGGGCTTCTGTCTAATCAGCACCAGAAGGGCCTCTGAACATGGGAATCAGCTTCAGAGGGGAACACAGGGCTCAGAACCAACTGTGAAGCCAGAACACAAACCCGCGACAGGGCGTGACTGATTGCCTCTTTCTTCTCTGGCTCTCTCTGCCGCTCTGGCATCCTCTGCCTTCACCTGAGCTACTCAAGACATCCTGCTTAGCTACAAACCACCTGAGCCATCTCGAGGGTGAAGCTGAGGCCAACCCGACCACACAGGCCCACCACTCCCAGGATGCTCTGGGCTATGCTAGGGGTACAGCCTGGGGTCTGGAAGCAGGAGGCTGTTAGGAGGAAGGAGGAATGGGGGAGATTCTCCCAGAGAGGAGTGTGGTGGGGGGACCATGGCTGACCTCCTCAGTGCAGCTTCCTGGAGATGTGAGTCAGGGGGTGCAGAGGGCTCCGGGCCCAGTGCAGGGATGGAGAGGTGAGAGGATAGGAGAGACAGAGATGGAGGAGGAGAGAGAGACAAGGAGAGAGGAGAAGGGAGGAGCGTGCAAGCTCCCGATGGCCAGCTCTGTGTTGTCCTCTCCTCACTCCCTGCACGTCTGGGAAGATGGATGCAGAGGCAAGTCTTAAATGCAATCTCCACTTCCAGTTAATAGTTCTTTAAAGGCGTAATGTTAACAGAAGGTTCTATAAATGTTTCCCCTTCTGTTGAGCTGGAAAATTACAAAAAGCACTGCTTGTGTATAGTTTAACTGAGCTTCCCTCTCAGGGACTGAGAAGTGACACAGCTGTCCTGCCAGCTCTCTGAGATGCACACATCGGGCTTTTTCTAGAAGAATCTTTGGGAGTGAAATGAAATCAGATCTGCCATCTCACTGTCACCACCTCTTGCTCAGATAAGTCAAGAGTCCTTTGTTTTCAAAGGGACGGTCTGCATGTTTATATATGTACTTATTCACACGTGTCCACACCAGCTCACACATGATCTAGCAGCAGGCATTTATCAGATATGTTCCTATTTTATGTATTTACCAAAGTTATGGTGCACCTTGTCACGCACCAAGCCTCACCTGTACCAGCTCCGTTCCTGGACTCCCGTCTGCTCTGTGTACCCATCCGTCTGTTCCCATGAGGTCACCATCTTGTTGTGGTCGCAATATCTGCAGAACTTAATACCTGCTTATTTAACATTCCTGCTGGCACCACTAATTCTTTTATCATTTTCTTGGCTATTCCAAGACATTTATCCTGCCACATGGACCTGAAGATTATTCTATCCAATCCTAACAATAAATCCACTGGGGCTTTCATCCCCCATTGAATTCATGTATTAGTTTTGGGAAAATTAGCTCTGTTTCTTTGATTAAGACTTCCCGTCTGAGAGCATGGACCACTCCTGCTATGGTATGGGTGTCTGTGTCATGCTGAACCCCTAATCCCCAGCGGGGTGGGGTTGGGAGGTGGGGCCTTTGGGAGTGATTAGGTTCAGATGAGGAATAAGGGTGGAGCCCCCACAATGGGATTAGTGCCCTCGTTACAAAAGCAGGAGTCACGAGCTCTCTCTTCCTGCAGCAGAGGAGGCTGAGTGAGGAGACGGCCCTCCCAGAGCCCGACCATGCCAGCACCCTGACCCTGGCATCACCCTCCAGACCTTTGAGAAAATACGCATCTGTTGTGTGAGCACCCAGTCTGGGTACATCCTCGTAACAGCCCAAGCTGTCGAAAAGAGTTTCCCATTTGCTCCCACAGAAGTTTTTAATACCAAACCCATATCTATTTTAAATAAACTTTTCCCTGACTTTAATTTCCTACTCCTTATTGCTAATATAAAGAATATCTATTGATTTTGAAAATTTATCTTATATCCAGCCACCTTTACAAACTTTTAAAATTAATTATAGCAGGGTTTTCTTTTTCTTTTTCCTTTCTTTTCTGAAATCATCTGTCTGGTTTCTTCACTACACAATTAGATCTTTAGCTAAAATCATGGCTTTTCTCTACTTCACCAATATCTATGCTAGTTGCTGAATATTTGCCTTATCACATTGGCTGAAGTCCTCTAAGCATAGTGAATAATGGGGATAGCGACCCTGATTTTAAGGGAAGTGCCACAGTGTTTTTAAAGTCTTTGTTATTTCATGTTTCATTCTAGGCATATTTTGCTTTGGATTTTTGCATTCATTTTCTGACACAGCTTAAGAAATTGCCTTGAGTGTAGTGGCTTAAAATAACACGCATTTTATTCACTTAAAGTTTTATGGGTCAGGAAATGGCTGGGCCTGGCTTCGCAGGTGCTGTGGACTGAATCGTGCCCCCCTAAGATTCCTGTGTTGAAGCCCTGGACTCGTGTGTGTCTGCATTTGGAAACAGGGCCTTCAAAGAGGCAACTACAGTCACATGGGGTCACAAAGGTGGGCTGGTGTCCTTCCAAGAAGAGGAGGAGACATCGGATTTCTCCTGTCTCTCTCTGTACACAGAGGAATAGCTGAGTAAGGACACAGTGAAGGCAGCTGTCTGCAAGCCAGGAGGAGGGGCCTCTCCAGTAACCAGCCCCCAGGGCACCTTGATCTTGGGCTTCCGTCCTCCAGAACTGTGAGAAAATAAGCGTCTGTTGTTAGACCCACTGGTCTGTGGGGTTTGTCACAGCAGCCCACGCTGGCTAACCATCTGGGTCCTCTGCTCCCCCAGGGCTCACAGGGTGAAACTAGTCACCAGCTGCATCCCCGTCTGGGGCTCGACTGTGGAAGGACTCACTTGCACACTCCCTCAGACTGCCGGCTCATCCATCCCCCTGTTGCTGTGGGACTGAGGCACCATTCTCTTGCTAGCTCTTGGCCAAGGACTACTCTCAGCTGCTAGAGGCCCCCACATTCCTTGCCACATGGCCCCTCACGCAGTCACAGCGTGCTTGCTGCTTCTTCAAGGCCAGCAGCAGCGTGGGTCTCTGACTCCTGCATTGTTTATTTCTAATGTCCTCTGTACTCTTTTTTATTTATTTTCTACTAGAGCTGTGTAACTCCAAAAGAGGTGCATTCCATATCACCTTATGCTTGTATTTTTTTCATGTTATTCTGGCTTTTCTAGTAGATTTTCCTCCATATATGTAGTTGTTACACTGTTTGTTGCTTAGCAGTTTATGCCAGTTCAATTAAATTTTTTATAAATTGGGCCATTTATCATTATATAATGACCTACTTTCCTCTTGAATGCTTTTAAGTTTAAATTCCTCCTTGTGTGAAGTTAAAATTGTCATTCATTTATATTCGACCTTCTTATGCCATTTAATTTTAAGTGTTTCTTGTAAATCACAACACTGAATTTTGTTTTCTAAATCTGTCATTCTCTGTCACTTAAAGGAGAATTTTTTCTATTCACATTAAGATTTCATTAACATTCTTTTTTCTCGTTAATATTCTTAATTTTATTTCTTCCTTTTTAGTTATTTTCTTACAACTCTACTCTTCTTTATACTCTTTTTTCTCCCTTCTTTTTTGAGGTTTTGTCAGGTTTCTATTTATTATCTCTCTTTTTTTCTCTCAGCTGTGGGAGCCCAACTGCCTTTGACTGGTGGTGATTTTGCCTTCCTCTTCAGCATTTACATGCCCATGTCCTGGATGCCATCATCCCTGACTGCCCAGCGTCTCCTTGCAGACACACCTGAGCTGGCCTGCTAGAGGGGTGAGGCTGAGCACCCAGTCACCCCAGATGAGAACAGCCCATGGCCACCTACCCCACAGGTCACTGAGCCCAGCTTAAGACAGAGAACCATCAGTAGATCACAGCCAAAATTGCCAACCCACACAGCCACAAGCTAGATCTAATGCTTGCTACATTGTGTCACAGAGGTGTTGTAGTTACTTGTTATGCAGCAACTTTGTAGCAAAAGCTGACTAATGCACCATCCACTGGACCCATCATGTATCATACCCCGCAATGTCTCCAATTTCCCTTGAACCCTTCCCCCGAACACCAAAGAACTTACTGGAAGAATGCATGTTATAGGTTTGTTCATAAAAGAAATCAAAAGAAATGCTTTATTTCTGATCCACACACACAGAAAATTAAATGAGATATAAATTCTTAATGGGATGCCTGGTAAAGCGGAAAGAACCTTCACACCAGGCACCAAATCCGTCTTGACATTTACAACTTCATTAAGCAATGAAACAAAGTCACAGTGTTCGTAACTCATCAAAGATGACAACCTGAAATCCAGCCCCAAATTCAAGCCATATTTAGACGTTTTCCGAATATGAGATTGAGGTGTATCTCAGACTCAGAAAGTTAGTGAACTTTATATTATCAGGTATTTATTCAAATGAACGATGGCACTTTATTTGGGTCCTGACAAGGGAGGTTTAAGACCAATATTACACTGAGTTTAAGTTCTCAGATGGGGCGACATAATCATCTGTTTTCCAGAAAAGACTGTGGCGCTTCCTTGAGGTTAAGATGGGCCTGTGGTTTGACCACTGACAAGTGATGGGCCAGAGCCTAGAGCCCTCTGTGGGCAGAGTCAGAGGTTCTCCAGGAAGACACTGCTGTGCGTGACGTCCCAGCACACCGAGGGCTGTGCGGATCTGCCTGACGTCCACCTGATGCCAGTGGTCCCTCTCTCTCCCAAGGTGCTCCGTCTGGCCCATGAAGAGCCAGGTCCCATAAACACTGAGACCCTGCCAGAGTGGTGGCACTGTCTCCTCGGGGAGAACTCCGGAGAGCCGTGTGGAAATAAAGGCTCTTTCGGGACAGAGTCAATGGCTGGTGACAGACGGGGGGAAGCCTCACAATCAGTGGTCCCCTGTGGGGCCTCGCTGTGTAATGGGAATGGGCATGATGAAGTGGGGGACACCCACACTGTGGGGCCCAGAACGTGGGTGGTTTTCCATAGAGTGGTTCCCTATAAGCGTCCCCAAATCCCAAGGCTTCGTTCTTCCTTCCTCCTTCCTCATGAAATCTTGGTCCAAGCCTAAGTCAGTGCCAGCCCTGTCTCTGCTGGAAACCTGCAACGTCCCCCCACAGGAAGGCTGGAGCCCCACCTTCTCCCTGCCTGACACTCTAACCCTCCTCTCCCCGTCCCCTCCCTTCTGGCCACTGGGGCCCTTTTACCTGCTGACCCCTCCCCCTGGACTCTCTCCCCAGGTGTCCACCTGGCTGCCACATCCACAGGGCACCCCAACCCTCTTCCTTCCTCTCTCCCACCGCTAACCGAGGGGCAACAGCTCAGGGTGCAGAGATGCACTGCACACAGCTGGGTGTGTGGCCTGCCACCTGCCCGCTAGATAGCAGCCCACGAGGGCAGGATCCCGCCATCCACGCTCCACGCCCAGCGGCTCCTCATGGAAGTTACCACTGACAGA
The DNA here is from genome assembly GCF_037783145.1 of Equus przewalskii. Taxonomy (NCBI): domain Eukaryota; kingdom Metazoa; phylum Chordata; class Mammalia; order Perissodactyla; family Equidae; genus Equus; species Equus przewalskii. The sequence continues at coordinate 45,574,305 of NC_091859.1, forward strand.
AGGAGGCGCATGCCTGGGCTGCTGGCTGCCTTCCGCAGAGCACCCTCCAGCACCTTCCAGCTGCTGCCCAGCCGCCTTTGCTGGTGGCTCTGATTCACCTTTGCTTGACCCGTGAGGATGCCTGGGGCTGAGGCTTTGGGGTTCACAGGGTGCACGCACAGGTGGGTGGTAGGACTATGGCCAGTCCTGGTCGTCCAGCCTTGGCTCTGGCAAGACGCCCCTCGCCGGGGCTGCAGCAACGTGGATGGAGCAGAGAGAGGACCTGGACACGCTCAGACAAGCTGGGCCAGCCCAGTCCACCAGGAGGGAATCTCAGCTTCTGTATCACGAAGTGTCAGTGGACAGGTCTCACTGAGAATCTTAAATGGTATAAAACGCATTCTTGCCCTAGATTTCATTGCGATCGTTTTCTCCACCAGTTTTCTTGGTTCCCTGGGCAGGTAAGGGGCCACAGCTCGTAGATTCTCAATTTATGGCCATATGACCAGCCTGTCCCAGAAGAAGCGTGGACTGTGGGGTGGGCTTGGAGCTGTGTCCCTTTCACGGACGTGTTGTCTCTGCTGTTGGGGGCTGTCGGCCACCAGCTTCCCTTCAGCTGCAGAGAGCCGCCTCTCCTCCTGAGGCCCACATGGAATCACCACGCTTGTGGTGTGTAGAGGATGTGGTTTCCCAGGAAGCAGGAAGGGGCAGACGAGAGCCATGGAGGAGGGCGGGAAGGAGGGGACCACATGCTCACCCCGCAGACCCTCCCCCCCACCTCCCCCTGCAAGGACCCCTGGGACACGGAGCCCAGGAAACCCCCCTGTTACTAAGAAAGGGACACGGCGAGGGCTGCTCCTGGTCACGGGAAACACACTCCCTGGCCTGGCCCTGTCTGAACATTCTCCCAGCGCTGACCCCCGCTGCTGTGTGCTGTGAGGCCCTGGGGTCATTCCCACCTGACGGGCTGGATGCAGAGCCATGGGGTTCCTTCCAGAACTCACAGCTGGCATGAGACAGAGCCAACCTTCCCCTAGAGCGCAGCCGAGAAACCCGCGGGAGGACGGAGACTGGGATCTGACCACCCAGGGGGCTGAGGCAGGCAGCCTCCCAGGAGGCCCACGGCCCGGGCTCAGCCAAGAGACTCAGGATGCTGACCTGAGGGCTGCCGGACGTGTCGAGCCCCGCCCAGGGAGCTTTTGGGCAGGGTTGCCCATGCTGCAGGTGATAGTTCAGGGGCGGCCCAGGAAGGGCAGGCACAGGGCACCTGGTGACAGCTCAGGGATTAGACTCTACACTGAGCTGGCTACACCGTTCCTGGTGGTGGCTGCATCCCCAGCAATCCAGGCATAGATGATGCTCCCTGGGTGAGGGAGTTAACTTGTGTGTTTTGGTCACCAGCTTGGACTATCCACGTCGGCAGGGTCAAACAGCTGGGTCGCAGGTCATTCTTCCTCCAGCATGTCCCCTTTGCCCAGTGCTGCAAATCCTACAGGTGCTTTGGGGAAGAACTCAAGCAACCCAAGTCGTTTGCTAAGAATGCACAGGAGAACTGGAGACTGCTGGGCGTCTCTCCTCGCCATCCTCGTCTGGCCACTTGCTCACTGGGCATTCACCTTCCCTCTCCCCCAGGCCTGAGCTGTGAGTGTCCTGAGCGTCATAACTGGAGGGTCCGTGATCCCAGGCCCCCAGCATTCCAGTCTGCACAGAGCAGAGGCTCATGCTAACGTGCATAGTGGATCAAGTGATCAGTCATTTGACACCGACTCAGGCTGGGACCAGCCACTTTCTGCAAGAAGCAGGTTTGGGTGGCAGAAGCAAGGTCCAGCAAGAGAGGCCAGCTGTGCTGGATGGAAGGCTGTTGGTGTGGGGGTCAGGAGCCTCAGGCTCCCATCCAGGCTGGCCACCAAGCGATGCTCAAGGTTTCCATCCTACAATGAGCTGGGTTAGACGGTCAATGAAGGCTCCTTCTTGGTACAAACAGGAATCAACTGTCATGTCTGCATCAGCCTTTGGAGCTTCTGGAATGCTCCATACTCATCATCCCATTTGACTATCACTGCACCCTATGGAGCCATCAGTGACGCCCCCATCATCCAGGTGAGGCAGCCACAGCTCCAAAGTGTGGATGGTTTATCACAGGCCACCTCGCTCATCAGCCACCACATTGATATTCAAACCACTGTCTTTGTTCCTGACACTTATTTAATGTACTGTGATTCCATATCACAGAAGAAGCTGTAACAGAATGATGAAGAAATGAGGGGGAAAGCTGTTTTGATGAAATAAGATTGAGCTTGGATTTCCTTGCAGGATGAAGGAAAGAAGCAGGAAAGATGAGACAGACCCCAAAGGTCAACGGTGGTCAGAAGGCCCCCAGGCAGGGGCAGAGAATGGAGCACTGAGCGGGCACCAGAGGTCTTGACCCCGAGGAAGACAGCAAAGGGGGTCATGGGATCAGGAGATGCACAGGGGCCAAGGGCACGGCCGGGGTGGGTGGGCTGCTGCCAGGAGAGCGGACACAAAAGTTCTGAGATGGGGTAAAGAAAGGAGCTCAGCCACCGGAGTCTCGTCCAAGAGTCTCGAAGGTGGGGAGGAGGTGGGGGAGGACACAGAATCCACCACAAACAGAGGCCTCTACTTGTGAAGGAGGGAGAGCAGCCAGCAGAGGCCCCTGAGGACCCGACACCCAGACTTGGTCAGCTTCTCGTCATCTGCATGAAGCCCACACACAGGACTCAACTCCAGGCACAACATCTCCAAACGGAGGACGACAAGGACACCGATCATCCATGTTCTGCACACCAGCCCCCTGGTCCTAGGTGAGAGCAGTCAACTCCCTTCACAGTCTCGTGTACAACCTCCCACTCTTTGTAGACTCCTGGCCACTCTCAGAGTCAGAGCTGGACTAACTCGCCTGCAGCACGTGGTGGACCGTGGCTCAGGGAAGCACCCGGACGACTGACAACTTCTGGACCGTTCGCAGCCGGATCGGGAGATGAGCTCAGTCTCAGCCACATTTGTAACTCTATCGGCCCCACGGCTTTGGGGCCACTCTGACCAGACCCAGCTGAAGTTGACCCCACTGTTGAAAAGAGCAGCCCTCTACTTATGGCAAGTCTGGCTGCAGTCTCTACCTATTTCCTTGTAGTTTTCTATCTGCATTAAATTTGTACAAAGGACATGCATCGAACTTACGAAAACAATGAGACCAAATGATGAACGCAATCTGCCAAATTCCTTCCTGGTAATTGACAGCATGAGCTTTCCAGGCTGATACCAATAAAAACAAACATTTATTAAATGCTCATTGAGTACCAGGCAAAATACAGAGTATTTCCCAGTAATCACCTGTCTTCATATGAAGGAGGTGTCGTCACATCTGCTTCACATTCGGGAAACCGATGCAGAGAGGCTGGGGTCTTCCCGACTCTCACGGCTCTGAGGAGGAGCCGAGAGCTGCTCCCAGACCTGCCCGAGCCCCCATAGAGTGGTCGGGGTCGGGTCTCCTCCTCCTGCCTGCCCCGCCTGAGCCCCCGTAGAGTGGGTCGGATTTGGGATGTCCTCCTCCTGCCCTGCCTCCTCCTAACCACACCTCCCTCCACAGGGCAGCTTCCTGGGCCAGGGGCAGGGTGCTCCCTCCCGTCCCCCTGAAGGCTTCTTGTCCTGTGACCTTGTAATACCCAGCAAGATGCAGAAGCTCTCTCTTCCCCTGGAGTCAGCTTGGCCACATGACTCTCCGTGGCCCCTGGACATTAGAGAATGGGCTCCAGTAGAGGCCTGAAGAAACTCTGGCACCTCAGGCTTGTGCAGGTTCATTCCTGGAGCCATGAGGCCGGCACGCGGAGGAGCCTGAGCTCACCTGGGGAGAGCCCCTCACCCCAGTGGGGAACTGAGGGCCCAGCCACCAGCGTGCCCAGGCATCAGGTGCAGTGAGAGATGCCATCATGCCGTCCAGCCTGGCCGAGCGGGCCCAGCCCGGGGGAGCCTCCAGCCAGCCAGAGATCACAGGAGGGACAGCAACGTGTGGATGCTCATCACGCACCCAGGACAGCTTAGACACCGCGGGACAGCAGACTCGGCTGCTGCCTGGGACACAGGAGCATCATCCCAGCTTTCTTTCCTTCTGTCTCCTGCTGTCCATGGGTCTGACTGGCTTCAGCGGGACCTGATCTTGAAGACCATCAGGAATCCACTCCTAACTGTCTAAGACAGGGCCTCGTCTCCTGGGGCCGCAGCGTCCGTGTGGAGTCCGTGTGGGAGAGAAAGAGGCTGCTCTCTGGGTGCGCCGTCCATCAGCCCCTGCCCACCCCTCGGCAGGCGCTCTGTGCAGGTCTGCCCTTCTCCCAGCTCCGTCGCGGTCCCTCCTGGCTCCGCTCCCTTCCCCATCATCCCCGGGGCTGTTTCTTGGACCCGGTCCAGCTTCTCAAGGCTCGTCTCCTTCTCTCCTTCCCTGTGAGAGGAGCACACTGTTCTCCCCCTGGCCATCGCAGTCTGTTGTAACGACACCATTAAGACCTCATTAGCATGGAAATGAACAGCTACCCACCTGCACAGCTAACTTCACAGGGGACGAGGCCCTGGGGGGAGGAGAGGCAGACTGGAAACAAAGGCAATGGAAGAGCCAGGCCATGGCTGTGCCTGGGGCCAAATGCTGAGTGAAGGAGTCTCAAGGTCACCCAGCCCACCTCACGCCCCAGGCACTGAGCAAGGCTGCACCCCAAACCCTCTCTGGATCTCCAGCCAAGAGCACCGCCCCCAACCGTGGCTGATGCCACACCAGGCGAGGATTAGACCTGGGGGTGTCGACGAGACCCGGCCCCAGTGTGTCCCAGGCTTTGTGATCAGTGGCTGAGCCACGCAGCTCAGCCCGCGAATGAGCAGAGAAGGAAGGCTGCCAGCTCATCTAAGGGGCTGGGGGGTCCCACTCAGATGTGGGCAGGGGGCCGGGGAACTCGACGCCTCTCTCCCAGTCCTGCTCCGTGACGCGCCCAACAAGGAGATGTTTGGTTTGCTTCCTCCATCCGAGTCTGGACTTGTATTCTGGCCTCAGCTCCTTCAGGCTCCGTCGGGCGGCGGGTGGACCTGGCACAAGAGCTCCCTGCGGCCCCCGTCTACCTCCTCCAGGGTCGATGGCACCCCATCCAATGCCCCCACCAGGACACAATGCCCTCCACTCCCCACGTCTCTGGGAATCTTAAGAAAGGGATCCCACCTGGAAAGCCTGTGAGGCCTGTGGTCCACGCACCCCGAGCTCCTCAGAGGCTGCAGCTCAGTCAGTTCCATCTGCAAACCCAGCAGAGGCCCCACCTCGTAGCAGCCCCAGAGGTTCTGTTCACCCTCTGTAGGATGAGGCTCTGGTATTCCTCTGTCACCAGCCCTCCAGCTGACACAGCTCCCTTTCTGTGACCCTCTCCTCCTGCTAAAGCCTTTGACCCCGCTCACCTTGGCTCAGAAAGGCTTGTGACAAGTCTATCTGTGTGGAGGGTTGGGCAGTGGTCTGGAGCTCATTCACACGATGCAGGCCACACCCGGCTGCAGGGAGAGGAGCCTGTTCCCGGAAAACTGTGACTATCGCCGGCTCGCTCCCACCGCCAAGTCGGGAGCTCCAGATGTGCCCTGTCTGACGTGCTCCTTCGAGGGGCGCTCTGCAATTGTAGCCGGCTGCAGCTGTCCAGTTTGGGTCACGGTCTCCCCAGCCAGTGGGCAGCAGGGACACCGGCCCACTGTCCAGGAGCATGTTCCCCTCTGGTGACCTCCCACCCACAGAGGCAGGAAGCACCTCTCCACTCCACAACCAAGTCAGACCCTCCTGTGTGTGTGGGCTCAGGAGGCTGGAAGCCACCTGGACAGATGCGCCTCATTTGCTGGATCCCATCTCCCCAGGCCATGCTCCCCATTCTAGAAGCTTCCTGAAGGACTAGTTTGCACAACCACAACCCCCAAGCTGGGCCTTGAGGTCGGGACTCGGGCTGATCACAGACTTACCAAAGACCTGCCAACATCCTGGTTGTTGGGTTCCTATCGCGAGCTAATTGGGACACCGCAGTTCCTGGGCTGCGTGACCCCCATCAGTGCCCCCTCCCCAGTACAGCCGCTGTGAGATGAGTCCAAACTCCTAAAGGAGACAGGTCTGTGCAGCAACCCCCAGAAGCCACAGTTGGTGGGCGCCTACTTGTCCACACCCCGAGCTGTTGTTAACCCACCAACAGGAGCCCGGGGCTCCAACGTGTTTTTGTCCAACGACGGCTGCGATCGTCAATTACTTAACCGAGTGAATCAAAGTACAAACTGCTGGGTTCGCTCAATTACTGCTAAAATGGTGTAAAAAGCATCTTAATTGTAATCAGAACATCCCCTCTCCAGTGTGGATATTAAAGGGAATAATGAGCAGTCATAAATACAGTGACCCATTTATCTCTTATCTGCTTACCAAACAGAAATCTCACGGCCCAGCCGAGGACGCAAAGGCAGAGCCGAGCTAGTTAGGCCGACTGAACTGGCAGAGCATCTCAGCCAGATTCTGCTCCAGGGTTTAGAGGAAATTTGTCTTAGCTGGGAGCTGGTTTTCCAGCTGAAACACGAGTGTCAGGTAAAATAATGAACCTAATACAAAATTATCTTCTTAAAAAAATTAAAGTTAAAAATCCGTCACTGGGGCTTTTGTCTTTTTTCCTTCTGCAAAGATGGTTTGAGATCTTAGAAAGCATTTCAGGTAAAGAGCCTGGTGTTCGTCCCTTTACACCAGGACCCTCCCTCCCGCCCTCGTCCCCACGCGTCCTCACACAGCGGCAGCAGGGGGAGCCAGCTTGTGGGCGGGATTTGGGTTTTTAACCTTAGTAACTGAGGAGTGTGCCCACGGCTGGGGCTGCTCCCCCAGGAGCCCAGGGTTTGGCGGCAGCATCTGCACCCCTCTTATTCAGGATGTGAAGGGAGCCAGAACCCAGGCCTGCCTGCTGCCTTGGTGTTGCTGGGGGGTCCGGGGGGTGGCAGAGGGTGCCAGACCAGACCCTCTGGGGGACCCCTCTCTGAGCCGGCAGACCCTGGGCTGAAACCCTGCCTCAGTCTCCTGCCTCTTCTCAGTGACCCGGGTGCTTTGTTCCATTTTTCCTTTTTCATTTGCTTTATCGAGGTATGCTTAATAGACAAAAACTTGTGTGATATTTATGTGTACATTTGGATGAGTTGGGACAACACGCATACGCCCATGATGCCATCACCACAATCAACTGGGTGAGAAGTTTTAAGCACTTGTGTCTCATTTTGCTTCTCGAGAAAAGGGAGGAAGAACAGCACCTGCCCCACAGGTGAGGGTGGAGCTGGCCTGAGCTGGCAGCGCGGACACACCACGGCTGTGGCTCCTGTTTTCGTGCATTCGGTGGAGCACGTATTCTGCACGTTCACCGGCAAAGATGGACGGAAGTGATGGCCCAGAGCTGTTCTCTCAGCACTGCTCAGCCAGCCCTCCTGGGGACCCCACTCCTGCAGCCCTTGGAGCAGAGGCCAGAGACCAGAGGGCAAGTGTGTCTGACCTGTCGTCTGACCCCCCGTGACACCATGACCTGCTCTTTTGGCTTCCATAGGCATCAAGGCAGCACCTGCCCAGCCAGGTCCAGAGCAGGCGCTGGGGGCAGAGACGAGGGACCAGACCTGCCCTGGACAGCAGCCTGATGAGGGCAGGCAGGTGGCAACTAAGATCAGGGCAAGTGTGGTCAATGCTCTGGACAGGTGTGCTGGGGACTTCCAGCGCCTCGTCTTCTCCTTCACTCAGGGGGCACCTGAGGTATGAATATAAGAGCCGACAATTATACAGCTCTCTGCAGACACTTAGACATTAATTCACTTACTCTTCACCCAAGTGCTACGGTAAAGCATTATCATTATCCCATTTTACAGAGGGAGAATCAGAACAACCTGGAGGGGAAGAACGTGTCCAAGAACACTCAGCTGATAAAGGGTGGAGCTGGAATTCAGAGCTGGATCAGAGTCTGGGTCCTTAATCACTGTGCTATTCTGCCTCTCAAAACAATTAAATCAGTCAGAGTAGTGTCAAGAGAAGAGAGAGAAAAAAAGAAGCAAAGAAGAGGAATGATATAGAAAAAGCACAAAATAAATTGACAGAGATTAGTCCAATTATTTGAGTAATCCAATAAATACAAATGAGTTAAATATATTTTAAAAGATAGAGACTGAAGCACAACACATTAAAACAATTCAGGCTAGGTAGTGTTTACAAGAGACATGCCTTTAAATATGTAAATATATGTATTATAAATATATATTATAAATAAATATAGTTTGTATATTTAAAGGCATAGAGAGAAAGAAGAGAAGAGCATTATACTCAAGGCATATTCTTGGGAAATTAGCCTTAAAAGCAACAAAAAAGAATAGTTCTGATTTTTAAAAAGGTCCAGTGGAGCAATTTCTCAAGGTTATAGTAATGTTGAGATTAAATGCAAATAACATAACTTGGGAAAATATGAAGAAAAATTGAGAGAATCACGGGAAAATTGGCAGGGTCACAATCACAGTGGGAGGTTTCTAGCACAGTTCTCTCCAAAAATAATCGCCTGAGTGAGAGGAAGAGAATGACTGAGACAAATGAACAGTGTGACTGTCAGGTCTGGGGTCACCTGAGAGACCCAATGCGCAACAGCAGCTGGCATCTGTGTGTTTCCTGGAAGCACACACGCGAGTCTATTAACGAGCCTCGGAAGTCCTCGTGTTCACACGAGGGCGGGCCTTGCTCCTGCCTCTCGGAACTCCCTTCCCTCTTCCCTGCCACTCCCTCACCCAAAGTCGACCCCACACTCGAGACACATTTGCAGCCGGAGACCCCTGGCACCCCTTACAGTCCCTTCTCCAGCCTTGAGAGCACCTGTGACGTGCACCTCAGTGGCTCCCTCCTCGTGCTTCTTGTTCGTGCCACATTTACTAAAAAAGACACACACTTGGAGCCGGCTGTCTTTCCAGCCACAGGAATAAAGTAGAGTTCCTGCTCCTCGTGGACCTTACCCTTGGGCAGGAGCATCACTTAACGCCTGCTGGGAGACGGGGAAGCAAGAGGAAGGATGGCGCGGGGCAGGAGGGCTCTGGTTTAGACGGGACGGCCAGGAGCCTCGGTGACAGCTCTGCTTGTATGGAGATGTGAACAAATGAGGCAGGAGCTTCTGTTTATGGTGCATTTGTCAAGGCTCACACTTGTCAGTGGGGAAGGAAAGAGGCGAGAAACTGAGAAAACTGCTTAAGCTTCTCTCCTGACCACACGCGAGTCACCTGGGAGAGACCCTCCGGTGGCTTCCGGAAGGTGTCTCCTCTCCCCACAGAAACATCCGTGGGCAGCGCCGACTGCCTGATCTCTCGGGAGACAGCATCACGGTTGCCCCGGTGCCACCGTGAGTTTGTACAAACATATGTGATGAAAAGTTAGGCTCAGCGCCGGGTGAACGGACCATCAGGCTTTCATCCCCAGACGAGGCAGCAGCGTCTGCTCTGAGCTGTGCTGGAGACGGCGCAGTGAGTCTGCCAGCAGGAGACGGAGGGACGCAACAGCACGGAGACCAGAGAGGGAACAGACAGTTCCACGGATGCCCAGACTGATGCCAACGGCAGGCGGTTTCAGGCCCACGGTCCAAACACTGAGCATGCGTTTGGGGAAGTGACAGCTCTGGGCCTCGGTCTCCCCACCCACAAAATGAGAATAATGATGCCTAATATGCAGAGTTTCTGTGCAATATTTAAAAGGGCAAGAAGCTGGGGGAAATGGTCAGCTCAGGGCCTGAGACAAACAGGAGGAACACCTCGGGTTCAACAGAACTGACAGCAGACGTCCACCGACCGCTCCGACATGAGGAGGATTTTTCCTGATGCTCCTGTTGGTCTGAGCCAGGAACCCGAGGACACTCGTTTCCAAGTGGCTACACCGTCTCCATAAAGAGCAGAGTGTTTGCAAGGACAGCAGCGGAGGGTGAGGCCCCACTCCCCCATTGCCACATGCAGGGTGGACTTGAACAAACCCCTGGCCCTGGGTCCTGGTGCTGGACTGAACGCCAACATGCCCCCGGGGCATGGCCAGCCTGCAGGACGTCTGGACCCTGAGCATGTCCACGTCCCAGCCGAGCCCAGGGCGGGAGTTCTCAGGGCAGACTGGCGTGGCTCCTGGGAGCTACTTGTGCAGACAGGCTCCAGACTCCGGCCTGAACAAGTCTGGCTAAAGCAGCGCCCCAACCCACCAACCCCTGATCAGGAGCGGGCCACCGCAGGGAGGACTTGCCCCCAGGGCCTGAGCAGCAAAGACCCAGGGGCCCCGTGCACGGCAACCAGGCCAGACCCCACTGGATAGCCCCCACCGGAGAGGGATGCAGAGGGCCCCTGGGGTGCTGGCCCCGAAGGCAAGGACTGCAGGGCACAGGGGCTCAGCCACAGGTGGGCAGCCTGCATGGGTCTTGCCTCAGGGAAGGGAGCAGGAGAGAATGTCCAGTGGGCAGAGCGGGAGCCTGGGACCCAAAGAGAGGCCCACAGGGAGGCCAGCCTTCAGGCATCCAGATCAGACTTTCATCGTCAATTCTCATGTTCTTCATCATGATCATCTGGTGACAGATTCTCTCCCCCCGTCTGTGGACAGTCACCCTAGGATAAGCTTTCTGCTAACACTGGGACCCCCTCAGTCTCTGTCGAGAGGCCGTTTGTGGGCTGTAGGATGATGGTAGCCTCCCTGGGCTCCACCCACTCCATGTCAGTGGGAATGGCCCCCCAAAGGTGACAGCCATAGATCTCCACACACCACCATGCCCCCTGGGGGACAGGATCACCCCTGTTTGCTACCTGCTGCTCTAAGAGTGGACGCCACCTTGGCGCTCAGAGTACCAGTACTAATGCACTATGCCCCAGGCACCGGCACAGTTGATTTCAGGCGCTTACATGGCCCACCAGGGACGTCATGCTGCAGAGAACAGCACCTTGATTATTTTTTCATGTACATTGAAATAGGAAAATGTAAATCCTGATGATGCTTTGTGAAAACCCAGCTACGGTCACCAACACAGACCTGCTCACAGGATAGAAAACGGTAACAACTTGTCTCGTCTTCACGACACTGAGTTACAAATGGAAAGACTCGGTTGAACCACATGCCAAACACCAGTTTTGAAGACACGCTCAAACATCTCCCGCCCCGCCTTGCCACTCAGATGTCTCAGGGCGCCCTCCGTTCTGCTGGATTCTGGAGACGCGATGTTTTCAGCGGCATCTTCCCAGATGAGGCAGTCGGGAGCCGGGAGGGAGTCAGTCAGCTCCGCCTCCCCCGGGCTGTGAGCAGATTCTGAGCAAAGGAGGACGCGGCATTGGAGGGATCTGACTAGCTCAAAAGGAGTCGCCGAAATCGTGCAAAAGGCAATTGAGGAGCTGCAAGCAGAGAAGCCGCTGGGACGCCAGCAAGAGCTTCATATCCTCAATCTTCATTTTCCACTCCTTTGATCTGCACTTTGATTAGCTTTTCACTTTCTCCATCTGCCTGGATTCATCGTTATTAATTCACAATAGATTTCCCCATGCCCTTGTTCCAACTGCTTCCTCCACTCGTGGAGTTCTGACAAACCACCTCTGTGTAAAACCCCACGTTAGCGAGCGCGTGCCCACACTACAGACACAGGAGGTCGGGCAGAGTGCCTGGAGGAGAGGTGGGCACAGCCCTGCCCCGAGCGGGACGCCCCTGCGTGTCGTTCTGGACTCACTCTCGTGAGCAATCGCATCCATTCCCAGAAATGCGGTGAGTCACATCTGAGAGACTAAAGGATGCTCTTTGCGTTAAAAAGACGACAGACACACAGTACCCAACGGAGACCAACTCTTACTGAATGCTCCGATGAGGTCCCTGGTGGTAGACAGAGAGGGGGCTGCGGATGTAAGAGGGGAAATTGAGGCACAGAAGACAGCAAGTGAGTGCATCTTCCCCTTTCACAAGGACACTTCCAAACTCTCCCTCCATCACGCTCCGGGGAAATCTGACGCTCCTTGAGGCGTGTGGCTCCTGCCGCCCCCTCAGCCCTGTCCTCAGCATCCTCAGCTGCCACCTAGGTCTCATCTCTGGGTGCTCGCCCTGTCACACCCCTGGTGGTCCCCAGTCTTGGGGGCCTGCATCACAGCAGCTCCCTCCACCTCCACGGGTGCACTCAAACTGGGTGATTTCAAATTCAAGGTGAGCTGGCGTCTCCTTTGCTCATCTTACAAGTGTTCCTGGAAGAAGATGTCCAGCTCCTGGAGAAGAGCCCACACGCGGCCTCCCGGTGCAAAGTTTACATTTGGCCAGGACGTGTTTCTCACCTACACTCCCTCCAAAAGAAAAAGATCAAGGATCACTTTACCTCTAAATGAACTACAATCATTTACACAATTTAAAACATACATTTTCACATTGCCAAGCAGATCATTCAGTTCCTTGGGCTAAATTACGACGCAGGGCCATCCTGCCAATTTTCTGGAAACCCAGTTACAATCAGCTTTCAGAGTGGCTTGGCTCTGCTGCCTCTTGAGGCTGGAACGCATTTGCACATTTTAAATAACAACTTTCACTTCTCATCAAGATTTTTTAGATCTCACGATCAGGCTTTGACCCCAGCAAAGCGCTAAATGCAGACAACGGCTCAGGGGCTCCAGGGCCTGACTCCAAGCAGCTGCTGACAAGGACCGGGCCCCCCAGCCTCTGGCAGGGGTCTGCGAGGCCGCTCCGCACAGCGTTCCAATGGTGGGCCTCTCTCCACAGGATGTCCGACACCCCGATCCACCTCCCACACCCACTCCTCTCTTTACACGTCCCACTCATCCACACGGCCCCCTGGGCAAAACTACTTTCCCAGAGCCGATATGATGCAGGAACGTTCAGATGTGGCTTAAGAGAAACCAATTTATCACATTTTCAAGCTTTTTCTGTTAATTTTAAGCAGCAGCCACAAAAACAAAAATGCTTCTACCTAACCCGCACTGAGCAGTGTGGTGGAGCCCCTCATGCCCCCCCACCCAGTTCTCTTCCTCTTTTGGCTCAAGGAGGATTGTGCCCCTTGGTTCCCGGGCAGATGTGACAGGTGTGGCTTTGGAGCCAGAACATTTCCTTGCCAACGTGGACTCTCCAGTGCTCCGCTCCCTCGCCACCATAATCTTAGAGCCACGGGTTGACACAGAGGGTGCCTAGGATTAAAGCAGCCAGGAGTTCTGAGCCGAGACGTGGAGGGGAACTGCTGGGAGAGACAGCGGCTGCAGCTGAATTTGCACAAATGAGAGAGAAGCTTTTGATGCACTGACCGTAGAAATTGGGGGTTTTCGTGACTGCAGCAGAGCCCAGACAGTCCTGACTGATCAAACCCTCACTGTGCCCAGATTACATTCCACATGCTCTGCCCACCTCGTCTCATTTTATGCTCACAACCACCTATGAACCAGTGGCTCTTAGTATTCCATCTTCCAGATGAGGAAACTGAGTCTTAGATAAGTTTAGTGAATGTCCTAAGGTCACGCAGCTCCTTCCTGAGCTTGTCTGACTCTAGAGCTCTCAAATGGTCTGCTGTGAGCACAGCCCCACTCCAGCCACCACGGGTGCCACACCCTTCCCAGAATATCAGCCAGTGGTGGAACCTCACTGGATCCCTGGGCTGTCTTTGCCTCACCCCTTCCCTGACTCCTCCAGGACAACCCACACTAGCCCAGCTCACTCCTGGTTGGTTCTGTGCCATTGACGTTTCCAGAGCTGAAGAATCTACTAATTCCTCAGGAACCGTGTAGTCCAACCAAACATCGAGACCTAACTGAACAGAGCATCGGGAGCTGGTGTCCCAACGTTGAACCCACAGTCCTTGTCGATTCAACAGTAATTTGCAATTTCCAGTTTCCAAATGGCCCATATGTGGTAAAACTCAATTCAATTTAGAAAACAATGTGTGTGCTTGTTACCTATAGAATCCTGTGGACACAGGTCAACATCACATGGCCCACAAATATATCATATGCTCATAAATTTGATGATAAGACAAAAAAATACATAAATGATTCTAATGATGACAATAGTGATAATGATGGTAGTGGTGATGATGACGATGGTGATGGTGGTGATGATGATGATGGTGACAGTGGTGACGAGGATTATGGTAGTGATGATGATGGTGATAGTGATGATGATGATGGTGATGATACTAATGATGACACTGATGATGATGGTGATGGTGATGGTGATGATGACGGTGATAGCAGTGATGATGATGATGGTGATGACGGTGGTGGTGACAGTGGCGATGGCAGTGATGGTGATGATGACGGTGATAGCAGTGATGATGATGATAATGGTGATGATGGTGGTGGTGACGGTGGCGATGGCAGTGATGGTGATGATGACGGTGATAGCAGTGATGATGATGATGGTGGTAAGGATGATGATGATGGTGATGATGGTGGTGGTGGTGGTGACAGTTAACTCCATGTGCCAGGAACTATTTAATATTCATCATCACATTTAATGTGATGGAAGTGCTGTTTACTCTTCCTAACATATTGATGGGGGAGGTGAGGCATGGGAAGTTATTTGGTTGAGGTTGCACAGCTTCACCAAGTGGTCAAAACTCAAACCCAGACACTTGGCTTCACAGTCCCTGCTTTCAACACTGGATGAGCAGACCAGGAAAGGTGGTCTGTCAGAAACGCCAAATTTCGATCAATTTGTACAGTAAAAATGCACTGATTCCCCTCTGTGTGAGGCACCTATGAGAGCACAGTCCTGAGCCAGACACGCCAAGCTCTCTGGGCACAGACCATCCGCAGGGAAGCAGGGGAGGGACACGAAGGCCTCGCCCCGCTTCGCCGTAGGGAGCACCCTCCCCTTCAACACACGCCCACACCAGCTCCCGCACAGCCTGCCTGACCTCTGGGCCCTGAGTGCTTGTCCCTTGTCCCTCTGTGGTGAATTCATGGCAGGAGCATTCAGTGCCTGCAACACAGAGAAGTCACCATGCTGCTTCCCCCACGAGGCTGTGGGTCCTGAGGGAGGGCCATGCACATGTGTCTCTGTGTCCCTCATGCCCAACGCAGGCCCTGGCATCCATCCTCTCCCATAGAAATTGTTGACTGAGCAACTGCTGCGTGCCACCTGCTCTGCTGAGACAAGCGGACCGTGGTGGAGGTCCCTTCTCGGGAGCTTCTCAGTGGGCTGGGAATCACTCATCCAGTAGCTACTCACTTCTCATGATAAATGCTGCGAGGGAAAGATGCAGCTTGCTACAAGAACTGGAAAGGAGGAGGATAATCAAGTCAGGGTGCTCACAAGGTCTCCGAGGAAGGGACCCCCAGGCTGAGCCCCCACGGGGTGTGGAGAGTCAGCAGCCAGGAGGACCACAGCACGTTCGAAAGGAAGGGAGGATGGAGGAAGGGCTTTGGGAGTGTGGGGTAAACTCTTTAAGAAGCACTCCGACCCCACTCCTCATCTAAGCGATTATCCAGACTGGTTCGGAGAAAACACGTTCGTCTGGGGTCTTGGTTCTGATCACATAATCCTGAGTTCCCCCAACACGTTTCCATCCTACATGATCTCGGTCATGTTGGAGAGCCTCTGTGCCCCTCAGTCTCCTCCCTGTAGAATGGGTGTCATCATGGCCCCATCCCTGGGGATTAACTGAGGGAACCCATACAAAGGCATAGCCAGCACCTGCACACAGTAGGGAAGCTGGCATCTTGACCCCTTTGCAGTTGCCGGCCCAAGCTGTGGCTGGCCTCGCTGGCCTGCGTCTCCGGATGTTGCTGGTCAAGACAAGACAGCTGGTCGTGACCTATCAGAGTTGCTGTCACACAGAGGACACAGCTCCACGGTTTTCTCTTCATTCCTGTGGCTTCTGTCTTCATGTATTTCATATTATTCCTCCAAGTCACCGTCGAGACCAGCGCAGCAGGGGCGAGTGGACTGAGAAATGGAGATGGGAGGGAGGCGGCTTTACAGGTCACAAACGACACCACAGACGGAGTCCACAGCCCACAGTGGCCTCCTGGGCGCCCGGCCAAGTGGGGCCAGACGGGCAGCACAGACGGGCGCTTCGTGCGCTGAACTGTCCATTTTGACACATGGCGCCTCACCAAGTTCTCTTTTGTCTGATTATGATCAGAAATGGATTGAGGCCGAGGGAAACCACCTCACTTTGTGGGCAGAAATAACTGGCTCTGGACACGAGCAAGTCCTTGCCCCACCCAGGCCCAGCCGGGGCGTCCTAAGTCCTGGCTGGACTTTGCGGCAAGCAGTGCTCAGTCGCGGAGGAGAACTCGTAAAGCCTTTCCTGTCAGACACGCCCTGGCCTGTGAAAGTGGACCAGAGATGGCCTCCCTTCTGCCACGATACTTCAGAAATTAAACCAATAAAAATAAGAACAGGGGCCGGCCCGATGGCGCAGCAGTTAAGTGCGCACGTTCCGCTTTGGAGGCCCGGGGTTCGCTGGTTTGGATCCTTCATGTGGACATGGCACCACGTGGCACGCCATGCTGTGGCAGGCGTCCCACATATAAAGTGGAGGAAGATGGGCACGGATGTTAGCTCAGGGCCAGTCTTCCTCAGCAAAAAGAGGAGGATTGGCAGCAGATGATAGCTCAGGGCTAATCTTCCAAGAAAAAAAAAAACGAGAACAAAAGCATGCCACTGTCGTGTCTGCAGAGTCTGTGTCATGTCACTGAGAGCAGAGGAAGAACAAAAATACTCTCACAAGGCAGGAAAGAAAGCCCATGTCGCTGTTAACAAAGACGTATGCTGCTGCTGATGAAATGACATATTCCTTCCCCTACACTACCTCCCACCTCCCCAGCAAACCTTTCTGCAAAGGGCGATCGTGGGATCTGATCTGGTCACTGAGACCCAAGGGCAAGTTTGCAGAGAGCTTCCTAGAGAGTATTGCTTTCTTGCTTTTCTGATGACAGATAAGAGGGAGCTCATGCCGCCTCTTCTGTCCTTGAATGTGCCAGTGATGCTTGGTGCTGTGGCAGCCATCTTGCCACCATGAAGCTACCAGCAAGAGGATGAAGAGCTGACATCAAAGAGCCGGCTCTCTGATGATGTTGCTCCAAAGTGCTATCCTGTGGCATCTTTAAACGTCTTCAGTGCCTACATGGCTGTTATTCAAGCTGTCTGCTCTTGAAGACAAGTGCATCTTAAGTGATTTAAAGTCTTTCCTTCCAACCACCAAGATAATGTGAAGAAGGGCTTGTTTATGCATTCCTCGTAGACTTTACTGGGCTCGGTCAGCATGCCCACACTTTCCTGGAAGGTGAACCCGCACACAGAGGTGGGTAGGGTTCGCGTGAATCCCTAATACATTAGACCCCAAGTCAGTGTCCTCACGGGGGGTGATTGTGCCCCCCAGGGAGACGTGCCACTGTCTGGAGACATTTCTGATTGCCGAGACTGAGGGCTGACACTGGCATCCAGCGGGCAGAGGCCAGGGATGCTGCCCAACGTCCTGCGGTGCACGGGGCGGCCTCCACCACTGAGGACTGCCTGACACAAACTGCCACGGCGCCGAGGCTAAGAAACTCCGCGTGGTGCCTGGTGCCCACAGCAGGCTCCGGAGATGCTGAGAACTGAGAAACAGCACAGCTCCTCGCCTCGTCCGTGCAGAGCAGTCCAGTCTGAGATTTCTGCTGGGTAATCAGGGAGGCGCCGGGAGGAGGTGACTATTTCCAAGGCCAGGTCAGGGCCCCCCAGCTCTGTCCTGTTTTGTGGTTTTCCTTAATTTAAAAAGGAGGTGGCGTAATCAATCCAGCAGGATTCGCACATCCCTTGAGGCCTCGCTGCAGGGAGGCAATGCTGCTCTCCTCACCTGCGGGTTCCCAGGGGCTGGGTGTGGCTCTGCTGGGGCCTCACCAGCAGCCGGGCTGGCACAGAGCCTGGCCCCCTGAGCATCTGCGGCTGCAGAATCTTTCCCCAGGACAGCTCTCTGGCCTCCCGGCTCTGGTGTGACTCAGTAAACATTTACAATAAAGAAACCTTAAATTTTTTATTTTATTTTGAGGAAGATTAGCCCTGAGCTAACTCTGCCAATCCTCCTCTTTTTTCTGAAGAAGACCGGCCCTGAGCCAACATCCGTGCCCACCCTCCTCCACCTCCCATGTGGGAGGCCTGCCACAGCAATGGCTTGCCAAGAGGTGCCATGTCTGCACCTGGGATCCGGGCCAGTGGACCCCGGGCCGCCGAAACGGAACAAGCTCACTTAACCGCTGTGCCACCCGGCAGGCCCCTAAATTTTGCTCTCAAGGAGCTTGGCGTTTATCTGGGGACCCTCACAGATGAAATACTCAGAACACGAGACGGATCAGGGGAGCCCGCAGGGCAGAGCCATGGTGCAGACCGTGTCGGGCGGAACTGAAGGACAGTGAAAGACTTAATTGCAAGGATTTTATTATTATTCGGCCATTCTGACATTTCACAGATCACAGGCCTTCACAGTTCCTCATAACCCCATTTTGGAGCCATCCAGGGAAAGGAATGGATCTCAACTCTGTTGTAGCAGAGAGAACATCTCTGGAAACACCGACGATGGTAAACAGCTCATCCTTGCCTCTGATCACACGTGTGCCTGTCTCCCCTCTACGTGTGGGGGGCCATCAGCTTTATACCCGCATGCACTCCACTGAGACCTCACTGTGACTCGGTTGATGATTAGAAGACTGGAGAGTCAAGATTTTGAGCAATTTCTAAAGATAAAAAAGAAAGCCAGGCCACTTTAGCATTCCCCAGCGTCCCGCACCATCGATCCCGTCTCTCGCTCAGTGCACCAGAGATTCAGCTGGAGCTGGAGAAGTCTCCGATCAAATGGGCACAATAACACAAGGGCTTCCAAGCCAGAGATTCAGAGTAATTGTATTACTGGCCCGGCCAGCCCAAACGTTTGGGGGTCTGGGATAAATAAAAAAGAAATAGCTTGCAAAGTGATCCCCAGCGCTCCATTCCGCGGCTGTGCTGGATCCTGCGATTTCCTCTGTGTGATTTAGCAAAGGGAAGCTTGCATTGATATGTAAATAGTTAAGCAAGTAGTTTACATTGGAACACAGAGGTGGGCAGGCAGCCTATTATGTTTTATAGCCGTTTGACTAGTCTTTGCTGCTGCCAGAAAACACAACAGCGATTACACTGGACCTACAATTTCAATGGCCCTGCCTCACACAGTGTTTCAGGAATAACGTTTAACAATGGAATTACGTTGTCATTTGCATATGGTGCTCTCATTTGAACGTGTATTCCGAATTTATTGGGCATTTTTATTAGCCCTCAGTGATTGACTTCTGGAAATCTGGTATGCGCATCTTGTAGAGAGAAAAAAACACCTTCAGCAGAGAAAACTCTGAGTGCATGAAGATAAATTATACCCGCTGTTCCAGAACCTACTCAGGAGGACGGTCCTGCGTGCACATGTTCCACGGTATCGTGAGACACGAGAGGTGGCCCTGGCATATTCAAACCTGGGGGGAGGCATATGACCCCAGCACTTCTTAGACTCGACGCCTCGAAGGCCCCCTAGGCCTGGCAGCACTTAGGGCTCTGTGGAGCCAAGTATGAAGGAGACTTCGGGTGTGATGAGCACCAACTCAAAAACTTGTATTCTTGACCCTGTGTCCCGTCCCAGCGTGTGGTGGGGAGGCGCAGAGCCAGCAACTCAGGGTGTTTTGGAGCCCTGCTACTCGAAGTGTGCGGCGCATCAGAGTCTCAGGCCTGCTGGTCAGAATCTGCCTTTTAACATGACCCCCAGATGAGCAGCAGCCACCCTGAGGTTTGAGGAGTGCCAGAGACAACACAGCATCACCAGGAGAAAGAAACACACTTCACACGGAACTCAGTCACAAACGTGTGCATTTGGGTACATCAGTGAACTCAGGGCTGGATGACAGAATCCTCACTGTGTCTGATGAACTCTGATGTTTTCTGTTCCACTCCATTTCATTATGTTCTACTCAAAAATATTTGCCAGAACCCTCTGCATGGGTTTCGTGACCTACCAATTGTGACTGCAGTTTTACAAGCTCTGCTCTAGAATTTCATTCTGGCAGCATGAATATCTGGATCACCTTCTGAAGGTAAAAAAGCATTCCAGATAAAATACTTTTATAATTTACTAAGCGCATCCATGGACTGACAAAAAGAAGCAGGCCGTCCCCGAGCCGAAGGAGGACAAGAACAAGAATGAGAACAAGAGGGCGCTGGGGCCAGTTTTCACGCCGAGGTCACTTGTGGTGATCTTGAACTTCAGTTTTGGTGGCCTCTCAGAGGAGAGAAGGCAAAGCCTGACCCGTCCCCAGGCTGGGCGCACACTCTGAGACACCCACGGGACGGCGGACGGCTGACGTGCAGACACTCTGTACCACCATTCCTCCCCCAGGCAGCGTGCGAGAACGTCAGACATAAACTGGTGGTGGGAGGGGAAATTTTCCTCTGAGTATTCTTAACAAAAAGCCGTTCTGACGCGGGCAGCGAGTCACAATGAGTCGGAGTCCAAGTGAAATCTCAGCCAGGCATTCAGTCTAAAGAGATCCTGGATGCTCCAGATCCTGAAAGAGCCGCGCAGACCCCTCTGGGGCAGCGCCCTCTGACGCGGGCCCCGCACGAGGCTGACATAAGGGAAGCCACATTGTACAGAAGAGACCGTGTTGTAGCTTTGAACAACTGCTCGCTGACTAAGCCAGCTGGATACGCACCCTCCGGGAGATCCACCTGCTCTGTAGGTTTTATGACCCTGCTACTGCGCGTACCTCCCAGCTGCAATAAGACGATACCTTCCTTCTTTTGAGTTTCTTAGGAATGTGATGACCCCCAAACAGAGAGTCTGTGCTGACAGCCGTCATGAATGAAACTGAAAGGTCTGATGTGGCAACTCCTGGTCTGTGACACCAGAGGGTCAGCATTCCTGACCGCTCCCCTGGAACCCACTGGCCCGTGTAACTGCTTCAGGATCCTGTGCTCCCTTTAGATGGTTCTTTTGGACTTTATCAGCCATCTTCCCTCTTGCTAGCAAGCTGTGATAAATGCCCTTTCTCTGCCGCCGTCGTGCCTCTTGACGACTGGCTTTTGTCTCGTGGCGAGAAGATCGTGCCCCCTGTGCAATAACAGAAATCTGGAGACTCTGGTGGACCTTTAAATCCTGCTTGTGGCCAGTCGACCTCAGACAGTGACCTGTTGGGTAAGACCCCAGCAGCTGCCGAGGCTCCCTTTGTCTCAGGGGTCTGCCCCTCCTGCTCTGCCGCACCAACCCCGCCTGCCTCCTGATGCTCCCCATGGTGGGACGAGAAATGGCTACTTCTGGTGGGTCGACAGGCTCACATCTGGAGTAGAGTAAGTCGCCTTGGGGGTGCACCACTGAAAACTTCCTTCCTCTCAATCTGGGGTCCCCTCTTTGAGGGGGGACCATCTGGTTAATAGGGAACCCTTCTGGAGTGGGACAAGGTATAGGATTTCACCCAAAATCTGGTTCACTGGTGTCTGGTTTTTCTGTGTCTGTGTCTGTAAAGAACTCCAGGATCAGACATCTTTTGGGCAAGTGACCTTGTTAAAACATGTCTGTGCCTAAACTTGTCTAATATCTCGTCAGGATCGTGGGTCAGAGGCCCCAGTGGTGAGAATCGGCTACTGGGTTGAAGTCCCAAGGCTGGCATTGTGGGAGACAAGATAAAGGGGTCACAGCCGATGGGGCATCAAAAGGGTCGGGTTAGAGTCCTGAGCTCGGGGTCAGGGCCCCAGAAGTACTGGACTTTGGTGTCTGTTCATGTTTGTCTATATCTGACTGTTCTATTTGTTAAAATTTGCTGTTTGGGGACTGAGTTTCTCAGTGACGGTAACAAATTATCTTTAGAAATTATCTTGTTTGATGCAACCACCTCGGGAAAAGTCCCCTAAAATGAGGATAACTATAAACAGCTGGCGAGATAACCCGAGAAAATTCAAAATTCCAGTGACCATTTCGGGCTCCTTTTGAGCCTCCAAACCGAGGAACGAGGAAGTCTTGAATCTTTAAAGAGTCAAGGGCTCCATCTTCCGACGGAAAGTTTCCGGGAGCCGTGAATGTTTACAGAGAACAGTGGAGTCTCACCAAGTTCTGTGTCCAAGGGCGTGGCTTGATAAGCATCAGGTTGGGGTGGGGGGACCCAAAATATGGTCAGACAAAAATTTGGTTGTACCCCATTTCACAGTCAGAGATGATCGTGATGCTGGCCCTGACATCAGTTCCCCTACACTAAACCAGCATATATGGGGTTAAAACCAAAGCACCCTTTCCCTGCTCACTCCCTGGCTTCCTTGCTCCAGAATCCACTACCCGCCACAGAGACAAACAGCCAAGGTCACCCACCTGCAAATTCCCATCTCACCCTCCTCCCTGTTAGCAGCCTCCCAAGGCCAAACGCAGGCTGGTGGGAGAGCTCCGGCCAGCCAGGCCACTGACTCCCCCCACCATCCACAAGCAGACACATTCCTCACAAACCTTTAAGACCCCTGACCTCCCCTCTTTCGGGGAGACGAGATGAAATGAGACAAATTTGAGTGCTCACTCTCATCTCCTGGCTGATGTCATCTGAAATAAAAACCCTTTCCTTGCCATAATCTTGGCCTTCCAGTTTTTATTTGGCCCCCTCTTGTGTGGCATGTAGAGAACCTGTGTTTGTGGGCACTAACAGTCAGATGGAGAAGCGAGCTGCACTCCCCTTTGTGGCTAAGAGTCCTAAGTCTCAGGGGAACTACATTGACCATTAGAAGAAAGTCTTGGCTGGGCCTTCATTGTGAGGGTCTTCATTTCAGAGATGCTTGAAATTTTCGTGATCTGGTGCTAGCTGCAGCATAAATATACTTTTGACCGGCTGTGTGTAAATTCTGAAACAACAGGAAATGCTAATTCGATCCCCACCTGTAGCCCCTTAGGCTGCATTCTCCCAATTGGGCGACTTTTAGCTACAAGTAAGCAGTACAAGCTGCTGAGTACTCATTGGTTTGTGGGTCCTTCTCCTCCCAGAGGTGGTCACTATTTTTCCTTGGCTCTGTTTTTTTTGTCATCTGTCATAAAAAGGAAAAACCATAGAGCCCGATGCAGGCATCTCCATAAGCCTGTTGTGTGGGCAGCCGCAGTAGGCTTTGCCGTAGGGCCCACCTGTGGAGTATGTGCATGTGGTGGAAGCTGCTGCTGGGGGACATCTTGGAAGTCAAAAGGGCCACAATATGGGTGGGAGTGGGTCAAGCGGTTAAGAGCCATTAGGGTGCTTACCATCTCAAGAAGACTCCTGTGGCAGGTGAAGTGGTCATGGAATTGCGTAGATGCGGACAGGTCCCCTGCCAACCTCAAGAAAATGTCTGTTCAACGATGAGGTTCTCTGTAAAGCGCACACAATCCCCAGCCCCATGGCACCTCCCCTGCAGGTGGTAGTCTGGTTCCAAGAGACCCAAAACGTAGTTAAAGCTGTTAGCGTGCATATAAAATGACCTTTTTTCTTTTTCTCTTGTTCTCTGTCTTGAGAGCTTGGCTTTGTGACCTCTTTGGTCATATGGGCTCCCAGTCCATCGGGGCCCTTTGTCGTCTCAACCTTCACTGTTTGTCAGCGCACTATCTCCTGAGCGGTGGAAGCCTTTGCTCTCTTGGACTATTTTGGGGAGTGAACTTTCTGGGTCTTGTCAGAGGTGCTTCTTTTGCACTGTTTTGGGGACACCTCTTGTGTCTATCTTTAAGCCATAAATGCTTATTGGTTTGAGTCACTATGAAGATCCTTCTCATCAAAGTTCAGAGGATGGAACCTTAAATTGGAAAAACTTCTAATTGAAAAATGTAGCAGAAAGGTGGGCCAAGCTCTTTGCAGTGCTTTGGGGAGCTGAAAACCACCATCTTTGTCTTGCAAACCCCTGAAGGGCCAGAGGTGTGGCTCTGGAAGGCAGTTCAACCCTCAGTTGTCCCTTTCTGATCCCAAAGCAGCCCCCATTCCTCTCAAAATGCTCATAGATCCTGAGACGTTAGAAACTGATAAGGCAAATAAGCCACAGAAGCCACGTCTTGGGGAAAACTTGGGTGGCTTCTCTGTGCCTTTGTGATGTAGTTGGACAGGTCAATCAACCTATAATGTCATTCAAGTTACAATCCAATTTATGAGATATCAAGAGCAATTGTCCTCAAAAATATCTTGCAAGACTGGAACAGCAGCTCTAGAGGCAGTTCAGGTTCCACCCATTTCCCTGATCTCAAAGACCTTCAAATCCTCTAAGGAATACCTAGCCCATAACTAATTCCTAGGACTGAGGGGGGGAAGAGGACAAAGGAAAGAAAAATGGCCCTAAGAATGCCCTCAACAAAAATCTAGCATTTGAGTGTCTTCTCCATAAATATTAATAAAAAGGCTTAAAACAAAATTCAGATTCATAACTAGGGAGGCTTGCACCTGATTCATGGTGGGAATGTTAAAATAATAGCTGTGGAGCTCTGTGTATGTGTGGCTATACGTATGTTATATCTGTGTGATATGCTACCGCCAAATGGTATAATTTCTAAAGAACTCTAATTGGTTTAAAATAAGTGCTTACGTAAATTATTTCTAAGTGAAACTAACTAAAATGTCTTTCAAGTTAACATGATATAAATTAATCTTTGGTAACTGAAAGTTATTTAAGATTGTTGGTTTGATTAAAATGGACATGTCCTTAGAGTTGTCAGCAGTGGATATGATGCAGACATGCAGCCTGGGTTTACCAGTCAAATAAGCCCATGTTATCCCTGTTACAAGCTTGTCAACAAAATAATAGCTTAGAGTGATAACTGGTTTCATCTGATGTCTCAAAGTCTTTATAGGCAATCTAAGTAATTATTGGGAACAGGTAAACTAAATAAATGTTAAAAAGGTAAAAGTTTTATGGGACACTTTTTAACAATGATTGTGTGTTACAATGTATGTATTTAAAACAACTTAAGATGAGGGCTAACTCCTTTAGTGTCATATAGAGTTTTTGTGAGAAATATAAATATGATTGTTACAAACAAATGGTCTAGATGTAAGTGAGATAAGAGTTTACAGATAAACTTTTAGCAATAATTATAGTTCATGATATGACTACTTAAATAGCTTCCAAAATCTCTTTGGTAACTTGAAACATCAAAGTTTTGTTAGGTTAAAAGGATGATAAAAACTCATTTGTATCTAGATCATTTCCAAATAAGATAAAATGTTAGATGTTAATTTTTAAATCTAGTTTATGTACTTTTGGCTTCTTAATACAGAGAAACTAAAATATGTTTGGGTCTATTAGTAAACATGTCTTGTATTTTATTAAAGATTGTACTATGAACTAGCATGTTTCTAGAAATTATGAAAAGTGTTTATGAATTTTCCAAGCCACAGAATGCTAATGTAAAATGCAGTTCATAATTGCTTACTTTTAGTTTTCACTGAGGTCTGTAAGGGCTAAAAATTTTAATTAAGATGTGTAATTAAAGCTACAAAAAAATTAATAAGGAAAACATCTTTGTATTTAAAGAAAGTAAGATGTATGTTTTCAGTAAAAAAAGTATAAAGAAGGGAAATAATTTTGTTTTGTTAAGAAAGATACACTTGTCCTAAAATACTGGAAGGAAGAAAGAAGGCATGGGACAAATTCTGAATGTAAAAAGAAAGTTGTAGAAGAGGAACCCTAAGAAAGAATTTTGTGGATGGTCAAGTTGCTAAGATTAAAATAAATTTAATTAAATTAATAAGTTTTAATGTCAGAATTAGTCTGGTACAAAAATTAGAATTTGTTTTTCTCTTTCTTAGAAGGATAATTTTCCTGGACTCTTAGTCTGCTCTTGATAAAGAGGTTAAAAAAGGTTTTCCTTTATTTTTCAGTAAGTCTACCTTAGAAAACGGAAAATCAAAATCTATGTCATGTTAAAATAATTTCCTATGTTCAAAAAGACTGAGGTCTCTCTGTTAAGACTTTTCTGGACTATTTTAACTCTGTATTTGCCTTTGACTCTTGCTGTTGTCACTTTGATTGAATGGATAACTGAGCATTGTTTCACATTGAGCACTGTTTTCTATTTGACCAAGTGTTTAAAACTCTTTTGATATTTTTGACATTTCCCCCCAAATTCAAGTACTAAATGAAGTCTTTCTTTTGATCTGAAGAAAAAAATTTTTCTTTGAGAATTTTCAAAAGACTCTTCGGACTACTCAAAGAAATTCATTCTCTCGCTTTCTATAAAGGGCAAGACTCAAATAATTAGGCTTATTTTGTATGTTAAATTACATGGAAAGCATTGTCAAATAAGTGATGATAAACCTTCTTAGCTGGTATTATGTGGGTAAATGTTATTGATATAAATGTTTTAGAAATTATATAACTGTCTTAAAATTCTCATCAGTCCTGGTTGTCAGCCATAATTCTAGTAATTATCTTGAAGCATGTATGTCACAGAAATAGCCAAGTTTCTTTGTCAATTGCCCTTTTGAGTCTTTTGTCATTTGCAGATAGTTGCTGTTTTACTCTGATGCTTTTGCAAATATGTTTCATCTTCTGAGAGATTCATGGAAAGGACTCTGGCACTTACTCTAGAATTACAGGTTTCTGATAAACTTTCAGATCATAAAAGTGAACTATGTAAGAGACTAGAGAATGCTAACAGAGAAACTTATGACTTCATGAAACTGATAACAAAAGATTAAGACCAAGAATTGATTACACAGAACTGAATGGACTGATGAGGATGATTATAATATTTATGACTTTTCATTTGAGAAATTGCTGATTTTTTTGTTTCGTTTTTTCCACATTTAAGGAAATCTTTTTCCCTTTCTCTTAAGCTAACCATGACTTACAGCAATTTGTAAAATTATACCTTTGTAAGTAAAATTGAAACATTTACCTTTTTTTTATTCTACCCGATTCTTCCAGCATTTGGAAACTCTTAGTGAAAGAATATTGTTTTCATGGCAATATACTTATTTGCATAAGTTCAATAAAAATCTGTTCTCCTTATAACAGGACACAATTGGAATCATTGGTTATATTACCAAGGCTTCGACTGGAATGTCCTTTTGAGAAAACACACAGACTCAGATATGACAAGACAGCTTTTGAGGAACGAAGATTGGACTTTATGGAAAAAAGCCACTTGGAAACATCAGCTTGGTACCTTGTTTACAGGGTTCCCAGCAACCGTAGCAGGTGAGTAAAGAAAGTCACTTCTCTGGCGGGTGCCTGGAACAGCAGACTATTTTGGGGACCTCAAGAAAAGAGGAATTCACACAAATCTGTAGGCAAATCTAAAGGTAAAATCTGATGAAAAGTCCTCGGCTTGTCTTTCCTGCCTTGAGAGGCCTTTAAAATCCAATCTAAGATTCTTTGTGAAAAGTTCCAGCAAAGCAGATTTAAAGGAGCCTATATGATCAATTGTTATTCTTGCTGTACTTATGTAAATAATTGGGCCAAGTTTATTGAAACTAGACTTATTTTGCAAACCAATGAGTCTTTAATTGGCTCTCTTTGGTAAAAATGCGGATGATTTTAGGGAGAAAATTTGTGTTTCAATAGAAACTATAGTACACATTCATGAATGTTAGGTTCTAGTTCTGATAATTATCTTTGAGGTTTGTTTTCTATCTGTAAAATGCACTGGATCCTGAGTTCTTACAGTCCCCTGAAGCATCTGGCTACAAATCTCCAAACAAACGTTTTCAATTTTTTCTATCATTTACATTCAGAATCATTGAGAACTGAACCTGCCCTTTTCCTGATGCCCTGCACACTGAAACTGGATGACTTGATATAAACTTAAGAGAGATTCCTGTCTGTTGCTGTGTAAACTACTCAGAAAGATACCTGAACATCCAATGACATCAACAGAGACATTTCAAACTGCAAAAGATGCTTTGACTCTGACATCCAGAAATCCTTTGGTCCGGCTGCTCCTTGGGCTCAGAAACTTGTCTATAATTTGCTCCAACCATTGACCTTGTTTTTCTTTTTGTTTATCTAGAAATGTTTCTTATTAAATACCTGGTTACCTGCTTACACAATATAGGCCTCACTTTGGGAGCCCATCTGCATCACTGTCTTACTAAGAGACTGGTTCAATGAGATGGAACAACCTATGCCCCTCATCAGCAGGATGTCCCTCAAGACTGAGGAAAAACAACAAAAGGGGGAAATTGATACCAGCTCCACACAAGGTTGACATAAGGGAAGCCATATTGTAGAAAAGAAATTGTATTGTAACTTTGAATGACCTCTGACTAACCCAGCTGGACATGCACCCTCCAGGAGATCCACCTGCTCTGTGGATTTTCTACCCTTGCTTGTGCATGTGCCTCCCGCTGTGATAAGATGATAACTTTCTTCTTTTGAGTTTCTTAGGAATGTGATGACCCCTGGACAGAGAGTCTATGCTGATATCCATCACCAGTGAAACTGAAATATCTGGTGTGGCAACTCCCAGTCTGTGACACCAGAGGGTCAACATACCTAGCCCCTCCCCTATAACCCACTGACCTAAATAACTGCTCCAAGATTCTGCACCCCCTTTAGATGGTTCTTTAGGACACTAGTCTCCCGATCTTCTGATATGCTAGCTTATTGCTTAATAAAATGCCCTTTCTTTGCCACCATCTCGCCTCTTGATGACTGGCTTTTGTCTTGTGGTGAGTAGATTGCGCCCTTTGTGTGGTAACACCTCCATCTGCCCAGGACTAAGAAGTCCTACCAGGAAAACTGAGGAACACTGAGCAGTTCACTTGAGGGAACCAGAAAACAGACACAGAAATGGGAGGCAGAATATGCTCAAGAGATAGCAAGAAAAAGAATAAGCAGAAAACAAAGGGAACAAAAATGCATAAAAGACCCAAGCCAGCAGTACATCCAAGAAATAAAGAGACTTAGGAAGGTGAACAATGAGCAGGCAGATTTTTAGTGAAGTAAACATAACTAGTGCGAGTGCAAAATATAATTGTAGAAATTAATAATTCAGTGGGTGGATTTAATACCTTACCTGACAATGCTGGAAAAGGAGGAGGAGTTAATATGCTAGAGGTTATGTAAGGATAAATTAGACAAAAATGTATCAAGAAGGACCAAGAGAGGGAGACAAGGAAGAGCAACCAAGAAGCACGACCGTGGAGTGAGGTCATATAGCGTGCATTTAACTGGAGTCCCAGAAGGAGACAGACAACAGGACAGAGAAATACTTTAAAAGACAATGGCTGATACAGTTCAAAATTAAAAATAGAAAGCAATTAAAGATATCACTTATTCAAGAAGGCCCATTAAGTCCAATCAGAATAAAATGAAGCAAACTTACACACAGAAACAAGATAGTGAAACTGCAGAACTGCCGAGATGAAAGGCCTAAGAGTAGCTGGGAGAAAAGAGAGATTATCTTCAAAGAGCAACATTTAACCTGAAAGCAAACTTTTTAGTCCCAACAATGGCAGCAGGGAGACGGCTGAATGCTATCTACAGTGTGTAGAGATGGAATCACTTAGCTTAGAAGTCCATACCTGGAAATAGCATCTTCCAATAATGAGAGCAAAATAAAGACTTTTCAGAAACCAAACACAGAGGTGGTTTGCACCAACAGACCTTATCCAAGAGAAAGTAAGTGTATAGTTCGCATAGATGGATAGTGCAGCCACTAGGAAGGTCTGAAATGGAAAGAGGAATGAAGCATAAAGAAATCAGCAAATATGAGAGAAACAATTAACTATGTAAAACCATAATGTTAATATCTTGTCATGTTACAAAAAAAAGAATGTTGGGGGGCCAGCATGGTGGTGCAGCAGTTAAGTTCACACGTTCTGCTTTGGCGGCCCGGGGTTCTCTGGTTCGGATCCTGGGTGCAGACATGGCACTGCTTGACAAGCCATGCTGTGGTAGGCATCCCACATATAAAGTAGAGAAGATGGGCATTGATCTTAGCTCAGGGCCAGGCTTCCTCAGCAAAAAAGAGGAGGATTGGCAGAAGATGTCAGCTCAGGGCTAATCTTCCCCCCCCCAAAAAAAAGGGACTGTTGGGTTTATAACAACTATGGTAAACAAATGAGAGAGAGAGAGATGATTAAAATATTTTGGGGTCTTTGTAATATGTGGAGAAGGTTAAGAAGATTGACCAACTTTATAATTTCATGAAATAAGTGTAGCAGTGATAAAATTTACAGACTAATTACTAAAATAGTGTACATTGTCCAAATTGTAAGAGAAAAATTTGAAAGAGAAAAAATTTCAATGCAGAATAAAACAAGAAAGAAGAGGAAAATAACAAAGAAAGATTAGGAAAAGAATACAGCATGAAAGTAAGTATAAATCCAGATAAATCACTGCTTAAAACGAATGTACATGGAATAAAAGCTCTTTTAAAAGACAAAGAGAATCAGATTAGATCTGATAAACTATAGCTATATTCCATTTGCAAGTGAAAGGAAATCATAGGTCATAGAAAGACTCAGAGATAAATATATATATAGTGAGTCTGGTTTATTAATATTAGAAACAAACACACTACAAGTCAGAGAATTATAAGAAATACAGAGGGCCACTGTATTATACTAAAATGTTCAACTCATCAAAATTTCAAATCATCAAAAAGTTGCCCTTGAAAACTTGTATACCCCTCATAATGTGGCATCGAAGTGTGTGACAAAATATGAACCCACAGTCATAGTAACTCCACTCTCACTGGCTGAGAGAACAAGAAAAAAAAATAATCCACCTGAACAGAAAAGACCTGAGTAACACAGTTAACAAGCTGCCCCCAAGAATTGAAGAAGACATACTGCACATTATTTTAAAACACACTAAGGATATTAGCAAAAGCGGCCCCCAAAATCCCAAATTTTGTGAGTCTCTACATTCAAGAAGTTCAATGAGCCACGAGCAGGATGAATAAAAATGAGGCACCACCAAGGCACATCAAAATCAAATTATTAAAATCTGAAGACAAACAGAACTTTGGAAGTAGAGAAAAACAACACATTTCACACTAGTGAACAATTATATGAATGATGGCTGACTTTTCAGAGTCGCCAGAGCGCAGGCAACAATGGAAATACATCTTTAAAGGGGTAAAATATCAACCCGTAAGTCTAGTTATAAAAAACACCTCAAAAGTGAAGTGAAATGAAGATATTTTTATACGAATCAAAACTGAGAAAATTGGGCTTGGCCCCATGGCCTAGTGGTTGAAGTTCCACACACTCCACTTTAGTGGCCCAGAGTCGTGGGTTCAGGTCCCGGGCACAGACCTACTCCACTCACCCGCCATGCCACAGTGGGTCCCATGTATAAAAAGGGGAGGAAGTTTGGCACAGATGTCAGCTCAGGCCAAACCTTCCTCAGCAACAACAAAAAAAACCTGAGAAAATTAATTACAAGTAGGTTTTCCTTACAAGAAATGCTTAAAGAAGTTTTCCAGCTGGGAGAAATGATGTCAATTGACAACTCAGATCTATACAAAAGAATAAAAATTACCAGAGATGCTAATTATGTGGGTAAATATAAAAAAATAAGAAGTGAATAAATCTTTATACCTGTACACATTGACATACGTGTTGGGGGTCCCTGAGACCCCCAGACTCACAGGACTCAGAAGAACTGTATACACATGGTTGCAGTTTATCACAGAAAAGGAGACAGGCTAGAATCAGCAAAGAAACAGGAGCATCAGGCAGAGTCCAGGAGAGACCAGGGCCGAGCTTCCAGTCTCCCCTCCCAGTGGAATTGCCTGGAAAGCACTTTATTCTCCCAGCAAAGATGCATAACCACACATGCAAAGTGCTGCCAGCCAGAGACACTCCCCCAAGCCCTGCGTCTTGAGTTTTTACAAGGGGTCAGTCACCCTGCATGCAGCACCCACTCAGTAACGAGTGCCCCCAGAGGTCAAAGTGATGCATGTTACCTGGGGCCTTCACTGTGCAAGGACAGATATCTGCCCCGCATCTCACTGCCGGCATGAACTGCCTGGTCAAACTGAGTCAGCAGGGCCTGTGACCTCCAGCAAACAAAAATACTCATGTTAGGCAGCATATTCCAGGGGTCAGAGGTTATCTCCCAAAAGCTGGTCAAGTGATAGGGCTGAAGACGGGCCTTTCTTGGGAATGTGCAGGGTTTAGAACACAGACCTGCTGAGTTAACCCTTTCCTGCACAGTACACTGACGCATGAAAATATATACATATAATTTCTTTTCTTCCTTTAATTTACTTAAGAGAGAATAGCTTAAAGCCCAAAAATGTGCATATGAGGTTTATAGCCCATGTGGAGGTGACAGACAGCAGCATGAAGGACACACTGTTATGAGTTCCTGCACTTCACAAGAAGTGATATCGTATGAACTCTACGTAGATGGTGGTGAGTTAAAAATGCAAATTTAGAGCGACCACATGACACTGTCAAAGAGGAGCACAGGTCCTAAGAGAAGAATCAAAGAGGCCAGGAAAAAGTAAGACCACACAGAGAACAGGAAGAAGAAAACCGTCTGAATTCACAGATGGTACAATTGTTCATATAGAAAAACCTGAGGAATCAAAAAAATTACTAAAAGTAGTAAGTTCATCTATCGTGTCCTCAAGATACAATCCAATATACAAAAATCGAATGGATTTCTATATACTAGCAGGAAACAAATGGAAAATAAACTTTTTAAAATAAATCTATTTACAGTAGTGTACAAAAAAATGTAATTAATTCTTAGGAATAGATTTAACAAAGAGACATGCAGAACTACCCTGAAAACTACATAAGCTGGTGAGAGAAATCAAAGATCTAAATAAATGAAGGGAGTTTGGGGATTGGAAGGCTACATATTTTTAAGATATCAAGATGCAATGTAATCACAAACAGAATCTCAGCACCATTTTTAAAAATAAAAATCAAAAACTGGCTTCTAAAACTTCTATGGCTATCTAAAGGATCTGGAATACTCAAGTAAACCGCACAATGGAACAATGCTGGGGACTTTACAGATGCTGCATTTAGGGTTTACAGAGAAATGAAAGTAAATAAGACATAAGGACAGACAAATGGATCAACAGAACAAAACAGAGTCCAGAAATAGACTGACAATTACAGGGTCAATTGAATTTTTTGGCAAAAGCATCAAAGCATTTCAGTGGGTGCTCTGACACCTGGATATCCACACAGAAAAAAAAAATGAGACTTCTGGATTCCAGTGTAGATGTAAGTTGCCTTAAAGTCATCGATCCGTCTTCCACAAGAAGAAAGAAAGCTGAGCAAACTGAAAATTAGCAACTCTTCTTAGATCCATCAGGGAATTAAGGTCACGGGGCAAACTGCTTCCCCCAAGGCTGGAGAGACTGACCGGTGGACACAAAGGATCACATAGCACCAGGAGCAGACACCCGGGAGCAGAAACCGCCATGGGGACCAGCACAGAGGGGGAAAATCTAAACTGTAACTGATGAATTGCTGAGCTCAGTGTGGACAAGTTGGAGTGTTAAAAACTCTGGGGGGCTATTCTTGGGAGATCCTCACCTTTATAAGTTCTACTTCTCAGAACTCCACCAGATTCTCACAGTGAAGACGGGAGAAAAATCCCCCCATGCTTCCAGCAGGAGAGGGTGAAAGCAGTCATTATGAAATACCCTCAGAGAACTCTGTTCTTCTTAACCAGGCCAGCCCTCAGCACAAGACTTTTACCAGAATCAACCCAAGGAAGGGGAAATCTTCAAGCCCAAACTTCTCTAGACTCTGAAGTGGGCTGAGGAAATGCCAGCTCAGTCTCCCTAGAGACTGAGACCTGATCTTAGGAGTCTAGAATCCTTCCTTTCCCCTCACACTTCCCACCACGTCAGTAGGATTCCTGCAGAATGACAGGGATTATGGCCAAAAGAACTGTGAGTCTCAGAGCCCAATTAAGGAGGAGTCTCTAGGGACACCCAGAGACAGAGGGGTTGACAAAGACAAAGGCACCAGGGGACGTTGGAGCTCTGATACCAACAGCTGCAACAAATAGCAGGCACAGCCCAACCCCAGTGCATGCCCCATTTTCCCAGTTCCTCCTACCTGGTCCAGCCTGTCAGCTTTCAACAAAGAACTAGAGTGCAGACTAAAACGTGAAAAACACTGTGTAAAGAGACAGAGCCAGTGTCAGAACCAGACTCAGAAGCTGCAGAAATTTTGGAATTATCAGACTGGAAATTTAAAACAACTGTGAGTAATATGCCAAGGGCTGTAATGGGAAAAGTGAGAAACATGCAAGAACAGATGGGCAGAGAGATGGAAACTCTAAGACAGAATCAAAAGGAAATGCTAGAGAGTGATGTCAGCATCATGGCGGAGTGGACCTTCCAGGTAATCTCTCCCTCCAGCATACAATGAAAAAACATCCATACTCCAACAGAGGACATCAAAACACAATACAAGTAACATCAGAGAGACACACGCAGTCATGTGGTGGATGGCACAGGGGCTGGAGCCCCTCGGAGGAGGAGGTGGAACGGGGTAAGAGAAAACTTTGTTCCCTCCCCTAAAAACTGAGATGCAGGACGATGGGAGGCCTCCGAGAGGGAAGGAACAGGGGAGTGGACATTTGTTTGCGGGAACATCAAGGATCCCTGGTGGGCCCGTGCAGCCTAGAGGGAAGCCCTCTAACAGGGTGAGAGCTTCTGCAGTGGTGACATTATCAAGCCAACACTCCAGGAGAGCAGATAGCAAGAGCAGAGCAAGAAAAACCCAAGAACACGCAGGAGAAAGCGCCCCTCCCCCACCCACTCAGTTTGCTCCAGTGCCTGGGATCTCATCAAAGGCAGAACGCTCAGAATACGTGGCTGTTGACCCCCACCCAGTGGCGACAGGCGGTAATCATGACCAAATAACACCAGGATGCAGAAAAAACAGAGCCACTCCCTGTAGCAATATCAAACATTATATTAGATCTCCAGACCAGAGAGAAAATGACAAGTACCCAGAAATAAGTCCTGAGGACACAGAAATACGTAATCTGAATGACAAAGAATTCAAAACAGCTATCATCAAAAAACTCAACAAGTTAAAAGAGAATGTAGAGAAACAATTCAATGAGTTCAGGAGCTGCTTCACAAAAGAGATTGAAACTGTAAAGAAGAAACAATCAGAAATGTTAGAAGTGAAAGACACAATCAATGAGATAAAATATGGAATCCCTCGGGGCTGGCCCCGTGGCCGAGTGGTTAAGTTCGCGCTCTCCGCTGCAGGCATCCCAGTGTTTCGTTGGTTCGAATCCTGGGCGCGGACATGGCACTGCTCATCAGACCACGCTGAGGCAGCGTCCCACATGCCACAACTAGAAGAACTCACAACGAAGAATATACAACTATGTACTGGGGGGCTTTGGGGAGAAAAAGGAAATAATAAAAAATCTTTAAAAAAAAAAAAAAAAAAAAAAAAAAAAATATGGAATCCCTGGATGATCGAGTGGACCCCAGAGAGGAGCGAATCAGCATAATTGAAGATAGACATGTTGAAATGCTCCAGATAGAGGAGGAGAGAGAACTGAAACTAAAAAAGAGGAATAAAGTCTCCAAGAAATATCTGACTCAATTAGGAAATGCAATATAAGAATTATAGGTATTCAAGAAGGAGAAGAGAAGGAGAGTGAAGCAGAAAGCGTGT
The DNA here is from genome assembly GCF_037783145.1 of Equus przewalskii. Taxonomy (NCBI): domain Eukaryota; kingdom Metazoa; phylum Chordata; class Mammalia; order Perissodactyla; family Equidae; genus Equus; species Equus przewalskii. The sequence goes on from NC_091859.1 coordinate 45,609,888, forward strand.
TCAAAGAAATAGTAGCAGAGAACTTCCCAAACCTAGAGAAAGAGATGGAAATCCATGTGGAAGAAGATTCCAGATCTCCTAGATACATTAATGTAAAAAGACCTACTGGAAGGCATATAGTAGTAAAACCGGCAGAAATGAATGACAAAGAAAGAATACAAAGGGCAGCAAGGCAGAAGAAAATAAACTACAAAGGAACCCCTATCAGGCTTTCAGCAGATTTCTCTGCAGAAACCTTACAGGCTAGGAGAGAATGGAATGACATATTCAAATCTTTGAAGGAGAAAAACTTTCAGCCAAGAATACTCTATCCAGGGAAAATAACCTTCAGATATTTTCAGAATTTTATTTTCAGGATTCATATTTTATTCACAGAAATAAAAACTTTCCCAGATAAACAAAGCTAAGGGAGTTCGTAGCCAGAAGACCCCTCCTAGAAGAAATCCTCAAGAAGGCCCTCAAACTTGAACCAAAAAAAAAGGGAGAAAGGGGTTACAAAGCATGAAGTAAGGAGGTAAATTAAAATCAGAAAATTGCAGCTATACATCAGAACACATTAGCGAATACCCAAACGTAACATTAAAGATAAAGGGAAGGAAAACACCAAAAACAAAGATAATCTTGTCATTTTAACCACCAACTCACAACGCAAGGTGGAATAAGATGTGAGAAAAACAACTTAGGGGGGAAGAGGAAAGGGACTGAATCGGTTTAGTCTAAGGAAATAAGAGGGCATCAGAAAACGGACTATCTTACCTATGAGATTTTGAATACAAACCTCATGGTAACCACTAAACAAAACAGCAGAACAGAGACACAAATAATAAGTAAGGAGAAAACCAAGAAACACAACATAAAAAACTGCATAGCTCAATTGGTAGACTGAAACACATGGCACAAGAAACAAAGGAAATGCAGGAGAACCAGAAAATGAGAGATAAAATGGCAGCATTAAGCCCTCATATATCAAAAATCACCCTAAACTCAAATGGATTGAATTCTCCTATAAAAAGACACAGAATGACGAGATGGGTTAAAGATCAAGATTCAACAATATGCTGCCTCCAGGAAACACGTCTCAGCTCCAACAACAAACAGAGGCTCAGAGTGAAGGGATGGAAGATGATACTCCAAGCTAATGGCAAACAAAAGAAAGCAGGTGTCACAATATTTGTATCAGACAAAGTAGACTTCAAGGCAAGACAGGGAAAGAGAGACAAAGAGGGGCAGTATATAATGATCAAAGGGACATTCCGTCAAGAAGAAATAATGCTTAGAAATATCTATTCCCCCAACACAGGAGGACCAAAGTACATAAAGCAACTATTAACAAATCTAAAAGGAGACGTTAATAATAACACAATAGTATTAGGGGACCTCAACACTCCAATCACATCAATGGGTAGATCATCCAGACAGAAAATCAACAAGGAAACAGTGGAATTAAATGAAAAGCTAGAGCAGTTGGACTTAATAGACACATATAGAACACTCCATCCAAAAACAGCAGAATACACATTCTTCTCAACTGCGCACGGAACATTCTCAAGGATAGACCATATGTTGGGAAACAAGGCAAGCCTCAATAAACTTAAGAAGATTGAAATAATAACAAGCATCTTTTCTGATCACAGTGCCCTGAAGCTAGAAATTAATTACAAGAAAAACCTGAGAAAGGGACAAAGATGTAGAGACTAAACAGCATGCTATTGAACAAGCAATGGATCAGTGAAGAAATTAAAAGATAAATCAAAAATTATCTGGAGACAAATGAAAATGAAAATATATCATACTAACTCATGTGGGATGCAGCAAAAGTGGTTCTAAGAGGAAAATTCATCGCAATACAGGCTCACCTTAACAAACAAGAAAAATCCCAAATAAGCAATTTCAAACTACACCTAACTGAATTATAAAAAGTATAAAAAACAAGGCCCAAAGTCAGCAGAAGGAGAGAAATAACAAAAATAAGAGCAGAAACAAATGCAATTGAAGCCAAAAAAAAAAAGGCAGTAGAAAGGATCAATGAAACAAAGAGCTGGTTTTTGAGAAGACAAACAAAATTGAAAAACTCCCAGCCAGACTTACAAAGAAAAAAGAGAGAAAGCTCAGATGAATAAAATTAGAAATAAAAGAGGAGAAATAAAGACAGACACCACAGAAATACAACAGATTATAAGAGAATACTAGGAAAAGCTATATGCCAACAAAATGGATAATCTAGAGGTAATGGATAAATTCTTAGACTCTTACAACCTCCCAAAGCTGAATCAAGAAGAAACAGATAATCTGATTAAACCAATCACAAGGAAAGAAATTGAAACAATAATCAAAAGCATCCCAAAGGATGAAAGCCCAGGACTAGATGGCTTCCCTGGGGAATTCCACCAAACATTCAGAGAGGATTTAATACCTATCCTTCTCAAGCTATTCCAAAAGACTAGGGAAGATGGAACAGTTCCTAACACATTTTACAAGGCCAACATCACTCTGACACCAAAGCCTGACAAGGACGACACAAAATAGGAAAGCTACTGGCCAATATCGCTGATGAACATAGATACAAAAATCCTCAACAAAATATTGGCAACCTGAATACAGGAACACATCAAAAAGATCGTACACTATGATCAAGTGGGATTTATACCAGGGACACAAGGATGGTTCAAAATCCACAAATCAATCAATGTGATACACCATATTAACAAAATGAGGAATAAAAACCACATGATCATCTCAATAGATGCAAAGAAAGTATTTGACAAGATCCAACAGCAATTTATGATAAAAACTCAATAAAATGGGGATAGAAGGAAATTACCTCAACATAATAAAGGACATATATGACAAACCCACATACTCAATGGGCAAAAACTGAATGCCATCCCCTGAGAACAGCAACAAGACAAGGATGCCCTCTATCGCCACTCTTATTCAACATAGTACTGGAGGTTTTGGCCAGAGCAATTAGGCAAGAGAAAGGAATAAAAGGAATCCAAATAGGAAATGAAGAAGTGAAACTATTGCTGTTTGCAGATGACACAACCTTATATATAGAAAACCCTAAAGAAGCCATCAAAAAACTATTAGAAATAATTCACAACTACAGTAAAGTTGCAGGATACAAAATCAACTTACAAAAATCAGTTGCATTTCTGTATTCTAATAACAAACTTGCAGAAAGAGAACTCAAGAATACAATTCCATTAACAATCACAAAAAAGAATAAAATATCTAGAAATAAATTTAACAAAGGAGGTGAAGGATTTATACAATGAAAACTATAAGACATTATTGAAAGAAATAGATGATGATATAAACAAATGGAAAGAGATTCTATGCACATGGATGAGAAGAATAAACATAGTTAAAATGTCCATACTACCCAAAGCAATCTACAGATTCAATGCAATCCCAATCAGAATCCCAATGACATTCTTCACGGAAATAGAACAAAGAATCCTAAAATTCATATGGGGCAACAAAAGACCCCAAATTGCTAAAGCAATACTGAGAAAAAAGAACAAAGCTGGAGGCATCACAATCCCTGACTTCAAAATGTACTACGAAGCCATAGTGATCAAACCAGCACGGCACTGGTACAGAAACAGACACACAGATCAATGGAACAGAACTGAAAGCCCGGAAATAAAACCACATGTCTATAGACAGCTAATCTTCAACAAAGATGCCAAGAACATACAATGGAGAAAGGAACGTCTCTTCAATAAATGGTGTTTCGAAAAACTGGACAGCCATGTGCAGAAGAATGAAAGTAGACCATTATCTCACACCATACACAAAAATAAACTCAAAATGGATCAGACTTGAAGATAAGTCCTGAAAACATAAAACTCCTGGAAGATAATATAGGTAGTACACTCTTTGACATTGAACTTATTAAAAGGATCTTTTCGAATACCATGTCTTCTCTGACAAGGGAAACAAAAGAAAAATAAACAAGCGGGAGTTCATCAGACTGAAGAGCTTCTGCAAGGCAAAAGAAACTGGATCAAAACAAGAAGACAACCCACCAAATGGGAGAAAATATTTGCAAATCATGTGTCTGACAAGGGGTTAATCTCCATAATATATAAGGAATTCACACAACTGAACAATAACAGAACAAACAGCCTGAGCAAAAAATGGGCAGAGGATATGAACGGACGTTTTTCCAAAGAAGATATACAGAGGGCCAATAGACACATGAAAAGATGTTGAACATCACTAATCATCAGGGAAATGCAAATCAAAACTACACTAAGATACCACCTTACACCTGTTAAAATGGCTATAATCACTAAGACTAAAAATAACAAATGCTGGAGAGGGTGTGGAGAAAAGGGAGCCCTCATACACTGCTGGTGGGAGTGCAACCTGGTGCAGCCACTATGGAAAACAGTATGGAGGTTCCTCAAAAAACTAAAACTAGAAATACCATATGACCCAGCTATCCCACTACTGGGTATCTACTCATCAACTTGAAATCAACAATCCAAAGTAACATATGCACCCCTATGTTCACTGAAGCACTATTCACAATAGCCAAGACATGGGAACAATCCAGGTGCCCATCAACTGATGATTGGATAAAGAAGAGGTGGTATGTATATACAACGGACTACTACTCAGCCATAAAAAAGACAAAATCATCGCATTTACTACAACATGGATGGACCTGGAGGGTGTTATGCTAAGTGAAATAAGCCAGAGGAAGACAAACACTGTATGGTTTCACTCATATGTGGAAGATAAATAAATACACGGACAAAGAAAACAATTCAGTGGTTACCAGGGGAAGGGGGGTGGGAGACGGGCACAGGGGCGAAGGAAACACTTGTGTGGTGACAGACAAGAAATAATGCACAACTGAAATTTCACAACGATGTAAAGTATTATGAGCTCAATAAAAAATGCAAGAAAAAGGAAATGCTAGAAACCGAAACACAGTAACTGAAGTGAAGACTGCCTTTCGTGGGCTCCCCGGCAGACTGGACGTGGCTGAGGACAGAAGCAGTGGGCTGAAGGTGCAGCAATAGAAACCTGCCAAACTGAAAAGCAAAGGGAAAAAAGAATGAAGAAAAAAGAACAGAATATTCAAGAACTGTGAGACAGTCACAAAAGGTGCAATATAGTTTTAATAGGAATATCCTAAGAAAAAGAGAGAAAAGAAGAAAATATTTGAAACAATAACGACTGAGAACTTTTCAAAATTAATGACAGATACCACAGACCATGGAATCATCAGGATAAATACCCAAAAAATCTACACCAAACTACAGAAACTCAAAAAGACAAAGAGAAAATCTTGAAAGAACCAGAGGATGGAAAAAAGCACTTTATCTATAGGGGAGCAAGGGTAAGAATTACATCAGAATTTCTTCAGAAACCACACAAGCAAGAAGAGAGTGAAGTGAATGATTTAAAATGTTTGGGAAAAAAAGCATTGTATATCCATCAAAATTATCTTTCAAAGGTGAGAGAGAAATAAAAACTTTCTCAGAACAAAAACAAAAATTGAGTGAATTTATTGCCAGTAGGCCCACCTTGCAAGAGATGTTTTAAAAAGCTCCTCAGAAAAAAGGAAAATTATATGCCGTGGATCTACATAAAGAGCCTTAGAGAAGGAATAATGAGGGTAAAATGAAATATTTTTTCTTATTTTTAATTGACATGGCAGATAATAATTTCTTCAGAATGACAGCAACAATGTAGCTGGTGATCGCAGCTCAGGATCGGTGAAACGAAGGACAGCAGTGTTACTGGAGCGGCAGGCAGGAGCTGAGGCTGTGTTGTAAGGAACGGGCACGTCCTGGGAAGCCGCACAGCGTTATTTGAAAGAGGACTTGGATTATCTGTAAATGCATATTGTAAACTCTACTCTGAAAAGTAAAAAAGAAGTACAATTGATATGCTAAGAAAGAGGAGAAAATGGAATCCTATAAAATGTTCAATTAAAACCAGAGGAGGCAGAAAAAGAGTGGAAGACAAAAAGAGAAACAAAAGCTAGGGCAGCTGGAGAAGCAGTAACACAGTGGACATTCATCTGACTGTGTCAATAATCACTTTAAACACCAATGGTCTAAATACTCCAATTATAAGACAGAGACTGTCAGAGCGGATTAAAAAAACAAGACCCAACTCTATGTTGTCTACGAGAAACTCACTTTCTATGTAAAGACACAGATGGGTTAAAAGTGAAGGGATGGAGAAAGATATTCCGTACCAACAGGAATCCAAAGAAAGCAGGAACCGGCGGTGAATTTCAGGCAGAGCAAACTTCACAGCAGGAAAATTATCAGAGACACAGAGGGCATCGCTTATTGATAAAGGGGTCAATCCTCCAAGAGGTCTTACCAATCCTCAACATGAATGCACCTAGCAACAACACATCAAAATAATGAGGCAAAATCTGATAGACCTGCGAGGACAAATAGAAAAACATTAGCATTAATCCTTATCTCACACTATACACGAAAATTACTTTGAGATGGATCACAGACTTAAGCATAAAAAACTATAAAGCTTTAAGATAAAACACAGTATATCATTATGATCTGGGGATAAGCAAAGATTTCTTACAAAGAACATAGCAAGCAATAACAGTAAAAGAAAGCATTGATAAGTTGGAATTGTTGAAATGATAGACTTCTGCTCATCAAAAGACACTGCTAAGAAAATGAACAGGGAGAAAATGTTTGTAAAATATATTACTGGCCAAGGATGTGTGTCTGGATTAGATAAAGAAAACATACCTCTCAATAATAAAAAAGACGAACAACCCAGTGAAAAATGAGCAAAAGGCTTAAAAGACACCTCACAGAGGCAGCTACACGAATGGCCAACGGACATTTGAAAAGTGCTCCAAGCCGTTAGTGGTCGGGAGACGCAAATTAAAACGACAGTGAGTTGTCCTTACACAGCGCAGTGTTCACCATGAGGAGGCCGGCGCTGCCAGACTCGACAAGAACGGGAGCAACTGGAACTCTCGGACACGACACTACTGACGGGAACGCAAACGCCAAACCTGCTTCGGAAAACGGTTTAGATGTTTCTTACAAAGTTAAGTACACAGTTTTTGTCCCTGCAATTCCACTGCTGGGTCTACACCCAAGCGTAACGGAAATTAATGTCCGCGGAAGACTCGTCCTCAGAGGTTCACAGCTGCTTGGTTCACACGGTGCGACTGCGTATCGACAGCAGAACAGATAGAAATCACATCTCTGAGTGTGAAGTGTTGGCAGGGTGTGGAGCCACTGGGACCATTTAGTACCCGTGGTGGGAGGATATTGGAACAGTATTCGGAAAATGAGCTGTCCTTATCTAATAGAGTGAATGTGAGCAGACGAACGTGCAGGCAGTTCCACGTCTGGGGCAAGTTCCAGCACACCCCTCGCCTGTGCATCAGGAAACAGACACAGGAAGGATCACGGGCAGCCCCTCCAGAACAGCATAAAGCTAGAAAACCGGAGACTACCCGGATGTCCTTCCATCGCAGAATAAGTAAACGCAATATGTTCACGTATTCTCGCAAAAGAACACTCAGGATCCATGAATTCGAACGCATTTCCGCGACAGCGAGCCCCATCAATGAACGTCAGGAGCTTAATAACTTTAGGAAATAGGAAGTCTTAGAAATGGCTTCACTTAATGTAAAATTATTCTGTTTTATAAAATTCAAACACGTGCAAAAGTATATAATATTTTGTTGTAACTCTATGGTAAACACACGATAAAATAAAGCAGCTAGAGGAACAGTCAACACGGCATTCGGGACACTCGCTGCTGCTGACGGGGAGGGAGAGGGGGGGTCTGAGGGACCTCGAAGGTGGTGCTGGTTTCTTAAACCAGGTGAGGTGACACAGGTGCTGGTACACTATTATTCTCAACACCATTTTTCTAGTTTATAAGAAGTCAAAATTCAATAAAAAATTTTGAATAAAAATTCAAAACAGTTTGTTAGTCAAAATTCAAAAAAAATTTTGGAAAAATTCAAAATTTAAAGAACCTGCACTACGTTGTTTCCTTAGCAGACTGATGCCTCCACTCGTGGACCAAATGACCGATTAATAAATTTCCCTTACACCATCTGGACTGTGGCAGCAACATCTCCATCTTCAGGACCAGAATGAGGAAGCAGGGGAGGCGTAAACTTTCCCGTCGTGTATCGGGGGTCAGGGTGTCATCTAGGTGGGAAAGGGACGGGGACACGGAGAACCGACCGGACTGCCACCACCCTGGTCCCCAGCACCGGGTTATGAGACAGCAGGCTGAGGTCGCCTGGACAGAGTTCTCCAAAGGATTCAGGCAAGACTTTTTCATTATTGGCATCTGTGCAAAAATTCATATTCAAATCATCCATTGATCTCTGCTAACTAGAAGCTTATCATGCTTTAAAAAGAGAGAGAGAAAGAACGTGTCAAGTTGTATCGTGTTATCTCCATATGGCCTTGGAATAAAATATCGACTTGTTTCTGATTTGCATTAAAAAGGCAGATGCTGACTTTCTCGTTTCTAAGGTGCTCAGCCGTCCCAAGTGTGAAGGGCACACAGTCGCCCACCTTGCGCGCCCACGGAGGCCCCTGGGCCGCCGCTGGCCTCCAAGATGCTGGACCCCGGGGCTGACCCGAGCGCCCCCTCTGCCCCTCAGGGACGGTGCTTCTGGCTGTGCGTCAGGAAGAAGTCCTCCTCTGGGGGCTGCAGGGCAGAAAGGAGCAGGCAGCACTTCACTGGGACACATCGCTGCCGTGGGAGTTCCTACCGGGCACAGATGCACTCAGAGGTCTAAGGCTCCTGTGGCTGAGGGCGGGCTCCTCCCGCCTCCACCTGCTGACCGACGCATGGATGCGTGGAGTTATGGACCGCAGGCATTTCACAACACTCACATACACTCAAAATAGTGTGTGTGCACGCATGGGTGTGCGCGTGGGTGTGCACATGGATGTACACGTGTGTGTGTGTGTGTGCATGTATATTCCAAAACCACAGCTCTCCTCCACTGTTCTGGCCATGAGGACGTCTTCACCTGTTCGCTGTCACGTGTCCTTGAGGACGCACTCTGACAGCCCTCCCCTCCCTCTGAGTCAGGAGCCCCTCCCCTGAGGTCCCCAAAGTGTCACCTCATCCCACCGGCAGGATTGTTGGGGAGAACATTTATGATTTTCAGTGTTTCTGATTAGGTCAAGGAGGAATTCAACCTGGTGTTCGTGTGACCATTAGTATCCCTGTTACGGGTTGAATTGAGTCCGTCAGGATGATGCTCTGCCGTCCTAGGCCCCAGCACCTGCAAGGGTGGCATCGTTTGGAAACAGGATCTTTACAGGTATAATCAAGTGAGGATGTCATTAGCCTGGGCCCTTAATCTAATATGACTGATGTTCTTATAAAAAGAGGACATTTGGACACACACAGAGGAGAAGGCCGTGTGAGAACCGAGGCAGAGACTAGACAGATGTGGCCACAGGCCAAGGAACGCCTGGAGCCCCCAGAGGTTGGAAGAGGCAGGAAGGACCCTCCCCCAGAGCCTCTGGAGGGAGCGTGCCCCTGACCACACCTTGCTCTCAGACTCTGGCCTCCAGGCCTGTGGGAGAACGAATTTCTATTGTTTAAGCCGCTGGTTTGTGGTCTTTGTTACGGCAGCCACAGGACACCGATGGAATGAGGGGAGGCAGTCCAGCCCATGTGGCCTCGCAGGTGGCAGCTGCCCAGAGCATCCACAGGGCTGGCCTTTGGGGGCACTTCCTCCTTATGGCAAGGGACACTGGGTTGCTGTTTACAGTAGAAATTACACTTTCCTCCTTTAAATAAACTTACCGTAGTTTTAAAAGGAAGTCAGTCTCAAGAAAGTGGCACCCAGGAAGGCGTAAATCACGATGGTGGCTAAGCGTGGCCTCAGCCCGTGGGTGGTGGGGTCTTCTCGGGCCCCGCGCCCCACCCCTCTCCCCACGCCCCTGCCCTGCCGGCTCCGGAGTCTGCGAGCTCCTTCCGGGGCACAGGCAGCCGTGAGGGACCACACGCCTCCCTCGGGAATGAAGACGCCCCTTTGGCACATTCTGTCCACGACCAGGGCACCCGAGCTGCCCAGGACCAGCCAGAAGCTCCAGGAGGGGAGAGAGGAGGCAGCTCCAGGAGGGGACCAGCAGCCTGCGGCCACCTACGAATATTGCCAACAGGCTGGTTTTACTGCCAGAAGGGGCTATTTCTGCAGGTTCCACCCACCTTCCTCACCGTCTGACTGTGCATGCTCCACCGCACCTCAGAGGGAAAGACACCCAGCTGTGATCACACTGAAACATGGATGGAGAGAGATAGAGAGAGAGAGAAAAAGAGAGACAGAGAAGTGCAGAGAGCTGGAGAGACAGAGAGACAGGAAGACAGAGTGTCAGAGAGAGATAGAGGGGAAAGAAACAAAGAGACAGGAGACAAAGACCGAAATAGAGAGACAGACAGACAGACAGACAGGGCGCAGAGTCACCCATCTCGCCGTGATTCAAGGAGGAACTGGTGCTGGATCCACCTCTGAGAGGCCGGCCAGGAGCTGGCTCTGCCTGGAGGAACCCCAGGGGGGCTTCTCCCTGAGAGCTCACTGGAAGGAGAGGCACCACTCCTCCCCCAGGGAACCCCCATGTGGGAGCAAGCAGGACCTCAGGGCCCCAGTCCTGCAGCCTTCAGCTCACAGCTGCATCCACCGGGCATCGGAGCCCCAGCATCCTGCCCCACGGAGATGGCAGAGCCCGCCATGGCTCCAGATCCCCCAGGGTATGGTTTCCTTCACCCCTTGGGGACTTGCCTGGGGGGCAGCATGGGAAGGAAGGATACAGGCTTGGTCCAGCTGGGCTGCATCCCCCACCCAAGACATCTCAAGCAGCCATGGGCCGGATTGCGGGGCTCTGCTCGGGGAGCAGCCGAGTCCTTTCCCTCCTCTGCCACATCCCCAAGGCAGCTCCCTGTGGGGCCCCCACCTCTGACCACGGCAAATTCAGGGCCTGTCTCCAGGATCCCAGGCGCCCCCTCTGTGCTCAGGGAGAGAGGCCCAGCTGGGTACGGGCACAAGGCCTCCCTGGTCCGGTCCAGCCGTCCAGCCCCTGGTGCCAAACACCCACTGCCCGGAGGTCTGGGGCAGAGGAGAGGCTCTGAGCTCCCCAACAGGTGCTGCGTCCACAGTCAGGTCTCCTGTCTCCTTGAGTGGCCCCCCTGGATGCTGTGAGCCAGTGTGGATCTCCTGGGCCCATCGAGGCAGGACAGGCTGCAGAGGATCTTCGGGGCAGGAAGGTGAGCATCCTCGAGTGAGAAGAGGAGGAGACATCTGCCCCAGGGCCTGCACCCGTCTGTCAGCGCCATCCAAGCCCTGTGAGCCGACTCTGAGGAGCCGTCACCCCGCAGGGACCACGGGGACCAAGCCTTTATGGTGGGGCAGCAGGATGGGTGGGTGGACGCCATGTACAAGGGAAAGTGCTGGAGAGACACTGGGGCACCGAGGACAAAAGCACTGATGACATCAGACGTGTGAGGCCGACCCCAGCCAGCACAGTGACCGCCACCTGACCCCACTGCTTCTCCAGGGTTGCCGGGGCCTGGGCCGCCTCCCCGTGGACAGGGAGAGCCACAAGGAAACCTTCCCAATGTCCGCCCCCATGGGGGACAGCCAGGTCTGGGGGCGACAGATGGGAGGGAGCAGCATTGCGGGGGTGGCCTGTCCAGCACCAGACCCTCCACCTCCCAGCCCCAGTGCCCGGCCTTGGCGGTGCCTCCCTGTCGGCTGGGCAGAGGCCAAGACTTCTGCAGTAAAGGAGGGACAGAGAGGGGCCGTGTGGTGGGGGCTCCGCCGCTCCTGAGCCCTGAGGCAGCTTTGCGCCAGAGCCCCCCCCCGAGGCCCAGGGAGACTTTCTCCACAGCCTCCTGGCATAAAGTCCCCAAGTGCCTTGCAGAGAAGGTGGGCCACAATGACAAGGACCCTGCTGCCCCCCAGAGCTGTGTGCAGGCGGAGGCTGAGGCCCACCAAGACCACGCTGCTACCGGGAGAGGTAGGACCCAGACTGCGGCCCACAGCCCCATAGGTGGGACTGTGGGGTCCCCGCCCGGCTCTGAGGAGGCTGGAACCTCATCTGGTCTTTGCGCTTCTTCTTTTTAGAGTTCAGGGTCTCTTTCCCGTTAGAAGTCAAGACGATTCCAGAGAAGCTGGGCCCTACAGAAACAAAGACAGTGAGCAGGCCTGCAGTCCTACCAAGCACAAGCATCTGGGGTGGACACCATGGTCCCTGAGCTCCCGACATCTCCACATTTACCTGTAAGGTGTGCGCCCCACTGGATCGGGCTCCGAAGCTCCCTGACCCCAGTTGCTCCGACAGCCCCGGCCCCTGGGTCCTCAGGGCAGAGAAGGTGCGTGGGGGAGGGACTGGGCAGCCAGCACCCCAGACTTTCAGAGAGAGCAGCGTCTTTCTTTGGGGGCCCTGTATCCCCCCACCACCCCCGTTCTGCCAGTGCAGGGCTGGGGCCTCTCTCTGCACATCAGGACCTTGGGAAGCTCAGCGGAGCTGACGGGGAAACGCATCTGGGCACAGGGAGCCCACATTGGACGTCAGAGAGTGACTCTGCAGGGGACAAACGGAGGCCAGGAGCACGGACGCCAGGCTGACAGATCCGCCCTATCTGAGAACAAGGACGCCCCTGGTTCCAGCATCCGCTGCCCCCGGGACAGCCAGGAGCCCAGTCACCATGGAGCCCTAAACGCCTGGATTTTCTTTCTCTAAAACTCTTCTCGACTGAGCTCAGTTAGTTACAAACCTAGTTCACACTTCGTTGTTTTGATTTCCCTCCACCTCCCGGCGCCTGGTAACTCGACTCTGGCATTCAGGCACAGCAGAGCATGACCCCACGTCCCTGTTGGCTCCAATGCTTGCAGAACGAGGCGGCGGGTGGGCCGGCTGACAGCACCATCCAGGCCTGGGCGTCAGGGCCCCACTCGTTCACGCCTGAGTGTTCCAGAGGCAGAGTCCCCACCAATTAATTAGCAATTAAAAACTTTGTTTATAAAAACGATTCATGGGTGCACATCTTGTTAAAATGCAAACTATTATTTCCAGACCACTTTTAAACAAGAAATGAACAGAAAAGCACGAGATTGACTGTGCACCATGCACGGATGTCTTCAAAAACAATTTGCTGAATATTAATGAACTGAAAATGTCATTTCTGGTCCAATTACTAGAAGTAATTAGTTTTTTTTTAATTACGGAGGAAGTGGAATTTTAATAAGGTCAATTTTACAATTACAGTTTAAAAAATACTAATTGTGTTGTCATCACATCTTATATAATAAATGAGATTAACTTGCTAACATCTGTTGATTTTAATGTAAATAAAGTAAAAATATCATTGTGCTGAGTTCTTTGGGGCGTGACAGTTGAATGAGAGCAAGATCGCCTACTGCGAGGTGACGGCTCAGCCCCGAGGGCTCCCCAACGTGGTGGCATGAAAGAAATGCAGGAGACCTGGGGCTCTGCCCTCTGAATCTTCCCACCTGTGGCCACGAGGAAGCAACTGGGCGGCACCTTGTCCAGCAGGCCGTGAACACAAGGCTGTGTAAAAGTCCCTTCAAATACAAACCTGCATCTGAGCCGGCTTCACAATCTGCCGCCCCCGCGAGAGGGTGCACGTACACTGGCTTCCTGTCCATCACCAAGCGCTCAGCTGACTCCCTCCCCTCAGACCCCCAGCCCAGGGGAAGCCACAGTGTTACAGGCAGTGAGCCCGTCTGTCCCGTGCTCTGGAGTGAGGACACCATCGCACCGTGGCTGCCCTCCCGGGCCACGCCTGACCCTGACTGCAGACGTGAAGGATGGCACACCGGCCCAGAGTCAGCTCCAGCCAGGCTGTGAGCACATACACAGCCGTGGCCTGTGCCCACCCAGCTCTGCCCCAGCACTGTCGCAGAGTGACCCTAAGGGACCAACGTGGCCGGTCCCATGGAGCAAGGAACTGTGGGGAGCCACCCCAGAGGCCAAGTCATCTAGCCCCAGATGGCTGGACCCAGAGGCAGAGACCCCAGCTTCTTCTTGACCTTCCGGATGGTCACGCTCAACCCTGATGCTCTTGACGTCATTGGGACCACACTGGTCCAGCAAGCTTGCGGACAGTGCTGCTCGGTGCCGTGCACTGGTGACCACTGACCGGTTCTCCAATGCTGTGTCCACCCTCAGACGGATCTTGAGCATCTGCTATTATTGTCTCCACTCTGGATTTGGGAAAACCTCTCAGTCCAGAGAGTGAATTCTCTGCCGCGGTGGTGAAGCAGGGCACAGCCCCAACCTGCCCTGGGCACCCGGCCCCGGCCCTGCTGAAGACTCTCAGAAGGGGCTGGCGGTGGCCATGTGCGGGTGAAGGTCAGCATGCGCTCCTCCAGCCACAGTGTGGAGCTTGGTTCACTGAAATTGCAGGGCTCCAAGCTGCCAAATGAGGCCATAAGGCCCCGTGTCACAGCCCTCCATGTCACTCTCCTTGGATGACCTTCACAGAGCGGGCACGAGAGAAAGGTTCTTGAATGAATAAGAGTTTGAGAGCCCTGGGAGCAGGTGGATGGGGTCATCGTCCCCAGGTTACAGGAGCTCAGAGAGGGTCAGCGACTTATCCAAGGCTACACAGCGGGTATGTGGGCAAGGTGGGACCCTAACACTGGCCGTTTTCTCTGTCACATATTGGGTGTCATCTCAAGAAAGGATTCAACTTAGGCTAATAACACACCGAATAAAAACACGCTGCCAGGTGCGAGTCTCGAGGGAGCCTGGAGTGGTGCTCCGCCCCCGGAGCCCCGTGGGGATGCTTCTCCACCAGGGAAAAGCTTGAGGTCATTAAAATGGTCTGTGGGTGTTTGTTATATTCCTGGGAATGTCTTGTTGAATTTTGATTACCCAGATTAAGATCTATGGCGATAATTATTGAGATATATAAAAGTTTTATCTAAACGTGGATCTCTCAGACATGAGTGCTCCTGGGACAGTGAACAATGTGGCTGCCTCACACTCGGAGGCGTTGCAGAGCTGGCCTGGGAGCCCAGGGACCAAGAACACCCACTGGAGTGGGGGGGGTGGTCTCGGGACGCCCCCTGGGTGGGCGTGTCTCCTGGGGTGGGAACGCCTGCTGGAGAGCAGGTCCAAGGGACAGACCCCGGGGGCTCGAGGCTTCCAGGTGTGGCCCCCATGCCCGCATAGCCCGTTGGGTGTGAACTTCTGATTCCCCTCTTGAGGGTGAGGCCCTGAGAGCGGGGAGCCACCCGCCCCACATCGCAGCCCTGGGAGAGGCAGAGCTGGGACTTGAACCTCCGTGAGGCTCATCCATGGCACACACGGCCCCCTCGACGGGCAGGCCTGTCTCCTCACTGTGGTTTCCCGGCCTGGAGACCAGCCCTAGTGCCCCAGAGGCTCCTCCTGGGGCAACCTGCACGTCCACGCGTCTCCTGCTGCCCTTCCTCTCAGTGGGGAGTTTGGATGGCTGTTCCTTCCTGTGTCTGCACTTTTCTCGTTTCCCCGAAAATTAGAATAACGTCTGGGCAGGAGGCGCAGGCCCCGGCAGCAGAATTGAAGCAAGTCCCACGACGCACGGGTCCCAGGGTGCAGAGCCAGGCCCCAACTACATGGAGGGTTCTGAGGGGCCTCACTCTTGGGCCCCTGCAGGTCAGGGGGCTTGCTGCCCCCTGCAGCCTCAGAGGTTCCTGGAGGCCCTGTCCGGAGGTCCACCCCAGACATGAAGGGGGGAAGAGTCAACCTGAGGGCAAGGGACGGCCAAGGCCAGCCCTGCTGGCGACTGGAGGCTCTCGTCCCTCTCTCTGGTCCAAAGTCGACGCCTTCACAGCAGACGGATGCTCTCTGCATTGACGTCTCACAGGACGGGGCGAGATCTCTGCATTTCCACAGAGAAGAGGCAACTGGAATTATCGAGTAAGTCATGGGTTTTTAGGGAGCCATGCTGGACGAGGTGTGAACAGGTACCCTCAACCGCAGGGGAGCATTTCCACCTCGCTCCTTCGTCCTGCGCCTGTGTTTAACACAGACGGGGCAGCCGCCGGGGCCATTCTTGTAAGTGAGCCGTTTGTTCCGGCTCCACAGACGGTGCCCCGGCTGGCAGGGTGAGGTCCCGCCAGCCTCCCGAGGGAGCGGGTGACGCTCACAAAAGAGGAGGAAAGGGAGGCAGGGAGGAGGGCCACCTTTATTCATCTGTTCTAAGATTATTTCTGACCACAGACAGGGGGTTCAGGCTTGACTGCACTGACTGAACAGGAAGCCTCTGCCACTAGAGTGCAAGGACACACACACAGGCACACACGGATGCAAACATGCACATTCACATGCACACACGGATGCACACACATGCACATGCACACACTGATGCACGCACATGCACATGCACACGCACACACGGATGCACACACATTCACACAGACACACGGGGGCACATACTTTCACACGCACACACGGATGCACACACGTGCACACGCACACACGGATGCACACATTCACATGAACACATGGATGCACACATGCACATTCACACACGGATGCACACACATGCACATTCACATGCACACACGGATGCGCACACATTCACATTCACATGCACACACATACATTCACATGCACACAGAGGTGCACACACATTCGCACGCACACATGGATACACAGATGTGCATGCACACGCACACACATGCATTCACATGCATGTTCACACACATATGCACACACATGCATTCACATGCACACACAGATGCACTCATACAGATGCACACATGGATGCACATACATGCATATTCACATGGACACACGGATGCACTGCTCACATGCACACACATGCATTCACATGCACACAGAGATGCACACACATTCACACGCACACATGGATACACAGATGTGCATGCACAAGCACACATGCATTCACATGCATGTTCACACATATATGCACACACATGCATTCACATGTACATACATGCATATTCACATGGACATGCACGGATGCACTGCTCACATGCATTCACACATGTATGCATGTGCATGTACATTCACATGAACATGTGCGTACAGGCACACACTCACCCACTCATGCACCACACACGTGTATTCACATGTGTGCACACACATGTACATACACAAGGACACTCACACACCACACATGAGTATGCATGTGTACACACACCCACATGACTTGTCAGAACACGCCACGCTTTGCGCTTTAAAACGTGAGCCTGTGGACTGCACCCCAGCAGGGAGGAAGCCACTCCAGGCGGAAGCTTCGCATTTTGCAGAAGACTCCCTTGCGGGGGGGGGGGGGGTCTCCGTGCACCCTCCCTCTTGTCCCCACCCCCACTCTGCTCCCGGCTTTCAGGGAAGAAGGGGGACCCGCCTTGCCTGTTCTGCTGCTGAGGCTGTGAACCCCACATCATGGTCCTCAAGGGTGGCTGGGGGCTCGGGCCCCACACTCTCGGCTGCTCTTCACCCAAGATTCAGAGCCCCTGCCTGCTGCAGGAGGTGACACAGGTCAAGTCAAGGTGATGAGCATCCAAGGGGGCCAGCCACACCTCCTGCCTTCCTGGAGGACGAGCCGTGCATTTAAGAGGACAGATGTCAGACTGAGTGTTGTGACCACACACAGAGGATAAGGGGATAAGCTTTGTGTGCTCAGTATACCTCAATGAGCTGGAGGAAGAGACTTCGAAAGATTTGTAGGTGCTGCCTGACATGACCAGATGGGTTTGGACACTGGAAAAAGGAACAGATTAGTGATAGGACCTCTGTCATGGGCTGAGCTGTGTCCCTCAAGATCCATATGTTGAGGTCCTAACCCCCAGGACCCCAGAATGTGACTGTGTTTGGAGAAGAGATCTTTATAGAGGTGATAAAGGGGAAATGAGGTTACTAGGGTGGCCCTAATCCAAGGTGACTTACGTCCTTATAAGAAGAGGAGATCAGGACACAGACACACCCAGGGGGACGCCCATGTGGGGACACGGGGTAAGACGGCCATCTGCATGCTAAGGAGAGAGGCCTCAGGAGGAACCAGCCCTGCCCACACCTTGATCCGGGATTCCAGCCTCCAGGCTGTGAGAGGATGAATGTCTGTGGGTTAAGCTGCCCCATCTGGGGTGTTTTGTCAGGGCCGCCCCTAGCAAGCTAAGACAGCAGCCTTGGGAGTCGCCCTCCACTGGCAGGAGCCAGCACAGGCTACCAGAGGATGCGGGAAGGCTGGCGGAGTCAAGGTGGGGTACAGAGCAGCCGGGAACCTGCACTGCACCCAAGCTTCACTTGTCCTCGCCCATCCTCCCCTGTCCTCCCCGTCCTCCCCTGTCCTCCCCGTCCTCCGCTGTCCTCCCCATCCTCACCTGTCTTCCCCCGTCCTCACTCGTCCTCCCCCGTCCTCCCCCGTCCTCACCGATCCTCCCCTGTCCTCACCTGTCCTCCCCGTCCTCACCTGTCCTCCCCGTCCTCACCTGACCTCCCCTGTCCTCACCCATCCTCCCCTGTCCTCCCCGTCCTCCACTGTCCTCCCCGTCCTCCCCCATCCTCCCCTGTCCTCCCCTGTCCTCACCTGTCCTCCCCGTCCTCACCTGTCCTCCCCCATCCTCCCCTCTCCTCCCCTGTCCTCCCCTGTCCTCACCTGTCCTCCCCCGTCCTCACCTGTCCCCCCCGTCCTCCCCTCTCCTCCCCTGCCCTCCCCCGTCCTCACCTGTCCCCCCCGTCCTCCCCTGTCCTCACCTGTCCTCCCCCGTCCTCCCCTGTCCTCCCCTGTCCTCCCCTGTCCTCCCCCATCCTCCCCCGTCCTCCCCTGTCCTCCCCCGTCCTCACCTGTCCTCCCCCGTCCTCCCCCGTCCTCCCCTGTCCTCCCCCGTCCTCCCCTGTCCTCCCCCGTCCTCCCCCGTCCTCCCCCGTCCTCCCCCGTCCTCCCCTGTCCTCCCCCGTCCTCACCTGTCCTCCCCCGTCCTCCCCCGTCCTCCCCTGTCCTCCCCCGTCCTCACCTGTCCCCCCCGTCCTCCCCCGTCCTCCCCTGTCCTCCCCTCTCCTCCCCCGTCCTCCCCCGTCCTCCCCTGTCCTCCCCCATCCTCACCTGTCCTCCCCTGTCCTCCCCCGTCCTCCCCTGTCCTCCCCTCTCCTCCCCCGTCCTCCCCCGTCCTCCCCCGTCCTCCCCCGTCCTCCCCTGTCCTCCCCCGTCCTCACCTGTCCTCCCCTGTCCTCACCTGTCCTTGTCCATCTTCAAACACCCTCACAACCACCGCTGGCCTCAGGCACTGGACTTCATGCTCACATGCCCCGTCTCCCTAGACTGACCACAGTCCTGAGAGGTCAGTTCTCCAGTACGTTTGAATGTCGGTCAGTCCGACTGCAAAGCCGTCTCTCACCGTTCCTGAGCCTGGGTCTGAGCCCGGCGTCAGAGGAGGCTCCCAGCCGGCAGGGAGCTCAGAGAAGTGGAACGGCCTGAGGGCGGTGGGGCCTACCCAGCCACAAGAGCACGGAGAGCCGCCCCGAGAGAAGTTACAGACTGAGAATCCTTTCGTTGAAATTATTTTCAGGAACGCTGCTACAAAGGTTTAACCCCATGTGAACTTGTGGCTAGGATTCCATTAGGATTCTGTCATCTGGAGTGGGCAGGCCAGGGAACGAACTGCTTCCAAAGGAGGCTGGACAAATTGTGTGTCCGTGTGGGGTGTGGGTGTGGGGACGTGTTTGGGTTTGGGCGTGCGGGTGTGTCTGTGTGGGGGTGCGTTTGGGTTTGGGTGGGGGTTAGATGGCGCCGTGGGAAGAAGTGTGTGCACGTGTGTGCACATGTGAGTGTGCATACACACTGCACACTGCATGTGTTTAGGTGTCGTGGGAAGAGCACTGTCTGCCACGGGGGGACAGGATGCTGGTGTCGTGCTTTGGGGAGACAGTTTCTATGTCAATCCGGCTGAAACGGTGCTCCGGCTTAGACATCTCCCATCAGAGGCGCAAACAGGTAACGTTGGATGACATGAGTTTAATCAGTTCTGCTCATTTTCTCTGGTTGTAATGGCATTTTCTGTCCTAATGAAAGCACTGCGTCTGCTCACAGACCCCAACCCACCTCCCTGTTCTCCCTCCGCCGACGCTGGAGAGACCCGCGCGGCTCACGGAAGGTCAGACGCTCTTTCTCCTAACGAACCAAATAATTTATAAATGCCAACCGCAGGCATGTTTGTACTTATCATCTCTTAAAGGATTGGTCGAGTCTCAGATTTACATTTCTTTAGACAGGCATTTCCCTCTCTTTCCTGACCCGCATGGTATAAATTAAATAACAGCAATTGGCATTAAAATTCAATGACCATTTCTCACAATTTCTTAGGGTCAAGCTACATAGAAGACAGAGTCAGATAATGCGACAATTCCAGGGATGTCTGCACCGAAGTTGAAAAAGATCCCAGAAGTGTTTGCGATGATTAAATTGCAAGCGGCTCTGGGATTTGCGTCGGCAGCTTGCACGGCCCCAGGGGACTTAGACACTTGTGTTCACAGACACCCAGACACACATGTATGCACAGATACATGCATGCACAGACAAGCATGTACACATGTGTGCACACAGGCACACGTTCACAGATACGTGTACGTGCACATGTGCAGACACATGCACACACACACGCACATGCACAGAAACGCGCAAATCTTCAGGTCAGCAAGAACACTGCTGGACCGCGGTGCTCAGTCCCAGGTCTCATTCAGCGACATTCTGTAACCCGTGTGTCCTGTGTGGCGACAGGTACTGGAGAAATCCACTGAAAGATTGCTAACCTCCACCAGGTCCCTGGAGCCAGAGCAGAGGACCCCAGACGAAGCTGGGAAACGCCATCCCCCCCTCCGCAGCGAGGGACTGTGACCTGAAGTTGGCTCCCATCTACCATGTGTTCCGTAAATACTGAGTTTGATGGACGACTTCACCCACCTCAGAAGGAGAAATATTTACTGAATATTAAGGAAAACCAGAAGCTTCTAGAATCACAGCCTGGCCTCAGCCGGTGAGAGGGGCTGACCTCCCTCCCTGGAGCACAGTGGTGAGAAGACCACGCTCCTGTCTGCTACCCCCACTCACTGCTGTGGGGGGACTAGTGCTGGCCACTCCGCACCCCACGGGCCCGCACGGCCTCCCCTGTGCCCAGTCACCTCCCTCAGCCTCTCCCCTCCCCTCTCCATCTCTCCACGCCCGCCCCTCTGACGGAGGACTGGAGGCCGCAGCCTCCTGCAGCTTCCCCTGCCCGGGTGAGTCCGGTGCAGGGGTGGAGTAGGAGGCCCCGGGCTGGGCCGCGGCTCCCCTGATCCCGCTCTATCAGGAGCAAAGCTGCCCCCGTGGTCTCTTAGTGCTTTTCTGTCGCATGGGCCCCTGGAGGGGAGGGGACGGGGCTGGCAGGTACGCCCTTCTGTGCCAGCGGCAGAGCTGTGCTGGCCGTCTTGCTTGGCGGCCTCAGCCTCCTTGGAGGCCCCCCAGCGTCCTCTGCGGGAAGGAAGCCGGCCTGCTTCCTGACTGAGCAACTCAGGGAGGCCGGGAGGAGATGCCATCCTCAGGTGAAGACTCTTAACCCAAACCCTTTAATGAAACGAAGTGCCGCCACAAGGAAGGGGCCATGTGACACGCCAAGGACCATTTTCCAGACCTCCAGCAGGTCCCAGAGGGGCCCAGCACTGCCGACCTCCAGGGTCCGCGGCTGCCCAGCAGGGCATCTCTGGTGCTGTTTGCACAACAGCAGTGGGCCCTGGCCCTCCGTGGCCTCCATCCACTTTAATGAAGAAGGGATGGGGGACGTCTGTGACATGAACAGCACAGCACACGGCGAGTCAGTCTTTCCGAGATCCACGCGCCCCTCTGTTCACATCCTCACTGCCACCTGCATGACCCTCCCTCGGGGCCCGCTCTCCGGTCCCAGCCGTGGTGGCACCTGAGGGTGCAGTCCAGCACAGTCGGCCTGTGCGGACTCGGCTCCAGTCGTTGAGCTGAACCCAGAGACAGAGCGCTAACTCGCCTGTTCTCCAGACAGGCTCCCACGGAAGACAGGGGAGAACACTCTGACTTTCTGGTCGTTTCTCCCAAGGACCCACTGAACACTCGTTAAGAGGAGCGTGGTGTCAAATGAGCTGACAGGGAGCGGAGGGCAGCAGAGAGAGGATAGCCTGGCCTGGCAGTGTGAGTAAGGCAGAGCCAGGAAAACTCCCGTGAGGGCAGCTGGGGAGGGAGCCCGAGGTCACAGGTCTCGGGACACCCGCCTCTCCCTGGGCTTCTGTCCCCAGGTGGGGAGCAACTGGGGAAAGAGCTGGTTGGAGCTAAGCCGACAGCGAGTCTCCTGCAGATTTCTGGGGATGGGTGAGTTTTGACGCTCCCGCCAGGGGTGGGCGCAGATTCTCAGATCCCACTGTGCTGCAGAGGGGCCTCCAGACGTGCCCTCTGGCCCCTGCCCGCCCCATGCACGCTCCACTCCCCTCCGACACCTCCCTTTAGTCCCAGCCCGCCCTAAACGCCCAAACGTGGACACCTGCCGAGCTCTCCCTCGGAACACCACCAGCACCTGCGGGCAGTCCCGCGGCCAGTGAGGACCCTGGAGAGCCTCTTTGTCAGTGCTGTGTGTTGAGCTGCGTCCCTAAGTCCTAACCCCCAGGCCCTGAGAATGTGACTTATTTGGAAATAGGGTCTTTGAGGATGATCAACTTAAGATGAGGTCATTAGGGTGGGCCCTACTCCAATAGGACTGTGTCCTTAGAGCAAGGGGACGTTTGGACACAGAGAGACATGCACAGAGGGAAGATGGGGAGAAGACACAGGGAGAAGACGCCGTCCGTGAGCCGAGGGCGACCTGAAGCCACCAGAGGCCGGGAAAGAGGCCCGGAACAGATTCTCTCCAGAAGGAGCCAACCCTGCTCACCCCCTGACTTTGGAGGTCTGGGCTCCAGATCGTGAGAGGACAAATGTCTGATGTTTAAGCCAGCCGGTCTGTGGCCCCTGTTACGGCCGCCCCAGGTACCATTGGAGCCTGGGGTGGGCGCCTTTGTGTTTCCCCGTCTGCACACCTTCCTCCCGCTCTGGAGCTTGAGTTCCGTGAAGGGGCAAACCCCGCCCCGTTCACATCTGACCCCTCCTGGTCCTACAACAGGCCCAAGCATGCGCAGTCACGACTCAAAAATGGGGCATTAGAAATGAAACGCTGCGGCTCCCATGAGGATGATAAAGCTCGCAGTAAAGTCTGTGCTCACCCACGCGGGCACGGGGAGGCCACCCCCAAGCTGTCACTTCTAAGCAAATTCAAGAGATCTGTGACACGACAGGGTTGGGGCAACTGGGAATTCTGGGCCCCAGCTGATGCGACAGACAGCGAGCACGTGGAATGGAATCGGCCCAAAGGTAAAAATGTTTACATACTTAAGTCAGTCTTTTCTCCCATGACTTGAAAATGTGACATTAATCGCAGACACAAAAGATACTCAAGTACTTTGAAAATATATTACATCCTGCCTTACATTCTGTTATCTTTCTGCAGTTTATCATCGTAACATTTGTGGGGTGAGGACTATGTTTGTGTTTTGAAATTGCTCCCCGCTTATGCCAACACAACTCTGTGCAGGACCTGAGCATCAGACACCGTGTGCCTCACGTCTGTCATGGTCACAGCGTGCTGGCTGCTGTAACAAATGCCCCACATAGGTTTCCTCTGCGCTCACGTCAAGGTCCATGGGGGCCACTCCTGGGGGGAGATGAGCCCTGCCTAGCGTTCATGCGGCCTCCAGCCCCTTCTGTTCCGCTGGACGCTCTGCTTTGGCCGGGAGGGAGCGGGCAGGACTGTGTGGAGGGTTTGAGGAGCTGCGAGCGTCACCTACGCGGGCTCCACGGGCCACCAGCAGGGCTGCCAAGGGTGCAGCAGGAGCCCTCCACGCAGAGGGAAGCGGGTGTTGGCAGCACCGTGTTCTGTGCTGCGGTCGCCACAACTGCCCGGAGTTCAGGCATTGCAGCCACAACTGGACAGACGGCATCTCTGCTCTGCGTCCACTTGGTCCGTGTGTGCGCGTGAGCTCGATTCAGGTCCTGAAGCCTCAGCGGCCGACGCTCCAGAAGGTACTTCACGTCATCCAGCCCGGCCCACTCCCTCTTTCTCAGATTGTTTCTATTGTGTTTTTCTTAGGAAGTAAAATCTTGTGTTTCTCTACGTGCTCTTCCGCAGTCAATGTTTTCCAATTACGTTGCCTTATTTGTTTGAATCTATTTTTCTTTGAAATCTTAATAATTTTCTTCAGAAAAAGCTGCCATATCCAAATGCTTTCCAGGTATTTGGGATACTACGAGAAACAGACATATGGTGGTCCCAAAACTCTGGCAGCATCTTAATTCATCCCCTTGTGGAAGCTTGTGCTGGTGACACCAAGGTCGGGCATGCTGGCCTGTTCCCAGAGGGGTCACAGCACGACCTTGGGACCCCAGCTGCCTCGTCGCCCTATCGTTCTGTTCACCCTGATGTTTCACAGGCCACGTACGGTCAGGCGGGTTCAATGTGGGGGATTAATTTGTACAACGCTGACAGCAACTACATACACGCTCAGAAGACGCCGTCTGTTCCGTCAGGGTAACGGGTTTCTGTGACCGCAGGAGGCAGAGCATGGTCGCTCCATCGCAGGGCTCACATGGGAGCCTGGAAGGGATGTGAGTGCTCGTCTGTGATGGTTAAGGGGCTGCTGACCTCTCAGCCTCTGGGTGAGGTACGCTTCATTATTCTTTAAACTGTAGCTGACACAGAGTAGACCAAAAGACCTTATTTAATTTTCTTTCTATTTTTTCCTTTTTTTTTTTTTCTGGTCTCTCTCCCCTGGAGAACTTCAAGGTCCCCAGGGTGCACCCGGACCGGCAGCAACAATGCGTACCCCGAAGGCCCCTCGCCGGGAGGGTCCATTTTGCTCAGGACATTTGCTGTTTGATAGATCTCATCAAGGTAAACTGCTCAAAACACCAAGCCTTTATAATCCTCAACTTATCTTCAGGACAGAAGCCAGGGGTAATTGCTTGGCTTCGTGACAGTTTTCCAGACCCGTGCATTGCTATTACCAAATTACAGGCACCAAATGGACCTCAAAAGAAAACGTTTATTACAGCCCCAGTGCACAGCAGCATTAACCCGGCGCCGGGCCGTGCGGCCGGCGTTAACGGATTCGCGCGGCTGAACTTCACGGCCCTGGGGAGCTGCCGGCAGGCCGGGATCCCAGGGGCCGCAGAGCAAGGGCTTGCAAGCTCATCTCTCCGTGGTTTAAATTTTTGTATTTCTTTTTTGTCCTAACACCTTGATCCCGAAT
The DNA here is from genome assembly GCF_037783145.1 of Equus przewalskii. Classification (NCBI taxonomy): domain Eukaryota; kingdom Metazoa; phylum Chordata; class Mammalia; order Perissodactyla; family Equidae; genus Equus; species Equus przewalskii. Next base: position 45,635,204 of record NC_091859.1, read on the forward strand.
GTTCGTAAGGACCAAAGGGCGTGGGCAGGAGGAGAGTGATGCCCAGGACGGCTCCCGTTCGTAGGAGGCTCTTCCTGTGTTTGGAGGGGAACGAACAGACATTTGGGCCTTTACAAAAAGGACCTTGGTGGGGACTTTGAGGAGAGACTGGCTCAGACACTAGACCGTCTTCAACTGCGGGGGGAGGAGTGTTGGGAACCCCCAGGAGTGTGGGGCAGAGGCCAGGCAGCTGTGGGAATGTCCTCCAGGTGGGGAGCAAGGAGGCGGCCCTGGGGAGGCCAAGCTGGGGAGGTGAACGGCCACAGGCCTCAGGCGTTTGGGGCTAGTTATGAGATGAAACGGGCCTGAGGCTGAAGGAGGCTAAGGGATTTCCCTTCGGGGTCTCTGTGAAGCCAAGGAAAGTCCTCTTGGCTAAAGGCTTGCATGCTTACCAGTTGAGTCAGAGGAAAAGCAGGATTGCCACCAGCAGACCCCTGGGAGGGAAAGAGCTTCCAGAATAAAGAAACAGTGAGTCGGGGTGACCGGCACACACCAAGTGGACAACAAACTAATTTTCACAAGACTATCTCTGCTTGCAAGCAAGCAGATAAATCCCAAAAACCAAAGGAAAGTGAAATAATCTGAATACAGCTACCTGTGACCCCTTATTTTTGAGAATGCAGTGAAAGAAGGTTTTCTTAGCAGAAAGATAGTCACATTCAGACTCGTGACCAAAGCCCAGTGGGCCAGCGGCTCAGAAAACTGTGGAGGGCCCTCCCCTGCCCAGCGGGTGGGACAGGACGTGATGGCAGGAGGGTCAGGGACTGGAAGACCAGGAGGTCAGACGGCTGGACCTGCAATGAGCGAAGATGTAGGGGTGCCTGCTGAGTGCGGCCTCGTCTCCACAGCAGACGGGCCGGCTCTCCCCACTGCAGCTCGGGTTCCGGGTGCGTCCCGCTGAGACGGGGGACGAAGCAGGTGCAGGGATGCGGGGGGGTGGGGGGGCTCCAGGGCTGTGGAAGGTGCATCTCGGTGACATGGTGATCAAGCAAAGACGTGCGTGAGAAGAACGTTCACGATACGCTAAATGCTTAGGGAAAGCAGGAGGGAGATGTGGATTCAGGTCTGATTATAATGTAAGAGAGTTTAAAATCCCTTTGCAGACAAAATGCAGGAAATAATCTAAACTTGCAACAATAGTTTTCCCTCCATGCTTAGGTTCTATGGAATTTTACTTAATACACATCTATAAATTTTTCATTAAAAAATTATCCCTTAAGTCAGACAAAGACATTTACGTCTGGTGACAGGCCATAATTCAGTGTCCTTTTATAATTAAGTGTCATCAGAAATGACCACGTCTCCCACCACTCGCTGCCCCTTTTGTCAGAAGGTGAGAAGGGAGAATAGGACGGGAGCAAATTGGAAAAGATAACAGTCGAGAATGCGATAAAACTGTTGGAAGACATCAGCCCACAGGTTTCAGAAGTTCAGGAAACCTCAAAGTAGATTAATACGAAAAAAACCGATCTGCCTCCACTATAATGAAACTGCAAAAGAAACGAAAAAGAGCACGCCTCAGAAGCAGACAGAGAACAAGCACTCGCTGCCTCCAGTAAATTCTCTGTAAATCTTTCCAACTGAGCTCCTGGCTCAGGCTCTGCTTCTGGGAGACCCAACCTGACGTCCACCAGATGGGGACAAAACTTCGGTGTCAGGAGCCCCACCTGAGACAGTCGCTGGGCAGAGAGAAGCTTCCTGCTGTTGCCCGGTCAATCCCACAGCTCACACAGGGAAAGACCAAAGGCGTTTCCACAAACGTGAACAGTGAATACGAAGATGATGGGTTCTTGTCTGAAATATTAAAACAGGATGGTTACATCCTCAGACCAGCCAAAAACCATCAATATTCTCAAGGAGAGGCGAACAGCTGAATCAACGTGAAACCCTCAGACAGAGCTGGAATAGCTCTGTCGTGTGAGAAATGTAAATTTGATAAATATGGCTTTTAGATGAATATATCATTAGGCAAATTGACAATTAAGCCAATTAGTTTTAGGTGATTAGACACTAGTGATCTGATTTACTCCCCACAGGGGGTCAAAGCCAAGCTTGGAGGTCACCAAAGACCACAGCCAAGGAGGGACCTGACCGGAGGGTCACAGTCCGGCCAGAGGAGGAGAGGAGCAGGCCAGCCCCCGCAGCCTTCCTGGGTGGCCGAGCTGTCTTCAGACCCTGCGGTGATGCCACACAGAGAAGTCTGGACCAGCCATGTTGATCATGCTCCCTGCCTTCCACCCCTCCCCATGGCGTCATGCGGCTGGGCCACCTTGGGGACCCCAACATGGCAGGTCCTCAGAACATCACACCAGGTAGCCCCCAGGGCGAGGGGCAGACTAACCACACTCCATGAGGTGCCACCCTCTCAGGACTCACAGGCCAAAGCGAGCCATCCTCCGGGTGGCACACAGAACGAGGACACTGTCCCCTCTGGTCCTGCTCAGCGTGACTGGTTCAGTCTCTGGATGATTGAGAGTTGTTGGAGACGCCCGCAATCATCTTTTCTTCCTCCCCATCATCAGCTTCCGTGTTCTCCGGCTTCTGATAACCAAGTACCACAGACTTAAACAGCAGGAAGTTATCCTCTCACTGTCTGGAGGCTGGAAGTCTGAGATCAAGGCGTCGGCAGGGCTGGTTCCTCCTGAGGCCTCTCTCCTTGGCGTGTAGATGCCGTCTTCTCCCTGTGTCCTCACGTGGTCCTTCTGGTCTGTGTCCTAATCTCCTCCTCGTACAAGGACACCAGTCAGATTGGGTCAGGGCCACCCTAGTGACCTCAGTTTACCTTAATCGCCTCCCAAAGGCCCCATCTCCAGATGCAGTCACACTGAGGGGTGGGGCTTCAATATATGAACTTAGGGGCACACAATTCCATCCATAAGAGCTTCCCACACCTATTGTCCGCCCAGCCTCTGCCAAGGAAACCCTGAACCCTCTCGACGGCCAGGCCCGGCCTCCGATCCTGCGGCACGTGTAAGGAAGCTCAGCTCTGCCAAAGGTGAAACTCAGAAACGCAAAGGAAAACGGAGCTGTTGTGTACAAAATTCAGAAGCACGCCTCCCTCTTAATAGCACCCTGGCTAGCAATTTCCCACCATGTTTTCTCAGACGTAAACCCTCATTTGGAACAGATCCCACTCCCCACTGAGTGTTGAACAAACAGAGACAGCGAGCCCTGGAGACAAAGGAGATTATCTTGATGTCAACGGCAGCCGCAGTGGCGTCCGCTCCCTTCAAACGCATCTCCTCAAACGCTCACTGTTTCTCTGACCTTCATCCTCTTGTTGGCAGTTGGAAATGGATTGGATTGGAGGGAACTTCCCATTTTTAATTTGCTTGTAAGTTTCATGCCATTCTGCTGGTAAAATACGCTATTCCTAAAATAAAACCTACTGAAGCTGCGGTCTGTCTAAATCAGATGCAGAAAGAAGGCCTCTGGGTTTTGCAATACAGTAAAATGCAAATTGGGCCTCGTTTTTTGCAATCAAGCGACTGTTTCCCTCCTACCTTCCTCTGGGAGACAGGCCCGCCCGTCTGCGGGCTGTGCCCAGCCTGGGCCTGACCTGTGAGCTCAGACAAGGCCCAGTCTTTCTCTCGGACGTGGGTGGTCGGGCTGCGGTTTCTCCAGCTGCGGGGTGAGAAGCGCTGGGCCAGAGCGCAGGGCCAGGCGGGACTAAGGGAGGCGTCCTCCGAGCTCCAGGTGCCCTCGCTCCTGCTGCTCTGCCTCCCTCGTCAGAGAGGTGCGCTCCTCTGGTGTTTACGGGCCTCACGCTGCTTTTGCTGGAACAGGGAGCTTCCTGACGGGCCTCTGCTCGGCCGGGGGAATTCTCGCTTATTCAAGCATGGACGTTATATAAGTCATTACGTAAGCCGCCAGCTCATGTCCTGCAGAAAGTGCGTGCTGTCCCCAGGCTGCCTGCATTGTCACAGACGAGCCGAACCAGGGTCCAGGCTGCACGTAGAGGCGAGAGAGTTTGACCACCAGCCTACTGGTTGATGGACCCCACACTGCAGGTGACGAGCCAGCCCAGGAAGGTGGAGCCCGGTTTTCCTCTCTGCCTGCCAAGGAAGCCCGCTCCTCTGACCTGAGGGTGAGTGTGGCCAGAGGTCATCGGAGCAAAAAGTACCGTGGCCCCAGGACCACATCTGTCCTTGCACATCCGGACGTGCTTGGCCAGTGGCCGGTCCACAGGCCAGCTGCCTCTGCACTCATTCAGTGTCCTCCCCCAGGATGAAGAAGAGTGTCTCTTTTTATAGCAGATTTAGGGCACTCAGAAGGGTCTGTGGATGGCGACACCCCCACATCCCACTGCCCCACCGTGACCTCCTCTGCAACGTAGAGACCAGGGTCCTGGCTCAGGCCCCAGTGGGGGCCTCCCCAGCTCTCCTGTGTCATCTGGGTGATGGGGATCATGAACCTGCCTGTCCTGGAGCTTCTCAAGGTCATCCAGGTCACAGACTCTTGTGGGACTTTTAGAGGTCACCTGAGGAGGGTCAATTCAGCAACAGGGACCAGCAAAGCCAGCTGGGGACAGACAGAGATGCAGAGGTGGCTGCGGGAGGACAGGTCCGCGTTTCCATCGCAGCAGCATCAGCCCTGCAGGTGATCCAGGGGGGCAGGAACACATCAGGAACCGGGGTGGGAAGGAGAGGGAGAGCCAGCCTGAGGGCCGCTCGCAGGCCCCCGGGCTCCAAGGAAGGGCAAGGACTCCACGAGGGCCCAGAGCTTCGGACAGGCCTGTGCTGCCCTCCAGGGACTGGGGCTGGGGGTGGCCAACTGTCCCAATCTGCCTGGGCCACCCGCATGTGCTGCGCTGTCCGGGTGAGCAGGAGCAGGGAGGCCAGCTGCCCCAGCCCCAGAGCATCCCAAACACAGCGTCCTTGCTCTGCTCACTGCCTCGTGGAGCCCTGACATCGCCTCGCACTGGGGCTCCTTGGGCCCACCCTCCCCTTCCACCTCAAGCTGAACATTCCCCACCCTGCTCTTCATCCGAATTCCGATGTCTGTGGCCTCGACTGAGGCCTGATGCCACAGACACGCTCGATGTGCGCTGTCTGCCTCTGCAGGCCCCTCACACCGTCCACACGCCCCTCGGGCCTGCACGCCCCTGCTGCAGGTCACAATTGTCCCCACGCCTGTGGATTTGTGTCAGCCTCTTTAGGTAGATTTTAGGCTCCAGGAGGTCAGGGCCACCCTCAGTTTACTGCTGACTCACTAGCATGGGCAGGGTTCCTGGTGTGTAATATTACCTGTGGAACCCAGCCATGTCAACAATAAAGTGTGGGAAGGAGCTTATATGTCTAACAATGAAATGTGATATGGAATGTGATAGAGTCTCTAAAAACTGTTATTCTCAATGATTTCTAATGACTATGGCAAATGTCATTATAAAATGTCAGGTTGAATAAACGTGGCGTTCAGCCTGTGACAAACGTGTGACCCGCATGTACTTGAATCTCCATTTCCACGAAAAACAGAGGCCACGCTGAGCGACACCACAGACGGGCGCTGGCCCCGCCACGTCGCGCCCGCAGTATGAGAATGGCACCTGGCGCTGCTGGGTTTTTGCCCTGATTGTATAAACGCAGGGTTTTTTCTATATATGGTCTCAGGTGTTCTTCTCCAGAATTTTCCCCAGTTCCATTTTCCTTACGAAGAGGCTATAAAACTTTTATTGAAAGTGGTCTCCAAGGATCCGATTGGGTATAGGAACCTCAGGCCTCAGCATCTCCCACAACCGGAGGTTTAGGGTCAAGCCAGGAGCCCCACAGTAACGGGACCCTGAGTAAAGGGAGCCCACCCTCAGGGGGATGCCACAGGGGAGGCAGGGGGCAGAGGGAAAAGTGGCCGCCGCGGCTTTGCTGGGGAGAAGCTGAGATCCTGCTCCATGGGCGTCACAAGGAGGGCCCTGCTCAACGCGACGGAATTTTTAAAAAACGGGTGCAGTTGAACAATGACACCGTCCACTCAGAGGCCTCTGCTCTCCGTCCATGGCAGGCGTTCGCAGCATCAGATCCTGTAGGAGGGCAGCTGCCCTGGGCTGGAGACTGGACTAGACAGCTGTCTCCATTAGGGGTGCCCACAGCCTTGAAAACAAACAATTCTGACTCCTTCTCCCCAAAACAACAGGGGACATGTCAGTCAGCAATGTGTGTGACAAATCACCCCAAAACTTAGTGGCTTGAAACAACCATAGTTCGTTATTTCTCATGAATTGTGGTTTTCTGCTGGATCTTCTGCGGACCTGTCCTGGGCCTGCATGCGTGGCTGCGTTTGGCTGGGACCTGCGGCCAGCTCAGCCAGCTGGACCTCTCTCTCCGTGAGCCTTTCACTGTCAAGGAGGTTGGACCAGGCGTCTCTGTGTGACCTCTTCTGAGAGGGCAGGAGCAGAAGCCATAAATAAGGCCTCTTGAGGCCAAGACCCAGAACCACGCAACATTACTGCCACCACGCCCCCCGCCACATTTCTAGGGATCAGAGTGAGTGACGAGGCTAGCTGAGGTTGAAGGGTGGGGAGAAGACCCCAATTCTGGATGGGAGGAGCGGCAAAGGATTTGTGACCATATCTAATCTACCACAGAAAGTTAGCATCTCCCAAGACAGGAGGCTCAGAGGTCAGGGGGCGCCAGCGTCCCCCTCTGCTCTGATGCTCCAGGCAGGTCCCCCCGGCCTGATCGGAAGATGGTGGCAGCCGTTCCAGGCGTCACCCCAAGATCAAGGAGGGGCTGTGTCTTCTCAACACTGTCTCTGGGGAGAAGGACGTCCCCCAAATGCTCCTCGTGTCTCTTTGGTCAGGGATGGGCACGTGCCCACCTCTACCAGTCCCCAGGGAAGGGGGTCACTTGACCCACCAGGCTATCACTGCAAGGGGAGCGGTCAGCTTCCCTGGATGAAGTCAGGTCCCTGTGAGGGCAGGTCGGGAGGGAAACTCAGGGGGAGGCAACCATGGGCGGCACTCTGTGAACCTGGGCTGGAAGCTTCTTGACTCCCTCACCATCCAACCACTCCTAAGGTTGAGGCCATCCTCCCTCCGGGCCGAAAGCAAGGCCGGTGGGGACAGTGAGACTCTTACGGACGTTGGAATCTCCCAAACAAATGCGGCACATGTCAGAGAGAGAAGTTCTGGTTTTCCTACAAAGATCCCCATTTAGCTTCTAAGACTGTAAAATGTAATTTAATCTGACAGCCCCCACCGTCTCCAGCTCTCAGGAGGCCCCGGGGCCCCAGCCTGCCTTCTGGTATGTCTGTGATTGATGCTGAGCTGATTGTCTCCTGAGTCATGTTTCCACAACAGAGAGGAAGGTATCTGCAGTGTAGAGGCCCGTGCCGTTGTGGCTCAAGCCACTGCTTGTTAAACACACATCTTCAAGATTCCTGCAGCTACAACTCGGGAAGATAGAGCCCCCTCATCACAGAAAGGGACCTTCACGCAGCAAGAAAGTAAACTTAAGTAATGCAACCAGTAAGATTTGTTTTCAAATTCTGGGGTCAATAAACTCTGCAGATACGTTGTATCAAGGTTCACACACAAGCATGAAGATGGATGCAGATCCACGAAGAACTGAAAACACAGCCACACAGAGACTTGTGTGTGAATGTTCGCAGCAGCATTATTCGCTGTCACCAAAAAGTGGAAAACACACTGGTGAGCAACAACAGATGATGGATAAACAAACGTGGTCTGTCCAGACAGTGGAATATTACTCGGCAGTGAAAAGGAACGAAGACAGACACATGCTTCAACATGGATGAACCTTGAAAACATGAGGCTCAGGGAAATGAGCCAGACACAAAATGCCACAGAGTGTGTGATTCCGTTTATATGAAATGTCCAGGACACGGAACTTTATAGAAATAGGAAGTAGATTAGTGTTTTTCTTGAGCTGAGAAGGGAATCCTGGGGGAGTAATACCTGAAGTGAATGGGGTTCCTTCTGGGGGTGGTGAAAACGTTCTAAAATTGACCAGGTTTGTCCATATCTGTAAACATACCTGAAACCACTGACTTGTACACTTTGGATGGGTGCATTGTGCAGTCTGTGAACTATTTCCCAATAAAGCTGTTATTCACAAGCAAAGTTAGGATGCATCCCCCTTCCTAGTTACTATAGGATGGATATCATGCGTCCTCAGCGTCCACTGCTGCCCCTTTGCTCCCCGGAAGGTGCACCGGCCACTGCCCAGCGCTAAGGTTATCTCAGGGACAGCTGGTGGAGTCACCCTTGGATGCCCCTGTGATCTCCTCCAGGGTTGGGAACCCCTGGGTCTCAGCATCCCTTGCAGTGTCAGCCCGCGGTGGCCATGTGACTCCTGCCAGGGGCTCCCTGCTTATCTTCCCACTGGGACTCCTCTAGGGTCTCCAGGAGGACCAGACCCTGTCCTTGGAGTGGACAAATGAGGGAGCATTCCTGCCCGCGTCCCAGCGGCCTCTGCTTTGGGAAGACATCGAAGACCACGGGCAGGAGGCTCGGGGGAATGTGGCTGGAAGCAGCCCCTGGGATTTGCTCTGCCCTGGTCAGATGACGTCCCTTGCTGCCCACACCTGGGGGGTGTTTCTTCGGGAAATGCTGTGGCAGCTTTGTAGGGGATGGACTCCAGGGGACCCCTGTGTCTCTGCCTCCTGATGTCCTCACAGCGCAGCCACACTTACGGGGCGGGTCCTGTGACTTACACTGTCAACAGCATACAGCAGGAGCCATGGTTACTTGTGTGGTTGTGTGATTGTGTTACATGAACTGGAGCTTCCATCCCGTGCACACACACATACACACGTGCACACACACACACGTGCACACACACTCTCTCACTTTCTTCAGCTGGAGTTAGGAAAGCGAGGGTTCACGTTGGAGAATCCCATGTAGTAAGAAACTGAGGGTGGCCTCTGGGACCCGAGGGCAGCCTCTGACAACTGCCATTGAGAAACAGAGGCTGCAGTCCTACAGCCACAAGGAACTGAGTTCTGCCCACAGCTCGAGTCAGCAGAGATCAAACCCCCCCAGTCACACCTCAGAGGAGACTGCAGCCCTCAGCAGGGGGTCATCTGAGCCAAGTCAGGACTCCTACCTGCAGAGAGTGTGGGATGATGAGTGTGTGCTGCTTTAAGCCACTAACTTTGGGGTAACTTGTTATGCAGCAGTAGCTAACTGATCAAACCCTTGTGCAAGTTTGTTCAAATCTCACTTTTCTGGTGAAGCCCACTGGAACACCCAGTTTAATTCTGCTGAGTCCCGTTCCTCCTCCCCCTGCCCACCAAACCCCCGTGGCCCTTTCTTTGCACTGTGTTTAAGCACAAGTCCCCTTCTGAGTGACAGGCAATTGGTGCCTTAGGTTTGCTGTTCACTCCATCCCCTGGCTGGTCCACGAAGACGAGAATCTTCCCTCCTCCCACACGGATGTGACCCACGCGCCCAGCAGTGCCTGGACGCGACAGGTCCTCCAGCATCTCCTGGGAACGACGTCTCAGTTCTCCAGCAGCTCACCGTCTGCACAGGGAGAGCCAGTCCTTGAGCGGGAGGAGAGCCGCGGCTGAGCTGAGTGTCCACACCACACTCCTGGGCTCCCCTCGTCCAGTCCCATCCAGCAGCACAGGCTGGACACGTCCACGGGCTCAGGGCCGTGCTGCAGGCCCAGGACCCGCCTCCTCCCTCCCGGGTGACAGCACAGGTCACATCACATCTCCAGTGTGGCCAGGCCTGGCTCTGTCCCCACCCTGCCGTCAGGCAAGTGCGGCTGGGCTGGTCAGTGCCCCTCTGTCCATCGCTGCCTTCTCCTGCCGCAGAGTGGGCACTCGGTGGACGTGAAGGCCTTCCTCCTGATCGTCCATTTCAGCTGTTCGTGTCTTGAATCCATGTTTGTGTGGCTGTCATCTTCCAGTCACTGCTGGCTCTGAGCACGTTGCATTCTTCGCTGGCTTCACCCCAGACAGTTCTGGGGGGTGGGCGTCTGTCCCCATATTGTAATGAAAGCAAGCAGGTGAAGTGGGTCAGCACCGTGGAGCTCTCAGAGCTGGGATCCCATGAGGTTTAATGTCACTGCAGACACCAAGCTCTCAACTCTGCGTCCACCATGCTTCATAGCTGACGCCTTCTGTTTGCTTACCTTCCTGCGGTCGCTCCACACCCTGACCAGGACCTCCCACCTCCCTGTACAAACCTGGTGTCCAGTCCTGCCCCTGACCCCCTGTGACCATGAGCAAGTCCAGCAGCCCAGGGGTCTCTGAGCAAAGCTGCCCTCCCCACAGCCCTTGCTTTGTGTCTGGACCCCTCACAGGCGAGTTTCTGTAGACCCACCCCTCTGGCTGCATCCTCCGAGTGGATCCCTCTCAGGGTGCAGGGGCACAGCAGCCACTTTGGAGCACAGAGGTGACCTTTGCTCCCCACCGCCGACAGCACAGACTCAGCTCTCAGAGGCCTTGGGGAGCAGGGACGAGAGTTTGCTCATTCTCTGCTGCTCACCCTTCCTGCAAGCACCCGAGGCCTCTGCTTCTCGACGGACCCACCATAGCCAGGCAGCCAGCTCTGGGAGGCAGGGTCCTGGTGCTCATTCTGTCTCCATCTCTCTGTGTGTATCTCTCTCTGTGTCTCTCTGTCTCTGTCTGTCTGTCTTTGTCTCTGTCTCTATCTCTCTGCCTCTGTCTCTCTCTCTGTCTCTGTCTCTCTCTCTCTCTGTCTCTCTCTCAGTGCAGCGCCCTCCACCAGGGGAGCCTTTGCACTTCCCGTGGCCAGGAGCACAGGCAGACTCAGAGGAGGGATGCAGGGGGCAGGCTTGCTTTGGGGGCACCTGTTATATTTTCTGCTCTGTTCCCTGTACATGTCACTCTGGCACTGAGGGTCCTGGGACCGCCTCCCTGCTGGTGGAAGTCCACTATCCAGTCCCACAGCTGGAAAGAGCAGAGCTGACACTGTGCTCCGGCTGTCACCTCGGCCACAAAGGGCCTTTGCCGGGCCCAGTGCAGACATGGCAACATTGGCAAGGGTGGCGTTTCTTGAGATGTAAGTGAGGGGTCTCCAGGAGGGGGAGCCAGGGGCACCAGGGGGCACCCAGCCCCAGATGGCCCTCAGGGTGCTGCCATTGATGTTCATGGTGACAAAGGCATGAGGCTGTGACAGTGGGAGCCCCCTTTAGGCAGTGGACAGTGGAGCGCAGCTGACAGTGTCTGAGCGGTGACTCCATCGCACCAGATGCCACCAGCTCCTCTGGTGCACGTGGCCCTTCACGATTAAAGCCACAGGCTGCTGGCTCGCGTGCCACCGGGGAGGAAGAAAGAGACACAGTGGTCCTGGCTGTGTCCCCGATAAAAGTTAATGAATGCAGAGGAAGTGGGAGATGCTCGCTCCAGCTCAGAAGCCCACAGAGCCACATGCAGGGGGACCCACCCCCACCATGGCGCCTGTGCCCCTCAACTCCCTGCAGGCGGAGAGTGGGCGGCTCGGCCCAGGATGGGGTGAGAGGCCGTCCCTGCCCTCAGGAAGCTCGCAGAGCAGCAGGGCAGACAGGAAACCGGAAACGAGGCAGCGGGTCCAGAGAAACAGAGGGAAGCCAGGCCCCAGGCACTGAAGGGCCCCGGCCCCCGCTGTGGGGAGCCTGGGGGTGAGGGGCGCCCAAGTGGGTGCAGAGCCCAGGGGGTGAGGGGTGCCCAGCACAGGGACCAACGGAAGGAACGCACAGAAGCTTTGGGCCTCCAGCTGCCCATGGCCCCGGAGGCCGTCCTGTGCCCGTCCCTGTCACTGGAGACAGCATGCCCTCTGGCCTCCTGGTCGGGCTTTGGGTTCCAGCGGCTCCTTGGCTACCAGCCCGGCCTCTGCCCGTCCCGGCCCGTGCACGCCCTCGTCCTGGACAAATCCTGCACGTGCCCTTCAAACCTCCTTCAGCGCCGGACTCTCACAGCCTCCCTCGACACGTCCACTCGGATGCGTGGGGGGCGTCTCCAGTTCAAGGTGGCTAACGACCCCCGTCCACAGCCTAACCTGCCCAGCCCTGCCTGCCCGCCTCGTGAAATGCATTGTCACACTGGGGCGCTCCCCTCCCTTCCACGCTCATCCCTCCTGGTCCCATCACACCGCCCTTCCTTCTGCCTAGAGCTTTCTCCCAACGTCTCCCTGTGAATGCCTCCCCGTCCCCATGGGGGTCTCAGCCCTGCTCATCTCAGAGACGCCTGCCTGACTCTCAGCACAGCAGCCCACCCTCCTCCCAGGCCACCCCATGACTTTATTATGGTGCTTGTATCAGCCAGTGATCGCTGGATAAGAAACCACCCTAGACTAAGCTGCTGGCGATGACCACTGAGCCACACAGCTGCCCACCGGGGCCAGGTCCAGGCGGAGGCTCTTCTGCCCCAGGACGGGCTTGTTCACCATCAGCAAGCGGTCTGGGGCCACCAGGACGGCAGCCGGGACCCAGAGGATAATGACAGGGCGCTTCCCTGCAGGCTGTGTCACCCAGGTGTCCTCTGTGAGTCCGCGAGTGTGCAGCACCAGGGCAGGGAAACAGAAAGATGGAAGTCACCTGCTACCAACGACCCTGACCCACCCTGGACCACAAGTCTGAGAAGCCAGCCCGCCACTAGCGTCCCCGAGACCTCCGCTGAGCCTCGGGGTTCCTGGCCCAGGCACCAGATGAAAGAGAGATTCTCCTGGTTCAGCTGGAACATTCTAACACGTCCCATGGAGGTGCTGGTCTTCAGACGTTGGTTCAAACCCCGAGTCACTTCGGTTAACTGCTTCTGGTTGACTGGCCGCTGGACGAGAGAACTCCTGAACCCAAAACCCGCCACTGTCCCTGAGGCTGTGGGTGGAAAGCAAGCCAAGTCTGTCAGCAAGCTGGCCTTGGCCTTCCCTGACCCTGAGCCCCGGAGTAGTGGGGTCCCCGCCCGTCTCCGGAGGGCCCAGGCTCGGGCCTTGCCAGTTCCGCTGTCTGAAAGGCGGGAAGTCCAGTCTGCAGCCCTGTCGCTGGGGAGCCAGGCGCCCGGCCGCGTTCCTCCCAGAGGGATTCTGCCCCGCGAGAGTTTGGGACCATCTCGAGAAACAGGACTGTGTCGGCACACGCAGGGGGTCAGGGCAGGGGCGGGGGTCCCACCTCAGATCACGTGAGCCACCAGGACGCCCAAGAAACTCGGGTGCATTCCCAGGAGAAGACAGTCAAGCAAGACCTCGTCAAGAGCTGGTGAAGAAGAAAAACCAACAGATGGTAGCTTTCCTAAAACAAACACAAATTGGTCATTCTCTGGCCTTCAACAAAGCAAAGTTTATTTCTCTGTCTGAAATAAGAAAAATAGGAAAATTATTAAGATCCAAAAGGACCTCTCATTTTGGAGCTTGTTGTAGGTTCCGTTTGAATTTGAGCCATTTCAGGGGGAAACCTCACACTGTTGGTGCTTATGACGCGTGCCGTGCAGTTCACGGTCTAGACTGGAGGCCAAAGGCCAGTGCCAGCCCAGGGAGGGCACCACGTGCTTCCCACACGAGAGTCCAGCTCGTCCAGCCCTGAGTGTGCACTCTGTGCAGAGACCTGGCCTGCGTGCCCGCACCCCGCACGGCTCTCCCCAGCACACGATGGAGCACATTTGGGTGGACAGGCGTTCAGCAAGGGCCCTGCTTAGCTGGGGCACAGTCTGCAGATGGCCAGCACACGTCAGGCCCAAGGAGTGGGGAGGTGACCCCTGTGTTGACCACTAGATGCAGAGGACAGCACCTCAGGCCCTGTTACAGGTTGAATTGTGTCCTTGAAGATTACATGATCATATTTGGAAATAGGGTCGTTGCAGATATAATTAGTAAGATGAGGTCATCCTGGAGTGGGGTGGGCTCCTAACCCCATACGACTGGTGTCCTTATCAAAAGGGGAAATTTGGACACAGAGACCGACAAGGGGAAGATGAAGACGGGGATGGGGGCGACACTCCCACACGCCAAGGAGGGAAGTCTAGGCAGATGCTCCCTCACGGCCCTCGGAGACACCAGCCCTGCCACCGCCTTGACCCCAGACGTGCAGCCTCCAGGACTGGGAGGCGACAGATTTCTGTTGTTTATCTCCCAGTCTGTGGCGCTTTGTTGTGGCGGCCCCAGGAGACTGATCCAGACACGTTCATGGCCATCAGGATGGGCGTCCGGTGTGACCAGGACCGTCCACCCTCCCGTCAGCCTCCAGCCCATGCGCTGTAATAAAATAAAGTTATGGAGGAGCAGTCCCTCCAGGAGAGCGGGCAGCTCATCACAGCCCCCTGGCCTGGCGGCCCCGGGCACAGCACACCCAGAGCGGGCAGCTCATCACGGGCCCCGCAGGACAGGCCTACTGCAGGGTCGCGCTCCTGACCTAATTGTGGGGGCCTCGGTTTGTTTCATCGTGTCTCTCCTTCAGGTGAGGCAGACCAGCTGGGCCTGAGAGTAACTCAGAACCAGCCCCTCTGTCCCCCCCAGGCTCAGCCCAAATCCGCACAGTGGCACCCACCTTCCTCTCTCTCCCTCCGTCGGACTCCAAACCTGGACCACCCAACTTTATACGTTTCAAGTCTTTCTCTTGCCCTATACGCTGGCTAGCACTTCTAGGAGAATGCCGAACGGAAGTGGTGAAAGCAGAAATCCTGGCTTTCTCCCCAATCTTAAAGGAAAAGTGTTCAGTGTTTGACATTAAGATACTGGCTGGAGGTTTCCCCAGCTGCCCTTTATTGGATTTAGAAAATTCTCTACTATTCCCACCTTTTTGAGTTTTTATCATGATTGGGGCCAATTGCTTTTTTCTGCATCTATTAAGGTCATCATATTTTTTTTCTCCTTTATTTTGTTAATATGGCGAACGACACATTGATTTTGAATGTTAACGGAAGCTCACCTTCCTGAGCTAAACTCCACCTGGTCACAGCGTAACGTTGCGGGTGCGGCTGGATCTGAGCCGTTTCTGTCTTACAAAGCGTTTCTGCGTCTCTGTCCTAAGAGGTCCTGGTCTCCAGTTTGCTCTTCTGGTTAACTCCTTCTCGTGTTTTGGGCTCGGTTACACTGGCCTCACAATGAGGATGGAAGTGTTCCCTTTGTTTCCTGAAAGAGGTCGTATACTCTGACGCTATTCCTTCCTTAAATATTTGATAGAACTCTCCAGGAAAGACGTCCAGACTGGATTTTTCTTTCTGGGTAGATTTTTCTTTGTTTCTTTGACTTTTACAAGGTCTGTTTCTTTCATCAATATGGAGCTATTTAAATTTTCTATTTGTTTCTTGTAAGAAGATCAGCTCGGCTGGAGCAGAGCCAGCGAGATAGAGGACAGTGCCAGATGACATCGGCAGTGGAGCCGGGAGACTCGAGCGGGGGACGGGTCTCCAGGAAATTTCTTGATTCAAATGACACCAAATTTGGGGACAGAAAAATTTGCCGTGGCTGAAATGCCTACCTTGATATTAATTCTCCGTCTACAACTTAATCTAAAGACGTGGATTGAGAGGCTGGAACACTGTTGGCCCTGGGCTGCCGCCTTGAGCTGTGATACTTCAGCCTGGAGCAGAAGTTTTAGAGCTGCATTATAAAGTCTTTAAAAATAGTGTTTCTCGTAGACGTGCTTGATGACAGCTACAAAATCTGTACCAGCATAATTACGCTGCAGAGACTCGTGGGGAGGGCATTTTAAAGTCAGGAAGCAATTATTTTCTATGTTGCTATTTTCATTTCTCTTTAAATAAATGTTTACGTATCTTAGAAAGCCAGTTCCCATGCAGATGGTCACACTTTTAACTGCAGAAGATACACCACAGAAATCAGGACACAGACACCAGGCCAGGTGACTGCTGGTCAGGACATGGTGCTCTGACCCTGCTAGGCGCTCACCCTGTCTGACGTAGCGTCCGCTGTGCCGTCGACGGTGCCTCTGTGCTCAGGAAAGCCGTACATTTCAGGGATGACATGTCCATAATGGGGAAGCGAGCTGTTAAAAGGTGTGCCTGGACCCAGCCAGGGGGACTAAATGCCGTCTCAACATCCTGTAAGAACTGAAAATGACTTTAATCTGATCACAAACGGAATTTGATGTTTATTGAGTCACATTAGTGTGGAATTGGGAGCCCATTATCACTGTTAGTTTTGCAAAGTATTTATATCTCTCTTCTGTGGCCCCTACAGGTATCCGCGTTCCTCAAGGAGACCTGTTTCCTACTGTCCAAAATATACACTCCTGGCCTCATTGTCATCATTATATCACCACCATCTCCATCATCACCATTATCACTATCACTGTCACCATTGTTACTGCCATCATCATCATCATCACCATGATCTCCACCACCATCTCCATCACCACCATCTCCATCACCACCATCTCCATCATCACCATCTCCATCACCACCATCTCCATCACCACCATCTCCATCACCACCATCTCCATCACCACCATCTCCATCACCACCATCTCCATCACCACCGTCTCCATCACCACCGTCTCCATCATCACCATGTCCATCATCACCATGTCCATCACCACCGTCTCCATCACCACCGTCTCCATCACCACCGTCTCCATCATCACCGTCTCCATCACCACCGTCTCCATCACCACCGTCTCCATCACCACCGTCACCATAACCACCGTCTCCATCATCACCGTCTCCATCACCACCGTCTCCATCACCACCGTCTCCATCATCACCATCACCATCACCACCATCTCCATCATCACCATCTCCATCATCACCATCTCCATCACCACCATCACCATAACCACTGTCCATCGCATGATCTCCACCCTCACCACCACTACAATCACCATAGACTGTCATCACCAACAAAGCCCTCACCACCGTCCTCCTCATCACCGTCACACGGCAGTGACAGCAACGTTGGCTCACCTTATTGGAGATCTTGCTAGGTGCTTTCTCACAAGACATCGTTAGCCTGCACGCAGGCATAGTTATGATGGTGGAGAATGAGGATTAATAGGAAAACCTGCTGTTACTGAGGTCCCTGGTACACACTGGCTCACTTATGAAGCTTTTGTCACCATGAGTCTCTCAAGCCTGGGGGTCCTCGGAAGCTGAAATTGTGAAAGAAACCAAGTTTGTCTTCTGCCAGTTTTTCTCTCATTTAGAGCACACGCCATTCCCGACTGTCCACTGATTTATTCACAAACACTGGCTGAGCCATTGCTAAGCGCCAGTGACAGTCTAAGCAGCCCCTGCCTCGAGCCTCCACCCACCTGGCCAGGAGCTCCTAAAGCAAAAGTTTCAAGCCGCAGGCATCCTGAGGCCCAGCCAAACTCAAGCCGAAGCCGAAAGCAGGTCTGTGGGCGCTCGGGGACGGGAAGTCTCCCGCAGAGCGAGGTCCAGCTCACAGGACTAACACACCCCTATCTGGGTGCCGGCTCCCAGCAAGACCTCCATGCAGCTCCCTCGGGGTCTCAGTAACCTGGCAGAGACTCCTCCACCCGCCATCTCTCCCAGTCGATCCACAGGTTTACAGGGCCCCTGAGATCAACGTGCGTGCCAGGCTGTGCGGGAGAGAGAGGAGGAAAATGCAGAGTGCAGTCCTGGCCTGAGGGCTTCATGATTTGGTTGGTGAAACACGACCTGCCTGCAGGAAAATTTGGAGACCACAGAGAGCAGTGTGACAGAAGCCATCGGGAGCGTGAAATCCCGCCGGGCAGCAGCAGCACTCGTGGGCCCCACTCTGTGTAGGCTTCCGTGTACTTCCACCCTGATACAGGGGCACCGCCCTCCTCTGAAAGTCCAGTCCCCCGCTGTTTGTCACCACTCCCCACACTGGCCACACTGAGCTCTCCTCCCCCGCAACACTCAGTGACCCAAGGTTTTTAACGCTAGGCTGGGTCTGCAACACAGCGACAGCGACGGGAGCACGTCGCACACAGAGGCGTCAGGCTGGGCCCTGATGCCCCCAAACCTGTCTCTCAGCATCCTTGTGGACAAGAGGGCCAGTTCCGGCCAACAGCCTGTGGTGGACACAGTGGGGTCCCTGCCCGTGGAAGCGTGAAGGAGCCGTGGAACCACCTTGCATGCTTCCCTTGCTGTTGGGCAGTGAGGGCCTGTGTCGACGCACAGGAAGCAGGACAAGGGCACAGCACAGGGGGCAGTGGCCCCGGGCGGCCCCTCCACAGCAGACCCCCTGTGAGCAAGAAGACAGCACGCGCTGTGGAGCCCCCGCGTCCAAGGAGCCGGTGCCCATTCCGGCCGCGCTAGCCATGTAACCAGGCTGTGGCTGGCTCTGGATGGGAGGCTCCCAGTGGCCGCTGCTCCAGGCAGGATGGGGTGCCGTGGCCTCTCTCCCAGTCCCTCCAGAGGGAGCCTGGGGTGTTTCCCTCCTCGGGGTCCAGGTGGAGAGGCTGAGATGATTCCTGGGGCTGAGCTTCCGGGCCAGCTTCCCAGGGCCCGCTCCTGTTTGTAGACCCACCTAGAAGATGAATTTCCAAGGAGGCCCCGACCCATCCTCAGAAGTGTGGGCTCACCTTTCCAGCCTCTAAAAGACGACTGGAGAAGACAAGTCAGAAACGCCCACGTCACCATTGGATACGGGCCAGTGAAGGTGTGTTGGGCGCCAGCTCTGAGAGAGGCATGTGGCTGGCTGGAGACCATGCAGGGAGCTCCGGAGGGGCCAGGCCAGCTCTCGGAAGCCACGTCTCCCACACTCCCGAGCCCGGTGGCCCTCACTGAGAGACAGCTGAGAGGCCTCTGGGGCCGTAGAGTGGGGACCACGGGTGACTCAGGAGTGCTGCCTGGGCTGACGGAGCCGCCTTGTCAAACATGGTTTTGGAGGGAGTGGCGAACCCTGCACGGGGCTCCGTCTGCCCCCAGTCCCCCACAGTCAGCAGCACTGTTCCCTGTGTGCTGTGGCCCAGCCCACCACGGCCAGAGGCTCCCAGGGCAGGCCCAGGCCCAGCCCGAAGTCCAGGCCCAGAGGCCCGACCCACACAGGCACCCACATGAGATCGGCTGAGCTGCAAGCCAGCTGCCGGAAGCGCCTCCCGGCGTCTACCCCACGCCCTCCGGGGAGCCAGGGTCCCTAGAAGGAGAAAAGTTTCTGAGCTCAAAGCACTGTTGACCTCAGGGTGGGTCGTATCCCGTGTGGCTTTCCCCTGAGACTAACCCAGCAGACACTCATTAGGTGCCCACTGTGTACCAGGTGCAGCATCCTCAAATCCAGGACAGAGCTGACCGCCTGGACGGGCACAGGCAGGTTCAGTTGACCCCTGGTGGGGTCACGGGGCTGGGCCAGTGTCTTCCCTTTCTCCTCTGGAGCAGAGTCACAGGAGAGAGGTCGGGAAATAATCATTAAATTCGCTGGATTGAGGTTTCCTTCTCCTGTCGCCACCAGGTCCCCTAGAATGTCTGAGTGAGTCCAACATAGGAACGGCCAAGGTGAGTTTCTTCCTTCTTTTTTACGGACTACTTTCCCCTTTGATTGAAGCACTAAGAAATTATTTAATGTTTCAATTAAAAAAAGGCTCCTGAGGCCCAAAATGAGGCGTGATGAACTCATAAAGTGGGGTCATCGAGAAGCAGCCCTCGGCTCCGTCTGTGCAGAGAAACGTGGGAGCAAGCGGCACAGCCAGGATGTCCTGTGATGAAGTGGCCTCATGTCCGTCCTGGAGACGGCAGCTACAGGTTTGGGCTGCCTTGTTCACTCGCATGCCCGGTGCCCGCCAGGCGGTGGGCCTGTGGGTCTGAGGCTGGGTGGGGGAGGCCATCCGGGCCGGGGTGGAAAGGCCAAGTTCATGAGACCCTCCAGCTGTGTCACAGGAGGAGACTCATTCTCAGGGGCCCTGGGTCCACTGTGAGCACCTGAGCTGCAGGGCTCGACTTTTTGACGTGAGGTTGTGTCAGCAGCATGCACAAGGTGATTGCTGCACCCCGTTTCTTTCCCTCCGATAGGAGCCCAGTCCTGTAGGGGCTCCCACAACCCCACATCACACTAGTCACCTGCAGAGCTGTCCCTGCTGGACAGTAACCCCACCCAGGTCACTGTGGGCATCAAGCAGACACTTTAAACCAGGTGGTGAGACTTCTGAACTCTCCAGCCAGTTCTTTGTGGCCCAGTGTGGAGCTGCAGGGAGAACAGAGCTCCCCAGGCAAACTGGTGTGGGGAGGGGCCGTCTGGCAGCACAGAGACCTGAGCTGGGACTCAGGGTCCTGACAACCTGGATAGGAATGTCAGCCCCACCACGCGGCAGCTCCGAGAGCTGGGCAGGTGAGTTACTGCCGCACATCTCAGTTTCCTTACGGGTAAGGTGCAGGCAATAATGGATCTACTTCACAGAGCTGTTTATGTGAGGCGCAAACACCCTCGGACCAGGAGCGTCGCGTACTTAGGCCTACACTGGCCACCTGGTTCCATCATGAGGAATAAATGCATTGTGACACAACACCACAGGCATGATCCATGAGGGAAGTAATTGATAAGCTGGGCTTCTTTAAAGTTGAAAAGTTCAGCTCTACAGAAGACATTGTCAGGAGAATGAGAAGACAAGCCACAGACGAGGAGAAAATATTTCCAAAAGACATATCTGAGAAAGAACTGTTATTCAAAATATACAAAGAACTTTTAAAACTCATCAATATGAAAAGAAATAACCTGATTACAAAATGGGACAAAGACCTGAACAGACTCCTCACCAAAGAAGATAGACAGACGGCAAATAAGCATAAGAAAAGATGCTCCACATCCCACATCACAGGGAGACGCAGATTAAAACTGAGATGCCACCACACACCTGTTAGAACAGACGAAGTCTGGATGCTGACAACTGCAGACGCTGGCAAGGACGTGGGGCAACAGGAGCTCGCTCGTTGCTGGTGGGGATGCAAACGGCACGGCCACTCTGGAAGACAGCTGGGTGGTTTCCTACAAAGCTAAACACACTCCTACCACCTAGTCCGGCAGTCTAGGAATGTGCCTCAGTGTTCACTCAGAGGGGCTGAAAACTTGTCTCCACACAAGTCTTGCACGCGGGTGTTTCACCAACTTTATTCATATTCGCCAAAACCTGGAAGCAACCAAGACGTCTTTCAGTAGGTGAAAGGATAAATAACTGTGGTCCATCCAGAAAATGGAATATTATTCAGTGCTAAAAAGAAATGAGCTATCAAAGCATAGAAAGACACGGAGGAGGGGCTGGCCCGGTGGTGTGGTGATTAAGTTCGTGAGCTCTGTTTCAGCAGCCCGGGCTTCCCAGGTTCCGATCTCAGGCACGGACGTCCGCTACACACCACTCATCAAGCCATGCTGCAGCAGCGTCCCCCATACAAAATAGAGGAAGATTGGCATAGATGTTAGCTCAGGACCAATCTTCCTCACTAAAAAAAAAAAGACATGGAGGAAACAAATGCATATTACCAAGAAGCCAGTCTAGAAAGGCTACATCCTGTACGATCCCAACTATATGACTTTCTGGAAAAGGCAAAACCATCAAGACAGCAGAAGGATCAGTGTAGCCATAATCCTGCTTGAATTCCTCCTGCAACATTAGAAAACTCTAAATGCCTCGCCATGACCTTCAGGCCCTGTGGGATGCGGTCTCCTCGCTTCTCAGATCGTGGATGTCACCCCCAGCTGGCGGCCTGCGGACTCTGGACGTGCAGGCTCTTACTCTTCTGCCTCCCTCGGATGTGCTGTGGGTTTCCCTTCAGCTCTGTGTCGCTAACCTGAGACCCCTCCCTTGGCCACCCTGTTCCAAATAGCATTTGGCCACACTGCGCCCTCCTGCTCGATCAGAGCTCGGGGCTGACGCCATCGCTGCCCGTGGGGTGCATCTGCTGCCCTGCTGTCTCCCTGCTGGAGGACTGACACTGCCGATTGCTCTCTGCTGAATCCCCACCATCTGGAACAGTGCCCAGCACGTGGGAGGTGCTCAAAACCTATTTACTGGGGAGTGAGGGATGAGAAGATGACTCAGCATCACCACAGGGCGGGGGCCAAGGGAGGGGACTCGGGCCCGTCCCCTTGACAGCCAGACGGCTCTGCCTTCGTCTGGTTTTATGCTGGGCTCCTTCATGCTCTTCCCCTTCAGAACGGCTCCGTTGCTAATGATAAAAGGCAGAAACCAGCTCTGCTTGACCAGCCAGCGTTGTCGACACGCCCTCGTGGTGTTCGTCAGATGGGCCCTTCCCTCCGTTCAGACTGCCCTTCCTCTAAGGAAACTCAGGACCACTCCCAGACTGGCCCGAAGGTTGCCCCTCTGCCTCCTGTCCGTCTCCTGGACAGTCCAGGACCACACGCTCACAGATATTTCTTCCTAATCAGGGCGTGGCCCAAAACACAGCCAGGGACAGCTTTCAGTGGCTCCCAGTCACATACAGTGTCACGTCCACACTCCAACCACAGGCCCCCAGACCTTCCTGACTTAACCTCCAGCTGATCCTTCCGTTCCCCGACCCTCTCCTCAGGGCCCCACAGCTCCACCCACTTCCACAAGTACAGCAGGTGCATCTGTCCAGGGGACGGCGGGCCTGCTCTTTCCCCGTCGGCCCCCAAGCCTAGCCCTTCGATGGCCATCACTGCGGGAAGCCCTTCCCGGCTCCATCCCACGTGTGCCCATCATCCAAGCGCCACCTTCTCGCCGGCTCGTGGCTCTGAGCCTGGCCTTCCCAAACAGTCTGAGAAAACGATCCCTTACAGTTCACCTCTTTAAGGATCTTCAGTGTCTGACACAAGCTCCCGTTCCTTCCTTGGTCCTTAGTGATGTCAGAGGAAAAACAACTCCCCGGTTTATGTCCTTCGACCAGGCTGCCCAGCGGCCACCCCACAATTGCACCCCACGGGCCCACAGGGACATCAGCGCAGATCCCCGATACCCAGGTTCCCTCCACACTTGCTTTTCGCCCAGGGACCACGAAGAGCTGAGGAATCGCCCAGAGCCTCCCGTTTCTGTGACGGGACCACAAGTCATCTTCGAGCTTCCCTTTCTGTTGGCCAAATCCGGTTGGTCTCCAGGTCCTGCTGTATCCATTTCCTAAATGCTTGGTCCACAACTTTCCATATCCAGGCTGCAACCTGGTCACGTCCCCAGCGTCACTTCCTCGTTTGGGACAGCAGCACCCTGTAAGGGTGCTCCCTCACCCGCTGCTGTCAGCCTGCCAGCCAGCCCAGAGCTGGTGTGTCTCTGCGCCTCCTTCCTGTTGCCCCTCGTAGGACAGAAGCCATCCCTGACCGTGCAGAGCCAGCCCAGCACGTGCAGCCTCAGGCCAGCGCCAGGCCCTGCATCGCAGCCCTGTCACGAGTCATCAGCAGTTTCCAGCTGGGATGTTGGTGCGACACCCCACAGACGGAACCCTGAAGAGTGGAAGGACGAGCGACCGGGACGGAGTCTCAACAAACAGGAGGCTTTGCACGAACTCAGCTCCTCCCGAGCCCTGTGACTCTGCCCTTCTCAAGGAATTCACCCCCGCGGGCCTGTGACCCTCCTCCGCACCGTCTGGTCGGTGCCATCTGCTTCCTTGCGAATCTGCTGCGAGGGCTCCGATTATCCCCACATCAGCTTCTCCGCAGACACGACCGAGCCCCGGGGCAAACTTCCTCCGAGTGACTTTGAGGCGAGGTCACCGACAACGCAAGGGCTTGTCCTGGATGCTGAGGACCCCACCTCAGCCGAGTGCTCCTCAAACTCTCCCGGAACCGCTTTCTTTCTCTTCAGGGGGCCTGTGGCCTCGGGCGTCCAGCTTGGAAGCAGCCGCACCTTCCTGCCCGTGACCTCAGGCTGCAGCTCAGGGTTAAGCATCTCACCTGCCCCTCCCAAGAGGAAACCATTCCAGGATGCTCCCCTCTTTTCCACACCGTGATGCCGAGTAGAGCCCTTTTAACCGTGAGGGCCCGTGCTCTGCAGCCAGTGGTGCCTTTCCGCTAAAGCCAGACTCCTCGGGGGTTTCGACTCCTCGTGTGCTGAGCCCCTGGCCCTTGCACACACAGTCCCTGTGCCAGCCCTGCCACGGACCCTCCATCCACCATCCACCCTGCCCAGGTCCCCGGTCTCTTTGCTCAATGCCGCCGTCCTTCCCTGGAATGTGAATCCAGCTTTGCCCCCAGGTTTCCCTCCGTGACCCTCCAGCATTTACTTGCTCCCACTGACAAGCGTACGTGGGGGTTGTGGTAAGAGACTCAACCGGGCTGCAGGGAGCAGCAGCCCCAGCAGCCACGTGTCACACCCGCATGGACCGGTCCCTTAAAGTCAGCGGTCACTGAGGACCCCAAATAGCACACACCCCGTCGTCCCTAGCGAGGTGCAGGGTCCCCAGCGGGGTTCACTGGATGCGTGCGCTTCATCATTCATTCCAGGTTCTGATCAGCAAGTGTGCAGAGCTGGGCAGAGCCGGTATCAGGCCAAGAGTCACAGACGGGCTGGCCACCTCCCCCTGGGACCTGATTCACGGGTGACCCTCAGGAGACCTGAGCAAGTCTCCAAATTTCTCTGAGCCCAGTGCCTCCCCCACGAAGTGATGCACTCATCTCTGCCCACGTCATAGGCTCATTGTGAACCCAAGGAGGCCGCGATGGAAACACACGCACTAAGCAGTGAAGACACACACACACACACACACACAGAGCTCTTTTTTATTGTCACAATCACCATTATAACTTGAGTGATTACAAGTCCAGAGTCTTGGGTCCCTTAGGGATTCTGAATATGCTGAAACCCACCAGAACCCCTGTTTTCTCCCAGAGAGACGCTTGGTTTGTCACGGCTCATGCTCTTATCCGTAGAAGGGGTTGAAATGAAATCCAAAGCTGGTCCACGGCTGGAGAAGCAGAGAGCTCTGCCAACGGCTGCAGCATCTACGGCCGACATGGAGTCTGTTGGGACCGGGCCTCCCCCATCAATCACCACCGCATCGCTGTCGTCCTCAAACCACCTTCCCGCAGATGTCCCCAAGGCCCAGGTGCCAGCTGCAGCCTGTCCTGCTCTGTTGCTGTCCCACCTGAGAGCTCCACACAGGAGCATTCTGGACACAGGGGGTCAGCGTTTTTAGGGGTGCAGGATGGGAGGGCTCAGATCACAGCTCACCTCTGCAGCAAGGAGCTTGGTCAGTCCCAGGTTAAGAGCTCTCACCTGATTGGGCCAGGCCCACCAGGACCACTTCCTGTGATTGCAACCTGGCGAGGCACTGAGACTGATGTGCAGAGACTGGGAGAGAACAGATGCGCCCTGTTGGAGCTACGAAGCTTTTGTTAATTTGTTACGCAGCAGTAGGAACCAGCACACCCACCTTGGTCTCCATCTGTCCACTCAAACCACAGCATTTATCCTGTCTGCCCACTCCCAGGGGCCAGTCCTCGGGGAATGTCTTATTCCAGCAGTGGAGCTGGCTGCCTTCCCTGTGGGACCCAGGGGCCCATCCTCCTCCCTGACACATGGGCCCAACGGGCTGGGGTGGGATTCTCTGCCAGGCTGAGCAGCGCTGCCCTCCATTCACTGCATCCTGGGAGAATCCAGAGGAAATGGCAGGCGGCCGAGTGGCTCTAGCAGGAGCCAGGCTCCCTCTCAGAAGCCCCCAGCCCCCCTCAAGTGCCAGCACCTTGTAGACCTGGCAGTGGCCACCAGCCAGCATGCCAAGAAGGGGAGACAGAGGAGGACGCCCCCAGCAAATGCTCAAAACCCCCAACCTCACTGTGAGGGGACAGTGAGCCAGAACGTGTGTGATCAGTGGCGAGAACGTGCAAAGAGACACATAGTCCAGTCCAGGAGTACAGTGACCAGGAAGTCCCAGAGGCCAGAACAAGCTGAAGCCAGCACCTTCTTCGACTGGTGTGGTCACCCCAAGGTGGTACCTCCTGGGCCCGGTGGCAGGGTGCCCTTCTGGGAGAGTGATTCTCAGCCATTCTGAAGTTGGTGGTCCAAGCAAGCCCCTCGACATCAGGGCCCATGGTCCTCTTCGGTAGAACACGGGGCTCGTAGTGAGCCTGGGGCAGGCTGAGCACCAGCCCCCAGAGGCGTCCTCTCCTGAGCCCAGATCACACAGGTGTGTTACCTGACCCGGCAAAAAGGCCTGCAGTTGGGATTAGGTCAGGCATCGGAGACGGGGGCTGATCCAGGATTATCCAGATGGGTCCAGTCATCCTTAGGGTCCTTGTAGGAGGCAGGAGGGTCAGCGTCAGAGGAGAAGATGTGGCAATGGGAGCAGAGGTCAGAGTGACGACCTTGAAGGGCCCCTGAGCCAAGGAATGTGGGCGGCCCCAGGAGCTGGAAAGGCTGAAGAACCCTGTATTCGTGCGGTCCCTCTGCCCCCAGCTGCCCTTCTACAGTGTCCTCCTGACTGCAGAGGCCCAGTGAGGACCGTGCCCCGGCCTGGGGCAGGACGGGAGTGAATCGCTCGCGTCCCTGCAGGGGCTTCAGGCGAGCCAGCCGGGCAGGGTGAGCCACGGAACAGAGGAGGGGCCACCAGTCTTGTGGGGGAAACGCAGCTGCATGGGCGTCTGTCCACCTAGACTTCCACGGTGGCTCAGGTGGAGTGGGCTGATGGGGTCCACTCCTGCCCACTTTGTGGACCCCAATAAGGAGAATTGGAGGCGTCAGAATTGATCTTCGACAGTTAGGGTCTCCGAGGGTTAAATCCACAAGGGCTAGGATCCTCTGGGTCCGGCCTCACCACCTGTGGCTGCAGCCTCCAGGTGAGTCTGGCCCTGGCCAGGTAAGGCTTCCAAGAGGGATGGGCCAGAGCAGAGGCCACCCCTTCCCCACTCACATGCTGTCCTTCTCCATCCAACCTGCCCCCCCCCGCCTGCCCGCCCCCCAGCCTCGTCCCATCAGAGCTGCAGCGAGCTGAGGAAGTCGCAGCTGCGTGCCCACGGGCGGCCGCAGGCCCCGTCCTCCGGCGTTCGGAAGGCAAGCTCTCGCTAAGTGCGTAATTAGCTGTAATATCTCTGCAGTTCTTCTCGTAATTACAAAGATAACGACGATTTTAAAACATGCTGTTTGAAATTGTTAACCCTTTCCAACAGACACGAGGAGCTGAATGGCTGGAGCAGGCAGTTTTCACAGATCTAAACTGTTTGTTTTCAGCTGCTGCCAGCAAAGGAAAGTGACTGGATTTCACGCACAACGGGGTCTGGTCCACGACCCACCACCGAGCAGTGCTGTGGGCTAGTGCTCCCTGGACCCCTCCTCATTTCAACTTCCTCACAGGGAAAATGAGAATTTCAGTAAGACAGTGGGTAACGTGAGATGAAAATGTGATAGGACTTGAAGCGCGCCCTGTGCTGCTCTGGAGAATGTCCTGATGCAGCCTGCGGCTAGCTCGCACTGGTGCAGACGTCCAAAACCCGCCTTTCACACAAGTCCAGCCCGGACAGCGCACGGAGCCCAGGCTGACCAGGGAGTGAAATAAAATGCATCATATTTTTCCTATTAAAATTAATGAAAACATATCTTTTATTCGTTCCATGGTTTTTTAATTAGCGGTGGTTTCAAGGGTGAATTAATGGTAGGCGTAAAGGCACAGAAGGTTGCTCACAACGCAGGCAGAGAACGGTGGTGCGGGGCATCGCTGGGACATGCCCGCCTCAGTTTACCCAAGGATCGTGTTCTGGGAGGGCCGGGGCCCAGGTGATGTCGCTGGAGGGGAACCATGAGCCTGGCTCTGGAGGACTTCGGTTCCAGCGCAGAGGGGAGAAATGTCCACAGCCCCTGGGAACCCGGCTTCCACCCTTGACCGAGGGCTCCAGCAGGCACACTCGAGCCGTCCAGTCCTCGGGGAGTGCCTTACTCTAGACAGCTGTGCCCCGGCCCGTCCAGTCCTCCAGAATCTGCCCATCCGCAGACCCCGCCCTCCTCACAGGGCACATTCAGCCTCAGGGGTGGAATTCTGAGTCTGAGGACCCATGAGGACCACACAACTCCCCCGGGCACCACATCTCCACTGGGCACCCCGTCTCCCCCAAGGAACCCCCTCTCCCTGGGGATGCCTCGTTACCCCTGGGCACCCCCTTGATCCCAGGACACCCCATCTCTCCCGGCACCCTGTATATCCTGGGACATCCTGTCTCCCCCAGGCACCCTGTCTCCCCTGGCGTGTGTTGAGGTGGAAGGAAGAGGAAATTGAGCCAAAGGCTGGGGATCCGCTAATGAGCAGTTCCAAAGGCCAGAGAGAGAAGCTGGGCTCCGCTGGGAATGTGGAGGAAAGTCATCAACGTCACGGAAACCCAAAGGTGAGCAGGGACACACTGGCTGCCAGGTGGGAAGCGGGAAGGCCAGCTGGGGCTCCAAGGGACAGTGCCGGGATGGGACTGTCACAGCACCCAGATGAGGACCCAAGGGCCTCATGGGGCAATTGTGTCAGAAAGGTTACTTTAAAAGTGTGCTCCTGGATTCAGAAAAAGAGAAAAGCAGCAGACGGCTGTGAGCCTGTTCTGTTTTTTTCAGGAGTGAAGGAGACGCGCGAAGTGTTCAAAATAATTTGTGCAGGTAAAGGACCAGCTTCTGAACTCAGACTCAGTGTCATCACGAACCTGTGCTGGGAGGGCTGGTGCAGACAGGCTCCTGGAAGACCCGAAATACTCCCGGGAGCCGAAGACACAGCCTGGGCGTCGAGGGCCTGGAGGATGGAGCCTCACACTGAGAGCCCAGGACTGTGGATGGACTCCCCCGTTCTGGTCTGTGGGAGGCAAACGAGACAGAGTCCGAGGGGTGCAGGGAGCTGGAGAGGCCACCAGCGCTGGAGGCAGCCCCAGAGACGCACCTGCCTGCACCCGCAGAAGCTGCAATGCCGGGCGATTCCCTTATTCCGAGGCTCCCGGACCAGGAAACCCAGCAGAGTAACTCTGCAGGGGGCACAGGGACGCTTGCCAGGGGCCCCTACTCGTCAGTCAGCTCTGACCAGCTAGCGGGTCTGACCAGCTCTGACCAGCTAGCGGGTCTGAAATGTGCCCACAGCCCACGATTGACAGGGAGCCCAGGCCCGGGAGGTTTATTAAACATCCGAACGTAATTTTCCATTAACATTTCCTATTTCAGGATCTTAAAGAGAGTGGAAGTGGATTTCAGTTCAACATCCTGTGGGGAAATTAGTTCATTTTGCTAAAGTATCTTAATAATTGCAGTGACATCAAGGTTAATTGCTTAATCTGGATTGCCACCATGCAGGCCGCCGAATTCCCCACACAATCTGTGCTATAATTAGCACCAGGGCGTCCGTATTTAGAAGCCGGTTCACCAGAACAGCAGAATCAGGCAAGGTGATTGGGGGTGTGACGGGGAGGACTCTGGGCGGTGTCCCGTGGGGATCCAGGAGGCGTGTGGCCGGGAGCGTTCCAGGTGGACCAGGCTGTCTCGCGGACTGCGCACCTGCCTCGCCTCCTGTGTGGTGGACGACGGACATGAACGTTCCCCCATCCTCTGCAGACTCATTCCCCCTCGCCCCAGGTGGCGATGACCTGTGCAAAGAGCTGGAGGACGCCCGCTGACCATGACCGCAGCTGGGGCCATGAGGACCAAGAGGCCATCTGTGAAAATGAAGCCTCAGTGGCACCTCAAGAGCCCCCAAGATTGTCCCAGAATCTGTGGCAGAAAAACCTCCTCTAGAAGGACTCCCCAACACCAGACAAATGAGAGCAGCTCCCAGTGGGCGCTGAGTCCCCCCCAACTCTCCGGGCACAGGCGCCCCCGCCAGGCCTCAGCGTGAGTAGGGCTGGACAGAGCCAACTCTGTGACAGCGCCCATCCCGTGATGCCCCAGAACGCCGTCCAGGGAAGGGCCTGGCGCCTGCCTCCCTGGGACCCCAAGACACATTTACTCTTCTCTGCAGCTGAACTCTGCTCGCTGTGGCTCCAGGAGGCACATTGTGAGAAAGAGAAAAGATGCGAGCTTCTGGCTGCAGCAACTTAGGCGTTTCTATTTTAGCTGGTGATTTCTAGCTAAAACCGTCTACGTGACGGGGTGGAATGTGGCCTGGCCCGGTTTGCTATGCTGCCCTCCTCCCCCTTTCTCCCTGGGGAGCAGCCTTGGCCGTGACACTTGCCAAGGAGGAAGTGCCACACGGGTCCCCGGGGGCACCCAGGGCCGCTCCCACCATCTCTGGCGCCTGCGCCATCCCTGCCACATCCGCCACGCGGCAGCTCCAAGTCTCGCCTCCTCTCCTGGGTGTGGACCACGGCTCCAGGCTGCGCCTTCTGCCCCATGACCAGGCCCATCCGGGGCTCTGCTCTGCTCCTGAGACAGCACTCGGGACGGGCGGCACAGCCCGTGGGCCCGCTGTGGCTCCCACCACAGGCCACACCCCTCCACCCCCTGGCAGCCTCACCCCCCCCATGAGCACATCAGAGTCCCACATTTTGTGAAATATGGTTGTATTTTCACGTGTATAATTTCCTTAGAGCTTGAAACAGAAGTAAAATTTAGAGTCAGTTTCGTTTCTCTGGTAGAAACAGTAGAAAGTTCTACCACAGCGTCTGTAACAGAAGCACGGCTGTCCACATACGTGATCCGGAAGCCTCTGCTCCTTAGCACGACCTGCCTGGCAGAATCTTTTCTAACTGAAGGATCCAGAAAACGTGCGTTTGTCCATCACGATGGAGGTGCCACGCCCACACTGAGGAAGGCCTGCCCTGGGAAGGAGGCCAGTTTAGGAAGTTGCCCAGCAGAGTCCCCGTGGGGAGCAGGACAGAAGCCTCTCAAAGAGCAGTAATTATACCTGTGATTAAATGTGAGGTACCAGTTACGGCAGAGCTCACGTAGGGACAGTTTCAAGAATAACCATAAAGCTCCCACTGCGTTCACCCCATTCACCGGAATCCCACTAGAGAACCGAAGCCCCAACACGCACACACACGTCCACCCCATTTTAACCCCAACCCGGACCTGCAGGGGAACCACGCAGCACCGACTGTCTGTTTTCAGAGGTGAAGCCCACGAACTCCGTCTAAATAGATTTCTGTGGCACATGCTCCCTCTGTCCACGCGGCCACGTGTCAGCTGCCAGTCTGTGCCGCTGAGGTCTGCTCAACGTCATTGCCCGCGTCACTGCCTGGGATGACCACACTGCAGGTCCTCTGTTCACCCTCTGGATCTGGACACCGAGGCTGTTTCCAGTCGGGAGCAATGTTTCTCTTGGCCAGACACACAAGTGCCTCTGGGTGTGCCCAGGAGCCAGGAGCCTGATTCTTCAGTCTCACTAGATGATGTCAGCGTCTCCCAGTGTGGTCGAGCCCGTTGGTTCTGCATCAGCAGTGCACCGCATCCGTGTTGCTCGCGTCCTCCCCTCGCTGCTGGGGGCACCTCATGGCGAGTTGACTCTGCACCTCCCTGGTGAACTGACGGCTCTTTCTTCGTTCATTCCCCATTCATGTTTCCTGAGCTGCCTAACACCTCTTCACACCTTTCCCACTAGTTTTCCCATTGAGCTCTTTGTCTTTTTCTTATTAATTTTTAGGAAACCTTAATATATTTTGGAGATGGTGGTGACCTCTCTCCAGAGATGACTGCCAACTCTTCCTTCCTTCCGCATGCGTTCAGGCCACTCCCACATTGAGAGACGGAGTCCATGCATTCCCCTCCCCAAACCTGGGCTGGCCTGTCATTCCATTGACCAAGAGAATATGGCGGAAGCCTGGGGTCCAGCAGTCCTCACTTCTTGCTCTTGGAACCCTGAGCCCCATGTAAGAATGACTCCAGCCCCAGCCTCAGCTGCTCTCCAGTGATGATCGCATCAGAAACCCAAATGAGAACCACCTGGTGGAGCCCAGTCATGTCACAGAACCACAGAGATGGTAATAAATTACTGTTTTAAACCACTAAGATTTGGGGTCCTTTGTCATGCTGCAGTATATAACCAAAACAGAGACTAAACTTGGGTTGGTTATGTACACAGCGAATATCTTCCCTAGTTTTTGACTTTCCATTTCATATTCCTGACGCTCTTTTTGGTGACGCATATTTCTCAGTTCTAATAGAGTTAATTTTACCAGTATTTTCCTTTCTTGGTTGCTTATGTTGCTTGTTTTTTAGTGGAAAAATCCATCACCACCTCAAAGACATAAAGATATTCCGCTATATTTTATCTTTATAGTTTTTATTTTCACAGTTAATTTCTTAATCCTCCTGGAGGATTATTGCATCAGTTAACTCTCCTGCTAGCAGTGTATAAGCGTTCTAGCTGCTCCAAATGCACATCAACATCTCATACTGTCGTTGTTTTTCCATTTTGACCATTCTGGTGGGTCTGCGTGTATCCCACGTGATTTTAATTTTCATGTCCTGGGTGGCTTATGGGATTGAGCACGTTTTCATAAGCTGTTAACCATTTTGGGTGGACATCAACCTGCTCGAGGTACCTGTTCCTGACTTTGCCCTTGCTTGTTATTAGGTAGATTGATTTTTTCCTTATTGACTTCAAAAAGTTCTTTGAATGTTCTAGAAACCAGTCCTTTGTTAGTTTTACATATTTCACACATCGTCTTGAGTTTTCTGAATTTGTCATCTTCTCAAAAGTGTCCTTTGCTGAACAGAACTTCCTAATCTTATTAAAGACTAATTCATCAATCTTTTACTTTATGTTGAATTTTTTGTGTTTAAGAAATCTTTGCTTCCCCCAGATTTATGAAGCTATTTTCCTGTTTTATATCCTAAGAGCTATATTGATTTACCATTCACAAAGTGATTTTTATACGTCCCGTAAAGTAGGGTCAAGATACAAATGTTTTCCACTGGGAAGAATATGGATTAGGACTTCCATTTGATCCAGCAACATTTATCTAAAATGCCTGCCTTTTCCCCAATGTTGTTTGGGGACCCCTCTTTTTTCATAAGTCAAATATCCATATGGGTGTTCGTCTCTTTCTGGGCAGTTTCCTGCGTCCTATAATCTAGTTGTCTATCCTTCTATGACTATGTTGATGACTGCACCTTCATAATGTGTCACCATCTCATAACCTGCAACTTTGTTCTTAATCTTCAAAGCTCTCTGTATATTCTTAGTCATTTCCATTTCAAATACATTTTATAGCTAATTGTTAATTTCCACAAAAATATTGTAGTGAAATTTTAACTGGAATTGTTTTGAATTTATAGATAAATTTGTGTGTAGATCTATTGGTAAATTTAGTGTTTAGTCTTCTAACTTCCTGCACTGATATTTTTATAGTTTTCATTGTGAAGATCTTGTACATATTTCATAATATTTATTGCCATATACTTAAAGTTTTAGGATGTTATTGTAAATTATATCACTTGCAAAATTTCATTCTCTCATTTTTTTGTTGCTGGTGTATAAAAATAGAACTAATTTTTCACTATCGACCTTGTAGCTAACAAAGATGTTAAATTCTCTTATCAGAGATTGTTTTAGATTTTCTACATAACGCAATCATGTTTTCTGCTAATAATGATGGTTTCGTTCCTTCTTTCCAGCCCTTATTCTTTTATTCATCCATATTTTATCCAGTTACTGTTTATTTATTCATTCATTCGGCCAAACTCTTTCTAAAATGGCTGTGCCATTTTGCATTTCCACCAGCAGCACGTGAGATTCCCAGCTGCTCCATATCTTCACTTATATTTGATATGGTCAGTATGGGGTCTTGGGGGGTTTTGTGTGTGTGAGAACGATTGGCCCTGACCTAACATCTGTTGCCAATCTTCCTCTTTTGCTTGAAGAAGATTGTCGCTGAGCGAACATCTGTGCCAGTCTCCCTCTTTTTTGTGTGTGATGCCGCCACAGCGTGGGCTGACTAGCAGAGCTAGGTCTGTGCCCAGGATCCGAACCTGTGAACCCCGGGCCACTGAAGCAGAACATGTGAACTTAACGACTATGCCATCAGGATGCAGCCCCCCCAGGTAATTATTTTTAATTTTAACCATTCTCAAAGTGTGCAATGATAGGTATCACATTGCAGTTTTAATCTGCATCTCCTAATTGAGTATCTTTTCGAGTATTTATTTTCCATCCAAATATCTTCTTTGGTGAAGTTTCTGTTCAAATCATTTGCCCATTTTTAAATGTGTTGTTTGTTTGCTTATTGTCGAGTTTTGAAAATTATTTACGTATTCTGAATACAAGCTTTTCGTCAGATGTGTGACTTCCACACATGTGCACCCAGTCTGTGTTCAACCTTTCAGTTTCTCAAGAGCAGAAGTTCTTAATCTTGAAGAAATCCAATTTATCACTTTTTTTTCTTTTGTGGATCATGCTTTTGGTGTCATATTGAAGAAATATTTGCCTACCCTCAAGTCACAAAACTTTTCTGCTCTGCTTTAATCAGAGTTTTATAACTTAAGGTTTTTACATTTAGGCATATGAACCACTTGAGTTAGTTTTCATGTATGGTGCAAGATACAGGTCAGGGTGATTATTTTCACATGGGCATTCAATACTATCAAGATCCTTTGACAAAAAAATTATCCTTTACCGTTGAATTGCCTTGACGCTTTTGCCAAAAATCAATTGACTGTGTCTGTGTGGGTCTACAAACAGAGTCTCCATTCTAGTCCGTGGATCTGTGGATCTCTTCTTTCACCAACACCACAGTATTTATCATTGTGGTGTTAGAGCAAATCTTGAAAAGAGATGGTTTGATTCCCTCTACATCATTCTTCTCTTCAAAATTGCCTTGGCTGTTTTAGTTCCCTTGCCTTTCTATTTTTAGATCAACTTACTGATTTCTACAAAAACCGGGATTTTGATTAGGATTGTTGAATATATAGATTAAAGTTTCAGGAGACTGACATCTTAACAAGGTTGAGTCTTCTAATTCATTAACATTGTGCACCTTTTCATTCATTTCTTTTCATTAATTTTTTCTTCCATATTTTGTAGTTTTTATCTTACAGATCCTGCACATGTTTTGTTGGATTTATATGTAAGTATCTCTTTTTTAAACTGTTGTAAATAGTAGCATATTCTTTAAGTTTTTGTTTTCAGTTATGTATTGCTAGTATATAGAAATACAAATGCTTTTATAAATTGACCTTCTATTCTGCAATTTGTTTAATTCATTTATTTGTCTAGAGCCACTCATGCCTGAGAATAGAGACGATTTTGTTCCTTCCTTTCCAAATTGTATATTTTCATTTCTTTTTATTATGATATTGCACTAAGATTTCTAGTAGGACGTTGAATAGCTGCATGAGAGAGCACATCCTGGCCTTGTTTATGATCATTAGGGGGAGCGTTTATTCTTTCGCCATTGATGATGTTCACTGGAGATATTTTATAAATGCCTGTTGTGAACTGAATATTGTCTCCTCAAAATTCGTAGGTTGAATCTCTAACCCCCAATGTGGCTGTGCTTAGAGATAGGGCCTGAAGAGGCAAGTGAGGTTAAAGAGGGATCCTGATCCCATAGGACTGGCGTCCTGGTAAGAAGAGGAAGAAACACCCGCGGTCTCTCACTCTCTCCCTCTCCCCCTCCACACTCACAGAGGAAAGGCCATGTGAGGCCACAAGAGGAGGCCGCCGTCTGCAAGCTGGGAGGAGAGCTCTCACCAGACACTAACCTCGCAGGCACCTTAGTCTCAGGCTTCCGGCCTCAATAACTGTGGGAAAATCAACTTATGCTGTGTAGTCCACCCAGCCAGTGGCATTTAGTGACGGCCGCTCGAGCAAACACAATGTCTCTTACCAGTTTAAGAAAGTTTCCTTCTATTTATGTTTTCCTGAGTTTCTTTTTAATTATGAATGGATGTTGAATTTTGTCAAATGCTTTTCTGCATCACTTGCAATGATCATTTGCTTTTTGGTAAGGTGAGTTACATTGGTTGATTATTTAATGTTGAACCAGCCTTGAACTCCAGGGTAAACCCCTTTTAGACACAGTGACGCATCATCCATTTTTTTAAGCCCCTAGATCCTTCACTCTGCCTGGGAGATCACACACACGTGTGCACACACAGGCACGCACACATATACACACACGTGCACACACATACAAGCGCACACATGCATGCACACACAGCAGAGTGAGGAGGGCTGGGCCTCTCAAGGATGCTCAGTTGCATTTTTTTTTCTCTCTTTCCCATGACTCTCCCTTTCCCACAAACCCAGAAAGCTCACCCATTTTGGGGTGCTGATAGAAAAACTGCTCCTATATCATTCCTGCACATTTTTCTACTGTGCGATTCACTCTAGTTCTGACATTCCAAGCAAACTTTCCTTTAACTCAGAAAGAAATCCTCTTCTCTTTCAAAAACCTTGGCAAATCAAAGCACTTCGCCTTTCAGGGTATCGACCCTGCTTTGACTCAAAAACCTTGAGTTTGAAAGTCAGCGCTGCCTTCTGGGATCGAGCTGACTCTGCCCTCATCCCCCTTCTTCAGGAACTATGTTTGCACACAGAGCAACACACAGCTCAGGAAGGGTAGTTCTACAGAGGAAAGGGTGAGGAACACAGTGAAGTGCCAGAGGGAAAATTCTCGGGGTATCTCAGTGCACGGCGCCCCTCCCTCCCCTGGACGATGAGGGCTGCCGACAACCCACAAACCCCCTTAGGATTAGGCTTCTCCCTTGTTCATCCACCCATCTATCCATCCATCCAGCCACCCATCCAACGCATACAGAGTTTCTCTGAAGAAGTGTGGCAGTAAAGAGGAGGTGGGTACTTGGCCAAG
The DNA here is from genome assembly GCF_037783145.1 of Equus przewalskii. Taxonomy (NCBI): domain Eukaryota; kingdom Metazoa; phylum Chordata; class Mammalia; order Perissodactyla; family Equidae; genus Equus; species Equus przewalskii. The sequence continues at coordinate 45,671,745 of NC_091859.1, forward strand.
GAGCTGCCTTCCAGGCCTCAGTCCTGGGTAGACTGGATATAAATCAGGCAGCTGTCCAGACTCTTGTCTGGGTTTGGACAGCATCCCCTGTGCAAACACGTTCCGCTGGGTGCCCTTTGTTTAGAAAAGCAGGAGAGGCTGGATGGAGGATGCTGCTGCCAGGGAAGCCACGTTGCTGCAGAAAATGCCCACCTTGGAATTCTCAGCCACTCTTAAAGGAGATGGACATAGAGCTGTGAGATCACTGGGGTTTTTCAGGCGTATCCATGGTGACAGGAAGGAGCAAACTGCAGGCTCACCCCACAGCAAGCAGGGAGCTCCCAGAAAACCACCGTTGTCTTCTCAGAGGCCCAGGTGCTTCTGGAGTTACAGATGCTGCTGCCTCGATGGCGGAGAAATCAACGCCTGCACGCGCTCCTGCAACATCCACACAGAAACCGAGTGAGAACCGAAAACCATTGACCAGTCTCCAAGTACGGGCGCCATGTTCTTTGCGCAGCGCTGTGGCCTCGTGCGTTCTACTGCGACACCGAGATGAACAGCTGGGGGTACTTCTCTTCCAGGGAATACTCAGAGATCTCCTCCCGAGAGGGCAAAGCGCCAGCCCTCCTCTCTCTGATGCAAGAATAAGCGTGTACATTGACATAACCCGACCTCCGTCCAGCTGGTGAGACTCAAGCCCACAACTGTGCCCATCGATACTGGAACACTGCATGTAGTCACCCCCACTGTGTGCAAACCCCTGGGAAGGGACGCCTCTGAGTGGCTGAGAGGGATGCCCCTGCTGACAGGAGAGCTGGGTAGGGAAGGGCCCCGCCACCCCACAGTTTGTGCCGCTCTAGGCAACAATGAGGGAGAAAAGAAGCACCAAGGAGAGGAAGGGCAGGCAGGAAGGCCGAGTGGGCGGGGCTCAGTCACAGAAGAAGGGGAGGGAGGAGGAGAGGGGACGCTGGCGGCACTCACGGTGACATCCAGGCAGGGAGTTCTTGAAGCTGGAGCCCTCAGGAGCTGTTGACAGCTGATTAGCGGGGTGTCTACTCAGGAACAACCACAGGGAATTGGTGTTGCACTTCAGGAGGCTCGCGGGGGGCCGGCACCTGCAAGGGCCCACCCTCCTGGCAGGGAGAACCCTGGGTCCCCAGGCCTCACTCCAGTGGCAAAAGACACAGAGCACAGGTGGAGAAGATCCCGAATTCCCTGCGGGAGGGCGGTGCCCTTTGCAGTCTCTGCAAACACCAGACAGCTGAGGGCAGCAGGGCTGCTAGCCCGACTCAGGCCAGTCAGAGAGGACACAGGCCAGGGCGTGAGGGACCTCCAGGGCCAGGGGCTGACAGGTCCGTCCCCACCTAGAGACCCCGGCCTGGGACACACCCCGTGGACCTGCAGGGAGTGCTGAGTGAAGCAACGGGACATACATCACTGGAGGCTAGGACCCAGGGCCTGCTCACCGCCATATGGCCCTCATCCGTGCCTGAGGACGGCACCAGGTGGTTCTTAAGAGCTGGGATCTAAATGGCACCCCTGCCCCACTCCATAGATGGGCGCACTGGGGCCCAGAGGGCTTGGTGCTGTGCCTGCCATGGCTCACAGATTGTGGCGGGAAATCAGGTTTGAACCCAGGTGCCAGCTCTGGAACGTTGGGGATCCCCCAGCCGTGGGGCCCCCAAGTCAGCTCAGGTCATTTACAAGGGTCTGGGCCATGGGCAGCCAGGGAGAGCCAGGCACATCAGTGCTGCAGGTCAGGAGACAACACACACCGTGAGGCTGGAGCCAGGCTGGGCAGCCCGACGGGGTGAGCTGCCCGTCAGGGTCCCCATCTGTAAAACAAGGGTGATTATAGTGGCACCTCTGCCGTGGGACCGTCGCAGAGACTACCGCGTTAATCCACGGGAACAGCCCAGGTCACCTGGTGAATTCCAACACTGAACAAGTGCTGCATTTACTGCTAGTAACCCTCCCGCAGCCCCGGGGCCTCTAGGCCGCCCTGTGCCACCCCGCCAGCACCCGCTTGGGCCCCGCCAGCTGACATTTTTCACGTTATCCAAGCAGCAGAGGTGTGGAGCAGGGGAAGCTCATGGCAAGCGTGGCTTATGGCGCTGTCTCAAACACAGGTGGGTTTTTAACTGAATATAACAAATAATAAAATATCAAAACTGTTTACCAATAAAGTCCAATAGCACAAAAAGGCAGGAGGCTCTAGAGGACTCTGACTAAAGAGAGGAAATGAGAGGCATTGAACAAGAACACAAAACAGCACAAAACCAAACCAAGCATTTCTATTATCAAAATAAACCTAAAAGGGGCAAACGCTCCCATGTGGAGAAGAGAAATGAGCAGACAGAGTGACAGCAGACAGACAGATAGACGCGACCCCACGCTGCATGGGAGGCAGCTCAGCTACAGCTGAGCCGGCCGGCCCATCGAGCACAGCCAGCCACCCCAGGGCCGCTCAGAGGATGCCCTGGGGGAGCCAATCAACGGGCTGACACCACCTCACCTGCTCTTCCTGGAGCACTGGCCCTGTTTGAGGAGCCTTCCAGCCAGGGGCATTTCCGGGCTTCAGCCCTGATAGACTCACCAAGCAAGCGAGGGGCCATGCAGAGCAAGGGGGCCCCCGTTTCCGCCTTTGTGCAAGGTGGGCCATGGGCTTCCCAGACCCCTGAGGATGCGGGTTTTCCCTTCAAAGTGTACAGCGAACCGTGTTATTACTCCATATTTATTCATAGTGATTAGCATATAATCATTGTATTACCTTATAATTACACATGATGTTTCCACGTTAGCAGGACATACTGTGCTCCGTGGCGTCTGTGTATCGGCTGCTGTAAACATGCGGGGCACTGACATCACAAGAGCAGACAGTGTCCTGCCATGTCGCTCGGCATCCTGGGGACCTGAATGGGGTGGGGCGTGACAAGAAATTCAGGGGAGTACAGGGCTGGGTTCCGTGGGCCCTGGAGCTCTGCATGAGCAACCCCCCGTTTGGGAACAAGGCATGGGAACGAGTCTGGGGGCAGCCAGCCAGGCCTCGGGTGGGCAGCCCCCTGTGATGCAACGTGGGGCGAGGGCTTCTGGAAGGGGAGCTGAGCAGTATGGGCTGGCGGGGTTGGTTTGCCAGGGAGCCTTGGGTGACCAACCGGGGCCTCTCCACTCCTGCAGGCCCAGAACTCAGCCCTGCTGCCCGGGGCAGCTCAGGTTCTGCTGCCACCCGGCCATCACGCCGTCAGTGGCCACAATTCATGGCCCCTTCCTGGGGGGCAAGGGGTGGAGTGAAAGGACAGCCTGAGGCCTGGGCCAGATTCACGGATGTGGGCATGACCACCACTTTCTGGTCTCTCAAGTCACTGATTTAGTAGCTATTGTGTGCGGGCCCTGGACAAGGGGCAAGGATGGGGGACTCAAAGACACATTGTCTGCCCATGAGCTTCCCAGCCCGGCTACAGGGGAGACACAGGAGCCCTCTCCACCTCCCACCCACTAGCCCTCCAGAACAGCCCTCCCCAAGCCCGGGGCCAGCCCCGGCCAGCAGTGGGGCCTCGCTCTCTGGATTTGAGGGGCGTGGTCCTTCACCTGTGGGTCCCAAAGCCAGTGGCTCCCTTGCCGGACCAGGCAGCAGGACGACTTGGGGGCTCTGGGAAGTTCTTATAGACACCAGTTTCAGAGCTCCCATCCAGGGGCCTCGGGCTTTGGAGAGAAAAGCCTGTGGCTGGCTGACCCACGTCTGCCTGGTCTGGGAGCCTTCCCAGCCCCCAGTCCTGCACTGCGTGCTGGCTTTTGACAACTGGGCCAAATTCATCAGTTTTGTGCAATTTTTTTAATGGAAAGAAAGGTCTGTAAAGAGAACACCCATGGGGGGAAGATTTTAAATGGTGTCAGGGGAGATGTGCTGAATAAAGGGGTTTGTTTCTTCTTCAGTTACACCGGAAACAAGGTCCAAGGACAGTGCTGGTGGCTGCCCGCCCTCACCCTCACCCTGAGCTGAGGGGACAGACCCAGCACCCGGACGCTGCCTGCCGGGCCTGTCTGGAGCTGCGTGGGAGTCAGCAGACCTGAGGTGGGGGCAGGCGAGGCCCTGGGGAGGGCTGGGGCCATCCAGGAGGGTCGGGCCCCAGGCCATGATGGAGGCAGTCTGCCTGGGGCGGGAGAACAATGTGAGGTCGAGGGTCGGCCCCCCAACTCCAAAAGCCCATCCAAACCGAGCCTGCTGCTTGTCCCCACAGCCAGCACCGCCACCTCTGAGCACACAGAGAGTGGACAGAGGAGCGAGCAGCCAGAGTGCCCGGGGAGGGGACCAAATGCCCCCAGGAGGACAGATGCGCCAGAACGAGTCTCAGCCAGGCCTTCTGGAGTCCCTGGAACAAGCTGCAGCCCCCACCACCGGCGCAGCCCCAGCCCTGTTACCGGGCTCTCTCGATACCTGCGCTCCTGGTGCCACGTGTCCTCGGTCCGTCACTCTCGATTTACAAGTCTGAGATTTCCATTTGCTCTGTAACCGGGCAGGCTGGAGTCTTCTCGGCAGCCGATTTAGGGACGAAACTGCCACGCCGCATCTCTCACTGGAGCCGTCACCCAGCCTGTGACTCAAGGCGAGCACATCCGTTGTCCTTTCAGGGCAGGAAGAAATCTCCCGGGGAGAAAGAAAAGCCGAGCCCGGTGGCCCTGGGCCCCCCCACCCCACCTCTGCGTCCTTCCATTGCTCGGCCGGATGAGCAGAGCACAGCCCCTCCTGGGCGGTGTGCAGAGGAAGGGGTCAGCCTGCTCCACCACACAATGCGGGGTTAACCCAGTGTGGCGAGTGAGACGGTGAGGAGACGTGGGGGCCCGGGGGAGGCCCCTCACTGCCAAGCCTGGGACAGGTGTTCTGGAGGAACCCATGTCTGCACCAAGACCCGGGGGTGATGAGGAGGTGGGTGAGGAGGAGGGTGTTGCTGGCATTGGAAGAGCTGGACGGATGCTCAGGAGAAGAGACCCCAGAAGTGCCAGGCTCAGGGCTGCTGTGGACGACGGGTGCACAGGGCCAGGTCAGGAGGCCTGGGCAGCTCTGGGAGGACTGAACTTTCTATGCAGCAAGACCCTTTGCCCAACAGCAACAGGGTGGCTGGCCTCCCGGAGCCCTGGACAGAGGGGCCAAAACCCGCCTGCGGCTGGAGCTCAAGGGTCCTGACGCCACCCAATGCCCACGACTGAGTCAGCTCTCTGGCTCCCCCAGGAGGTTGTGCCACCCCGTTTCCACAGAGAAGCTGGAGGGACCCCTGAGACCCCCCCAGTTCCCGCATGGCCGGGTGAAAACCCACCTGATTGACCACAGGCCTGTCTGTCTCACCAAAGCCGCACGCCTCCCAGCCCCGGGCCCTTTGCCAAGACGGCCGCCTGGGCTTCATCCCAGCCTAGAAGACGACAACGAGACGTCACGCGGCCCCCTCGCTAACACACAGGAGCTTTCCCCCGTCGAGTGTCCCAGCAGTATGTTAGCAAAAACTGTCTCCCCAAAAAGTGAAAAACAGCCAGTCTTTCTAAGAAGAAGAATTAATTCAATGCCAAATGAGAAGCACTGAGAGTTTTGAATAAATGTAGAGACACAGTTATAAGAGCAAAATATTATCATTTGCCCAACATAATTATTTTCTTGGAAACAGCTGATGATTAATAAGGCCCATTATAAATATGCTTTGTGCACCAAATTTCATCTCTCCAGTCTAATTAACATGCTAGGGAATTGCCCTTTTGGTGGGTAAAGACATTTAAAATATATATTTCATGAAATCCGAGTTATTTGTCATAACCTCCAAGAGGAAAAAATAAAATATGAAGAATGCTACAGCCATTTAAATGCTTTATTACGTGACTGCACGCAAATAATTAGCTGCTCTGGTCCTGCAGGCAGGCGCAGAAGCGGGACTCCCGAGGGTGCTGGGACATGCTCCCTGTGGACCTCAGCATCTGCTCCCTTCTCATCTCACAGGTTCCAGGAAGCAGAGCAGCTGCTGTGCATGCAGGCGCCCACCCGATGGAACCCAGGCCTGCGAGAACCGTGTGCCGACCACCAGGACCAGACCAGCCCCTCCCACACAGTAGCACGCTGACCGCCAGAACCGCAGGGCGACACCGTCATCACCCTTCACGGGTGGGGAAACTAAGTCAGAACTGTGCGTGTATCAGCTCCACACAGAGAGGAACGAGGGGTCAAAAAATGACATTCCAAATGGCACGTCTGCTGTGCAGATAAACAGGACAGGAAAAAGGATGGCGTTCGATGTTGTGAAAAGGCTGGGAGTTTGGGAACACATCTCAGGTTTTATTGCTGGCAGAGTGGTTTAACTGTCCTGGGGGAAGGAATTTTACCTCTTGGAGTGTCCTGAAATGGGGAAGGGGCTCCCTCTGTGACAACAAAATGAGATTCCATGGAGGACTCAGCCGGCACCTGCTCTGAGCCCCAGCGATGATCTAAAGAGACGCCCGAGAGAAACAAGCCCAGGCTGATCTTCCTGTCCTTGGATGTCTTCATTAGGATATGAATCCTGGAGCTGCTGCAGCCACCGTGAGACCACGAGGGCAGCTGGCCCACAGCAGAGGCCGGGAGATGGGAGTGATGGGGATGAATGCCTAGACCCTGACAATACCCCGGACCTCCCCAACTTCTGGATTCTGCTCTGCAAGATGGGACGTTCCTCTCCCCTGAGCCAGCTGGCAGACAGGTCCTGCCCAAAGCCGACAAGCCCCCTGCAGGGGTGAGGCAAAGATGCAGCATGAGGAAGGGCAGCCAGGAGTGTCTGGGATCACAGCCCGGGATCACGAGAGCGGAGGGGTGGAAGTCCCCCGGGGGGCTCGTGGAGAAGGGGTGAGGTCAGGGGGTAGGGTGTGTGTGGGGGGTCTGCATGGGGGTGGGCGTGTGCATTTGTGAGCAGTGTCTCTGTGTGCGTGTGTGTGGAGTGTTTGCCTGGAGTCTGCATCAGTTCCCTGGGGCGGCCGTAATGCAGGACCACACCCTGGGAGCTTGAATAAGAGATTTATTTTCACAAAGTCTGGAGGCTGGACGTCCAAGATCAAGGTGTCGGCAGGATTGGTTCCTCCTGAGCTCTCTCTCCTTGGCGTGTAGACGTCCTAGTCCCTCAGCGTCCTCGCATGGTCGTCCCTCTGTGTGTGTCTGGCTCCTAATCTCCTCTTCTTAGAAGGACACCAGTCATGTTGAATTAGGGCTACTCTAGTGACCCCATTTAACTTAATCACCTCTTTAAGGACCCCCATCTCCAAACACAGCTCCATTCTGTGGTCCTGGGGGGTTAGGACGCCAACATAGGGATTTTGAGTGACACAGTTCAGCCCCTAACAGAGTTGACGGTACAAGACACCACCACCCAGGTGTCAGTAAATGCACCAGGGGCCCCAGGTAGGCCATGGCCAGGCACCTGGGCATCTCCAGGCTGGAGGAGGCGGCACAGGGCCCAGGCGGGATGGGCACAGGCACCACCCAGAGCCACAGGAGCCCAGGGAGCCCTGTCTCCTGAGGATGCTGTTGGCGGTGGGGGCTTCGCTGCCGTTCCTGCTGAGGAGGTGATCAGCAGAGCCTCTTGTGATGTGACCCAGCTGTTTGGGGCCAGGCAGCTCCCCACCTTCCCAGATCCCTGCGTCTCTGAAACGGCCGCATGGGACGCATGACCCTAGGCTGGAAACTGGGACCCCTCAGAGGGTGATGGAGGCTACTGTTGTCCTGTGGTCATGGGATGAGTGGGGACAGGGGTGGGTGAGCCAGCGGCAGGGCCAGGAACCACAGCCTGATCTCTGGAGAACAAGTCCAGAGGAGGCCCTCCCTGGGGCCTCTGCTCCCTAGGGGAAAAACTCGGGTTATCTCTCCACCAAGCGGCTGCACAACCCAGTCCATGGGGCTCCTTACAGGGCGCTGTGTGGACGCCCTTCCTCCCCAGAGACCGTTCTGGGAAAGGGGGGTGGTGAGAGAGGCCCCTGGGGCTTCGGAGGGCTCTGAGAGGGGGACATGGGCAGGACACTGGGAAAGAGGAGGCGATCTCTTCTACACCCTCGTGAAGCCACATCCTGGGCATTTCGGGGAAGAAAGCCTAACATTTAGGCCAGAGCTTTCAGATCCTGCAGCATCAGAGTCGACTCTGGTCTCACTGTGAAGCCCCCCGCTCTGAAGCAATGTGCCGGGGTCCCGCCCCGGCAGAGTCCAGGTTCCTGAGGGATGGACGGCGTCGGCGCAATGAGGGAAGGGGAAATAAAGGGGACGTGAGACTTGGGTTGGTGTTAGCAAGTCCGACTTTACCGTGCACAAGTGTCGTTTATATATTTTTCAGGATTAGCACAGAAACAGTTCCACAAATATTCTCAGAGAGACAAGGAAGTAAAAAACGAGCACAAGAACATTCATTAGCATTCTGTTCCACAGAGCACAAGGTCAATGGCAGTCCTCTCCGCAATCAACTAGTGTCCGTTGTCTCCAAGCTAAAGGAGATAGGCACCCAGGCATCTGTTGCAATTCATGGCAAAGTTAAATCAAAGAGAGAAGGTCCAGGCCTCCGGACGGGACAGCAGTCCGTCTGGCCACATCCCGGTGGAGCCATCCCTGCCTCCCTCAACCATCCACGCCACCAGTGTAGAAGGTCAATGGGAACAAAAGGCGACTCCAGGGTGTCTTATCCCCAGGGCTATCTGCATTCTCAGCGGGCAGTTAAACATCCCTACCTTTGCGCGCCCTCTAGGGGGTGGAAGCACTCCCCTGTCCCCTAGATTGTAGAGTTAACAGTCCCCTAAGCACACTGCCGGAGAAAGTATCACTTTGTCAGTAAAGTAAAGGGCTGAAAAGCTAAGCTAAACTATATATCTTCAAGAATGAAAAACAGAAATATGTATAGACATAACCTTGATAGAAAGCATGCATATAATTCAGAAAATATCAGGGGTGTCGGCCGGCCATTCCTCACCGAGGGGCATCCCTGCACCCCTCGGCCCTTCTACTCATCAATCATTTATTATTTATTGCTTTTAGGAGAAAACCTCTATAACATTTTAACAGAAAGCAGAAGGTCAAGAATAATATATAGATACTTCTTGATCATCCAATTAACCAGCAAACTTAGAAGGACGATGCATATATATATTTAGACAAAGAACTGGAGGGAGAAGGAAACATTAACCAGATGGAGTCCATAAACCTAATTCGACATCTTATCTGAGCAGGATTCCTTTCTGCTTGTCTCAAAAGGGACTGTGTGCTCCTCCAATAATTAACTGAAAAATATCTTGAAAGTTACCTGCAGGTGGTCACGGTCTCTTACTATATCTAATTTTCCCAGGAGGTAGTGCCTCCCAAGCAGCCACCCAAAGGAGTGAAAACTGGAGGTTAAGAAAGGAAAAGGAATGAAGGGCAATTAGAAGCAGCACAGGTTTCAGAACTATGTGAGGGGCCGGCCGGTTATTCTTCACCAAGGGGCGACCCTGCACCCCTCGGCGTTAATCGGCTGGACCCTGTCAAACAGCCGATCAAATGATGTAGCCATGGCTCCCAGCAGCAATGCACGATTTTTTTTTAAAATAAAAGATCAATTTGTGTTGTTTTCCAACATTAATTCTTCCTGCTGGTCCTGGAGATAACTGGAGACCATCAGCGAGAGGCGCGAGCCGCCTTCATGAACGGGGGACCCCTCGCTCCCACAGGGTCCATTTCCACATCTCGAGGCCGAGGGCCGTGCAATCGTGTGGCCAGCACGGAAGCGGCACCAGTCTCGGGATCGCTGGTCTGCGTCTGGCTGGCGCTGGACAGTCCAGACTCACTTCGCGTTGACCTCGGGGGTTCAGGTGGATTCTGAGAGTTTGCTGTGTGGGTATCAAATTCATGTAGGAGACTTGCTGAGGAGCTCTTGATTAAACAGGAGACAAGTGGCCGGGTTATCAGACCGACCTGGCCAGGGGGGCGTGTGGCAGCCTCAGAAACACAGCCATGGGGCACGGACACCCACTTGCGAAGGAAGGAGTGAATGAAGAAATGAATGAATGAGTGAGTCCTGTGGCGGGGAAGAACTTGACAACCATGCATTAGTCACCCGTGGCGGCCATGACAGAGCCCCTCAGACGGGGCGGCTTAAACCATGGAAATTCATTCTCTCCCCGTCCCAGCGTCTGGAAGGCTGGGCCACTTCCTCCTGAGGCTCTGGGAGAATCGGGTCCAGCCTCTCTCCTGCTGATGCTGATTCCTCAGTCTCCGTTGCTCCTTGGCTTGTGGGAGCATCACCCCAATCTCTGCACCTTCAAGTGGCGTTCTGCCTGCGTGGCTGTGTCCGAACTTCCCCTTTTTACAAGAACACCAGTCCCGCTGGGTTAGAGCCCACCCTGTTTCTGTACAATCTAAACTGGTTACACCTGCAATGACCCCGTTGACAAGCAGGCCGCATGCCGAGGTGATGCAGGCTGGGGCTGCGAATTATGGACGTGGGGACACAGTTCCACCGGCACTCTGACGAAGCGTTGTCCCGTTCACTCACTCCTTCGCTCCCTCTACCCTCAGCGGGCTCCCCCTCGGCTCCAGCAAGGAGCAGCTTTGTTCCTGCGGCTTGATCAGACAAGAGAGGGTGGCAGGCTGGCAGGGCCGCAGCAAATCCCCCTTCAGCGGAGGGGGCCCCGTGGAAGGGTCGGCTGCCCAGCTGGGAGGTGTTTGGGCTGGAAACTTGGCTGAGCCTCCCCAGCCCAGGTGCCTGGAGCAGGGCCCCACCTGTCACCCTCGGGGAGCTCGAGGGGTGGAGCGGGACAATAATGAGAAGCCAGAGCTCACGCACCTCCCCTGGGAGGCTGACGGGCAACCTCACTGAGCCACCTTGGTGGGTCTGAATCGCGAAGCTCTCTGAGTTTGGCTTTAGTCTGTCCTGCTGTGACCACGGGCCGACGTATGCTCTGCCCTCTAAGGACCGGCACAAACATCCTTCCACGCAGAGGATGAGCCACCGAGCCTCTTCTGAGCGAGAAGTGGCAGCCTGCCCTGGACTGGGGACCCGCGGCACCGTCTCACGCTGAGGTCACTTCCTCGGGGAGGGGACAGTGAGGGCTCCCGCGGCCCCTCAGAGGCACTGAACTTCCAGAATACGCTAAAGAAAGAACTAGCAGTAATTCAGCCAAACCTCGCCGACCACGAACCCGGGGAGTCGGCCGTTGGCGCGGTTCAGCTCTCAGGAGGGTGACTGCTGCACGCCAGACACGGAACATCATCTGAGTGGGAAATGGGCCCCTGGGGGTAGCTGAGCCTTCCCATGAGATGAGCCTTTTCTACACATGGGACCCAGAACTGTTTCCTGCGAGGCTCTGTGGAGAGGGGACCGCTCCGGGGTATGTCATTGTCTCAGGAGCAGGTCCCATCGCCAGGCGGTTTCTGCTGGGGCAGAGGACAGACGGGGCTGCAGGGGTGCTGGACAGGGAGCTCACCACCCACGAGCCCCTGCTTTCTCACCGCCGGCTGTTGGCACTGTCTTCACGCAGCCGACCCTCTCCTTTGAACTTGCTGCTTCTAACACCCCATGAGCTTCCTGCAAAGGATGAGAACTCGGTGAGGGCATCCTGGAGACCCTCGGGCTCCACTTGGACCACTTCGAGTGCTCCTCTGGCCATGAGCCGCATCCTGAGAGGGGCCTCGTGCTTCGGATTGGTGGGGGGAGCACAGAGAAGATGGGACTGTCTCAGGAGCAGTCCTTGAATTGAGCACAGCGCTTGCCCCACGTAAGCAGAGCGAGCCATGCCGCCCTGCCATTGCCAAACTGGAGGGTGTGGACTCCGGAGGGGAGGATGCTACCTGGACCGTCTCCCACCTGCTTCCCCTCTGGCCACTGGCCAGTCCCTTCTCCATCCTGCACCCAGAGTGATCTTTCTAGAGTCCAAGTCCGGCCATGCCACGCACCCTATCCCCACCATTTAGTGGCTGCGCATCGTTCCCAAAGCAAAACCCAAGGAGGGGCTTGAGGCTGCAGGAGAAAGTGGGGCCCAGTCAGAGGTGGGCCGGTCCAGGAAAGCACTGGGTCTCCCTGCCTTTGTGTCCTGCCTTCTCCTCTACCAGAGTGTTGGCTCAAGTCTCACCCTTTATTGTGTTCAGACCACCCCCCAGCCAGGGCTGTCACCTCCCAGCTCAGGGACAAGCCTGGACCGTGTCCAGAACCATGTCACATTCCCAGCAGACTCACCGGAACAAGATTCGTAACAAGGAGACAACTGGGTTCTAGCGCCTGTGATGGTCTTCTACCTGGAGGAGTCTCTCAGCAAAATCCGTGTCCTCTGAGCCCGACCATAGCGGCACCGTCAGCACGCGAGGCTGCATTCCTGACCTAAGACATGAAATGCGACTTGCTCTGCGGGGGGCTGGTGTGGAAGGTGGAGTCCACGCTGTCTACACACTGGAAGATTTCCTCCCATCCCTCATGTATCTCTCCATCTTATTTCTTCTGAAAAAGATGGCACTTAGATTTCCAACTCAATGATCCAAAGAGCCCCCCATTGTCCCACGATCACCCACCCAAACCATCTGCCCATGGCTTCAGTTTTCTTCTCATAGAAAATTCTACTCCTGACATCCGCCAGAATCTTTGCAGAATGGTACGGAACCTGGAGACTCATCTCTGTCATGTTGTCACTTTGGCTCTGGGATAAAGGGCTCTGAGATTATTACGAACCCGGAACAACCCTGAGAGATGAGGCTGGACGGAGGAGGCAGCAAAGGCCAGCAGGACCGTGGCCACCCCGAGGTCTGCTGGGCCGGCAGGGAAGAGCCAGCGTGCTGCAGACACCTCACGGAGTGAACGCGTGGGCGTGTGTTCGCAGCACACGGACACCGCAACGGAGTCTGAAAGTAAGAGTAAAACGTGACGGCCAGCACGGCGGCTTTTTATCAGAAATCGCGGGCATAGGAGGAGGTTCTGGATGACAAATAGCGGGCCCGTCAACAGCGCCGTCCTCCTCAGTGCAGCCTTTGGGTCCAAGTTTAGTTGGGACAGGCAGAAAACTGCAGGGTTTTGTTTCAGTTTTTTTTTAATTTCAAAAATTCCATAAACCATTCAAAGTAAACTAGCCCAATGTCACTCTGAACTTGAGAATCTGGGCTGGTTGTGCCTTCCAGGGGCGACTGCACGTCATCCTGACCCGGCTCACAGACGAAGCTCAGCCCCAGGAGGCACCAGGGCCCGCGCTGACCGCTGTGCCGGGCACGCCCCAAAACCCCAGAATCTGCATCTAGACACTGACCTCCCTAGCTGGTGGGAGGTCACTGAGGGTCAGGCTGCTGGAGCTCTGCCCCAGGGGCACGTGGGCAGGATCAGAGGGGCGTCTGTGATGGCCACCCCATTCCCCTGGCTGGAACATGGTCTTTCAGCCACAGCGAACTGCAAGGGAGGCTGGGAAATACAGTCCAGAGGCTCGTCCCTGGGCTTGGTGACCAGCCTGCCCTGTGCTGCCAAGTGGTGAGCGTGCCCCTGGGTGGGAAGGACCACTGTTGCTTCACCGAGAGACAGCCACTGACCTTTGGGTGGATCCCGCCAGAAAGGGTGACTCGCCACCCCACTTAGCTTGTTATTGGTCAGCCCAGTTCTCAACAGTTATCAGGGAAAAGCCAGAAGCTAGTTTATATTGCATCACCACGCCGTGTCAGGCCCTAACCTTTTCACAAGAAGCCGTTTCAAAGTCTTCAAGCACAGACGTGTCACAAAGCAGACAAGGCCCTCTGAGAAGCACTCACGGGATTTTCTGAGGAGTCTTAGGCCGGGGACCTAAGAAGCCTGCTTTGTGAAGAGCACAGAGCCCCCTGCTCCCATAGGGCGTCTCGGGGCTGATCCTCAACCAGATTCCCAGAGCGCCTGGTGCTCCTGGCAGCGGGTTCATGAGAACAGACCCTTGGAAGCCCCTGCAAGCCCTCTGACGGGAAGACGGCTCCATCAGCTATGGGATCGTCCCACGTGAGAAGGGACAGACTCACACATCCTGCACACCCTGAAGATGCTTGTCCAGGAGCCTGAGTGACAAAGGAGAGCGTGGAAGAACCTGAACACCACGACTCTGCGCAAAGAATGGAGCCAGTCACAACTAAACGACACTGCGCCCATCTCTAAATCCACCCACCCATCGGTCTACCTATCATCTCTCTACAATCAATCCTCTATCTGTCGATCTACCATTCATCTATCATCTGTCTAACTACCTATCATCTATCTAACTATCGTGTATCTATATATCAATGACAGCTACAGACTAGCAGGGAGGGGTAAGCACAGAATTTGGGACAGTGGGTGCTTCCAATGTGAGGGAGCTGGAGGAGGTGACCTCGGGCGTTGCATTTATTGGCAGAGATCATTCAGTATCACCAGGTGGGGACATGAGTATTCTTGCATTAATCTTCCATTTCTACTCACGTCTAATAGACACTCTTGATTTGTTTCTGAATTCCTTGAGAATTAAGGATCTTCCTTCATTTATTTAAAGTTTAGGAGTTTATTCTATTATGTGGTTCCACATTTTGTTATCATAAGAAAATTGACATATGACGTCAAATTAGGAACCAACATTAACCAAGAACATGAGCACAAAAGACAGATAGATGATAGATAGATGACAGATGATAATGATAAATAGATAGATGATTGATAGATAGATAGAGAGATAGAGAGATGTAGATACAAGCATAGATATGGATATACTCCTATGTTTTCCTATATCTTCCTCTTTCCGGAGTAAACCGATCTGGGAATTCTTTTCAGGGATGCAAAGAGCAGCGTTACAAAAGACAGACAATTCCTTGCCCTTCATCACAGGGACGAGGGCAATGGGCGACCCTACAGGGTTTCCATTGTCCAGATGCAGGGGTGTCAAGACAGTAAGACTGCTACAGCCCAGAGCAGCCACGGCCACTGCCCTGGAACCTTCCTCGGGAGCGCGTCCAGCTGAAAGGGCCCTGTGATCCATGGGGAAGGGCATGGCCCAGGTGGGGCTCAACCCTGAGCCACATTCCCACCAGGATGCCAGCCCCTCCTGCTGGTGCACTTGAACAAGGCCGCCGTCCTCTGCCCATAGCCCACTCACCGTCAGCTGGCCACTGTCTCCCCACAGTGACACGGTCCTCCGCCAGCCCTCGCTCACTAATTAGGGCCGAGCGCCGAGCTCTTCACTCAACCCAGGGGAACAACGAGGTCGCAGAAGTTGCTCGTCAGTGGGAGGCAGCGAGACCTGGAGAGTTTCAGGGCCACCAGGACTCTGCAAAAGAGAAAACTAAAATAGGAAATAAATGTTCCTCCTAAAAGCAAGGCAGTGCTGTGAGAAATAACGGGGGAGAAGGGAGACCATTTCTTCAGCTTCGAGTAAGGAAATTGGCAAATGCTACATGGAAAGGCTGGCTGCATCTTGCAAAAGATATGCTTCATTGCATGACTGTGTTTCTATTTCACCAAGTGTGATAAATATCCCACAGCCTGTGTGCTGGGCGGATTATTTCAAGGCTAATCTAATGGTCAATTTCATAGCTTTGTGGATAAATTTCTAGATTTATTTTATGTCCAAAGGGTTTGTTCATTTGAAAGTCTTTCCTTTCCTGCCTCGGTCAGGACCAGAGCAAGGACTGCTATCCATACACTGGAAGAAAGTTTCCTCCTCTAACTGAAGGCCCATCCAAAGAGCTATAAATGGATCTTAAAACTCCATCTTAAATAAAATAATAATAATAATTCCACTTTTGATCTGAGATCCAATTGAGAACCCATCCGCAGAAACCCCTGCTCACCATTTTGAGGTGAGCGCGTCCTCCATCAATAGTGTCTGGTCTCATGGCTCACCTGTGGGGTTAGGCTTTGCGTATCTCTATGATCCTGGCAGGCCTGGAAAGTTTGGAATTACCTGGATTACAGAGCACCATCTGCAGAAATAACTCATTCATCACGCCCACGACAAATCTGTCAAAATTGTAGCCTACTGGCAGCAGCACAAAAGGTTAATGGATCTGGAATGTGGAAGAAATCTCTCCAGAAGCTGGCATCTCCAAACGGGTTTTATTTTCAGAACGATGTGTTTCTTTGTCCTGGATGCAGTAATGGACTAATCTGTCCATCGTTTACTGAGCTGCAGCGTGATGTGCTCTGGCACCGTCACGTCTCCGATGAATAACAGGGCTTGACAGAGGCAAATGGGAAAAGAAACTCAAGCAGAACCGAAAAACCAAGAGAGTCATTTGTGGGGATCCTACAGTCCAGGAGGAAACAGCATCTCTGGAGAGGGAGGAAGCGTCTGAGATAGAGCAGTGGACTCGGGTTTCTTTCCTCTTTGTTCTATAGCAAAAGGAATCTCCAAAATAGGTGAGAGGTCACACTTAGGTTGTGACCAATATGGTGCCTGTCAGCTCTGCTGTCAGATCCGCTGCCTCTTGAAGGAGTAACAGTGCTCTGCCCTGCTTAGTGAGCTGTGTGATGCCTTAACTTTGAATGAATTATGGGTGTGTATGACAAGGTATTAGCAGTGTCCATCAGTGGTAACCTACCCTCCGCTACACCCATCCTTTGCCAATTGTAGGACTAAATTTAGGGGCTCATGTAATATGCCAGATGCAGAGAAGAAAACTT
This sequence comes from Equus przewalskii, assembly GCF_037783145.1. Taxonomy (NCBI): domain Eukaryota; kingdom Metazoa; phylum Chordata; class Mammalia; order Perissodactyla; family Equidae; genus Equus; species Equus przewalskii. Next base: position 45,688,325 of record NC_091859.1, read on the forward strand.
TACGGTTAAAATCTCCTTTTATTAGTTAATGAGAAGAAGATAAAAAGTGTCCACAAGGGGCCGTCCTGGTGGCGTAGTGGTTAAGTTCGTGCACTCCACTTCAGCGGCCCAGGGTTCACTAGTTTGGACCCCAGGCCGAGACCTACATACCCTCATCCAGTCGTGCTGTGGCAGCATCCCACATACAAAATAGAGGAAAATGGGCACGGATGTTAGCTCAAGGACAATCTTCTTCCCCAAAAACAAATGTCCATGGGACCCACGTCTTTTACTAGACTCGATAATACTCCATCAATTCCATTTTGCTGGAAATTGCATGGTTTGCAAATGTCCCAAGTAAAATACGTAGAATGGAACACTGTCTGCCTGGATCCAAGTCACCGTTCCCCTTCAGTGGTCCTGTAGATCCACGAGGTGTAAGGACATCATTGATAAGAGTGAGGAGTAGCTAGTGCTGTTGGGATCATTGCTCTATAGGACCATTCCCGGAACTGGGTGTGTCAAAGTCCTCGAAGGTGAATGTGTGAATGTGTCCACTCTACACCCGTGGTTGTGACCCTGAAAGCAGAGATGAGCAATGCAAGAAGGGAAGCATATGAAACCCTAGCTCTCCCCATACACGGGGGCCATCATGGTCAACTCTGCATGTTGACTTGGTTGGGCCACGGGCGCCCATTTGGTCAAACCTTACCCTGGGGGTGTCTGTTTCTGGCCGAGACCAGCGTTTGAATGGTGGCCTGAGTAACACAGATTCTCCTCCCCAGAGCGGGTGGCCTCATCCAATCCACTGGAGGCTCGACGAGAACAAAAGGAGAAGTAAGGGATTTGCTCTCTCCGCCTGTCTGCCAGTGGGGCCATTGGTCTTCTGCACTCGGACTGGGACCCACACCACCTGTCAGGGCTCCAGCTTGCTGACTGCAAATCGTGGGGCTTCTGAGCCTCTGTGGTCACATGACGCAATTCCTTACGATAAAACTCTCAGTTCTGTTCTCTAGAGAACCTGACCTTCCAGCTGAAGGTCTCCATTAAAGCCGAAAACATCCACTTCAGTGAACAGGAGTCACATGAGCTACTGTGTTTGAAACCTGGCAACTGGCCGGAGGTGCCCCTTCACGGCCGAGCCCATGGCAGTGGACAGGGAGCTCCCACGGCTGGACACCCAGCGACGTTTGTCGGAGGGAGTGCTTCTCATGCTGAGAAGTATTTCTGCCGGGAAGTGTTAAGTGCACTGGTCTCCAATGGATACAAGGGTCGTCTTGTTGAAATTCGTGAAATGTAAACACTTTAATTCCTTAAGAGACCATGAGGGTCTGGACCCTAGACATTGACACGTCTGGGCTGTTTATCTTTAGGTAAGAAATCCTCTTAGCTGCAGTCCCACCAGAGAGAAACCCTTAGAACAGTGCAGAAACTTCCGTGAGGTAAATTAGCGGCACAAAGCACGTTCCAGACCAGGCATCCTTGTCTATTCCAATCTCCCCCACCCAGGACAGGCCATGCGGCTCCCAGGGGTCTGAGACGATGCACTCAGGATGTACTTGCTCTTCCCAGGCCTGTAAAGGCCATCTTCCCATCCACACATGCAGATCTTTCTCCCCTAAAAGCTACCGGCACCTTCAGGAGGAGCCCCACTGTTCTCCTGGAGCCACGCGGGGTCTGCCTGTGTGGGGGCAGAAGCAGCCTGGGAGGGACGCCTCCCTGCAGTCGTCCCTTGGGGCAGAGAATTTGGAGACAGAGCCTTGTCCAGGTACAGTGAGAACCAGGAGTGCGAGCGAGTCCCTGGCGCGACGGAGCCCCCGCTCTGCACTGCAGCCCCAGTGGGCTTTCTGAAATAAAATGCACAGGAGTCTTCTCCATCCACCGGCCGCCTGTGAGATGAAGCGGGTTCTCACCGAAGGAGCCAGATCTTCCTCGTCTGCCCGTTCCTCCTGGTCACAGCCTGCACCCACCAGCCTTGTTTTGCCCATGAACGTTCCTCTCGCTGGACATAGAGGTGATACAATAATTATGATGACCAGTAATGACAATGATCATGACAAAGGCCTCCTGAGGCACGTTGTGAGTACTGTGCGCACCATTCACGGATCACAGGGATCAACAGACCTGTACCTGGCCAGGGAAGCCCAGAGGAGTTGTCCCTGAGCTTGACTCCGAACTGGAGAGTAGGATTCAAGCCCCTACGGCAGCCTCTTGACCCACCAGCTCTCGTGAGACTGGCCTCCTGGGCCAAGTGAGCCCAACAGGGAAGTGGCCTCAGGGTCTCACTGGAGAGAGGACTGCAGGAGCCTGGGGACATGGTCAGCACACTCCCTGCTGAGGACGCACCCTGTCAACAGAGCCTGGCTGTTGCAAGGGCTCCTGGCGAGCATCGCGGCCTGCATGCTGGATGACCTGCCCTCAGGCAGCAGGTGTGGGAAAGGCAGGGAGGAGCCACACAGACCAGCACTGAGCCCTGAGAAGCTGCGGCTCTGGGGACGGTGGGCAGACAGGGCCGGAAACACCAGGGAAGTGGCCAGAGAGGTGGGGGAGGACATGGAATCTGAGGGTGGAGGAAGCCCCCACCCAGGCCAGGCCAGGGAGCAGCAGGGGCTCCAGGAGGGAGGGAGCGAGAGCCTGAGGTCCTGCAGGACAGAAGGCCGGGGCGGGGAGGCTCAAGTGGGGAAGCCGGGGGCCAAGCTCGGCTTCACGAGGACTTCACTGTCTGTGCAACGGGACCCATTTAAAAGGCTTCCTGTGGCGGCATCATGGACAGGGGTTGGAGGAGGCAGGGCGGTGCTGGGAGATGACCAGGGCCACCTGCTGGGACGTGGGCTGCAGGGACTGGGGGCGAGAGTGGAGCCGGAGGGAGGTCAGTCACCTGGGGGAAATAGCAGGGCAGGGTGACCCAGTGGCTCTGAGGTTGAGGCGGCGGTGGCCGAGGGGTCGACAGTGTCCGCCCCCACCACCATGCCCAAGAGCCCTGGCAAAGCTCATACTTTACACGAAAATTAATTACAAGCGGATCAAAAACCTGAAAGCAACGAAGAAATGGCATTACCCCCAAATTTAAGAGAATATTTATATGCGCTTCTTAAACAAAGAAGGAAAGTCAAGTAACATCAAGGAAGCATGAATATGTTTAAAGACGTCTTTAAAGACGTGAGAAAGGTGGCATGACATGAAAGCCAAACAACAGCCAGAGAAGACGGGTGACACACACGGCAGAGGGCCAGCGTCCCCAGGAGGAACTGATGAGAAGAAGAAGAAAGACAGTCCAGAGTGGGAAGATGGAAAGGCCATCCAATGGCCAAGAGCATGGACAGATACGCAAGACCCACCAGTGGCTGCAGAAATGTAAAATGAAGGATGCCCGAAGACCCTCTCTCCACCGTCAAGCAGGCGGCTGTCTGAAGAGTGCCGGGTGGAGAAGCCAGTGTCCCAGAGGCAGGTGGGAGTAGAAGTCGCTCCCTTCACTTCGGAACGTCACCTGGCCACGTGTCTAGGGATGTAAGTGCATGTGCCTCTGGGGCAGCATCCTGGGTGCAGGGACCGTTTCCTGGGCAGTAACAGCGCCAGGACCTATGTCCACCTTCCGGACAGGGGGACGACTGCACATTCGTTGAAGGATGCTCAGGGCCTCTTGGGGTGGGCTTTGGGCCTAGGGATTGGGGGTGCCCAGCACATGGTGGGGCAGGAGCATGAGGCAAGTGGGAACTCGCGGGAATTGGCTGAGCAGAGTGCACCCCACTGTTCTGTTGTCACGGATCACCCCACTCGCACACACATCCAGTGATGGGGCAGCGAGGACTTAGACCAACTGCCTGTCTGCATGTGAACAAACACCACACTCATAATCTGAACTCAACTCTGTGCGTTCCTCACTGTTAACTCCACAAACCCGCTCCTCTAACACCCATTCGCCGCCCCCTGACACCACGAACAGTGTTCTTCCTCCCTGCACAGTAAGCACAGAGCGGTTCTGAGCACACAGACACCAGACCTGTGCCAAGCGCTCTCCACGCTGGTCTTGGCACGGACATCTTGGCGATTGGAGCCACTGTCAATCAGAAGCCATCGCAGCTGGGTGGGAGGAGCCCGGAGGGAAGCCAGGCCTACCTGACACGGCACAGGTGTTTCAGCCACCCGGGGGAGCCTCTTGACGCTCCCAATCTTGTGCCCCAAACAGGCAGAAAGCAGAGATAACCAAAAAACGGCACGTAGCTTGATGAGACACATCTGCTCCCAGTGCACTGTTGTGACCTCTGATTTCAGCTCAGACCTCAGGCTGCAGGATAGAGGTCTCGCCCCTGCAGAGCCGAGCGCTGTGAGCTGAGCCAGGCTCCTCCAGGAAGCAGAGGGACATCCCTCAGGACCTGAGAGGCAGAGACAATGAATTCTCATAATGAGGTCTCCTGAAGGTTCCGTTTCTCCCCCACCATTCTCGCTTAACTTTCGGGCCTGCTGCGTCCTGTGCACAGAGGGGACGAGCAGGTGATGAAACAAATGGACCATTAGTGAACAAATGTTAATGGGAACAACAGCGGGAAGCGGTAGTCTTTGCACCCGTGTGCAGGCTTGGAATGCTCTCTAAGCAGGCCAGAGCGACTTTTTCCTTACGTGTCTGTGTCCCTGCAAACCAGTCCAGCTGAAGCAGCTAGCTTGCGTGCTTGTGTAGTGCCTGGGGGTCCTGGAGGGGCTTGTGTGCACTCAGGAAATCGTCTGGGTTATCAGGGTCACCCCGCGTCCCCGATGGAGACCCGGAGGCAGACGGCTGTGCAGACCCGGGGCTCACGTACGGATGCTCCTGAACTCCAAGCCCGCTGCCAGCTGCACAGGCAGGCAGTGTGCAGGGACGTGGTGCTGGGGAAGAGCAGGCCGGGGCTGGAAGCGCAGTGCGGAGCGGCAGGAGGGTCGAAGGGGGAGAACCTTGCCCCTGGAGAGGACTGCCTGGGAGCAGCGTCCTCCTGGGAGGGCCGCGTCTCTGTGGGCCCAGAAGTTGCAGGGACTGTGAGAGGAGAGGCACCATCCAGGGGAGCGGGGGTTGTGTTTGAGGAGCTGGGGAGGAAGGGGTCGGGTTGGAGATCCACCAGCACAGAGCCCTGTAGGATGCAAGTCAGACAAGGATGCGGGAGGCCCCAGGGACTTGGGCTCCCTGTGGGGGCTGAGAGACAGGGCCTGTTGGCCCGAGTAGATGGGTGCTGGAGACGCAGCAGAGGGTGGGGATGGCCAGGGGGCTGGCTTGGAAGGAGGGCACCCCTGTCTAGTTCAGAACGGGTGTGGCCCAGATGGACCGTGGATGAGGAACCAAGTGCAGGGTCCACATCAGCAAGAGGAAGCACTCCGCCCACCGGGCTGCACACGACCTACTCCCCAAGCACCCTCGAGCTGGAGTGAAGTGTGGGGCCGGGGGGCTGCTGGCAACACCCTGGCACTCAGGTGGGCGGGGTTGAGGGTCTGGCCTGTGTGCGACCGAGTCTGCACTTTCTGCAAGCAGCTCTGCCATCCGTGATTGCATCCATCCACATGGTCCTTTCCTCAGACTCAGCGTCTACGGACATTTCCTCATGCATCGTATGCTCAGGAGCATCTCGCTTCCAAGGGGACAGAAATGCACAGCTAATAGCAAATCTGTCGTCTCACCTTCCACAGCAGCCAATTCTATCGAAATGATTCTGAAAGATGAACCCAGTCACAAGAGAGCGACCAGTTCTCGGCGAACGGTCTCCCCCTCCTGTGGAGAGACCAGGTCACTGGACCGAAGGCAGGAACTGCAAGAGCCGGGTTCCCAGGAGATTCCCTAAAAACAAACACAACCAAGCAGAGCGCGTGCCCACACTGCCCGATTCCCCCGGAACCAGCACAAGGCTCCAGCCACATGGCAGCGGGGAGCTCGCTCCAGACACCATCCCGTTTTGTTCCCGGCGATGTTTTTATTGACGACACGCTAATAACTGAACCTGACAACAGAAGCCTTCCCCCTGATACTTCGAGGTTCCTGAGGGATAAACTCATAACAATCTTTGCATGTGCAATAACAAGATGTAAATAAATACATCACACGGACATCTACAAGTGAGAACTATTCTCAGCATAATTAAATGTATATTTTATAAAAACAAGTTGGGCAAATCCACGCACGTCTTCAAGATGTTAGAGGACAGAGACGCAGGCTTCTACGGCCAGTGTGTTCTCAGTGCAGCCAAGTGCCCGGCTGGCCTTGGAGCGGGTCCCAGGCCTCTGAAAGCTCCCTGCTCAAGTGCAGCATCTTCTCTCCGTGGGTGAAGAATTCCCTTGCCGAGAAGTCTTGCAAAGAAATAGTCACCCAGGGGCGCAGGTTGAAGTGGAGGTGTCCTGAGACCCCCAGAAAGGCCTGTCCTCTCTCAGGGGCAGGCCAGCGCTGGGTCACCAGTACACCCCCTAACCGATGCACAGTGGGTCCCCCATTGACACTCACAAGTTGAACTGAACGGGGCTGAAAGAAGAAATGGTCCATCCTGTCTCGTTTCCTGGCAGGGCCGTCTCAGGGAGGCCTGGCTCTCATCCTTCCATGCCCTCGAGCCCCAGAGCCCCGGAGCTGTCCACACCGCCGCTCGAGTGTGAACCCGTCTCACTCCCAGATGCTGCGAGGGTTCCTGGTTTCCTCCCTCCCGAAGGCTCCGTCGGTCCTTCCCAGCCTCCTCCCGGCCCAGGCGGCACCATCTGCTCTCTGTCACCATCGGCTGGGTTTATTCTGTCCTGAGTGTGACGTAAACAGAATCATCCAGGACACACTCCTGAGTCTGACGTCTCTCTCTTGGTGTGTTTTTGGGAGTCATCCATGTTCTTCCTGTAGTGATGCGTTCCTTTTAATTTCCAAGTCGTTTTATGTTGAGTACCACTCATTGTATATGTTTGTAAACATGTGGTAAATGGCACCACATATGTGCACACACCAGGCGACAGCCACGTGGGTGGTTGGCACATTCTAGCTCCTTGAGAGAAGCTGGTGAGCATCTGAGTACCAGTCTTTGTGCGACAGACGTCTTCCCTGCTCTTGAGTGAATATCTCAGGACGTGATGGTTGGGTCACATGGTAAGAGTGTGGCTGCCTCTTTAAGAAAATACCAAACTGTTGTCCAAAGTTGGAATCATTTTACATTCCTACCTATGGGGCGTGACTTTTCCAGCTTTACATTCTTGTCAACACTTGGTTTTGTCAGACTTTTAAATTTTGTCCATTTAATGGGTGTGCGGTGGTGTCTCTTCGTAGTGTCAGTTTGTCTTTCCTGATGAATAATAATGTTGAACGTCTTCGCCTGTGCTTACTAACATCTGTACATCTTCTTTTGTGAAGTGTCTGTTCCAATGTTCCTGTTGCTGAGCAAGAGCTCACTACCAGCTCGCACAGAAGCCAATACAGATGCCTCTTGAGGAAAAAAAGAACTTCATTTCAAGGTTGACCAGCGAGGAGACAGAAGGCAAGGTTCTCAATCTGTCTCCCCAGTCCAAGGTTCGGGGCAAAATTTCAGGCGTTAGGGGCTGTAAGCTGCGGCTGGGCCCGTGTGAGCTGACTGTTTGTCTCGAGTCAGACCCTGCATGGTTATCAAGCTACTTGGGCTGCTGGAAGCTGGATGTTCCCTGTTGAAGGCTAGGGTCATCCTGGAGCTGTGGGTTCCCGCCTGGCACACGCCCAGTGCCGTCTCTGTTATTGAACAACGTTTGATTAATCAACAACCTATTTCAGGGAAATACAACTAGTTTAAGCCGGTCAATGTTTTATGCGCCGCAGCATTTTGACCATTTTTTTAATCGAGTTGTTTGAGTTGTAAGAATTCTTTATATATTCTGGACAAAAGTCCTTTCTCAGGCATGTGTTGCAAATATTTTCTGCTAGTGTGTGGCTTGGCTGGTCATTTTCTTTTCTGTCTTTTTTTTTTTTTTTTTTTGGCTGAGGAATATTTTCCCTGAAATAACATCTTTTGCCAATCTTCCTCTTTTTTTTTTTTTAAACTTGAGGAAGATTGTCACTGAGCTAACTTCTGTACCAGACTGCCTCTATTTTGCATGTGGGATGCCACCGCAACACGACTGCTGGTGAGGGGTGTAGGTACACACCCGGGATCCAAACCCTGGCGGTCAAAGCAGAGTACACCCAACTTAACCACTAGGCCACGGGGCCAGCCCCACCTTCTCACTTTCTTAATGATACCTTGCAAATAGTGAAAGTTTTTAGTTTTGATGAAATACAGTTTATTGATTTTTTATGGTTTATGTTTTTTGTGTCCTGTATGAGAAATGTTTGCCTGCTCCAAGTTCACAAAGATTCTGTTCCATATGTTTTCTTCTAGCAATTTTATAGTTTTAATTTTTCCAGTTAGGTCTATGACCTATTTTAACCAATGCTTATGTACAGTATGAAATAAGAGTTAAAATTCGTTTGTTCCCATGAAGGTGTTGACTTGTCGCCTATTTCTGGGTTCTCTGTTCTGTTCCACGGATCCTTTTGTCTTTATTCCAATATTACAGTGTCTTGTTTACGGTAGTTTTAAAGTAAATCTTGAAATCAGGAAGCAACTTTGTTTTTTGTTTCCAAATTTTTTTGGCTAGTTTCAGTCCCTTGCATTTTTACATAAATTTTGGAATCAGTTTTCCATTTCTACAAAAGGTCTTCCGGGATTTTAAACGGGATTCCATTGCCTCTACCAACCAGTTGGGTAAGACCTGAGTCTTGGTAGTGTTAGTGCTCTGATACATGGACGTTGGACATCCATCCATCCGTCTAGATCTTTTTTACATTTCTCATCACGCATTGTAGTTGTCAGTGTATATGTCTTGCACATATTTTCTTTACTTTATTCCTGCATATTTCTTGATTTGGATGCTATTATAAATGAGTTTTTTGTTGATGTTTTTTGAAATTATTAAAGTAATCTTTGTTTGATGTGGCCATCATTCGCTAAATGATGGCCCTGAGTCACATTTTGACACAGGGAATTGCATCAAATTCTTTCTCACAGAATGGACGGTCCCCAGGTCCTGGGGCCAGCCAGAGCACAGCTGGACACTCTCTGGACCATCATGGCCAGGTCCTGGGGAGGCTGACCTCCTCCTCACGCCCCAACACCACCGTTCAGCGCTGTCTTCTTTCTGCCTACTGTCACCCCAACCTTTGCTGACCCTCAGCTGCACACACTCCCACTATCACCTCTGTCTGCTCAGTGACCTCCCCATCGGCCAGCTCAGCTCCAGACCCCGTCTTCTACCTCCACTGACTCTGGTGGACAAGTCCTTAGGAAACCCATCGTCCTTGTAGAGAGAGAATTTGTGTTCGCTTCGAAGACATTGTTCATGGCACAAATCCTCCCACTTCCCTGACCTAACATCAATTATATTCCAAATTTTCCTTGACCTTATAACACTACCTAGGAGTTCTATATACTTAATAATCCTACAACTGACTAAAACCGCACTGTGACAGTAGGCCCGTTTATCAGCAGTCATCATGACACCTACGACAATCGCTTGAATGCATGAGGTTAATGGAATTTGCATGTCAATTAACACTACCCCTCCTCCCAGCTACTACTGTGTCGTTTGCCAGCTGGCACGGGTTACCAGAGTTTCACCAACCAGCGCGGCCACACAGACGTGTGTTGCCTGGTCGGCCAGGAGTAGCGATTCTCCACGGAGGTGAGCATTTCTCCACAAGGCCAAGGAGGACTGGACGGGGTCTTCAGGGAAGGGGAGCCTTGCGTATCCGAGCCCTTCTCACCTCTTCCACTGGGGAAGCACCGTTACATCTAGGAGTCGACCCAAGAGTAAGCGCACAAGTGCGTGCACGGTGCACCTCCCCAGCTGAGCTGTTGCCCCAGAAGCTCGTGGTGGGCGGGCTCCAGGGTGGCCCCATCAAAGGGAGGGACAGCCGGTGGTCTGGGACTGATGTGCTGGCCTCTCTAATTTTCCCTCCATCACAGGAGCGTGAGCTTGGGAAAGCTGGACCCTGGCTGAAGTCTTTCACCAGCTTTTCCCGGAGGCGTCCCAGCCAGCGCTTCCGGATTCCAGCCTGACCTTTGGGCCCCTGTGACTCGCTCCAGGCGCCCCCTGCTCCAGCTCCTCAGCTGGACCTTCTGTCTTCCCAAGGCGCTCGTGGGCTCCTCCCTCCTGTTCTTCAAAAGCCAAACCTGCCAACCTCCCGACACACAGCACGTCTGGTCGTCTCTGTGTTTTGTTTTAATTGGAAGACAATAGAAGAGGGAAAGAAATCCATTTGTATTCATGACATCAATAATTTAACATGAAAAGAGAAGAAAATAAGAGAATACATATCCACACAGGCAAATCTGGTTAAATTGATTACTTATGATAATGAAAAAAGCTCTTAATTAGGAATCAGCTATCCTATTTTCAGGACAGGAGTTGGCAAGGGACACGACTCGAGGGCTCTCGACACAACCATCGTAAAGAGATAGAACTTTGGTAGGAAATACATCCAGAAAATGAACAGGAATTGTCTCTGGGCAGACAAGTTATGGATGATTTATCTTTAATTTTCTTCTTTGTGTACTTCAGTGTTTTCCAAACCCTCTATAATGAGCATTTTTTTTTTTAGTTCTATAGCAAAGGCATGTTTTAAAATAAGGGATAAGTCAAAGTTGAGGTCTACTAATTAAAAGTACCCTATGCCTAGTTAGCTGCTAACTTTTCGTCTCGTGCAGAAGGAATATCTCACCTTCGGACCTCGTGTGCTTGTTCCAAACTCAAGGATCTGCAAGAAGTGTGCTCCCCACCCCTCACCATGAAGGGGCTGCTCTGACGCCCACAGAGGTTGCAGAGCCCTGAGTCTGCAGTCAGGAACCGCGAGCCTGATGGAGGCCTTCCACTGGCCTCTCTGGGACTCGGGCGCCTCACCAGGGAGAGGAAGGGAGACGGGCTGCAGGGGCTGAGCGTCTGCACCCAGATTCACACCGTGAAGCCTGACCCGCGAAATGGTGGTGCTGGGAGGTGGGGCCTTTGGGAGGTGATTAGGTCACGAGGACGGAGCCCTCATGATGAAATAAGAGCCCTTATAAGAGACCCCTAGCAAACTCTCCTCCTTCCAGCTGACGCCAGTCTGCTGGGCCCCAGACCTGGACTTCCAACCTCCAGAACTTGGTGGTCCTCCTGACCCCGGGCACCCGGGGGGAGAAATGTGCTCATGAGCTGCCCAGGCTGAGGTGTTCTTGTGACAGCAGCCGGAATGGACTGAGATGGTGAGAATCATCCACCCTCCATCCGTGTCCCTTTTGGAGCCAGCACCGTATGGTGTGAAATGTAACCAGGCTGCTCGGGTGGGTTCTGACAGAGGCTCGTGGCCCACCCTCACTGCCAAGGACGGCCTGAGCAAAGAGAGCCAGAGCCCCTTGTCCGGCATGGCGTGGTCTCTGCGAAGCTCTCTCATCTCCTCCACATTTGCAGACACCATCTTTGTTGCCTGCGGATACAGCACGCACTGGCCTGCCTTGTCAGGAGCTCTCCAACGTGCTTCCGTGCACTCCACTTCCGTGAGACATGGGCTGACCAAGTATGTGCCATGTGACATGGTCCTACCCTGGATTTGGAAAGAGTTAAGGGGAAAGGATTGTGAATTCAGCCTTCTGGGACCAGGGGTCCCATGTGCAGGATGAAGCAAGGGCAGATACAGCCAACCTAAGAATCCTGACAGCCTCCACCCAGCTGCGCCCGCAGTGTGTCTCCGGTTTACTGAGACCCTAACAACCAGCACAGAGGGAGGCCCACCTCACGAAAAACTGAGAGCGACAGACCCCAGAGAGGCGGAGGCTGGAGACACTGATACCACCAAAGAGGAAGGCCGGGGACAGACAAGATGAACCTCCTAGAATTCTCCTGGTAGCACGGCCTGATTCCATTTCACAGACACCACTTTTTAAAATTAAAGCAGGAAGATGCTTCTTAATAATTCCGGGGGTCGGCCATGAGCTTAGACACATGTGTGGTCCCAGGTCTTTGCAGAGCTGGTCGGTCTTTCCTCTAAGCTTGAATAACACTCTCTGAGACAAAGATGACACACCCAGAAAACATGGGCACTGGCCATGGGTCAGGAGGACCGCCCATCACACCGTGTGTCCTGAGAGAGGTGGCCAGGGGTCAGGAGGACCGCCCATCACACCGTGTGTCCTGACAGGGGTGACCAGGGTCAGGAGGACCACCCATCACACCGTGAGTCCTGAGAGAGGTGGCCAGGGGTCAGGAGGACCGCCCATCGCACCGCGTGTCCTGACAGGGTCTCCTTGGAGAGTGGGGAGGAGTAAGGTGGGTAGCGGCACTTGCAGGGAGCCGGAGCTCCTCACAGAATGTACAGAGCAGAGAGCATCCTCTCCCTGCGGAAGAGGAAATCCTCCCAACAGCAAAAAGGCATCAGGGTGGATTCTTGTCCATATGGACACAACTAAGGGGGAATCCCACAGAAATCCCATCGGTGACGGATTAGAGACACTTTAGAATGCAGCAGAAAAGTTAAACAAACAGAAACAGAAGCAACAGGAGACAAAGAACCAGAGCCACTGATGGACGGGGGTGTCCGAGAGCCAGGGGCGCAGAGCGCTGAGACCACAGGCAGAGACGTGAGGCGGGAAGAGCCATGCGGAGGAAGACCCTGGGCGGCAGCACAGACTGACCCGCTGACCGAGAGCCACGTGGGGAGACCCTGGTCCTGGGTCGGGTCAGGACACGCTGTCCTAAAGACGGAGGGAAAAGGCCTGAAACCTTGATGGCCCCGTGCCTGCATGGGGACCATAAGTCTCCCTCTAGCCATTGTCCGCACCCAGGCCCCTCCCTGCCTCTGCCTCCTTCCTCCTCCCCCATCTTCCTCTGCCTCCTTCCTCCTCCTCATCTTCCTCTGCCTCCTTCCTCCTCCTCATCTTCCTCTGCCTCCTTCCTCCTCCCTCATCCTCCTCTGCCTCCTTCCTCCTCCCTCATCTTCCTCTGCCTCCTTCCTCCTCCCCCATCTTCCTCTGCCTCCTTCCTCCTCCCTCATCCTCCTCTGCCTCCTTCCTCCTCCCTCATCTTCCTCTGCCTCCTTCCTCCTCCCCATCTTCCTCTGCCTCCATCCTCCTCCTACCATCGACTCATCGCCCTTCCACTTGCTCGTTTGCTTGGTGTCCACCCCCCACAGACCTGCATGGCTCCAGGCAGACAGGCTGCCGCCCCTGCTGGCCTTGGTGCCACAGGACCTAGAGGACAGCGGCACCTTCGTGTTTAATGCATAACACTCCTCACCCCACACGGCTCCGTGTTCCCAACACGACCTGACCCCCAAGCCTCCCACCGTGTCACTGGAGCCCACAGTCTGTCGTCTGCAATCTCCACACGCTGGCATCCTTACCCTCTACCATGTGGGGCCGAGCACCCAGGCAGCCCTGTTCTGCACCCTCTCTCAGGTAGAGGTGCCCCTCAACGCCCACGCCCACGGCCTCTTCAGAGCACCTCCCTCCCTCCTCCGTCAGCCACCAGGCATGCCCTCAGCCTCTCTGTGGGCTCCTGCCTCTGGATTGCCACCCTCAACTGGAGACCCTGGTTCAACAGCTTTTTTTTGCTCCACAGCTGCTCTGCCATCAGCCTTGGCGGAAGGAGCATCCTTAGGACTGCCACCCAATACAGGGCCTGGACCCTCATTCCAGTGACCTCCTCCTCCTCCATCACACCTCGACGCCACCTGTGCTCACACCTTGTCACCACCCACAGCTGCCATCACGATGCCTCGTGGGCATACCCTGTGGCCACCACAGATGACCGACCTCATGGCACCAACCGGGCCCCACCCGAGCTGGCTCTGAGGCCTCCAGCTCTAACCACCACCTGGCTGGGTCGGGACAGGCTGTCAGGGGGGAGACGAGGGTGGAGAAGCCAGAGTCATCAACCCCCAGAGTCAGGAGGCTGCTCCCAGGAGGCAGCAGGGGGACAGACACGTGTGTCCATCCATGTTCTCACACTCCCCGGGCAGAGAAGTCCAGCCGCCCCCAGGCCGACTGACAGGAGGGCTCAGGAGCAATCATGAGAAGGTGCCCACGGAAGGAAACATCAGGCAGGGTGGAGGCCGCCCCACGTGGCGTGGCTTCTTTCCTCTGGCCCCACGGGCTCCATCATTCCTGTCCAGGAGTCCGTCATCGGGCTCTGAGGGAGAGTTGGCCTGTCCATCCAGGTGGCTGGGCCCCACGCCAGCCCCTGCTGCTCCGGGTGCCCCTGGACCACTGGAGGGCAGGGCGGGCTTTGTCCCTGAACTGGCTTTGAAATGAATCCGCATCGTGACGACTAAAGGCTGCTCTGGCCGCCAGCAAAAGGTGGGAATTCGCTTCCGGTTCTTTCTCCACCCAAGTTACGTCTAGCCCGTTGTCCGGCGTCGCTCACAGAGATTCTGCAGCAAAACCGTGTGATAAAAATGCACGAGACACTCCAATGATAAGATGGCAGCATCAGAGATGTCTTGAATTTGAGTATAAACCCGCTCCCCTTATAAAAATTTTAGGGAGAAATAAAAGTTTAAATATTAAATTCTCTTGCAAGTTAAGGTCAAAAACATTAAAGTCCGCAGGAATTAAACCAACTCTCTTGCACAGTGAGTGAAGCCCAACGCCACGTCCCAGGTTCCCGTTCTGCTCCTGCTGTGGGTCCCTGATGCCCGGGGGAACCGGGGTCTTTCCTTCATATCCACAGCATGGGGCTCACTTGGAGGTGGCAGGCTTCCCTCCAGGCCTCGGGGGCTGTGACATTCACACCAGGCCTCCAGGGGCCTGGCCATATAGTCTGGAGTGTTCGGACACACAGGCCGTCCCCACGGGGCCCACCCACCTCACTAACGTGTGCAGCCGGGCCAGCTCCTCTCCCAGTCACAGCACCCTGGCATCCCCCGACGTGAACAGACACGTCCGTTTACCATCTTACTCTCAATCGCATGGTCCAAGCCCCTGCCTCATCAGGAGGACGCGCAGTCTGTCCCCCACCCACATCCTGAATGTCACCATGAATAAAACGTGTGCCCAGGGCCTGACACAAACACCCCTTCTGACCTCTCGGGGTTTCTGGTCCCCCTGGGAATCTCGGCGGGGTATGGAGCCCCTGCCACACGTACCATGGGAACCTCGAGCCCCAGTGGTCCCTTCTCCATGACCCCTCACAGATAGCCCTCAATGCAGGTCATCCCCAAGCCCTGACCATCTACTCTTCTCCTTTTCACCTTCACATGGGTGTACAAAGAGGACAAGGGGTCACGGACGCTCCGCGAGGGTCTAGAAGCGGCTTCATGCTTACAGCTGAGAGAAGGTGGTGTCTCGTTCAGGTGGGAGTCTGCTGCTCACTTCCCGGGGGAGCCAGGTCATCACAAGCTGCCACAGGTTCCCGTCCTGGATGTGACCTACAGTCAGCAGGGGCGGGCTGCTAGGAAATATAAAAATGACAAACCACGTGCCACAGGAGCCAGACTGGAGCTAGGGGCTGGGCTGTGACACCAGAACCCAGTGATTCCAACAAGCGGGCCTGGTCACGCGACACTGTGTGAGGGAGGACATAGAGTGACCACAGTCAGGGAGGGAGGACAAACAGTGACCAGCCGTCAGTGGTGCCCGGGCCTCACAGAGTGACCAGTGGTCACATCCACTTGAGGCAGCTCGTGTCCCTGTGCCCCGGGAGCAGGGGACCCTCAGGTTCCCTGGGGGACCCAGCCTGGCCATGGACTTCCTGGGACGGCAGAGCTGACTTCTCATCCAGTCTGACAGACGCTCCCCAGAGGAAGGCTCTCTCTCCATTCTGGACCATCCTCAGCAGAAGAGCCTGTGCCCACAGGGAGGGTGAAGTGCCCGCGGCAGACGGAGGGGACGGGGTTGGGGGGAAGGCCAGGCTCCTTCGTTTAAAGTGGTCCTGTTTTCAGGGCACACGTGTGTCCCTCAGACGCCATCCACTAACAGGGTCCTTGGAGAACGGAAGTTCTGAGGGCGGGAGTGGGCTGGTGGAGCAGGGCGGGGCCGGCAGCCTGTTCAAGGGCCGGGGTATGTTAGCTTGTCAGGGCTGCGAAAGAAATGCCCCTGACGGGGCAGCTTAAACCACAGACGTTTGTTTGTCAGCCTGGAGGCTGGAATCCAAGATCAAGGTGCCAGAAAGGCCGGTTCCTCCTGAGGCCTCTCTCCCCAGCGTGTGGACACCGTCTTCTCCCTGTGTCCCCACTGGGTCGTTTCTCTGTGTGTCTGTGTCCTCATCTCTGCTTCTTATAAGGGCCCCAGTCACATTGGATCAGGGCCACCCTAATGCCCTCATTTTACCTTAATCATCTCCCTAAGGCCCCATCTCCACATACCCTCCCACCCTGAGGTCCTGGGGGCAGGACTCCAGCAAATGAATTCAGGGGGACACATTTCAGCCCCTAACAGTTGGTGACGGGTTTATGATCAGAGTGCAGGATGAAGACAGTTTGCTCCACCAACGGTGGAGGAAAGGCTCAGGGCGGGGGGCGGGGGGCTTATTGTTGGCAGGGCCAACCACGTCCTCCCAACCAGCACGGCTGGCCAGTCAGGCCTTTCAGGAGCTGACCCACCACCTGAGACAAAGGTGAGCAAGACAGATGAGGGCCCGGGGACCAGGGGGAGCAGGCGAGGGGCAGCCCCCGGCCGCCGCACTCAGAGCAGATGGGGCCAGAGCAGCAGCCGCTGGCAGACACCGCGTGGACTCACAGGGCAGGGGACCCCAGGGGGACACACACGGGAAGGCGTCTGGGGCTGCTCCCTGTGAACCCTCGCGCCCCCAGGATAGGACGGCAGTCGTTCTGCTCAGGGGGTCAGGCCTCACACGATTTCAATCTACAAAAGGATGGCTTCTCTCCTCCCCTCAGACCATGTCCTTGGCCCCCAAGAGTCCCTCAGAAGCCACAGGAGCCCCCTCAGATCTGGTGCTTGTCCGGGATTTCCCCCAACAAGAGTGAAGCCGTCCTTGGGTACGCAGTGTGGGCGCCCACCCAGAACCTGAATCAGCTCACGGCTTTCGAAGCCCTTTGTTTTCAAGCGGAAATGACCTTTGATAGACATCTCCTCAAGAACTCTTCCACTGTTCTCATTATCTCTGGAGGAGAAAGCCCTCCCCCATTTTCGAGGCCTGTTCTTTATGTAAATAAAGTGGTTAATTAGACAATTTTGAGCCATTTAAAACGCATTCTGCTTTAAAAGAACAAGTAATCACAATATAAAAATCACAGCATTTCTAATGTCAACTAATTCTTCCATCATCTTTTCAGAAAAACAGATTCACGTAACTTGTTACTACGCCTCCTCTAATTTAGTTCATAAAAGAGTAACTGTGCCTCAACTCGCATTTGATAGATCGGAAGGGCTGTGAGAGCTGGGGAAAGCAGAGTCACTCCACGTCATGAGGACATTCGGGGAGCGAAAGAGAGACGTCGATGGCTTCTGGCCCCTCAGGGGATTTAGGGGAAGTTCCAGTCTGTGCGGGCTCATCTGAGCCGGGCAGAGAGCGTCCCCGACGGTCATCGTCCTGTTCTGTGAAAAACACCACTCATCTTGTAGCTCAACGGCCCAGATGATAAACATCCATCCAAAGAGAGAAGGAGGAAGCGTTCGGGCAGGGCTTTGAGGCCGTGAGCATTTGGCTGAGTGGGCACGCTGGGCAGCTGAGCCTGGGGCTCTGGAGAGGAGGCACCTCTCAAACCCTCCAGGCGAGGCCGGGCTGGGGCTGGGAGGGATGGGCACAGGGGCAGATGCCCTCAAAATGACAAACCCCAGACTTCTCAGGACCTTCTGGGCTGGCAGCCCCTGCTGAAGACAGCACAAAGGCCCCTACCTCACAAGACACGCATCCCTGCCCTTGGGTCGGTCCCACCTGCCTCCTGGTGGCCGGGAACGTGGTGGTCACCACCTGCCCGTCCGTGGAAGGGTGCGCCTGCTGAGAGGGGAAAAGTCTGTGCCCCGAACGAGACCACAGGTTCAGGAAAGGATGCAGGGCCAGAAGGCCGACCAGTCTCAGCTCGGCGGAGCAGAGCACCCTTCTCGAGACGTGGACACAGATGGACTTAGAGAAGTGGTCGTGCTGGGGGACACATCGCCCACTGACGCTGTTCCCAGAAGGGCCCAGAGGACTCTGCAGTGACCACAGTGGTGCAAGGGTGACCAGAGCTGGTGTCCAGGTGCTGTCACAGAGCTGGGCTCCCTGAGAGCAGTGGGAGGGCCCCTGACCAACTGTCAGAGGTAAGATGACGGCCACCATAGGTGGAGCAGCAGGTGGGAGTGGCATCCACTCCTGACCCACAGACACCAGAGAGATGGCCTGGAGCCTGCAGCCCCGGGGCAGGAGGGGTGGGCAGCCAACAGGGGTGCCACTCGCACCTCCCATAAAAGGAGGTCAAAGGCGAGGCTGGGAGGCCGAGGGCAATGCCCGACAAGGTCCCCATCCATAGCCAGTGTCTGCTCCTGGGTCCAGTGTCCAGCCCTGGCGTTGGTGACAGTGTCCCAGCGTGTGGCTCCTGCCATGGGACCCCCTTCTGCGGTGGACTGGGGAGCTTCCCCATGGGCAGTACAGAGGACAAGTTCTTCATCCTGGTCCACTGAGAACCACCCAGTGCCCTGTCCACTATGAACACCACATGGTGCCCAAGCGTCTTTGGGGCCGTGAGAAAACTGGCTGAGGCTGGTTCTCCTCCACCCCCGAGGGGAGGGAGGGGCAGGGCCCTGCGTGTCCTCCTTGGGCAGCCCGGCCTCCTCCACACGCAGCGGCTCCTGTGGTCTGTGGTCAGGTCCTGGGCTGTGCGCCCTTCCCCGGTGGACTCCACGGGGAGACCCCAGAACCGACGCCGTGCGGGGTGTAGAGGCCTGGGCTGCACTGGCTGTCGCTGGAAGCAGACTCTCCTCTGAGTTTCCTGTGGGTGGGTGGCCCCCCAAAGCCCCCGTGAAGCCCCAGGTGTCACGGCCCTGCGTCACCCTCTGCCCTGACTCGGTTCTCATCTTGCAGTTAAACCCAACAGCTTTTCCTCTGTGATGTCTGCACGTCGCTTCCCCAAGCCAAGATTTCGTTAAAGTCCGTTTAGCTCTTCTCGTCATCTCAGCTCTGCAGATCTGGCCTTCTCTGCGCGTGGAACGCGAGCGGGAGCCCAGCTCAATGCTCTCCCTCCGTCCAGCCCTTAGAAAAGTCCACCTTTCCTTCCCAATGGTCAGAAATGCCCTCGGTGAGGTCAATCAGACCCCGTCGGTGAGTGGGGGAGCAGCCTTTCTGAACTGAGAAGTCCGTCACCCTCCCCCGACCTAAAATCCTCCCAGACCCCTGACTTCCCGTTTCCAGCTGACGTGTAAGGACAAGCGAAAAGCTGAACCACTGAAAATCTACAGCTCTTCTTAGAGCTGTCGGAGAGGTGAGGGCCTGGGGCGAACCCTGCCCCAAGTCGGAGAGACCGGCCGGTGGATACAGAGAATCATGACTTCCAGGAGCAGAAATCTCCTCAGGGGAAAACCTGAGCTGGACCCCAGGACTTGCTGGAGGCGCAGCGTGGACACACCTGAGAGTTAAAAACTCGGGGGGACCGACTTGGGGGCCCACACCTTCATGAGTTTTATCTCCAGGAGCCATCCCAGGCCCTCACAGTGAATATCAGAGAAAAATCTCCTCGTGCTTCTGGCTGCGCCCTGACCCGCCTCTCAAGGCCACCCTCAGGGGAGCTAGTCCCCAGAGCCTGACCTGCTGTTTCCATCCGAGCCCAGATGACCGGGGAGGGACACACCCACCTCCAGCCCGCTCTGGCCTTCCTGTCTCACCTAAAGGAGAAGCAAGCTGAGAGGCGTGTGTGAGGTGACAGCGGGGGACATGGCCTCCCTGGAGAAGGGGACCCCATCTGGTCTGTAGATGGCCCCCCTCCCACATCTCACCTCCCATCAGCCAGCTCCCCTCTGATAACAGGATGCAACTCAAAGAATGGGCATCAGACCTCAGGCCAGAAGGAGAAACGTGAGAGAATGCATGAAGGTAATACAATATTTTCTTTTTCTTGCCCTTAACTTATCCGACAGACAAGAGTTTGTTCAAAAAACCAATAGCAATAGTGTATTTGGTGCCTACGGCTTTTGGATAAGTGAGATAGATGACAGCAAGGGACAGAGAAAGGAACAAGGAATTTTCTGTTATGAGGCGCTTGCACGGCCCGTGAAAGGGTGTATGCTACTTACCGTGGACCTGCAGGAGTTGTAAATGGACATTGCAAACTCTAGGGAAACTGCTAAAAGAGTTTAAAAAAAAAAGGAAGTGTAATTGATACACTAAGAGAAGAGAGACAATGGAATCATATGAAGTTCTCAATAAAAAACAGAAAAGGCAGAAAAAGAGCAGAGAAGAAATAAGAAGAGGGACAATGAATCTCGAGCAGTAAACAGACACGTGGATGCTGATCCAATGCAGCAATAATCACTTCACATGTGAACAGTCTGAAAACACCACTTAGAAGACAGAGACCGTCAGAGCACGTAAAGAGGCGAGACTCAACTCCACGTTGTCCGTGAGAAACTCACTTGATGTATGAAGACACAGAGAGATTAAAGAAAAAGGGATGGAGAAGGACGTGCCATGCCAACATGAGTCAAAAGAAGCTGGAGTCATTTTCATCTCAGACCGAGGGGATGTCGGAGCAAGGAAGGTTATCAGATGGAGAGGAGAGTTACACAATGATAACGGGGTCATTGCTTTGAGAAGACAGAAGGATCTTCAACGTGCATGCGCCAGACAACAGAGCCCCAGACCCCACCCGCCCAGAAGGGTCTCCCCTGCCTCAGCCCTGCCCTCTACACAGCAGGCACACTCCAGGCCTGGCACTTGTCCCCGCTGTCCTGGGATGTGGGGACTCCACAACCCCACCCAGCTTTGCTCCGTCACCTCCCCGGTTGGCTGCCATGACCACTCCCTGGCATTGCACCTGCTCCACCTGGAGCCCCGCACGCTGCTCCAGCTTTCCAGAGTCCTGACCAGGTGGCAGTTGGGATAACAGAAGCCAGTAGGGCTTGTCCCTTGGCCTGGGTCCTTGGGGGAGCGTGGTGGACTGGCTGGAAGTCCCACTGCCCAGTGAGAGGGGTTGGTCAGGTGCTGCACGGAGACCCCCACCCCAGGGGTGGGAGGCAAGGAGTGACGTGAGGACCCTGTGGAGAAGGAGGGCTCTGACTAGCACATCCGCCACACACAGGAGCCTGGATCCCCCCTCGAGGCAGGAAAGAGTGGGTCAGCCTCAGGACTTGGGGCACCAGCTTATCAAAAGTGTCTAGACAAGTCACATGTGATGGAACCCGGCAGGTGACCCAGGCAAGCTCACACCACAGTGAGGCAGAGTCCCCAACAGTGACCCCCACCCTCGTCACCCCCACCCCACCCCACCCTGGACTGGACAGAGGCCACTCCTGGGCCCCACAGCTGCCCCACAGGATGCTCGGCCTCCTTGCCTGGGTGGCCCTGTGACCCTGAGTGGGCTGAGCAAGTGGCGGTCACAGTGCAGAGGGAGGGCGGGCTGAGGCTCCTCTGAGCAGAAGGGGATCAGGGATTCATCTCAGGAAAGGCAGGGACCACTCACGTTCTCTCCGCGCTGACTCGAGAGGGGCGTGCTGCTGACCGAGGCTGTGAGAAAGAGCTGAACTAACACCCTCAAAGCTTTAAGGCCGTGTGTGTGGCTTTCATACGACGGTCGCTGGGAACCAAGTTGACCAGGGGCATTCACGCAGCCGAGGGCTTTGCTGAGCACAATGTGACACCGTGGAGAGCCGGGCCAGCTGTTGGCACAGGTAGCAAACAGGTACATTTCAATTTGCTGTCTGAGCTGTGACAAAGGCTCCTTCTCAAACACCTGTCGTGGACGCAGAGGTGAATGGCAAGTAGCACTCACTTGGCACGGTCGCTCACCACCGAGAGCTACACAAGCTGGCCGGGGATGGGGCGGGGGGCCGTCCACTGAGGACTCGGCACCCCGTCTGCAGTGTCCCACCCATGCGGGCTCACATTCCGTAGTGCCCGGAGCCTGATGCACTTTGAGGAGAATTATTTGTGACACAAATGGTTTCTGTGCCCATTTTTCAAAGGCAGACAGGGATTCAGCGTGAAGGCACAGGACGGGTGAAGAGAGGGCCCCACATGCCGCCCGGAATGGGCCTGAGCACGGACTTCGCACACAGTGGGTTCGAGCCCAGTGGCAGCTGCATGTTCAGGAAGAAAGAACAAGGGGCCGGCCTGGACCCCCAGCTAAGACCCACTGGGGAGCCACCCGCACGGCCAGGACGGCCCCGCAGGTTCTGGATGCCCCAGTGGGAGGGGTCAGGGAGACAGCCTTGTCCAGCACTGCCAGGAGCCCTGGGCTCCTTCCTGACGAAGGACGTGGGACGGCCACCCGTGGTCTCCATGCCTGGACCCTAAACTGGTGAAAACCAACCACTCAGAGTCTAATGCACCTGGGGGCCAAGGGGAGCCCTGCTCAGTGTCACCTCCCTAGGGTGACCCCGGCCCCTCCTTCTGATGACCTGACTTCCAAAACCCTCCTGCAGCCGCAGTCCCTCCGTGCAGATCCACTCAAACGCCACTGTCCCCCTCCCGGCCCCTTCGCCTCACGCTGCGTCCTGGAGACAGCGCCAAGGAGCACGGCCTCCGTGGTGGGCGCTCACCTCTGCCATCAGACAGGGCTCCCTGAGGAAGGCCGGGCCTGCTCAGCCACCGGGGGCCGCTCAGCGGGCAGGATGGGCGACGGGAAGCTGCTCTGGGTCCTTGGTCACCCCGGCCTCGCCTCTGCCGGCCCAGCCACAGGGGCAGCTGCCGTGAGTCCTCGCCACCTCCCGGGGCCATCAGCCGGGGCCGGCCCGGTGCAGGTGCTCACGGGCGGTAACCGCGCACTCAGAAAGCGTGACCGCCACGGACAGATTGGAGGCAGTGCCTCGGGGAGGCCACCTACGTGAACTAAAACCGCTGCAGGGCCCCCCGCAGAGCGAGGCTGTGGCCAGGCTCGCTTCCGTCCTGGTGAGGCCTGGACACTCCATCTCTGCACACAGCAGGGCCACGGGTCAAGCGCTGAGCGTTACTCCTAATTCTGTCAATGGAGGATTTCCGCGGCAGTCCCCGGCCTGGAGGGGGTGCAGCTGGACAGCCCAGCTCAGCCTGGTGGCCGTGAGAACAGCGCATTGGTGAGCCTTTAACTGATGCCAAGTTTTAATCCTGAGACTTAAGGAGAGTCCTGACCGGAGGGAGGGTTCCCATGCGGGAGGCACCCAGACCCCAAGCCACAAGCAGGAGCAGTGGGCATGGTGCCGGGCTGAGCAGGGGGCAGCGAGGGCAGAGGGACGGGGCGAGGGGCAGGGGGGGGGGTGGGTGGACATGTCCTTCCAGGGACAGCGGACACAGGGTCTGGTCCCCCAATACCAGTAGGTGCTTCCCACATTGGTGTGGGGCTCACCCCAGGCCCACCAAGGGCCGGCTGGAAGGAGGCTGCCACGTGTGGCCCCCTGACCTCTGAGCCCTCTGGTGGCAGGGGATGGGGGGCTGTACTCTTCTCACAAGACCCCCCACGGAGCAAAAGTGAGCCGGGTTGGAACAGGGGGCACAGTGTGCACGGCTGGCCACCCTGCTTGCTGAGCTGTCCTCTGGCCGAGTCTGGCCTCGGCCACCTCGGAAGTGGGCCAAGCCTGGGACCCGCGGCACAGCCCAGTGGCCCGCCTGCTCTTAGACTGGAGCGCTGCAGAGGGAGGTCCGGGAGATGTCCACACCGGGGCCTGGGGCAAGACCCCCAGGAGGCCCTGGGAGGGAGGGGCCCGGAGAACTGAGGGCTGTGCGAGGGGGTGTGGAACCTCCACCTGGGAGAGAGGAGAGAGCACACACATGTGAGGAGGCAGGAGAGACCCGCATACCTGTAGCCCTGCAGGTGCCCCGGGAAGGGCTGGCATGTGGGACTAATCCAGGAGGTGGCATCACCGGGTGGGGAGGTTCTGGGACTCTGCTGCTTTCCCAGATGGGGCACAGGCTCTCATGAACCCTCGAATTCCAGGTCTCTGCAGGCGAGTGAAAAGGCAGAGCCCTTCCAGCAGCAGGGGAAGGGACCCCAGCAGGGGAGATGGGACCCCAGCAGGGGGGGATGGGACCCCAGCAGCAGGGGAAGGGACACCAGCAGGGAGGATGGGACCCCAGCAGGTGGGATGGGACTCTGAGCACCTCTTCAAGGGGCTTGCCCACCAAGTCATTTCTGGTGGCTGTGTCATGGGTGCCCCCAAAGAGCACAACTACAAGCCTCTTCCCAGACAGAATTCCAGGAGCCAGTACTCAGCCTACGCCTGCTTCCTCCCAGAGCCCCCCAGCCCCCTGGGAGAGGAGGCGA
This sequence comes from Equus przewalskii, assembly GCF_037783145.1. NCBI lineage: Eukaryota > Metazoa > Chordata > Mammalia > Perissodactyla > Equidae > Equus > Equus przewalskii. The sequence continues at coordinate 45,712,647 of NC_091859.1, forward strand.
GAGAGTGCACAGCCCCCCTCCACACCCGGACAGGGCCCCAGTGGGAGGGAAACGGGTCCTGGGACTGGGGGGGCCTGGGCAGCTCTATGACCTTCCGGGGTTGACGGGAGACTCGCCCAGCGTTCTGAGGAGTCCACCCCCCAACATACAGGGGAACAGTTTTGTGTGACACTGGTTTTGGGGTGAATGCCACTGGGCAGACAACACATAGTTCCTTTCTCCGTTTCCCTAAAGATCTGAAGCGAGGCGTTTCCCTCGCCTTGGTCTGAGCGCTAAGAAGCAGCTCAGGGCTGGCTGACAGGGCCCAAGAGGCCCCCACGCCGGCCAGACCTCCTTCCCATAGAGACCCTGGCATCAAGGGCATGGCTAGCCCGAGAAGCATAAATAATCACTTTGCTCCTTGTGCCCAAACGTCCTTGTAATTAGCAGTTCTGGAACATAAATAAATTGAAATGTATAATTTGTCGGAATCCAAGCATGCTTTCCAACACTGAAAACAAACAGGTGTGCACACATCTGACAGCAGAATCTGAGGGACGCCGGCCACTCAAAAGAGATTTGTGCTCCCATGTTCAAGCCAAAAGTGGCGTGCACCTGCGCCAAACACACGGCTGCAGGGCTTCCAGCACCTTCCGTGCCCCCCTCCACTAGCAGCACCTGCAAACGGCAAGCCGCTCGGGACGGGCGGGGAGACCTCACCTGTCTGTCCTCGTGCTCCTGCAGACACCTCCAGGCGCCGGCTCTTTAGGACCACCCTGGGAGAGAGCCTCAGCTGCAGCCCCTCCTCCACCTGCTCCGTGCAAACACTGGGGAGGCCTTCTCTCTGAGGCGCCATCGGACAGGAAACTGACTAAACATCCAGGCATTAACCAAGGAGCTGGTCACAGAGGAGAGTCATGTTCGAAAGACGGTGACACTCTAGTTTGCGTATTTACTTAATTTTAAGTTAGGCTCCCCAAGCCCTAAATCATCAGCGGATTCTGTAAATTGTTGCATAAGAGGAAAATCGAAGTCAGTGGGCACGGCCTTCTGCGTGAAACAGTGGTGATACAGCGCCATCTGCAGAGATGCAGCTGCCTGCGGGGAACAGGGGCACACAGCCCTCATCCGCGCTGGACTCCAGGTAATACCACTAAAGGAAACGAAGAGCTGTTTGCCGAAACAAAAGAGCAAACAGGGCTGCCATGAGTTAAGAAATTATTATGTGGAATGCATGAAATCAGAATTGTTTTTATGGAGAAAATCTTCATCTGAATAGGACGTCTACGTTTAGCAGAATTTGGTTTCAACTGCCACTGAAGAGACGGTGCGGGGGATGGACTGCACATCTGAAGGGCTGTTTTCAGGACTGGACGTGAACTCGTCCAGCTGTTTCTGGGGAGCCCACAACATGGGAGTGAGCCCCCTGGGGCCCCAGAGCCGCGGACATACACTGCCCAGAGGAAGAAACCCTCCCTGGCTGTGATTTTGAAGCTGTAAGATGCCACCCCTGCTGGGCTGCTCTGCCGCAGGCCCAGACGTGCACGTGACAATCTTTGCTTGTGGAAGCCAGGCCCTGCAGGGGGACCCTGCCCAAGGCCAGCGGCTGCACGTGGGGCCGTGGGCAGGCGCTCCCTCTGTCCCTGGCCTCTCTGCTTCCTCTGCTCCTTCTGCTTTCCCACTTGCTCCTTTCAACAAACACCCTCCAGCCTCAAACATGTGCAGGGTGCTGAGCCAGGGGCTCTGGGGAGATGGAGAGAGGAATGACTCTAACAGAGATGGGGTTTTGTCCTCAGAATCTCTGATGTGGTCTGGGCACAGGGCCTGTGAAGACACACTAGGGTCTTTCTGAGAGTTGAGAAAAGGGGGAGATGGCCAATGACTGGACTCTCTTCCTTCCTATACTAATTTTTCAAAATTCTATGGCAACCCTTGTTTACTCCTCTGTTTCAGTAGACGACTCTTTGTTTCCTTGCATGAAATCATGTCGAGGATAGAGATAACACAGCTTCATAAGGAGAGTGGTCTGTGGGGTCTTCAAGGATGAGTCAGATGTTGGTCACTGGAGATGACTCAGGTATTTCCCCTCTACCCATTCACCTTTCCACTCATCTGTCCAATCACCCATCCATTCCATCCATCCATCCACCCACTCACCCACCCATCCACCCATTCATCCATCCGTTATCCACTCACCCATCCATCATCTGTCCATCCATTCATCCAAACATCCATTCATTCATTCATTCATTCATCCATTCAAACATCCATCTACCCATCGATCCATTTAAACATCCATTGATCCATGTACCTATCCATGCATTGATCCAAAAAAAAACACAAATTGATTGACTGCCCACCATGGAAAGCATCCTGGGCAGGGTGTGAGCTTGGGATGACAAATGGAACTCGAGGCTACCCTATGTTTATGGTCTTACTGGGATGTGGTTGGAAGCTCAGGGCCCAGAGTCAGACAGATCCAAATTCAAATCCTCACTTGGCCAGAGGGGTGTCCTTGGGCAGAAGACCCAAGCTCTCTGAGCCCCAATGCCCACATCTCTAAATGGGGACAATGATAAGACCTACTTCCGAGCATCGTCGAGGGGATTCCCGGAGCTAGTGCAGGGCTGGGCATGGAGGGTGGGAATGTCCACAGATGAGTCATATTCAGCCACACTCAGTCATCTCCTTTCTAGGCTCCCCATCTCTGTTCCCCCCGAATCCTGGTCCCACTTCTCTGGCCAGCAAGGTGATGACAATGAGTGTGGTTGAGTGAGGATCAGACCCAGTGCCCCACCCAGTTTTCGCCACTCAACTGGAATATGCCCTGTTGGGAGATAGCTCCACCCTGCACGCCCACGCCTGATAAGGGGGAGGACAGGAGCAGGAATGAGAGGGAGACACACGGGGCGGGGCTGCCAGCCGGGAGGGAGGATGTCTCATCTCTCTCGGTAGCTCCAGGGCCCAGTCTGGTGTCTGGAGTCAGCTTGCTGGCTTATGAATGAACGAACGAATAAATGAATGAGTAGCATCAATGCCCAAGCTGAGTCTGTTTACCAGCAGAAAGAAAGAGAGAGAGAAGAAGAAAGGACGAAAGGAAGGAGAGAGCAAGGGAGGGAGGAGGGAAGAACCAGAAGCCGGCCCTGGGCGCCCAGTCCCGTCCCTAAGGGGCTTCGTGCCCCAGGAGGACCCAACTTGGTTGAACAGCTCGGGGCCTCCCCAAGCCCATCACCAATGGCACCCAGAGATAGTCTGTGAGGAAAAGGCCACATCCCTGGGTGTCCCAGACATTTGCTGCAGGAGAAGACGCGTTGCCCTGAGCCTTCTGTGTCTTTGCTGATGTTAAAGGTGCTCCAGGAGGACTCCAGGCCCAAGTCCCACATGGAGTGGACACAGGGCTCCAAGAGGCGCATGTCCCATTAGAACTCTCAGGGGGCCTCCCCGTCAGCACTCGGGGCCACAAGGACACCCCGGGCTCTGAGGGAATCAGCTTCATTCTCGCAGGAATCTGAGCGGGCCCGGCACAGGACGGCCCTGCCGCTGCCCCACGTGCCCCGGGTGCCTCTGCCTGGCCAGACGCTCTCTCTGCCACAAGGTGCCGGTGTGTGAGAATAATGGTTTTCCTTCTGCGATTGTTTTCCTTAAAATCTCCCTTATTTGACACCATATAGAAAAATCAACTGAAATGTATCAAAGACCCAAATGTAGGAGCTAAAACTATAAAACTCTCAGAAGAAAACACAGGAGGAAAGATTCTTGGCAGTGGATTTGCAATGATTTCTTGGATATGACACCAAAAGCATAGGCAATAAGAGAAAAAACAGGTAAGTTGCATGTCATCAAAATTCAAACCTTTGCACATGAAAGGCCACGATCAACAGAGCTAGAAGGCAGCACTTGGAACAGAGGGAATGCGAGCCACGTACCTGAACAGGGTCTAGTATCAAGCCAACAAACAAGCCGACTCAGGCTCTGCCGCGGCCCCAGGCGCTGTGAGGGCTGAATTCCGCCTGTGGTCTGCTGTGTGCGCCGCGCTGGGTTTGGGGAGAAGAATAACGCGAGTGCTTCTCAGTGCAACCTGAATCCTCTGCCCTCACGCCATCGGCTCTGCTTCCGTGGCCCCCCGCGCTCGCGGTTCTGTCTGAGACGAAGCTCGTGGAGGGATGGGGGCAGCTTTAGTGGGATGGCGGGGAACACACCGGGCTGCCAAGTCCAGGCCAGGATCCCACGGGCCACCCCTCATGATTTACAGCTCTAGGTGGGACGTGTCCCCCAGGATCCCTGCTGCCTCCCTCTCTTCCTCCCCGTCACCCTGCTCCCTGCTGGGGACCCGCCCACCCCGAGCCCCGAGACAGCCCTGGTCCCCAGCCCCGTGGCCCTGACCCCTGTCCTGGGCCTTGCGCTACAGGTGGGGATCGGGTGATGGGTGCTCTGGGCTCAGACACCACAACACAGGGAAGATAAACCTTCAGAGCTCATGGCAGGCAACACTGGACTCCGGAGTAAATTCTCTCTCCTTCTTGCAAACAGCTCCGTTTATTACCTGCTGGGAATTTATTTGAATCTCCAGTGGTTCCCAACTTTTTTCATTTCCCAGTTTATTAAGAAACTCAATCCCCTACCAGGAGTGGCTCCAAGCTCACAGGCCGAGCTCATATTTTCTCTTCATAACTCATCACAGGCCTGCAGAGTGGGGCTCCCAGACTGCCCAGACCCATCCAGCGTCGGGAGCCTCTTCAGGGCCAGCGGTCCTTCGGTCTACTCACCATCTGGGGCCCTCCCCACCAGTCCTGGCCCCCAAGACGGCATGAGCCCCTACAGGTGTCTGGGATGTGTGTCCACCCACATTTCTTCCATGTTCTGAGCAGTTTGCACTGAATGCTGCTGCCTCAGGTCCTCCCACAGCTCTGTGAGCAGGCATAGATATCATCCCCAATCTCTGAAGCACAGAGAGGGTCAGTGACTTGCCCAAGGCCACACAGCTCTTTAGCGACAGTCTGACTCAGCACCATCCTCTGGACCGTCCCCTGAACTGCCCCTGTGTGTACAGCCAAGGGACCAGCTCGGGCAAGGGGTAAAGGCAGCGAGATCACGGTGCATGCTGGGAGCCATCCCGAGATCCAGGCACAGGACTCAGAGGGAGGAGGGTGCAGCAGGGGTGTGGCAGGACCCCGAATACTCTCATAAGGTATAGACTCACCCTTGGGGGGGTACCAGGCGTAGACAGCCCTGGGTTCACGTGGAGACCCAGGAGGGGGTTCTGCAAGCCACGGAAGTAGGTGGGGAGCCTCAGGGAAGAACAGGGGACTTGGGGGGATGCCAGCACCTGGGACGTGGAGGGCAGGGGGAGGCGCTCCCTGGGGTGGCCGGGACGGAGGGCCCACCTGGAGATGCATTGACTTGGAGCAGCCATGGGTCAGCCCCTGGCGCAGGCAGAGAACAAGGCTTTGGGGTTTTAATAAATTGAAAACAAAACTTTAAGCTCCAGCCCCCTTGGGAAAACTTCTCCTCGGAATTAATTTCTAAGATAAATTGTTTTGGAATTGTGCGGTCCATCTTGCCTAAGCCCCCAATGTTTCTCTGATTAGACATTTTCGTCTAAATAGACCTGACGTCTGAATGGCACCTCAATCCTAGCTGCATTGGCGTCTGCCGGGGCCGTGCTTTATGGGGAAAGTATGAATTCCTTGCCGATGGCTTTGCTCAAATTGAGCTGTGTTCTCGGTGAAATTGGATGAGGCGCTCGGCTGTGTGGGGTTTGCAGGGCGAGGGGCCATGGGGCTGCAGTGGGAGGGGCCGGGTGCCCTGCCGGGGCTGACCCTTCAGAGGAGGGTCCTGGGAGGGGAGGGAGCCCAGGGACAGGAGGGTCACGGGGCACAGTGCAGGGCTGTGTCCCAGGCTGTGTCCAGGGCCGTGTCCCGGGCCATGTCCCAGGCCAGCCTCCCCACCCACGGGGACGCGCCTCATCGGAACGGCTGCACTGACACCACATTCTTTCAGGGCACGATTCCTCAGTGGGAGGAAAACCAGTCAGCCACCAGAAAATGTGCCGAAGCTGAGTGCGTGGCATCCACAGCTGGTGGACGAGGGTTCCACTCGGCCGGGTGGGCCCCAGGGGAGGGGCCCTGAGGAGCAGTCTCTGCACCAGGATCTCGCAGGATCCCAGGAAGCGTGGGGCCGGCCATATCTTCTCAAAGGGCCTGTCAACGCACAGGACCCAATGAAGGTGACAGGCGGACGGTGCACCTGAGCCTCCCACCACGCGGCCCCAGGCTGAGCCATGAACACGCCGAAAAGACGGTTAGAAAATCTTGGCTGTGGTTTCCCTACTGAGAGTCAAACGCACATTTACAATTCCCAGGCTCAGAGAAGGTCCTCAGGTGGGAATGGAACAGAAGGGAGGAGGGAGAGGAGGGAGACAAGGTGAGACCATGGCCAGAAAACAGAGACGAACAATCCCGGGGCTTAAAAGCACTGCTGACATCCCAACATTGGAAAATGTCAGATTTCGTTACAAAGAACCAGACACTTGTTTTTAAAAAGACTAAGTAACTCACGAGACAAGCTCCGACGGGGGAACGCATTTCCATCTCCTGCGAGTCAGTGTTCCTGACCTGTCTGCCAGGTGCCTGAACGCTATCTCCAGGACCAGACACAGGTGTCAGCATCCCCCACCCCCAACAGGAGTCCTCCTTCCGGCTCATCCGCCTCCAGAGCCCGTCTCTGGGCCTGCAGGACAAGGAGGGCGCTGGCCAGAGGCCAGGAGGACAGCCACAGCGACCAGGGGACACAGGCCCTGTCCTTAGGGTGGAGGTGGCAGCCCCACAGACCGGCCGGTGGCTCAAGACATCCCGGCTCTCGGGAATGCCAGGGGCTCAGCTTTCTGGTTCTTATTTCTGCAAAACTCCCAAATCCGGGAGTTAACTTTTTTGTAACAAAATCTAGCATTTTCTAGTTTGGGGATTTCATCAATGCTTTTAAGCTCAGGCCTGCCAGGGGGTGTGAACTCAGGCTGAGCATCTCCCCTCAGGATCTATGCCCGCTTGACCTTGGGTGACCTTCGGCTGGTCACTTGCATCCCTACCACTTCTCGCACCTGTGACGTGGGCTCCAGGGGTCCCGAGGGCTGGAGGGGATGATGTGACAGCTCTGGGAGCCCTGGGCATAGTGTCGAGTTCAGCCCTGTCATCGTAACGGAACCCCCTCCCCTGGCTGCACCCCTAGAACTTCTAGCTGGAGAAGGACACAGTAGGGGTCAGTTCCAGGTCACAGGGAAGGCTGCCGCCCCACCCCTTTCCCTGCCCTGGGAGTCTGCAGGTCCAGAACTACCACATGCACATGAGCCCAGCACCCCAGCACCCCTCAAGATGAAGGCCTGCTTGGAGGGAGGGGCCCAGCACCCCATCGGCCCAGGGCTCAGCTGCTCTGCTGTTGTGGGTCTCACCCCGGACCTTTCTCCAGCCCCCAACACCAACACAGGATCCGCTGAACCAGGGGCTCTGCCCTCAGCGATGTGAGGCTCAGTGACCCCCGAGGGAAGGGCTGGCCTATGCATCTAGAGCTCGCCCCCTCGCCCAGGCCCCTGCCCCCTCTGCCAGATGCAGAGAAAGGGCAGGCAGATTGCCATCCCAGACATGAGAGTTGAAGTGAGCATGGAGACAGGAACCAGCAGGGAGTCCACTCACCTGAGAGGGAAGCGAGCAGGATCCTGCACCCCGGAGAGACCCTGCAGCCGGGAGACCGAGGGCCCTCTCCCCAGCCAGCTGTCGAGGTGACCCAACACAAATGCAAAAGGAATTTAGGGCTGGCGTCCACTGAGGTGCCAACGGGGGACATCGGAGATTCAGACAGAGCAGCTCAGAGCACAGGGCGGGGCAGGTCCCTCGCAGGCCCTGGAGGGTCCACGGGGCTGCGGCAGCCACAATCCTCCCCCCGCCTGCCACGCTGAGGTCCGTGAGTGGCCCCAGGGAGCCCCCAGGCCCTGCAGCACAGCTCCCACCCAGCCCTCCTGCGTGTGCCAGGGGAGCCGCTGGCTGGACCTGGGGCCGGGCACACGGACATGGGAGAACTGCCCGCCTCCCAAGAGCCAGGCCCCGGGATCCGGCCTCGGCCTGGGCCACAGCGTGACTGTTCAAAAGCTCCTGCCTCGGATGACTGACCTTCAAGTGGGAGAGACGTTCATGAAAACCCGCCAGATGCAAATCAAACATTCTCCTCTCCCGTGCTTGGGGATGGCGCAGAGGCAGCTGGGCCATTTTCCTCTGCCTCTGACCTGAGACAGAACGTGGAAGTGACTGTATATAATGCAAGCTCGTTTCCACGGCCGTAAACTTTCCAAAGGCCTGTGCCCCCTCAGAATCGTGATGAGCTCAGCAGCGCCTTTGCCTGCGTCCTCCAGAAAGACCTGCAGGAAGCGTGCCCATCCCACCCGGGGAGACGCCCACGCAGCCGCCCCTCACCTCAGGTGCACACGCTTGGGAACCAGGTGACAAACCACCCTCCTCCGGCCCCTCCTACAGTCACATATTCCGTGGGTGACCTGCCAGGACATGTCCACACACTCCAGTGAGGCCAGACCTGATCCCTTTAACACCCATAATGGTACCAGCTCACACAGGCTGTCCTCACTCTGCAATGCCCGGTGTGCATCAGCTCTGTGGCCACGGTTCACTCAAATTAACACGGGTCCCCCCACAACCCATCAGAGTCCAGTCACCAGGGTACCTGAACTGTAATCGCACAAAGCACACTTTGCTGCTCGCTCTCCAGGCCACAGGCCACCACGTAGACAACAGGCGTGCCCCCTGGGCGGTGACCAGCCACGTCACTGCTCTCAGTGTCTGTCGGTCCCTGCGAGCCTGTCCTTCGGTTCCTGCAAGGACAGCAAAGCATGTACCTGTGTTTCTTCCTTGTCCCCCTGTGATCAACTCACATGACATTCCATAAAAATGGATCATTAAAGGGGAATTAGGCCACCACCATGGGTGCACAGCAAAGAGACAACAGTGACGGCCCTGGGAGTGAAATGAGGACCAGTGCCCGCAGGGTTACAGAGGAGAGAGCTGGCCGTGGGGTGAGACGGGCCGGAGGGAGAGGCGTAGACGTGCGGCCCGAGAGCTGAGTGGGGGCGACTTCCTGACAGGAGGGGGGAGGGTGGGCACGATGAAGAGAATGGAGACGTCCCAGGGGACGTGACACCAGCAAAGACCTTCTCAGGAGAGGAGCTCCCAGAGATGCTGCATGACCTTAAAAGAGCAAAGGATAAAGTGTGGAGTAGGAGTGTGGCGATTCTCCGTGGGCAGAAGAGACGCCCGCTCTGCGCCGTGGGGACTGGGCAGGAAGGCAAGCCCCGTTCACCTACTCCTGATGAGCTCTGTACTAAAATGCACACCGCTTTATTCTCAATGTTCCTGGTGTTCCAAATTACAGGGTACTATTCATTTTACAATTTTTTCCTTATACATTATAACCAATAGTGAGACAATTTTTAAAGTTCTGGCAGAACTTTTTAAAGCACGCTGCATGGTTTCAGCTTGCACCACCATGTGGATGGTGGAGTGTGGACGGCTCCGTGCCGACACTGCCCAGGCACCAGGCTCTGGACGTGTGTTTCCCCATTTGAGCCTCAAAGCGATGTTATGAGGGACTTCCACTGTCCCCAGTTTGCAGAAGAAGACACTGAGGCCTGAGGGGCTGAGGAACGTGCTGCAGGTCACGTTGGACATCCAGGGAAGCTCCAGACCCTCCCAGATCTCGTCTGCTGCCTGTCCCAGTGGGCGCCCCACCGCACCCGTGTGCTGGAGCCCCAGTGGTCCAGCAATTCGGCTCACCCTGAGAACTCTCCGGTGTCCCAGGTCCTGAACCCATTCTCTGTATATTATCGCCCCCCCGCCCCCCGGCTGCTCGGCTCCCTGTGTGATCAGCACACCTTCACCCAAAACGAGGATCTGACAGGACAGATCTCTGTGGCACACCTCTAGAGACCTCCCCGTGCTGCCAAAACCTCAGGCCGCAGAATCGCCAGAGAACCCTGCTGCTGATTAAACATTTAGACCCGAGGACACGTCTCATTCTTCCGACGTGATTTGGGCCACAGACTTATTTCACTAATTTTTCCCATCAAAACCACAACTTCTTGGAACTTCCAGTCCTAGAGTCACGTTTCACAACCGATTTGGGCGGGCACCGGGGGGCTCCGTTTGGGAAAGCGTGAAGAGGGAAACTGAGGCCCAGTGGCCTGAGACAGCCCGAAGTACACTTCCTCCGTCCTGTTCTGGAATCACTGAGCCAACTCCAGACGATGGAGTGATTCTCTTAGCTCTGGGGGTAATTGAAAGTTGAGAAAAAATCAAAAGTTAATTAAAATAAGAATATGTTATTCCGAAGTTATGATTCCATTTCAAAATGTCCAGGGAGTTTAACGGAGCCAAAGGAGCGAGCGTCTGCTCCCCTGTCATTCTTCCCCGATCCTCCCGAGCGCGATGCTCCAGTGGACGGGCCACGAAACGCGCCCGCGATTGTCATTCCCCGAGCGTGGGACCCTCCCATTTCCTTCGCTCGGTCATCCCATCCATTAATTTGAATTGTTCGATGACGGGCTTGACAGTGGACGCAGTGTCTGTGGCCTGGGTGAAGAGTGAGTCCCTAACCAGGGCCGGGGCCATGGCGGGGGGCACGGGCCTCATCTGCAGTCTCGTCTCACCTGGGAAATGGCACAGCTGCCGCCAGCAGGGACAACGGAGACAGACCCATCGTGACGGTTCAAGGCGGCTCTTCGCACAGATTTCAGAAGAAACCATGAGCCCCTTTGATACCGTGCCCAGCCCTCTGCTCCATCCTGTCGTCTCCTCCCCACACCCCCCCACCCCCCACCCCTGACATCTGCCCGGAGGCTGGTGCCTGTCCCTGGAACTCCCTTATCGCTTCTCTTCTGCAGAACAACCTCAAACCCACACAGCCTGTGTCTGGTGGGGGGTCTTCCTGGTGCCCCAGGTGGTCAGGCCAGCCCCCTGCGCCCCCAGCGTGTAGGAACCACGTTAGGGCCTGTGGTTCCCAGAACTCGCGCTGGCTCGGCTTCCAGAACCAAAGCCCCGGCTGACCTCCAGCCTGCTCCCCAAGGGCAGCGGCCGGGACGAGGTCCCCGGTGGCATAACCCCGGTCAGTGAGGCGGCCTGTGGCGAGGAGGCCAGTCCCCGTGCACGGGGCCTGCTGACCCGGCATCCTTGCTCAGGTGCACGTGCAGAGCAGGAAGCTGCCAGCAGGTGGCGCCCCCCCTCGCGGCGCTTCTCTGCCGGGGAAGAGGCACAAAGAGTGGGGGGTGGGCCAGGCCGTGCTCCAGGCCCCACAGGGGATGCGGCCAGGCGGCCAGTTGCCCTCACAGCACAGCCCTGGCTCCAATGCAGCAGGTCCCGGCCCCAGCCTGCCTTCCGGGGTCCACGCCTGCAGGGAGCACCCACCCAAATGAGCAGAGAGACGACCATGAGCTGGGCGCCCCACAGGGACGCCAGGGCAGCTGCTGGACCGTCCGCAAAATCCAGGCGGTGGGAGCCAGCCCAGAGAGCAGTCGGCCGGGGTCAGCAAGGGGAGGCAAACTCGGGCCCTCCACGTGGCCCCCACACAGTGGCACCATCCATGCCACACAAGAAGGATGGGCTGACGTTTACGGAGGCTGGCCCTGGGCAGGCCTGTCACAAAGGGGCACGTCCAGTTCTCGTCCTACACACAGTCCCGCAGCCCTGAGGGGTGAGCGGTCAGGAGGCTGCCTCAGCCCAGCTCGTCACAATTAGACGGCTGCTTCGTCCTGGTCACCCTGATGAGGATTTTTAGGCTGCTTAATTTTAAAACAGTTTATGACGAGGATTTTTAGGCTGGTTACTTTTAAAACTACAGATAAGAAGCAGGCTCCGAGGAGTGGAATTTGTTTGCCCTTTGATCAGAGACAGTTGCATTTGTGAAGGAAATCTCCATGCCTCCCTCTCTGTGCCGGGAGGAAGGGGGGATGGCCTTATCTCTGGAAACTCTTAATGGGGAAGGCAAGAACTTAAGTTGTTTACTGTCTGGCAACCTCATGTAACTGACCCCCCACCCCAAAATCCTCCTTTGTCTTTAGCCGAAGATAATATTTGAGCGGTGACTTCTGCCATTTACTCAATCCGGTTTGATTCTTATCTAAAAGTTGTGGGACCGCCCAATGGCCGGACCCTACCGGCACTGGTACCATTTTAACTTTTTTTCTTTGTCTCGTAAAGAGATAACTCACATACCTATGCCTTAAATTTAGCTCTAACTCTCAACTAGGGGCAGCAGCAGGAGCTCTGACTGCCCATGGGTCCTGTCCCCATGCCATTCTATACTATTCTCTAAATAAAAGAGCACTACTGCCAGATCTTAAGAGTCTAAGAAATCTTTCTTTCGACTCCTCGGCTCACCAACCCCACATCAACCCCACTGTGGCGCAGGCCAAGGTTATGGAGTCCATGCAGGAAGCTCTCCTTGGCCCTCTACGCTGACCCCTCCTACAGGCAGCCCTCCCAGTAGACGCGCTCACATCTCTCATTAGTGGGGTCCTGGTCTTGCTGGAGGGCCAGGCGGCCTCCTCTGGGTGCCATGGGGTGTCTCATTGGGGTAACTCACTGAGTGATGTTGCCGTCTGACCCACAGGTGGCATGAGAGGTGCTGGGGCACACCCCGAGTTTAAGGGGAGCAGGCATGCCCCACTGGCCCAAGCCCCCCACAAAGGAACAGGCTCCTGTGGCCAAGGGCTCCTGGCCAGCACAGGTCCCAGGGCACCATGAGACACAGTGAAGGGTGTGGGCAGAGAGGCACGGGGGACCAGCACAGGCCTCGGTCATTAACTCCATCATGTGGCTTCAAGAGCCTGCCCAGGGAGCCCCTGCCTGCGGAGCGCCTGTGCATGGGGCCACAGAGCAGGCAGAGCGCCAGCTCCAGCACCGTGCAGAGCTCGCAACCTGCAGCTCGCAGAAGACTCTAGGTCCTCATCACGGGGTCCGCAGAGCCTGCCCTGGGGTAAGTGCTGGGTCCAGGCCACGGATGAGCTGAGGCCACGACCTGGAGCTGAGGACTGGAGCAGAGCTGGAGCCCAGGGGGCACCCCCAGGCCTGAGTCCCTGGGACCCGGGCCCCCTTCACCAGCTCGCAGCTCGGTCCTGAGGAAGGTGAGTATTTGACTGACCGATGGATTTGCACCATGGGTCACACCTGGCTGTGGGATCAGGGAAGCCAGAGGTCAGCCTGGCCCATGTGTGGCCCTGTTACCCTGCGTGGCACCTGCCCCGTGGAAGCCCTATGGATATCTGCTGAGGGGAGGGTGAAGCCTGCCTGTGCCCACTCCTCAGGCCCCGCATGTCCGCCTGGGAGCGGGGTGGTGGGAGACCTGTGGCCACGCTCCGCCCTCGATGTCCCATTTAGGTGGGAACGTGGTCATCTTGTGGGCCCGCAGTCCAGGGAGAACGTGCCTGAAACACAGACAGCCACCACTCAGGGGGCCTTTTGCACATTCAGTGGCAGCCCGGGCTCCTCGCAGTGCCCTGAGGCCGGTCAGCAGGCCATGAATGTCTGAGGTCACTGCGGGAGCTGCCCCTGAGCGGGTGTGAGAAGGCCCGGCTGGGGCCCCACCCCCTCGCCGGGTCCTAGATGCAGAGGGTCAGCCGGTGTGCTAGTCAGAGCGAGCAGAGCCGCCCCCACCCCACCCTTCCTCCTGCAGAGACTCAAGCCTATACCTTAATTCTGAAAAGCTATTCGGCTCAGAGTCTGATGTATCCACGCAGGTCCCCGGGTGCCTGTGGCTGAGACACCCATCTCCAAGCCTGGAGATCCAGTCGGGCGCAGTGACCAGCACAGGTGCTGCCTGCAGAGCCTGCGTCGGCCCCGCCCCGGCTGCACCCCTCCATCCACACCTCGGGCCACGGCACCCGGGTCTCCTCCCTGACAGAACTGAGCCTCAAATCCAGTTTCCTGCATTACTGTGCAGGGCTGGGGCACCCACTGACTCGAGCCCTGTCTCCGAAATCATAACAGTGACTGCTTTTGAGCACAGCTGTGCTCAGACATTGCGCTCACTGTCGAGTTGTGCGCTGTCACCTGGTGGGCTGGCTGCCTGCCGTGTGCTACCCCAGGAGGAACCAGCAGGTGCTGGAAATGAAAAGAGCCCCCTGGGTCTATTCACAAAAACCTGCAGGGCGGGGAAGTCAGGTGCCCAGAGGAGGTGGCTGGGAGCCAGAGTCGAGATTCCAGGGGAGTCACTGCTCAGCTGGAACTGCTCCAGGGCATCCAAGGGCCTGGTGGGGAGTCCAGCCTCACAGCGGGGACATTGGGCACTGCACATGGGACTCCCTCCAAGGCTGTGCTGGCCTCCATCACAGCAAGAATAGCTTCCCCCTGCCCTGAGGCCCCACAGCGCAGCCCAGTGACCTCCCAGCCCGTTCCCACCTGTGAGGCCCAGACATGGAGGGGAACGTGTGGGAGCAGCCAAGAGCACAGGCTCGCTCACACCTGCATGGCAGGGGAACCCAGAGGAGCAAAAATGGCTCCATTTTAAGAGGACAATTCAATGGTTTCAGTGAATTTGCTGACTGGCGTCACCTGCTCTGGGTGCGAGGGTCTTAACTTTTCTCCCCTGGACTTGGAGGGAGCCCGCCTGGCCTCCACCTGCCGTCTCCCGGGGGAGGTGGAACAGAGCCTCCCGCAAACCACAGAGCTTGTTCCACTGTGGTGTCACTCCGTCACGCCCAGTGATGCGGGGCTGACATTATCAGGGTGCAGGAGGGGCCCCCTCATTTCCTCGTGGTGTTCACAGTAAGTGCCCATGGTCGCAGGCGGTCACCCACCCTGTGTGTGGGTTTACACCCAGAAGCCTGGGGGCCAGACTGAGGGGTCCCCTCTGCAAACCCTCCTGTCGTCCCCCTAGAGGGGCTCTGGACTTGTCGGGGGGAGGGGTCCCTGGACTCAGATGGTCCCAAGACCTTCCCAGAAAACCAAAGAGCAAAGATGGTCCAGCCAGGATGGTCTGCCCCGTTACAGAGCGTGAGCCACCTGCCACCCAGACACCAGGGCTGGGCCAGCCAGACCCTCCCAGGGCCAAGCGTGGACATGGGGCAACGTGGACACAGAGAAAAGCCAGGCTCTCACCTCCCCTGAGGAGCCCTCCTTCCTGAGCTGGGCCAGCAGCAGCCACCAGTCACCTCTGGCTGGCCAGGACACCACGAAATGGCAGAGCTGCAGGGCGCAGGAGAGCCTGAGGGCTGGGGCAGGAGACGGCGGAGCGAAGCCTGGGACACAAAGGGCAGGGTGCAGCCACTCTCTCCTCTGTTCTCTGACTGCTGTCCCTGATGCCCCGCTTTTGAGGCCCAGTAAAACCTTTCCTCCTCCGGGAAGCCTCCTGGGCCTGCACCACGCCAGCCCCCACTCCCTTCTGTGGCTGAGACCCGTGGTAATAGCCAGTGAGGCTGGGGGAGGGGAGCAGGCACTTTTCCAGGCCCCTCCAGGTTTTAATTTATCTCATTTTGAGCCCTCTGCCCATGGCTCCCCAGCAATGAGGCCCACTGAGGGCACGCTCCCCCGACCAGTCCCTGGGTGGGCACTTCCTCCTCTCTGCTCCACCGTCCTCTCCCAGGGGCTTGTCCCCGTCCACAGTAAACCAGCCCTTGTTCTGGAAGTCTCTCCAATCACCACTGATGGGGTACGGCCAGAGCTGCAGCCTGGAGCAGGCGGCCGCAATCTGAGGGGAGCAGACCCTACAGGAGGGAGTCAAGCCAGGCATCAGTTCCAATTCCCTTCCAGGCCATTCTCCAGCACGGCTGTGTGGACAGTCTCCGGCCAGGCATCAGTGTGGGCTCCTGAGCCGGCCAAGGGCATGGGCAGGCCTGCTGTTCACTCAGCCCCAGCCACGGATGTCCTCGGCCAACTCTCCTTCCAGGCCGTGTCCTCCACGCTCCAACACTGTCCAGCAGGGCCTGTCTCTGAGCCAAGGCTTGTCTGGTTGTTCGACTGCATCTGTAACTCTTAGTTAATTTGCTCTGTAATTGGGTTTTTGCAGGTGACGCTTGAGATCATTTGATTTATAGGATCTGGGTTCTAGCTCCAGCCTGCTCCTGCTGGTGCTCGTGGGGGCTTCTCCAGCCTGCCCCCACCCACCCTGATCCCAGCAGGACTCAAGGCCCAGGGCTCTCAGAGGGCCAAGAAGCAGGTCTGGCCTCCCGGCCTGGCTGCACTGCCTCCCGCTCACCTCCCGCTGCCCCTCGGGACCCTCAGACCCCGCTCTCCGGCTCCCACAGGGTCCCCCGACCGCTCTGCTGATGGCTCCGCCTTCGACCCAAGGCTAAGCCGGGAGACCTGGCCCCGGTGACCCGGGCAGTGAGTGCAGACCTCCAACCTAGAGACAGGCTGTAGGGAGCAGCCGTGGGGTGCAGGCAGCGGGCAGCATGACTGGGCAGTTCCCAGAGCGTGCATCTTTTCCAGCTCCCCTCCATCTTTCAGCCCCATCCCCTTCCTCCCTCTGTGGTGTGGTAAATATCAAAGGCCCCTCTGCCCCCCAGATCCTTCTCCAGGACCCCCAAGCCTCCCCAAAATCCAGCCCACAGGTCTACGGGCTGATCCGGCTGGAAGGCCGGCTCACAACAACCGAGATCCTGGGAAACGGTGAGCTCTGGGCACACTGAGAGGCCAAGAGTAGTTTCTGACTGATGGGATGTGGTGACCCCAAGGTTAGAGTCTGAGCAACAGGAAGGACATGCTGCCCCCACCGAGATGTGGGAGGCAGGGCAGGGTCTGCAGGACCGGCTGAGTCAGGCCCAGCTCGAGTGTACCCGGGGGAGGGCAGCTAGACTCGGAGGCCGGAGTTCAGGGCCCTCTGTCTAGAGACACGGACTTGGAGCGTTCTAAGTGGAAAATTGAATCGACTCTACAAACTATCAAAACCAATAAGAGAGTTCAGCCACATGGCCAAATGGAAGATTGAAGTACACAAATCAATAGCAACAAGTAGACACAGCACTGCTCCTAAAGGAGCCATTTAAAACAACACCAAAAAATATGAGATACTTCACAATAAATCTAAGAATAGAAGTGCAAGACCCGATGAGAGCTCTCCAGGGCGTTCCTGAAGCTCAGAGAAGAGCAAGACCAGTGGAGAAGCACGTCATGTCACGGCGGGTGACGCCAACCCAGCCCAACACCAGCTTGGTGGGGAGACCTCAGACCTATGCACGCATGGCCCAGCCAAGCTAACACATGAAACCAACCGTCGCGCTGGACATTAAAATTCAAAATTTCTCTACGAAAAATGCACCATTAGCACCGTTATAAAGAAGCCCAGATTGGGAGGCAGTGTTCGCAGAGCACAGACGGAGAAATGGTTAGTGTCCAGAAGCTGGTGGCCCCTTTACATTAAAAGGACTCCTTACAACATGCAGATACACCACAGAAAGTGGACAACAGTACGCAGATACGGTTCACAGGAATGGAGTCCAGAGGGCTAATCACACATCACAATCCTCCAGCTGCCTGGAGGTCGGGTTCCTGCAAATTAAGCAGCATTGACAGACCACCTCTGACCCACCCATTTAGCAAAAGCAAAGTCTGAGACCATCAAGGGTTGATGCACATGTGGGAGCATGGCCGCCCCTCCCTGAGCGGGTGTGAACTGACCCGGCCCCCGTGGGAGCAAGGGGGGCTTCTCCGTCCAGGTGAAGGGGCACGACAGCGACCAGCACCCCCACCTCCCTGCCCCACAGCAAACTTCGTACGTGTGCAGAGGAAGAGATGCTCCTGGCAGCCGGGTCTGTCAGTGCAAAATCATGGAAACAGCCCAGCAGCCCCCGAGCAGAGGAGGAGATAAACTGATCTATTCACGCAGCCAAATGGGACCCAGAGCTGAGATGAATCTGCCAGAACTATGATGTCAACATGGATGACACTCAGAAACATGCAGTGGAAAATGTAATTGTTAAAAGAAAAAAAAAACCCACATTCATAGAGCATTATTCACAATAGCCAAAAGGTAGAAGCAACCCAAGTGTCCATCAACGGGTGAATGAATAAAGAAAATGTGGTCCATACACACAGTGGAATATTATTCAGCCTTAAAAAGGGAGAAAATTCTGACACATGCTACAGCGTGGATGAACCTTGAAAACACTATGCTGAGTGAAAAAAGCCAGACACAAGAGGACAAATATTGTATGATTCCACTCATATGAGGCCCCTAGAGTCATCAGATTCACAGACAGAAAGTAGAATGGTGGGTGCCAGGGGCTCGGGGAGGAGGAATGGGAGTTAGTGTTTAATGGGACAGAGTTTCAGTTTGGGACGGTGACAAAGTTCTGGAGATGGATGGTGGGGATGGTTGCACAACAATGTGCGTGTACTTCACACCACTGATCTGTACACGTAGACAGTGAATTTTATGTCATGCGTATTTTGCCACAATAAAAAAAGGCCTCTATAGTGTTTTGGTAAATTTGACATTTTGGTAAATTTAAGAAAAACGTGTGAACAGCAACGTGCGCTGGTCACGCGCACACAATCGGTAAACAACAGGCTGCACCACAGGAACTTGCAGGCACCGCCATCCTCGTTATTCGCAGGTTCCGGATTTGAGAATTTGACCAGTCAGTGAAATTTACTGTGACTCCGAGATCAACAGGAAAGCAGTGCCCTCACGGTCATCGGGCACACGCACAGAGAGTGACAAAACATTCGTGCGCCCAGCGCACGTCCCCAGTGGAGATGAACACGATGGGGCACTGCCTCCTTGCTTTCCTCCCACTGTAACCGCGTCCTTTTAAGGGTCTATTTCGTGCACTTCCTCACATTTTTTGTGCCTTTGTTGGTGATTTCGCTGTTGGAAACGGCCCCACCGCAGGGAGCCTCCCCTGCGCCCGAGGCCCTAGGAGCAGAGGCCGTGGTACGAAAGGCATGTCACGCGAGCTCCGTCCAGGCCGAGTCACGGCGCCGTGGCCTGAGTCCAGTGTGGTGACTCCTCAGCACGTACTGAGTGTGTCTCTAGTGGAAACACGCAGCCTCCACAGTGACCTGATGAAACTGAGCAGAGGTGCCGAACCCGGCCTGCGTCCCCCGGGGGCAGCGGCCCCAGACCTGCTGGTGCAGCGTTCACGGTGACTTCATAGGAAAACGAATGGCGAACATCCAACGTATTTACACACACAGCACGGCACGGGGCTCCACGTCGCCCTCTCTCCCACCATCCTCCCGGCGCCGCTCACTTCCCCCTGCACTCAGCGCTCAGAAGCAGGGCTGGCCAGTGCCTGCGCGCATCAGCCGACTGTGAGATGCCACTCTTCCCAGCTCTGGGCTCAGCACAGCCCCCCCTGAGCCTGTGATCATCCAGTGGTGGGTGGGCATGTAGAGGGGCTCCCCAAGGACTAAGGGCCCTCCAGACGCCCGTGAGGACACCCAACCTGGCACCCAAGAGATAGCTGCTTCCACGGCCTCCTCCTGGTGGCCCCACCAGCCCTGCAGGCCTCATCCGTGGCAGTTTGCAGGGCCACAGTGCTGTGGCTTCTGCTGGTCACAGACGGACACGTGAGGCAGCTCCAGGTGGCCAGGCAGGACTCTGGAGCCAGGTGAGGGCCCAGCACGCAGCCGCATGTATGTGTGTTTGCCACGAGGTGAGCTGAAGGCTCGTTCACAAAGCAGAGGAGAGAGACCAGGAGAGCACGCAAGGAGCTGTTAGTTCAAACCAAGACAACCGAGGAAGGGAGCGATGCCCAAGGGGGCTGTCAGGGCTGAGGTGCGTCCCCCTCAAAATTCGTGTTGGAGTCCTAACCCCGAGATGTGACTGTATTTGGAGATGGCACCTTCAAAAAGGTGATTAAGGCAAAATGAGGTCGCTAGGGTGGCCCTGATCCAATGTGCCTGGGGTCCTTATGAGAAGAGGAGATGAGGACACACACACAGAGGACAACCATGTGGGGACGCAGAGAGAAGACAGCTGTCTACACACCAAGGAGAGAGGCCTCAGGAGGAACCAGCCCTGCTGACACCTTGATCTCGGACGACCAGCCTCCAGGACTGTTGTTTAAGCTGCCCCGTCTGTGGCCTTTGTTATGGCCACCCAAGCTGACCAATGCACACGTCCTCCCCGGCCAGAGGACCCCAAAGCAAGTCCACAATGCCCAACAGGACCTGCATCCCTGGGGTGCTGCCATCCACCATCCGCCCTCAGGAAGGACGACCCCACACCACTGTCCCTTACTGCTGCCACATCTGCCAGAAATACCGGTCTTCTGGGAACTCATCCACTCACCAAAATGAACTGCTCCCTTGACCAAGCGAGAAAAGCCAGCAGCGTCTGACACAATCGGAAACGGGCCCTCTGTTCATCGTGAGCACTTGTCCTCAAAGACTGCCTTCCCACAAGTTGCATCTCGTACGCACCAGTGGTAAAGCTTCCCATCGACGGCAGCTTCCCATTATTGCCGCGTTTGCGATGATGCAATGGGTCACGTTGGTATCACTCACGAACTCCTAGTCATGCAATGTATTTACCACTGAATGAAACATGGCTCTTCCATCGTAAAGCAATCTGGCGTGCCCACCTGGACGGTGCCCACCGCACCGTGGCAGGAACGGAAGCCTGAGTGGACGTCAGGTGCCTATGGTCCTGCTCTGCCAGGGGCAGGAGCCCTGAGCACCACGCGCGGCCTACACCAGAACAGAGGGTGGCTCTCGTCCCTCGACCTGGTCTCCTCCTAGACCCACCAGCCACCTCTCCTCTCTGCCCTCCCCGCCCCCTAACCCTCCTGGTGGATCCAACAGGTGGGCCTTACTGACCTCTGCGGGTCTAGGTCCCAGCCCAGCTGACACAGACACGTCACACAGCAAGTGGTAGTTGGATACAGACAGATGAAGAATAATGGACGGGGGTGGTCACAGTTGCTGCAGGTTTTAGATCCCTCCTGGCATATCCGCCGATTCCGCCAATTCTGCCATGCTCAACCCGAGATGATCTCGCAGGCAGGCCACAGGTGCAGTCAGCACGGAGCCTACATTCCCAGTTCTGCCCTGCCTTTCTGGGTGGCTCTGGGAAAGTTATTGCACCTCTCTGTTCACCTGTAAGGCAGGGATGCCGGGAGCCACAGGATCATCGAGGGTCAAGATGTGGGTCCACGTAGAGCATGGGAACAGGGCTGGGCCCCTAAAAGTTGTGGAGGATTCACCCATAAAGTGCCCACGCAGAGCAAGGTCCTAGAAGCGGCAGATTTACTAAAATCAAGGGGCCAAGGAGGCCACTTTGGAGACAGACCACCGAGCCAAGAGCTCCAGCTCCACCATGTTCTAGTGCATGGCCCAGGAGAGCTGCCGGGTCTCTCTCTGCCTCAGTTTCCTCATCTGTGAAATAAGGTGCTAACAACTTGCAGTGATGGTATTTCTTTGCCTGATTTCCTCATCGTTGCTTGCCCTTGATAGACCGAAAGCTACGTGAGAGACAACTGTGCCCTGTCTTATACCTCATTGCACCCCGGTGCCTAGAATAGGGAGAATCACTGAGTAATTGTTGGTGAGATGGAGGAATGGAAGGATGGATGGATCTAGGTGGTTGGATGGGTAGATAGGAAGGTGGGTGAGTGAGCAGATGAATGGATGGATGGGTGGATAGATGGTTGAAGTGATGAATGGAGAGATAAATGGGTTGGTGGGTGGATAGTGGGATGGATGAGCAGAAAGATGGATGGGTAGATAGATGGATGAATAAATGGATGGAGGGAAGGATGGATGGTGGATGGCTGGGTAGGTGGTAGATACGGGTGCTAACAGGGACAGTAAGAGGATGAAGTGACAAGCTGTTTGTAAATGCATACAGCAGCACGTGGCACAGAGGAGCCACCTGACGGCTGCTGGCTACTGATGCTGCCACCACAGTGAAGTGTGAGGGCGCTTCCTGCCATTGATCCAGAAGACCCAGGCGTTACTGGGGCAGGGAAACACCGACCCCTGGTGGCTGGAATCCTCTCCCAAAGAACTGGATGGTAATGGTGAGACTTTAAACTCTGAGGAGGCAGAGACAACACAGCACGGCGTATTCTGGTCATTGGCCCAAACCCGCAGTGCTGCTGCGCACGGCCCTGCCCACCTGGAAAAAAACAGGTGACCCGGGTCGGTCTCGCCATGAATCTCACCAGGTAACGCTGGAGGCACACTAGCAAACAAGAGGGATGCAGGAGGAATAAATGGCACGGACGGGGGCACGAGGCCGCTGGTGGGATGCAGGACAATGAACCCGGGGGCCGCGCTCGCACAGTCTGCCAAGTATTCCCGGTAGGACCACGTCATGAATATTTACAAGATGGATGAAGCAAGCAAGGCCACATTTTCTCAACCTAACGTGTGAAATAAATGTGTTGCGATAACAGTGTTCTGAGAAGGGCTGGGACAGTCCAGCTGGTGTGTGTAAACCACACATGGACAGGACAAGAGGGCGCCAGCGCCAGGAACCACAGCAACCGGGAGGGGAGTTTGGTGTCTTGCTTGGGAAGCCTTCCCACTTCCTGCTGCAACATCACACACATCCTCCTCTTTCTTCCACTGGCATTACAGATTTTCACTGCCGGCAGCTCTTGAACACGTATTTTTTCAGAATGCTGCGGGCTAAGAGCTGTAACTTGATTTTTATTTTCTTATAAAGGGTCCAGTGACCCAAACCATTTATTGAACAGTCCACTCTGTCCCCTCATTCAAAACGCCCTATTGATTATGCGCTAAATCCTCATCTATTCATCCCAGGCATTTTCCATCCAAACATATTGACCGAGAGGTTGCAGGCCTGAGATCTGTGACAAGAGCAGGAAAGTGTGACGATGCAGTGGAACCTGAGGAACGAGGCCGACCAGGGGTGCAGGCGTCCCACACGTGGTCCAGGGCCTCGCAGAGACCAGGCATTGGCCGCAGGGCCTCAGATGGGAGGGTCCACCCAGCGCCTTCGGAGAAACTGCCTGTTTCCCGCACCAGAGAACCGGAGCTCCGAGCAGGCTCTGTGCTGACTCTCCAGACCCCTTCCCAGGAGAGCAGGGGCCTGGCTCTGACTGTGAGACCCAAGGGAGCCCGTGGCCCACTCCTGGGTCAGTCAGCGCCTCAGACCAGTGAAGGCCTCACCAGGCTCTCCTCTGTGACCTGGAATGACCAGATGAGCGACCCCTGGGAATGGAGCCCCTGCCCAGCCTCGGGCCAGGCTCCCACCTGACCACCTTGCTGCCTGGCCCTCAAGCACTGGCCCTGCCCTGCATGTGTGTGCCCTTCCTGTGAGGTGGGACAGCCCCATCCTGCACGCTGACTGCTGCGGGACCCTGATGTCCAGCACTGGCTGACCAGATTTGATGTTTTACTTTGGGAAGGATGGTTTCCTTCACCAAATCCTCCCCAATATTCTCAGGTGCGTGGCAGCCTTAGCCTGCACCAACCCCCAGACACCGCGATCGGACTCCCTGGGCCTGACAAAAACTCTACAAGGCCCAGGTGGTCAGCCTGTGGGACTCAACCGTCTACACTGCTTCCGAGTGATGGTTGAGAAATGAGTGGTCCAGCCCCCACTGGGTCGGTTCCTCTCCAGAGCATCAGGTGAAGAATTCAGAACATTTGGAAAGCATCCGCATGTGAGACACTCTCCACTTCCCTCGGGAGGCACAAAGACAAACCATCAGGGAGGGGTCAGCCATGTAGACCACAGAGGCTAGAAGCAGCGCCCCAAAGAATGGGGGGTGGGGGCTTTGAGCAGCTGCCAGGGAGGGAGGTCGGGAGGAGAAGCCTGGCTGATGACAGGCAGAAGGCCCCAGCAGGCTCGGCTGCAGCGGACGCGGCCTGGACGGCCAGCCTGGGAACCAGCGCCCCGCGGGTGTGCGCTGCGTGTGTGCCTGACTGTTAGTGAGGCGCTTCCTATCGCTTCAGAAACTACGTATTTCTCATAAAATACTTCTAAACAGTATGCTTAGAAAATAGTGCATTTCACAGATGCCGTGGCTGCACCAAGGCCAAAGGGACACAAAGTTTACAAAGTGAATCCATCTCAGGAGACGCGGTACAAAGTCGCATGATGGCCAGCTCAGGAGTCATGGCCATGCCCGGGGAAGCCACCTCAGGCAGTCTCCACACGGGGTGGAGACGCAGCTGAGCGTCACTGGGGAGACGCAGAGTCAGCCCCACAGGGTCCCACAGCTCAAGCCAAGAGGGATGGGCTGTCCCCTCCAGGGTCCCCTGCCGGGAAAGTGTGTCCACCAGCATCACCATCGCTGACTTAAAGGTCTCACTCTTAAATTTACCCCTTAACTCAGAAAACCACGATGGGCATGCTCACTGACCTGGGGGGAGGGCAAAGGAGGGATTGAAAGTGACCTTCCCTGGCGAGGCCCCTGTCCCTGCCCCCCGGGGGTCCTCTATTCCAGAGCCCTGGCCATGGGAGCTGACAAACTGTCCCCGTGACGAGGAGGAAAGTGGAGGCCTGGACCTCAGGGCCCCCAGGAGGAGGGAAATCTCAAGACTGTGGTTCTCAAGATTGTTTTCTGTTATCGCCCCCTCCCCAAACCACCAGGAGAAAATCTGAACTTAAACTTAACTCAAATAGAATATTTGATTAATTAGTGAAATTAATTTGGGTTTACTTTTTCCCTAGCCAGCAATTAGGTTCTAAGGAATAAGGTTTTGCTGGGTAGGGTGAGGCCGTGGGGGCCACAAACCCTCACGACGCCTCAGATGTTTTCTCCTCAGAGAACGTGGGGTGAGTGTGAAGCAGGACCCAGCTCTGGGGACAGCCGAAGACCATGTGCCCGCTCCACTGTCCTCCCCGTCCTCCCCCGTGGGCAGGGCCACCTCCAGGCCAGTGTCCGGCTCTGGGGAGTGGCCAGGGAGGAGCCCGAGGCTGGATCCTACCACCCAGCTGCATTTGGATCTCGGCTCCTGACTCCCGGCTCCAAAGAGCCTTCCCACCCAGCCTGCTCCTAAAACATCAATCAAGTGTGTCCTGGTATCTGATAAACGTGGTTTCTGCAAAAATATGTGGAATACAATCACGAGGGGAAATATCTGAAAGTGGCCATTTGGCACCTTCTGTCCAGGGTGTCACAGGAGAGGAATGGGCCCCTGCAGGCGTCACCACGTGCCTCTCTCCTGGTGCATCGAGGAACCGGCGGGCTGGCGGGAGCCGGCTCAGTGCAGATGTGAATGACGGAAATAAGAACCAGAACAGCAAGAGGAGTTTTAGACAAGCCAGTAAGACTCTGGCAGAGAAAAGACAGAAAGAGACTAGGCTTGGTGTGGCCACAAATCAGTCACTGGGAAGATGTTCACCCAGGATTCAGCCATCGCTGGTCATGTGTCAACACATCAAGTCTCTCGCACCCCAAATGTGCTGGGTGGCCAGGATTCTGGACCAGCAGTACCTTCCAGCCAGCAGGGCCAGGTCACCACCTCCTCCTGGACCAGGTCCGAGGGAGAGACCAGCACCGCCTTAGCAGGATTGCCATCACTCTTGGAAAAGTCTGAGCTCTGTCAATCCACCTCTCCAAGCGCTCGACGAGGCAGGTGCTGCGATGGCATGACCCGGGGAAAGCAGGGTCAATTCTGCCCTGAGCAGTTCAGCTCATCAGAGAAAGCAGAGATAACACAGGTACCCAGATGTGTGGTAAACACCACCGGGGGGCTGCCGGACAGGGATAGGGACGAGCCAGTGCTGGAGACATCAGACAAATGGCACTTGTTGTAAATTTTAGCCAAAAAATAGTTTTCCAGTTAAAGGAAACATAAATCATGACATTTCTCAATAACAGCCAAGAGAAACTCAATGAGCAAAGGGAAATTTTCCAGGGAAAAAACACGTTCTTACCCTTGAGGATGCAATGGATAGTCACAGTCCCTGGGAGGTGCCAAGTCAGCTGGATTTATAGTCCGCACATCGGAGGGAAACAAGACAGTTCCACTGGGGCAGTGAAGCAGCTTGTCCCTGGGAGCGGCTGGTGGCCACCATGAGAATGGAACCTTCTGGGCGGAGACAGCCCACAGTGGTCCACACAGCCGGAGAAGGAGCCGCACCTGAGCCGGAGCGTGGCAGAGGCCAGAGACGGGGCAGGCAGCACTGCGGGACACAGACGGACTCGGGCAGGCGGGGTCGGCGGCAGCTCCAGAGGGAGGGCAGATGGAGGTCCGAGCATCTCCCAGTAGCAGCCGGATCAGGGCACTGGCTGACGAGAGGGAGTATTTAAGGAACATTCCGCACTGCAGCGTCAGGACGGGGACCCCGGGACAGAGAGACCTGGAAAGCCATGGTGCCTCCTCGCCCTCCCGGAACGCCAGTGGGCCTGGGTCAGGACGACCAGACGCATTCAACAGAGCACTGAACAGGGAGAACAGAAGCATCCACACAAAACACCCTCAGAAAAGACGTGGGAAACGCACCAAAGGCCCGAGAGACGACGGAAAATCACACACACGCAAAAAGTGGCCTAAAAGCAAGCGAAGATTTAACCCAATATTTAATAAAATTTTTTTTCTTCTTCTCCCCAAAGCACCCCCAGTACATGGTTGTAAATATTCTAGTTGTGGGTCCTTCTAGTTGTGGCATGTGGGACGCCACCTCAGCATGGCCTGATGAGCGGTGCCGTGTCTGCACCCGGGATCCGAACCCGTGAAACCCTGGACCACTAAAGCCAATCACACAAACTTAACCACTCATCCACAGGGCCGACCTCCTAAAATTTTTTAATTAAAAAAACCTTAATGAAGTAGTTGCAGTTCTGAAGGAACGGCATTAACAGAAATACAAGAACTCAGGGACAACACAGACAAAGAACAGGAGATAAACCCGGAAGTGGCAAAATTCAGAAAACAAACAGAAGGAAAAAAAATAAAGAATTTCATAAATGAAAATAAAATACAAAGATGCCATGGAAGAACAGACATCCCAAAACACAGAAGCGAGAACTCAGAGAAAGCTGGTAGATTTAGAACACCCGCAGAGGAGATCAACGCGTGGAGCCATTGGCCCCAAAGGAGAAAACCAGGACATTTGAACTGGAAAGAAATTTAAAAACATAATTCAATACATTTATTTTTATTTAAGATATAATCAATAAATTTGCTAATATAATTTAGGCAAAAGAAGGTGTAAAGCTAAATAAGAAAAAGGCACACCATGGTTTGTGGACATCTCGACACACCAGCCTGCGCTGTAGCATCACTGGGCTTAGCACACAAAGACAGCCGCCTTCGGAGCCCCGGCGGGAAGTTCAGGTCACTCTGGAGCAGAGAGAGCAGAGTGGCCCCCACTCCTGAGCCACAGGACAGGGCAGGGCTCCTCCAAGGTTTCAGGGAGAGACGGGTGAGCCGGGAGCTGAGATGGGTGAACAGGACCCTTTAAGAACAGGACCCACTGACAGAGCTGACTCTGCAGGCACCCGGGGGCGATTGCTTCCCCGTGCCCCTCCTCCCACAGAAACTCCTAGAAGGTGAGGATCAGTCAACCAAGAGACAGCCTGTCAGCGAGGGAATGCCGAGAAGGCTTAAGTGCAGATCTGAGATTAAGACAAGGGTAGGGGCTACAGTGACAGAACGGAAAGCAAATCTCGCTGATTCTGACAATGTAGAGATGATTAATTAACAAGACGAGAGAGTGGCAGAAAGTGGAACAAAGGCATCAGCTCACCTGCAGGATCTGGACGTCAATAGAAACGTTCATCACTGACAGTAAAAGTCCAGGAAAACCAGTCTGAGCACAGTGAGATTCTAAAGGTAGAAAGGAAGAAAGATGAAAAGAGCCACGGACGACAACAAGTGGGGGGCGGTTAGCTGGCTCCTGCCGGGTTGACGCTCAGAGTAGGAGACAAAGCACCACTGGGGTGTGAGTTTTCTGTGCAGAAGGGAAATCGGAACCATCTGACGTCGGAACAGCGATAAGAAGCACAGAGAGAGGATTTGAATAAACATCACACGACTGAGAGGACAGGGCTGGGGCCAAGGTTCTCTCCTGACAACTGGTGTGAACAGCGTAGCTCCCTGTCCACAGCCCAGCTCCGCTCAAGGCGGATGGAGGGGCCGACACCAGGAGCGGGGGAAACCCGGGCAGCACAGGCCTCCCGGCTCTGTGGGCGAGCTCCCGCGTTCCTCCCCGCAGGGTGGGCGAAGGAGAGCACGGCATGTGGGACAGACCTCAAGGGACCCGACAAGTAGGAATACTAGGCAACTCTCTCTGGTTGTGGTTAATTAAAACTAGAAAGTGAGGCGAGAGTGGAAAAACACAGAAGCATTTCCAGCTGGAAATTGTTAAACTTTCTCTTAAACGACAAGTGAATTGAAGCAAAATTCAACTCCAGATTGTGGAACTTCTAAAAATCAATAATTATTGTTAACGATTGAGGCCTGGCTCAGTCACATATATCACATAATATGACAACATCACATGTTAGAGTCTGTGGGACGGCGCTAACGCGGGGCTCGGGGAAGTTCTGGAGCCGTGAGCTCTTCTGGCAACAAGAAAAAGAAGTCAAGGAAGCATCTGACCCAAAAAGTTTTAAAAAGGAAAGTGAAAGAAAGGAATTAATAAAAAGTAAAAGCAGAAACTAATGGGTTAGGATCACAGAAGAACCGAAGAATATTTTTAAAAACTGATTCTTTGGAAATATGGACAAAATAGACAAAATATTAAATCATCTAAACATGTAAAAGAGGGGAAACCAAGCCCACAAAACAGGAATGACCTGAGACGGGAAACTGACAGAGTCGTAACGGACCGCTCTGCCCAGGTGTCTGCAAACGTATTTGAAACTTGAAGAATGATTTTCTAGGAAAATGTTATATATCAAAACCTCACCAGGAGATATCCAGAAGAAATAGGAAAAGTCGTTAAAGCAGAAATCCAGACTATTTTATAGGAGGACGTTACCCTACGGCCAGCTCGAGTCCCCAGGAAGAAGGGAAAAGTTCGTTCTCCCTGTGAAGTGGGAACGACCTCGAGACGGAAGCTGAGAGATTGCCGAGAAACGGGAAACTGTGTTTATGCATTGCTGAGCCAACATCATGAATAAAAAAAGGGTGGTTGAGAGGACCCAGCAGTGCAAAGCGGGCCGGCGTGATCCAGTAGAACGAAATACGTTGACGAAATTCCTCACTTCAGTGACGTAAGGAGGACAAATCACAGCGTCCTCTCCACAGACATTCTTGACTGAAAACCGCGCGCTCTCAGGACGCGGAGCGGGCACTGGGCCACCTGCCGAGGACGCGCCGAGGAGCCCCCCTCATCAGGAACAGGACAAGGTTTCCTGAAGTCACCACTGCCAGAAGCTGGAGGTGCTTCCCCATCCAATTGTATGAGAGAAAAAACTTGAGGTCTGGAAGCTGGAGAGCAGGGGGGAGAATTGTGACTATGTGACAACACTATGCACCCCAAAAACCGAGAATGAAACGACAAAAACCGCCACCAATAAGAAGATAACTGAGTTTCTGGCCAGGATGTTCAATTACAATGTGAAAGTAGGTAATTTGTTGTAGACAGGCACAAGTTGGAAGACATACTGGGAGAAAGGACCCACTAGATAGTTGGTGCAAACAAAGATAATACACCTTAGAAATAATTTTTAGGAAGAAAATTGCAAAGCCTGGGGAAGGAGCTCTTCGAAGCCCTTCTGACGGACACACAACCACACGGGAAATGCAGAAGGAGCTCACAGCCCTGGGCAGGAAGACATGACAGACCCCGACGCCTTGGGCAGCGCTCAGGGTCAGCCCGGCCTGCGAGCCCCGGCTCATCGGCCGAGGAAGCCCCGTGCCAGCTGCCCACCCCAGAGGAGCCCAGGCCTGCTGGACAGGGTGCACCTGCCACGTGGGAGGAGAAAAGAACCTGGGGGGTTAGGGAGAAGCCCTCGGTCTGCATCACAGGGCACGGCCACGCCAGGTTTCCAAAGAAACTCCCGGGAAACCCCGGGCTTTGAGGTTCATTTTCTTAGGATATTCGTGAAGCCTAAAGAAACACGGTGATAATGAGGAATAAATTTACCTTCTGTACAAGAGCTGTTTGTCTTCCACATGCTGCCAACATCTGCTTGATATTTATCCAATATCCAACAAAACTAGTAATTAATCTAGGCTTTCTTTATTAAAAAAAAAAAGAGAGAGAGAAGAAGAAGAAAAAGCAAAACCGGAGAAATGAAAACAATGTAATCTTCATTCCCAGCAGCAAGTGAAGGTGGAGCAGGACACAGCACACGGTGCCTTTGCTCACTCGCTCGCCCACCTGTGCTCGGCGGGCAGCACAGAGCGGCCGCTCCCCAGCCTCGGTCGTCCACAAGGTTGTCAGAAGTCTGTGGTCAGCCCGCGGGCCCGTCTGGTCAGTCCGGAGGCCTCTTCCAGGACTTTGCTTCCTTAGTGCGCACCGCTACCTGAGTCAAGCACGCTGCAGGCCTGCCGGGGCCCAGCCCTCGCTGCTGCCACGTCCAGTGGGATTGCACGGCCCTCCAGGAATGGCTGCTGACCCGTCGAAGGCCAAGGCAGTTTTCTAGGTCTGGAACTTGGGGCCACACAGGAAGGACACACCCCAACAGGAGCCCCCACCCTGGTCCTCTCAGACTCTATCCTGACCCAGCAGGCAGGGTCACCAGAAGACGCCCAGGAACTGTCCTCTGAAACAGGCTCCGTCCTCTAAGTTTGGGCCCTGATGTGCCAGGAATGGGGCGAGGGGTACTGCCCAGCACCCAGGCCTTGGGGGTCCTGCCTCACCTTTGGTGGGAGGACAAGCTGGTCCTTGTGCATTTAGCCCCCTGCACAGGCGCAAGGGCACCTCAACCAGCACACCATCTGCCACTCCCGCTCAAATGTGGTGACTTTGAACGTCTCCCTTGGAACCCTCCTAGCAGGTGGGGTGACTGAAGACTCAGCTGGAACCCTCGGTCATGGAACCTCCAGCCCCCGGAAACCTCCCACCCTGGTCCCTGCCAGCGATGAGGCAGCACGCCTCCCAGCCAGGCTGCCCACCATCCTGGACCCCCGGCGTCCCCCGCAGTGCACTGATTAATCAGGCGGGTTTAAGTTGACTGTTGCCCCTCTTACAGCCAGAGACAGCCCATCCCAGGGAGAGCTGCCCAAGAGGGTTACTTGTCACCTCCTCCTCTCTTCCCCAGGACAGGAACTAATTAAAATGCATGTGGTTTATTGGGAATTATTGGAAAGGGGGACTGTAATCTGTTCATTTATCATCTTGCGTCCATCAGAGACACTATTTGTACTCCTACAGATGACCAGAGAGGAGATTTCTTGCAAAGGGAGCCTTGACCCCTGCAAGATATTGTTTCTCAGGCGAACATCCTAAGTGGAATAGTTAGAACTGAAAATCACAAATATCCACCCACTAAAGCGAATAAAAATGGAAATGTCTGCTTGGAGGCATCATTACACGCTTGTTGAGTTAAATCCAGTCCTTCGCATCCATTAACCTTTCCTCGCGCGGCCCTCACTTCCAGCCTGATGAACGAGCGGCCGCCCAGACGTCTGACGGTTTGACCTTCACTCGGCTAAGAGCACTGGGCTCTCGGTGTTAAGTGGATGCCAGTCCGGGATGAAATTGATCCTAGACTGGGGGAGTCTCTGGCGTTGTCTTACATAATGTGACGGGAAATGGACTCAGTGCTCTCGGCTCACGCATAAATTAAACAGAACCCACTGCAAATAGTCGGCGGCTTTAAAGCGGAGCCAGATCCGCTCCCTCGCCAAGGAAGCCCTGGTGCTCAGAGACCCAAGGCATCCACAGGATTCGAGGGAAAATCCACAAACTCTTGTTGCACAAGGAAATTTCTGGGAATAGTAGGGTAGACGTTAATGTCTCCACTCTAAAGTAGTTCCACGCAAGAACGAATTTGAATTTGAAAAAACATATTAAAAGAGTTAAGAGGACTTTGAAACAGATTAATGGGAATCTCTGCCCACCCCCAAACATAGCGTTGGGCCTACTGGAAATAACAGCAGAGAGGTAACATGGACAAACGACCTTCCTCGGAGATTAGAGTCACAAACCCTGGGTAAATGATCAAAAAACTATTTAAAGATGCTGGAACACACCCCACACAGACAGAAGTCACAGGAGGAGCAGTGTTGAAAAACTGCAGCTGGAAGGAGTGAGAATGACACCCCGTGACTTTCCGGTCAGAGGGCACTGCCCACCCCCAGCTCTGTCTGTGCGACGCCGGGAGGAAAGCCACAGCCTTACCAGGTACCAAGGAGGAGCGTTCAGGGCCAGGTGAGGAGCTGGGAATGTGAAGGGGAACCGGGCACTGGAAGAAGGAGCGAGATCCAAATTCTGAGTGGAAACACTGCCCAAATCTATGGCTGAGGCTGCCCTGCAGGCCTGACGGAAAAGCAGGCGGAGGCCAGGGAGGAACCTACTCTTGAGAGAGGCACCTGCTCGGGCCAGACCCGTGAGTCACCGCTGCTTTTAACTGATTGCGTTCCCCAGCTCTGAGGTGTTGAGCGGCAGAAAGCTGAAAGCTGACTGCCTGAGCCACAGCAGAAAGACTGGGAAAGAGGGGAGCCATCTAGAAACAAGGAGGCCCCAGAGGGCGAGTCCCATCTCTGTGCAAAGGCTAGGCTGACCACCAAACTATGAAGGCACGGGGAGACCCCCAGGGGGCCAGCTCAAACAAGCCATCATGGGAAGTCACGAAAGCAGAGCAGAGACACAGACTGCTGAGAAGTAAAAGGGAAACGGAGTTTGCGGTGTCAATCCAGAAAAGCTGACTGCATACTGGGACAGGAAGGAAAAATAACCCCCAGAAGAACACAGAAGTCCAGAGTCACTAAAATGCACCATCTGCAACGTCCGGTGTAGAACCTATTGTCAGACATGCAAAGAAACGGGAAATTCAGACCCACAGTAAGGAAAAAAGACAATCAACGTAAACTGACTCCAAGCGGACCCAAATATTGGATTTGGCAGAAAAAGACATCAAAGCAACTGTTACAAATATGTTCAAAAAATAAAACATATTCAAATAATAAAAATATGTATAAAGAAGTACAGGAAAATATTATATCAATGAATAAACAGACTGGAACTCTCCAGAGACAGTTAGGCCTGAGGATGGAGATTGGTGGCCTCCCTGAATGCTCTGCCTGGGAGCACCGCCAGCAGGCTCAGGCTGACTCCTGTCCCTCCCACCTCCACACCCAACCCCACTGCCTCTAGCCTCCTGCCACTACAAACCTGCACACCAGCGACCAGAGGGTCCCAATGCCGTGGGCAGGCCAGGAAGTCCACTGGCTCCACCCTTACCTGCTGACGCCCCCTCCTGCCTCCCTGTCCATGCCTTCACAGCCCCAGGCCCTGCCATCCAGAGGCCAGAAGCCCCCTCGCTGGCCGCTCTCTTCTTGCTATGTTCCCACTGCTTTAACACAGCCTCTGCCACAGTGTCCCAGATGTGTACTCGTGGTCCCGTCCTCTACAGACGGTCAAGCAGAAACCTGGGCTCATATGATGCTCCCCGGACCCCGAGCCCGTCATCCACCCAATCCACAAACCACATCCCTCCCACCTCATGATGGAGCACCAGCCTGCCCACTGCCGCCACCCCCTGCCACCTCCAGGCCGGTTGACCACTTCAGCCTTTGTAAAGGCCACCTCACCTCTGCTCCTGCCCCTGATGTCTGTCTGCTTAGTGGCCGTGACAAACCACAGACAAGGCAGCTTACATAGCAGACATTATTCTCTCACAGTTCTGGAAGCTGGAAGGCCCAGATCCGGGTGCTGGCAGGGTCAGGTTCTGGTGAGCACTCATGTCCTGGTTTGCAGACGTCTTTTCTCTATGTCCTCACAGGATGGGGAAAGAGAGTTCTGGTGTCTCTTCTCCAAAGGGCACTGATCCCATCACGAGGGGCCCGCCCTCATGACCTCATCTGACCCTAGTCACCTCCCAGAGGCCCCACCTACTAATACATCCCTTTGGGGTTAGGGCTTCAACACTCGAATTTAGGGGGATACAGCACCTGCCCCGTGTCTTGTCCACTGAACAGCTGGCGCCATCTTTAAAAATCCGTCAGCTCCTGCCCTTGCCTCTCACAGCGTCCCCTGGCTTCTCTGCACTGCACACTCAAACGCCAGCTTCCTCCTGGGGACCTCCAGCCTGCTGTCAGCCCACACCAGGCCCTGTCCTGTCCCACACCCCAAGCTCTGCTCCAAAACACCCCCTGGACAGCTCAGGCTGGCCCCAAAGGGGCCCTGGGCTGCACACCCATCCACTCCACCTGGCACGTGGATGCGGTGCCCAGGGGCTGCATGCTCCCTCTCTGTGCCCCGACCTGCTCTGAGGGAAAAGCTGAGATGTGCGGTTGGGCTCAGCTGAGAGCTATGGACGGGTTCATGAATGCCCAGGACTGGCCAGCAGCATCACCTGCCCATGGTCTTCTGGCCCTGTCCTCATCTCACCAGGCTGCCTGGCCTCAGCCACGGACTTTCCTTTTCATCTCATTGGTGCTGTTAACCCCATCTGCTCTCTCTCCAGGCAACTTGGGATGGGAAGGCTATGTGCAAACCTGGATGGAAGGACTGTTGGTTTTCGCTACGAAAAGGTAAGAGATCTCTTCGGTGACGTGTTCCTGCTGTGAGTCCACGTCTTTGCTGAGGGTCGGCCCTCACCTGGAAAGCCGGGGGCCCAGCTCTATGAATTTCCTGGGGTGGCCATAACAAGGGGCCCCAAGCTGGGTAGGTTAAAACAGCAGACATTGTTCCCGCACAGCTCTGGAAGCCGCAAGTCCTAAATCAAGGTGGAGGCAGGGTTGGTTCCCTCTGGGCTCCTGGGAGAATCCATCCTGTGCTCGTCTCCTGCTTTGGTGGTCCCAGCTGCCCTTGGCCTTCCTGGGCCGTGGCCGCATCACTCAGATCTCTGCCTTGTCCTCCACAGCCCTCCCCCATGTGGGTGTCCAGTCTCTCTCCTTTCCCTTACAAGGACACAGCACCACTGTATTCAGGGCCCACCTAATCCAGGGCAATCCTATCTCAAGAGCCTCAACTTGATCATGTCTTCAAAGACCCTGTTTCCTACTGAGGTCCTGGGGGTTAGGATTCAGACACATCTTTTGGGTGGTCATTATTCACCCTGCTCCACCGGCACTCTCAGAAGCCTGGCTGCAAGGAGATGAGCAGACGGCTACCCCGTGATGCAGGCAGCACAGGGAGCCCACTCAGAGGGGCGTCAGGCACGTTAAGCCCCAGGAAGGGGGACTTGCTGGGCCGGCCCCACGATCCTGAGAAGAGGCTGAGCTGACAACCGAGCAGGGCCATTACTACATCAGCTTCATTTAAACCCTGGTGCAGAAAGTGACAGAAACTGTCGTTGCTAGTCCCAGGAGGATGTTGGAGTGACTGTCTCTGCACTCAGATTGGGCTTTAAGTGGGAGTAAAGAAAAGCAACCCCGTTTAAAACACAGTAACAACCGAGCCCCCAAGTCTCCTCCACAGCACAGCCGCCCGGGTCTGGTCCTTGGTGGAGATTTGTCCAGAGGGGGCCCCAAGCTTGTGCTCCAAGCTGAAGACCCCCAGGGTGATAAGGGGCAGGACCATGGACAAGCAGAGCTGGGAGCCCACCCGGCCAGCAGCTCTCTAGACGGCTCCTTCCACTGGGGCCCAGTTGGGACTTAGCTTTGCTGTGGCCTGAGCCTTGCTCAGACCCAGGACCCTGCACCTGACCTGGTGAGTCTGGCTCGAGGAATCAGGACCACTCTGGATGCTGTGAGTCCACGTCAAGGGTCTCCTCCCAGACCCCTGGTCCCTGCCCACCCAGCCCTTTGCAGCCACGCTCACTGTGGCCTCCCGCAGGCTCTGCCCGCCTGGCTCCTGGGAGAGGGCAGTGCAGGTGGACCCAAAGCTCACAGATGTGTGTGGGCTCCGAGGTAACCTGGGCAGCCCGAGCCTGGCAGGATTCCCAGCAAGGATTCCAATCATTTCAGCCCCTGAACTGGCCAAGAAACCGTTCAACAACCAGCGAAGCTGACCCCAAAGGAGCAGGGAAGCCAGCCCTCAACCGGCTGCCCATCACCGGGTCTGTAACCAGGCCGCCAGCATCGGCTCCAGCGCAGTCACTCGTGCTGAGCTGAACGCCAGGAGAAAGGACAACGACGCCCGGACTGATGCCGTGATTTCTTTGAAACCTCAACAGAGAGGCATCCCGGACAGCAGGGCACGCTCGTGCTCCCAGGGTATTGCACAGAAGTGGGCTGAGCCTGGGCAGGGCAGGCACTGCTGTGCGCCCCCAGGGGTCTGGGGGTCCACTGTGGCCTGCTGCTCCTTACCCACCTGAAGGGCCTAAAACCAGGCCTTTCTCTCCGGGGCGCATCTCTCCAGGAGGCTCCTGCTCACTCGGGGTGTTTTCACTTTGTTTGGAGCGTGGACCAGAACACGCACAGCTGACGAGCACGCAGACAAACCCCTCAGGCTGTGCCCCCCGGGGCCCCGTGAAGAGGGAAGCCCGGGGCGGTCGGCCGGTCTGGAGGAGGCTGGGTGGTGGGGATGGGCTGGACTGGGTGGTCACCCGTCCGGGGATGGCGGGGACAGCTGAGTGGGGGTCTCTCCTCGGTGACCTTGGGGCATGGCCCGGCCCCCATCCGTAACCAGAGTGCCACAGGGCAGAGCCCCAAGATCCCTGACGGAACCTGTCCAGACAAGGGCTGCAGTGTCCGGACGCGTTCCTTCAAGCGCAGCCCCGTATTTCAGGTTCATCCTGCTGCCCACATTTCAGAAACAAAAACTCCTCCAGAACGAACACAGTAAACACAACCCAGCAGCCGTGTTAGGACCCTGTTGGTGGCGGGGAAGGGCTTCGCAGCGTGAGGTTTGGAAGGAGCTTCCCCGAGGCCTGTCCGTGGATTTCACGCCTGGAGCTCCAGCCGCGGGACGGTGCCACGCTGTCCCCTCTGGCGCGGTCTCCAGAGGCCAAGGTTCCGCGGGGGTTTACAGCAGCGGGTGTGGGGCCAGGTGCCCAGAAAGCTCCGGAAGCCTGTTTGTGCCGAGTGCACCTGCAGGAGGACGCTGGGCTGCATGGAGATCCTCGGGGAGTTGAACCCCACGTCCCATCAAGAGAACCAAGAGCAAGACCCTCCCCCCGCCCCGTGCAGCCGCCTGGGAGCCCCCAGGGCCGGGTCGTGCGGGACAACCCACCACAGCCGGCTCAGCCTCAGAAGCCACAGGTCTCTCCACTCCGGCCCCAGCAGACCCTCAATGCTGGGCCTCACGGCACCCTCCTTGGCCTCGTCACCCCCACCCCTCCGCCTGCTGTGCCTGCTGTCACCCCTCCGACCCTCACGCAGCTTGAGGAGGACAGTTTCCCAATTTGGGCCCATGTGGTCGTCAGAGAGCAAGGCCTGGGCATTCCAGAGGGTTCCAACGTCTGATGACACACGGGTAACATTCTGTGACCAAAACAGATCACCCCAGGAGGCGACCCCACACCCCATTCACCTATTCGCCCTACGCTGATAAAGCACCTACTGTGAGCCCAGCCCGTCCCAGGAGCTGCGGGGAAAAGCATGAAGAGGAACAGGGCCTGCCCTCCGGGTCTCACCTTCCCCAGGGTGGATGGAAAACAAACCTTCAAGCAAAGGCACAGCAGTCGGAAGAGGCCGGGCCGGGGTGCAGGGCAAGCTGGGGGCTCCCGACGTCACCCCACTGAGTCCCCAGGAATCCGAGGAGGGCACTATTTCCTTTGTGTCTGTGGCCAAGACAAAGGACCCTGCTTTAGAGACTGCAAACATTTCATTTATTAATTTTGTTTATTGCCCATCAGTTAAAATTAAAATTAAGTGTGCATGTGTTTGGCACTGTTTTGTTTCATAATTTATTAGGAAAACAAAAGAGAGATGGCTAAACTCCTCAGGAAATTCTGAACAATAAATCCTTTTTAGAAGAGAGACGAGTCGAGGCAACAGCATCTTGATTTCTGCTAAGGGTAGAAGTAAATCCATGTAAAAAATTACACAGCTTATAGGATATGCTGTGAATGTGTGATTTAATCCACATTTAAGTTGTGACTCGTTTTTTACTGAAGAGCTCTTCTCACTTTCTGTTTTTTAGTCATCGAAGGAAAGATTGAGTAAAGGAAGATGAGAGGGAAATTGGAAATAAAATGAGAGAATTAGTGGGGTAGCTGGGCAGTTCCCCCAAAAGCTACACACAGAACCTCCAGAGCACCCAGCGATCCCCTCCTCGATGTCACCCAGATCTGAAACAGGGCCTCAGACAGACCCTCCTGCACGGATGCTCACAGCGCATGTTCACAACAGCCAAACGGGGGAAGCACCCAAGTATCCTCAGCTGACGCTGGGTACACGATGGTCTGTCCATAATGTGGAACGCCATCCAGGCTTGAAGAGGAATGAAGCACGGACGCGCTCAGTACCACGGAGGAACCTTGAGGATGTCATGGGCAGGCAATGTGAGAAGAGGCAAATCCACTGAGGCAGAAAGGAGACGGTGGTGCCAGGGGCTGGGGGCGGGAATCGGGAGTGGACGCTAATGCGCAGGGGTTTCCTTTCCGGGTCATGACAGTGTTTCGGAACTAGATAGAGGCAGTGGTTGCACAACTCTGTGAATGTACTAAATGTCCCTGAATTGTTCACTTTAAAATGCTTATGTTATGTGAATTTCACTTCAATAAAATTAAACAAAAAGCAAAAATGGAGGGGAGATCATTGGATCTGACAGAGCTGTGTGCAAACTAAGAAGCATCCACAGGTAGAGGTGCAGGTGGTCCCCACCCCCAGGTAAAGGCACGGGTGGTCCCCATCGCCAGGTAAAGGCACGGGTGGTCCCCATCGCCAGGTAAAGGCACGGGTGGTCCCCATCGCCAGGTAAAGGCACGGGTGGTCCCCACCCCCAGGAAAAGGCACGGGTGGTCCCCATCCCCAGGTAAAGGCACGGGTGGTCCCCACCCCCAGATAAAGGCACAGGTGGTCTCCATCCCCAGGTAAAGGTGCGGGTGATCCCCATCCTCAGGTAAAGGCACGGGTGGTCCCCATCGCCAGGTAAAGGCACGGGTGGTCCCCATCCTCAGATAAAGGCACGGGTGGTCCCCATCCTCAGATAAAGGCACGGGTGGTCCCCATCCTCAGGTAAAGGCACGGGTGGTCCCCACCCCCAGGAAAAGGCACGGGTGGTCCCCATCCCCAGGTAAAGGTACGGGTGGTCTCCATCCCCAGGTAAAGGCGCGAGTGATCCCCATCCTCAGGTAAAGGCACAGGTGGTCCCCATCCCCTGGTAAACGTGCAGGTGGACCCCATCCCCTGGTAAAGGCGAGGGTGGTCTCATCCTTTCGTGGCCTGACCTTGGGGAACATTCCCTGCACTGACACCGTGATGGACACTGTCTGTTTTCAGCCACCCGACCCCCAGAGGAGACCCCAAGACATGTGTGAGTGGGAGGGCTGAGGAGGCGGCGCCGTGTGGACTAGGCCTGGGAGCCAGCTGGTGGCTGTGCCATGTGTCACCGCAGGCGGTCCGCACGCCGAGGTCCTAGGGCAGCACTGACCAGAGAGGCTGCGGGGGAGGCAGGAACCCTGGACTCCGTCCCTCACCGCTGCCTGTGTGGACCGCGGGGTGGCGGGATGTGGGCACCACCTCGGCAGAGAGGCCGTTTAGCAAGAGGGCGAGTCTGAGAAACGTTCCCTCGGAAACATCCAAGTTAAACAAATAACGGAAAGCGCTGGTCGCCACTCCCCACCACCTCTCCCAGCGTCGACTCTGGCCTGAACGAGACTGTCGTCCCCTAGCTGGTCAGGGGTGGCCTCCTCATCCTCAGACCTGCCCTTGCAGCTTCCGCGTAAGGAGCTGGCCCGGCCCTCCACCCCGGCACCCAGCGTGGTCAGTGAGTGACTTCATACCGGCTATCGTCCCTGCAAGTGGGGCCGGAGCACGGCTGTAACAGGACTCCACCCCAAATCCAAACTGAGGCCCTCGCCCCAGTGCGGGGTCTCTACTTCATCAGCTCCCACAAGGACCCTCCGTGGCAGCAACCCTCAGCCCTGCCCGGAGCAGCATTCGTCCTCCAGGCTGAGCCTCGTCAGGCCCCGTACCCCAGGCTCTGACCCCACGGCGCTGCATTCATCCTGGCACCAGGGGCCGGCTCCTGCCTGGTACGCTCAGTCGTTCAGATCCAACGACTTGTCCAGTCTCATGTGAAAGTCATCACATAGCAGAACCTAGGATGAGGGTTTTTCGAATGTTGGGAACGTGAGTCCCGGACCAGGGGATCGGGGGCAGGGATTAAACCGGGACGGGCACTCTGGCTGGGTTCCGCCTGGTTCCTTCTGCGTCCCCAGGTGGGCCCTTCCCCATAGCAAGACCCCCACCTGCTCTGTGCAGAGATTTCTCATTTGATGCCGGACAACTCGGTGGAAGTCGGGGCCTCTCCTCCTAGGAGTCCTTCCCACTCTCTCACGAGAGACTTTAGTTTATCATTTCAGGAGTTTGCTTGTTGTCCCAAATTGTCTGCCTTTCTTGAGCAGAAACAGCTAATCCCCAGATAGTCCAGCCCCCCCCATGTCCACACTGCAGAGTCCCTTTGGGGCCACGGGTGGTGGGACCTGTAACCTGCGTTTGCCATTTGAGGCAGGCTCGGCCTCAAGCCCCACTGACAGCATTAAGATGTTCTGGACAGATCAGGTGATTTTGGGCTGCAAGCTGTCCCTGGGCCCGGATGCCCGACAGCTGCCATGTCTGATTAAACCGTGATGCATGGAACTCAGCTCGGCAGCGCCGGCCCATTGGCGCGGGCGATGAGGAAGCCAGTGATCCAGAAAGAACGGCGGGGCCAGCTCGCTGCTCTTTTTACAACAGCTGCTCTGCAGTCAGGAAACGCGAGCTGCCTGCATCTCTGTTGGGTGTGAATGTTCTGTTAAAATTAGCAATTGAGAGGGAAAATTTCCAAAAATATGGCATCGTCCTTCAGATCCCATTTTGTTCTGCCTCTGAGGTTTTTGAGTTATTCTTCTGATCGGAAGGGCCGCTTTTCTTAACAAGACGACGGAAATGCTTGAGCATGTGACCCTGGCTTCCTGCCTCTCGATTCTGACAGCTCAGCAGCAAGCAGAGGATGCCCAAAGGCAAGGCCTCCTCCCTCAGATGGGCAGAAACCCCGACTGTGAGACGGGGCAGGCCCATGAGGCCCAGGAGCCCCTTCTCAACCCGAGAGCCCTCCCTGCTTGCTGACCTGCTGCCACCTTCAGAAAGGCTGCAGAGGAACCGACCTGCACGCGTCCCCCAGGGGCCCCGCTGGGTCAGGGCTGTGGGCCAGGCCAGCCCAGAGCAAGAAGCATGGGGACCTGTGGGACACCCACACTGGGGCGGACTGCAGGGCCCACAGGGTCCCGAATCCTCAGCAGTAGGGGTGACTCTGTGCCCAGAGCCTCAGAAGAAACCTCCCAGAGTGTGAGGGCCGGGGAGGCGCCCAGCAGAGATGCTTAAGTGACCCCAAACTCAGCCAGCCTGCACCCAGAGAAAGTGCCGGATGGTGGCAGCGGGAAGGAGATGGCCAGTACGAAGGCAGGGAGACCCGGGGGCTCCGAAAGCAGCCGTGCGCCCACCTCTCATGGTGCTGGCTCGCAGCAGCGGGTAACCGCATGATGGATGCTGAGCGCTTTCTGATCAACCCAGAGGCCTGCCCAAGGGGTCCCTCCTCCTTCACGGCCCGGTTCTCACACCGCTGTTCTTGGTTACTGGGCATAACCAAACTGCGCCAGGCTGTCTCTCAGGGCGGCATGTGCTGGGGCTGGGGCTGGGGCCTGCGTTCCCCGCCCGGAAGGCGTCCGGATAGTGGTGGTTCAGGCCAACCCGCGGTGACTGTGCAGCTGGGCCAGCACTGCCCCAACCCTGCTTCCTTGAGTGGAATTGCCCACGAGGGGATCTGTGGTGAGACAAGTGTGGAGAAGACGTTGTTAAATGGGTTAAAAAGTGCGTTCTTCACCCGGGGCCCTCAGGGTGCAAGGGTGTGCGCCTCCCCAGAGGGGCCGGCCCGGCCTGCAGCTCTGACGGGACCGAGGTCTCCTGATGCTGGAAATGCCGACCTGCACGAACCCTAGCACGCTTTGGAAAACAGACGGCACATGTAACTCATATCCAGAACGAAGAAGGAGATCCCGGCAGCTTTGTAGGCATTGAACGGGAGTTTTATGAGCAACTTATTGCCAAAAAATTTGCAAATTTCTATGAAATGGATAAATTTCTGGAAAAAAACATAACTTTAAAATACTCGTTCAAGAAGAAATAGAAAACTTGAAAAGTCCTATAATCATTAGAGAAATTCAATCTCTAGTAAACACGAACTCTTCCTGCAAATCAAACTCTAGGCCAGATGGCTTCACGGTAAGTTCTATCAAAAACTCAGTGAGTTTACACCAGCCTTGTGCAAACTTCTCTGCAGAACAGGAAAGAAGAAATATTCTCCAACAGCTCACATGAGGTTGGCATAACCTTCATGCCAAATATCTAGTTGAGACAGCTTTAAAAAGGAAAATTTCAGGCCATTCCCACTTATGAACTTAGACATAAAAATCGAAAACAAATCATTATCAAATCAATCCACGAATAAACAGTAGAACAGCACATTATGGTCACGTTGAATTTATCCCAGAAATTCAAGATTTAGCACAGAGAACAGAGCAGACAGAATCAACATAATTGACCCTGTGAACAGGTGAAAGGAGAAGCATTATTTGCCAGTTCAATAGACACAGAAAAAGAATTCGAAAAAATCCAGCATTCACTCAAAACAGAAATTAAAAAATTTAGCTCATCAAGAATAGAAGGTCACTTCCTCTAACAAAAGGCACCAGCAAAAAAATACCTACCCAAAAAACTACAAAAGACAACACACTCGGCTACAATTCGTGGAAAATGTCCTTTAGAGACGAAGAGAGGGTCAGAGAGTCTTGGGTGAGCGCAGGGCTGACCAAAAATGGGCTGGAGGCCAATCCACAAGGCAAGAAGACAGAAGGAGTGAAAAGGAAGGCAGGAAACCCAACCTATTCACAGACGACAAGAGAAATAATCTCTAGACAAACTGTCGGGATTAGTGAGCATTTAGCAAGACTACAGAGGACAAAATCAATATAGCAAAATCAATTATTTCTACATACATAAACGGCTAGAAAATGGACATTTTTAAAAGATACGATTTACAACAATATGATAAAATAGTTGAGATCTAGAAGTACATGTAGCAGAGGAAGTCCCAAGACATCCCTGGGAATTTTATGAAACTTCCTGAGAGATGTTAAAGAAGAACAAATTAGAGGAATATCCATATTCATGAACTGAAGGCTCAGTGTAGAAGCAACGTCAATCCGCCACTAACCAAGCTGCAAAATTACTTCTTGTGGAACCTGACGAGACGAGTCTACAATTTTTAAGCAAGTGCAAGGGGTCAGGAACGGCTACAGCATCCCTGAAGACTCGTAATAGAGAGACTTGCCCTGCTAGACATCAAGGCTTATTACAAAACCACAGTGATTAAGACAGGGCGGTGTTGGCTCCGAGTTAGACAAGAGATCAGGGAAGAGGGAGGAGTGACCGCCATCAGGACCAGCTTACGTGGGCACCAATATAGGAGCTGGTGGGGGCTTAGAGGAGGAGGAAGGCACAGCTTTTCAACATGGATGCTGGGACACTGGATATCCACAAGCAGAAATCGCGAACCTGGACCTGACCTCCCACCACACCCCAGGGGTCAGGGAAGTTTTCCTGTAAAGGCCCAGAGAGTAAAGGTTTAGTCCTTGCAAAGCCGAATGGTTGGTCTCCGCCTCGCTGCTCAGCCAATGTGTAAACAATACATCAACCATGAGCGTGGGTGTATCTCAAGAAAACTTCACGGACAAGGACAGGTGGCGGGCTGGATCTGGCCCTGCCCTACCCAAAAGTCAATCCTCGCGACTCACAGACTCAAATGAAGACAAGCTCTGTAGTTCTTGACAGACAGGATGGAAAATATCTTTGTGACCTTGGGGTAGAGATGGAGTCCTTTAACAAGACCTAGAGAAAAGCCGCTAACCAGCAAGGGAAAATACTGATAAGTCAACTAGTTTAAGAGTAAGAGCGGCAGTTGATAACATTGTGTTGTACGACTGAAAGGCGCTAGACAGTGGAACTTAAATGTTCTCACTAAAAAGGAGGAGGGACGCGCACTCCCCGCTGGGGATGAGGATGGAGCCCCGAGATCTCCATCTGCTCCAACAGCTCCCAGCAAATCCTCGTGCCCGCCGAGCCCAGGCCTCCAGGTCACACACGCACACATGCACACGCACACACACGTTCACACACACGTGCACACTCCCCACCCATCCTGGCCTCCTCGGCTCACCACGCTCTGGCCCCCGCCCCTCAAACGCCCCTCTC
Source organism: Equus przewalskii (assembly GCF_037783145.1). Lineage (NCBI taxonomy): Eukaryota > Metazoa > Chordata > Mammalia > Perissodactyla > Equidae > Equus > Equus przewalskii. The sequence goes on from NC_091859.1 coordinate 45,756,998, forward strand.
CTGCCCTGCCCCATGTCAACCTATGGTCCAGCTGGAAGAGCAAATGAGAAGGCCACTTGGAGACTTAGGTTATAGCCGGTGGTCTGACCGGGACCACCAAGAGGAAACCAAAGTGAGACATAAAGTAAGTCCTGCAGAGGTCAACGTGTCCCCTAAGCTGGGGTCCAGGTGCAGTTCTCAAACCAGGGTCCAGAGAAACAGCAGGAGCACCAGAGCACGGAGGGCCCTCCAGCTGGGGCACCTCCAGGAGCAACGTCGAAAGGCACCAACCACCAAGCTTTTGAGACCAGGCTCGGCCAAGGCCTGGAGACCAGGGAAGGGACGAGGACGGGGAGGTAGACAAGGACCCACCCCGGGCTGGAGGGCGAGGGGACCATCAAGGTGCAGGTGTTATTCTGCCGTCCTCCACCCACCCTCCTGTGTTCACGCCACGTGATCCAACCACCTCACCACTCGTCACATCGTGTAGTAGGGACTTTCGTGTGCATGTGTCCCTGCTAGCGAGGGGCAAGAACATTCCTCTTATTCGTCCTTAAATCCGCAGCACAGCTCGTGTCTGGCATTAAGCAGCTGGTCTGTAAGTGTCTGCAGAACTGGAGCTGTAACAAGATGCGGGAGCAGACACACGGCAGACGAGACGCCCTCCACGCCCTTCCACACTGCGAGCACCGTCTGCGATCCTCGCGTCTGCTCTGCTGTTATCCAGTCATTACCGATAATTTAAAAACGGTTCGGATGTCGAAATGTAGCTCTCAGTCTTGGCCTTGGAACACTGGTTCTAATGGACTCCCCGAAACCTGTGGAAAGGCATTCTCTCTCCAAAAAAGAGATAATGATGGATGGCAGGTGTGGGAAAGGAGCATCATTAAGCGCCCTCGGGACCAGCAGCGCTCCAGCCCCAGCCGCGCCTGAAGCAGGTGGGTGGGGAAGGGCGGGCTGTCAGTTCTGGTTCCATCAGGTCCTGAGTGTAGCGGGACGGGAGCCGGGCGTGGTGACGGGAACACTCCCTCACGGGAATAGACCCATTCTGCCCGCAAACCCTCAGACCCTGGACTGTGAACAAGCTCTTTCGGCAACACTTCTGGTTAATATGTTTTGCTAATTTATTATGAAATCTCAGTGCTCAGTCTCTCAAACGGGTTCCTGGCTGTCTGTGAAGGCAGAGGGCTCTGACTAACGTGGATCTGAAGCTTCAAAAGAGAGAAACGAGGAGGAGACGGCCATCTGTGGACTCAGGGACTGTGCACCTTGTGTGGGGTTGGCCGCAGCTTTCCTTTAAAAATGAGCCCCCATTAAGGCATTTAAACACATATATGATGCTTAACCTGAGACAGCGGCTTCTGAACAAGGAAACACGCATGGAGAATTCTAGAAATCTCTGATGATTAAATATCGATCAGAAATGAAGGTGAGGGTGCAGCCCTCAGCACTCTCCAGCGTCCTCTTCAAATAGAGGAGATTCCTGGACAAAGAAGAAAGGAAGGAGAAAGAGGAGGAATAATTAACTCATTCTGAAATGATTGCTTTGTAGAAAACATTCGATGAATAAAGAGTTTGCTTTTTCGAACCTAAAAGAGCACCTGGCACTAACAGGTGCATGATCGCACTCGTTCAGTGACGGAACGGCGAGCGGCTCAGGCGGGCCTCCCAGGGACGAGGCATTGGCGAGCCTGGCGCCGCACAGGGACAGGAGGGGGACACCCACAGGGGGACCCCGACACAAAAGCAGTGGAGATTTGCAACTAATGCAGCTCAAAGAACAAAAGATTATGAGAAACATGAACATCTTCTTGAAAGTTTTGTTTCACCAACGTATCCTGAGGGCCCAGCGTAGAGCCTGGTGCATTTGCGTGATCAATACAGGTTTGCTTCGACCCTTTACTGGGGGGGAGGGGGGGGGCAGGGACGGAGGGGGCGGGGGTCAGAGGTGGTCAGAGGTGGGGTCCAAGGGAGGCAAGAGGGCCAGGGTCAGAGGGAGGGAAGAGCAGGTCCCTTGGAGACGAGCCCTGAGGGCAGCGTGAATCCACCCCTGGATGGACGAGGGGTCCACATCCCACAGCAACTGGCTCCGAGAACGCCCGTCCGCTTCCCTTCCCACAGGCGGTTTGTGGTCGGGACTCGATGGATCCTGGGAGTCGGCGCCCGCGGTGACAGCCCTGCCAACTCGACTGACCCAGGGGCCTGCTGACCCGCGTCTCCCGGTTAGGAGGAGCCCCTGCCCTTGTGGGGACTTAAGGGACCAGACCCTCCCCCTCCAAACCCAGCCAGAGGCTGTCCCCCAGACCACGGAAGAGCAGCAGGACCACGAGGGAGGCACCCAGTGGAGACGCAGGGTCCTTGCAGCCCTGAGCACTGTCGTTGGTTTGTGTCGCTGGAGAGCGGGGAGGCTGGAGCGGGGGGAGAGCCCTGAGCGCCCATGGGGCCTGGCTCCTCCTTGTCTTGCCTGTGCCTCCTACAGAAGGGGGCACACGAGGCAGGATTCTTGTCTGTGATCTCTGCCTCTCCTGTGCCCAGATCAACACACTCATAAGCTAACAGCACAATGACAAGCTTGCACAGCTCTTCACACAGGCCCCACTGTTCCGAGTGGGAAAATCCCCAACACCACCGTGGAGATGATCCGTGGCTGTCCCCCCTCTGCAGTTGAGGAAACTGAGGCCCAGGGAGATTGAACCACTTGCCCTGGTCACATAGCAGAGAAGCCGAGAAGCGAGTTCTCACCGTTAGCCCTGGGCCCACCGCACTCAATGCGTGTCTACTGACAGAACCAGACACACTCTGTGCACAGCACAGATACCAGCCCCCGAGGCACAGCCCTGGCTCTGGAGGAGTGACAGGTGCTCAGCCTGCACACTAATTATCCATGATGACGTGGGGAGCCCTCAGGAAGACTGTTGCTTTCGTGTGTGTGTGTGTGTGAGAGAATGCATGTGTGGTACATGTGGTACATGTGTGCATGTGTGTGGTATGCACACACATGTATGCGTGTGCATGTCTGCAGGGAGTCCTCTGGGCACAGGGACCTTCCCAGGAGCACGCCAGGACCCGCGGCCTCGACCTCCCTGAGGCCTCCTCCTTCCCACTGTCTCAGGGAGGAAGACCAGGTGCAGACACTGCCTTGGTTGCTCTGGTCTACACCCCCCGGTCATACGTGCAGCACAGGCACACGACAAGGTTGCAGACCTGAAACACCCTGACTTGTTGGTGCTGGCTCGTCATGGCCTGTAACTAATTCAAGCCGTGGTGGGGTCCCCGTGTGCGCACCCCAAGCTGGACAGAAGGCTATTCCGTGGTGAGCACGGAGTTAATGCTGCTTTAGTCAGTAGATACTGGGAAGGTTGAGGGGGCGGGTCTCTGCCCTGTGGCCAGCACAGCGGGAGCTTCCTCGGGAGCCTCCAGCGCGATTTCCTGCCAGTGCGATTTCCTGCCGTGGGCACATCGGGGATGCAAGGCCAACTCCACACACTTCAGAGGTGACCAAGACGGCCCCCAGGGAGCAGAGCCCCTGGTACTCCTCCAGGCCTGGGGACACCTCGAGAAGCAGCCTTGTGGGCAGGTGGCCGCGATGCACATCTCAGATGAAAAACTGCAGCCCTCAGGTCAAAGGGCAACTCTCGAGGCCGCCCCCAGCTGGCGCAGCAACGACAGAAGACCGTGAAGTGCCAAGATCTTAAAGGGTTCTGTGCCTCAGCAGCTCCTGTGGTGGGTGGCGTGGAAATTCCTGCCACATGGGCTCTCCTGGGGGCCGGGGTCTCCGAGGAAAACGTGGAAGGAGCCTGAGCTCGCGCACACTCGGTCCCCAGGCCCTGGCAGACCCTTTGGTGGCTTCGGGGTAAATTAAGTGTGAAATGGTGGAGAGGCTGGTGAGCCGGACAGCGCAGCCACCGACACAACCGCTGAGTGTGCCCTGCGAGGGAAAGATGGCCCGTTGGCTTTTGCTTCTGACTATTCTTTTTTTTTAAGGAAATTTAGAAAAGTTTAGTTAAGCTTTGTATAAGTAAACAAATCTAATTCTTCCAGAAGCTATAATGTTACATCATCTTCAACACTGTCGCGCAGTCAGGGGACAGATATACAGCTGTTCTAAATCAAAATTATGAAAGCAGTCTAATTGTTCCAAGGATTCATCTTGCTTAAAAAAAAAAAAGACTTTTTCTAATAGACATTGGTGAACCCCACGTTTTCCAGCCCCACGTTTAAGCGCTGTTGAAGTGATGCCTACGTAAAGTAAGGGCACCTTGCCAATATTTGCTCTCTGCGTGAGTGTACGTCTCTGCTTCTTATCCAACCATCAACCGTTGTCCCAGATCCCTTTTTTTTCTTTTTGGCTGTGGATTCTGCAAGAAAATGACTTTTCTTTTTTCTTTTAATTATTTTATTGAGGTCATATTGGCTTATAACATTGTATAAATTTCAGGTACACATTATTATATTTCAGTTTCTGTATAGACCGCATTGTGTTCACCACCAATAGTCTAGTTTTTATCGTCACCACACATATGTGCCCCTTTACCCCTTTTGCCCTGTCCCCACCCCCCCCCCAGTAACCACTAATCTATTCTCCTTATCCATGTGTTTATCTTCCACATATAAATGAAATCAAACAGTTTTTGTCTTTCTCTGTCTGACTTATTTCACTTAACATAATACCCTCAAGGTCCACCCATGTTGTGAATGGGACGATTTTATCCTTTTTCATGGCTGAGTAGTACTCCATTGTGTGTGTGTGTGTGTGTGTGTGTGTATATATATATATATATATATCACATCTTCTTTATCCAATCATCAGTTGATGGGCACTTGGGTTGCTTCCATGTCTTGGCTATTGTGAATTATGCCACAATGAACATAGGAGTGCATAAATGACTTTTTTTTTTTTAGGTGAGGAAGATTGTTGCTGAGCTAACATCTGTGCCACTCTTCCTCTATTTTGTATGACGGACACCACACAGCGTGGGCTTGATGACTGGTGTGTAGGTCAACACCTGAGATCCAAACCCTTGAACGCTGGGCAGCCCAAGCAGAGTGTGCAAACTTCACCACCACGCCCCCAGGTCAGCCCCGTAAATGTGTATTCTCAGTGAAGACAAAGGAGAGGGAGGCATAAGAAGGAGGCCAGAGGCCACACTGAGCACCCAGGGGTTCCGAGTGCGTGGGCACTCGAGTCCCTCCACCCTCTGTAAGGCTTGGCACCGGCCACAGAAACACAGAGACTGTGCCCAGCCAGTGGGGGTTGAGGAGTTGTGGGGGGTTGAATAGGGTCCTCCCAAAATTCAAGTCTGCATGGACCCTCAGAACGTGGGCTTATTTGGAAACAGGATCTTTGCAGACATAGTTAAGGATCTTGAGATGAGGTCATCCTGGACTTAGGGTAGCCCCTACATCCAATGACAGGTGTCCTTATGCAAAAGAGGAGAGGAGACGCAGAGGCCATGTGACGACAGAGGCAGAGACTGGGGTGATGCCGCCACAAGCCAAGGAGCACCAAGGATTCTGGGGCCACAGAGGCTGGAAGAGGCAGGAGGGACTCTGCCCTGGGGCCTTTGGAGGGAGTGCAGTCCTGCCCACACCTTGCATTCGGACTTCCGGCTCCGGAACTATGAGAAAAAGAATTTCTGTTGTTCCGAGCCACGCGGTCTGTGGTGGTCGGTCATGGTGGCTCCAGGAGACTCACAGGAGCGGGGCCAGCGCCCACCCAGCGGGCATCTCAGGGAAGTGCGGCCGCGTCAGCGTCATCCCCGGTCTTCTCCTGGCCCCGCCCTGGCCCTCGCAGACCCGGCAGAGTCAGATGGGCCGGGCAGACTAATACAAGGCAGAATAAAGTCGTTCCACAAGAGAGAGAAAAACAGGGGGAGTTCAGAGGCAAGAGAGAGCACACGGTTCTTCGGAATCGTCAGGAAGCATTTCGTAGACGACAGGCGTGTCAGAGGGACTTTGGGGACGTGGGAGCCCTGAGAGGCGAGGCTGGGTGAGAAGGCAGGAGCTGCACTCTGTCTGAGATGCTAACCTCTTTCCAACCCACAAACGCATGTCGCCATCGGGGCATAAACATGTATACACGACTTCTGTCAATCCCCTTGCAAATGTGACCACGTAACAAATGATGCCGCTTGTTGTCACAACCACTTTCAGACGAGCTGCTAAAAGAGACAAACAGCAGAGGAGAACTAGCCTTGATGATTAAACGCTATATAGAGGCATCGGGGTCCGCAAGCAGGTGTCCCGTTGGACAGTGATGGAGTCCCTGGATCCTGACTCGGCAGGGTGACATCGGGGTTTCCGTTGGTTTGCCTCATTACTCTCCCATAAGGACCCCAGAGGAGGGATGGTTCCTCGACACAGAATTCTTCCCCACTTCACTCTCTGGGCATGCTCAGGGTGACCCGCACAGCAGCTATGACAAGAAAGTCAAAAGAATTCACCCTGAAAAGAAAAGGAAGTCGCAACGCAGTTGATCAGAAGTGACAAAGCGTGTGGGGAATGAGAGAACGCAACCTGGCTAAATGTTAAATTTCACAAAAAGCCTGTGACTGGATGAGGAGCCCCCATCGCTGCTATGGCAGAGATGTCGCGTTGCATAGTTAAATGCTCCTGCGTATCAGCCGTTCGTTATCGACAACCCTGCCAACTGTGAACCGAGGAGATGCTGTGCTCAACCAGCTGGTGTGAATTATCAACGTCCACAGTGTGGCTGGGCATCCATCACAGTTGACAGAAACCGAGAAGGCCCATTGGATAAAGACAATTACCCTCAAGCGGGAAATCACTGCCATTTCATAATGATGCGTCAGAACGCAGTCCTAGGGAATGGTGGAGGAGCAACTACACGCTCTACTCGGAAAGAGAAGACGTGGAAACTCCTGCCAGGGTGAGCGTCTGAAACTTGGGCAGCCTGATGGTAAATCAAAGCGATGCCCGAGGGGGATGACGCACGTGCCCCAGGGGCACCACGGGCGGTGAGCTGGAGAAATAAATTCCTAACCAAAGACACATCTAGAGCTCAGCTGCCATCCATGCCCCATTTGTAAAAGCAGAAGAGGCCAAGAGGGACAGATTGAACGTGAACTAAGGACGTTCAAACGAGTTTTCCTTTAAGAGTTATTTCCCTTCTCTACATACAAATATTTAATTGGCTCCAATCGCATTCCCATCCTTCTGGCCCTGAGCTGGGGTAACCTCGGTTCACGTCCCTCCTACCCAACCCACCTGTGGTCTATACACCCACAGTACCTTTACTCCACTCAAAGCAACCTAGGCCTGGCTTCCAGAAGTGGAGAAACATGGGAAGACAAAATGAAATTACAATAAAACAAACAGGGTCTCTTTTTTTTTTTAAAGATTGGCACCTGCACTAACATCTGTTGCCAATCTTTTTCTTCTTCTTCTTCTTCTCCCCAAAGCACCCCCAGTACATAGTTGTACATTCTAGTTGTGAGTGCCTCTGGTTGTGCCGTGTGGGAAGCCACCTCAACACGGCCCGATGAGCAGTGCCAGGTCCATGCCCAGGATCCGAACCAGCAAAACCCTGGGCCACTGAAGCAGAGCGCACAAACTTAATCACTCAGCCACGGGGCCGGCCCCCAGGATCTCTTTCTTTGAGGTGGTTTTGCCTGCGTTAGCAAAATAGATATAAATCATGTGGTTAGAAGACATTTTTGAGGGACTGCTCGTCAGACCCAAGCCACACGATATCACTGATGTGGCTGACTAGTGTGACATTCTGTGGGGTGGGGAGATGAGAGGGTCAAGTGCCCTGAAGACTAAGTTATGACAGATCTCCAGAACAGTGACCCAGCCCCGAAGGGAGGCCGTCAAGGTACCTGCTGCCTCTGCCAGGGGAAGGCGAGCTGCTCAGAGAACCTCGCTAATTAGTCCAGAGATAAAAGCGTTTGCAGCTCAGGAGCCGTGTGACAGGTGCCAATACCAGCATTCAGTTTCCAGCGATGACCATAAGAGTCGTTATCTGATATCGTCACGACGCCCCGTGGTCTCCCAGCCCACACAGATCTTGGCACCAGCCACAGTGCTGTGTTTCGACATCTCACAAATCTGAGATGCCATCTTGTGTATCATTAATAAATGTTTTAAGGCTTCTGATTAAGCTATGATGCACCAAAATTGTAAAATACACCTCAATTTCAGAAATTGATTGTATCAAAAAGAAGTAACTTCTTGAAGGCAGAAATCTGGACTCAGAGGAGCATGAAGGTAAACACAGGTTATCGCTAATCTTGAATTCTGGAGTTGGATAAAGGGGTTTGAGATATTCATTGTTATTAAAATAAATACTCAAAAAATTAAAATTAATAAATATAATAAGATGGCAAATACTGATGGTACTTTGTAAAGCAAGGATTACGTTTAGGCCATTTCTGCACTCCCGTTGTTTATAAATAAATAAGTGTGGTGAAAATTTCAACTTCTCTGGTAAAGAAATGCAAACTAAAATAATAAACTACGTCTACCACTTGCTGATTTGGCAAAGATTGACAGGCAAAGACATGAAAAATGCCCTGTGTTAACAAGCATTCAGGAAAAAATCAGCCTGTTCTGTGCCACTGGTGAACAACTAAACTGGCACAAACTTTCTAAAGGGGAAATTGGAAAGAGGAAAACAGACGCTCTGACCCCCAAACGACACTGCTGGAAAGTCACACTAAGATAATGGTTAGAGAAGTGCCAACATGTCTGCGCACAGATGTTCATTGCTAACCACGTACAGCAGAAAAATATTAGCACAGCACAGACGCTCAAAGATACATTGACTCCATAAAACGGAATATGACGCAGCCACTGACACAGAGGCACATATGTTAGTATAAATACCAAACACACAAAAAGAAAGAGTGACGTGTGTACATTCTCATATCCATCAGTAAAACTTGCCCATAGCATGGTTACGGGGGGCCCAAGCATTCCAGCCGCTCAAGTCTTGGTCCGTGTCCTTCTGACGTCGGCTCAAACAGGGAGGGTGCCGGGGGGAGGAGGAGCTGGGTCCCTCTCTGGTCACACCCACCCCCTCGGAGCCGGGCCTCTCACTGCACAGAAGGGCCCTCATTGTCTTCTCCACCTTGAAATGTCACATATCAGTTTGCCCCATTTCCTCGTCTATAAAGGAAACAGCCCTCACACAAAACTCCTGGAGTCAGTGGGAGAAGGAAATGGAGTCGTCTGTTTACAGTTGCGTCCCCCAACAAGATGCGTTGATGTTCAAACCCCCATACCTGTGATTGTAGCCTTGTGTAGAGTCTTTGCCATGTGATCAGGGGAAGATGAGGTCTTACTGGAGTAGGGTGGGCCCAGGCCCTCGGCTTGTGCCCAGACCCTACTCTGACCTCCAGGTTCTTTTCCTCGGAACCTTCCTCCTGCAGGTAGCCAGAGCGCTGACCTCAAAGAGGACAGACCTTCTCCCAGTCCTGCCAACAGCACCTCTGATCTCCCCCCACCCCTAGCGCCCAGTTATCGGATCCCCTGGGGGCTGGCTGGGCCGGATCGCCTGAGTTTCTGCCCCAACAGGTCTGGGGTGGGATCTGAGAATTTGCCTCTGTGACAAACTTGGAGAGCCACTGCCCTAGAGGGTGGCGTCCTCGCTCCTTGACAGAGACCAGAAGTGCTAGTCATCTCCTGGTTTATGTTGAGTCTCTCAAAAGCAGCCCCAGACAAGGATGCGAGTGCAAGTAGCTGCCTTGGGAGGCGACCCGGAGGGGCTCAGGGAGGCCAGACAGGAGGTGAAGAGCCAGTAAAGAGCGTGTGGCCAAGCGAAGGACACGGTGGTGCCTGGGGCGCGGAGAGCCGCCAACGCCACGGCTCAGAGCTCCCTCCCGAGATCTGACGGAGGGGGATTGACGCACACACCACGGTCCTCTGAGGGTGAGGACTACTGGGGAGGGGGCTGATTCTCCAGCTGTCCCAGCCTGGCAGAGGGGGCCCGCTGCCAGAGAAGGCTCTCTGGGGCCATGATGGAGAAGCAGATGTTGACAGCTGGGGGCAGCGTCACCCCCATCCCCGGGGCCTCTCAGGATCCGCTCCCTCCACCTTCAACCCTCCGGGAAGCACAGTCAGTGTCACCAGCCTCAGTGTCCCCTCTGGAAACCAGCAGTCCCTCAGCTCCGTGCAGCCGCTGCCAACCCCGCTCATCCTCCAGAGGCCCATGCCCTGGGGCCGGCTCCTCCCCAAACACCTTAGACACCACAAGCCAAGTCCCACGGCTGCATCTGCACGTGAATATTCCACCTGTTTGTGCACAGCTGGGCAGTTTCTGAAGGCCTAGAGCCTGGGGGCTGCCCTGGAAACCTGACTCCTGTGTGTTTTAATTTCAAATAAATTATTTATAAGTGAATTATGGAGAACATGCTTCCTCATAAACACATATTCACTTTCCAGACATCACCCCCGCGCAGAGCCAGACGTGCGCCGCTGTGTGTGCGGGAAACACACACACACACATGAACTTACAGCCTCTTTCATTATTACGCTCAGTTCTTTCATGTGGGAATTTAAGTCCTTTAACCCTGGAAGTGAGACAGGAACCAGCCTAGTGAGACAGGCCACCTGCAAGGCCCCGGGCCTGACAATACAAGGCCCCTAACCCATCTGCAAGCTGGGAGCACCAGACAGAGGCCACCGAGATCCACGTTCTGCAGCCTCTGGACTACCCTGGGCTTGCGCGTGCGCTGGAGCGCCCAGGAGTCCACTGAAGGCGACCCCAGCCCGGTCAGCACTGTAAGGTCACACCTGGGGGTGGAGAGCTAGCGCGCTAATGATGCACGCGTCCCATGAGGCGGCGTGTTGAACACAGCGCAGGCGCGAGCACAGCCCCGCCTCTCCATGCCACGGCGGGCCCTCCTCCCAGCCCTTGCCTAATAAAAGCCCCACAGTCCCGCCCCCTGACGAGCTGTCACCTGCCCCTTTCCTGTCCGCACTGGCTCCCTGTGCCTCCCCTGTGCACGAGCCAATCAGCTTTTCCGTTCTATTCCTGCGTGTGGTCTCTCGGTTTCCATCCTGGGGACAGGAACCCATGTGGCGGGAACAGCAGTGCTGAGCATCAGAACCGAAGCAGCTGCTCTCGAGGGGCCTGTTCTGTCGCCTCAGGAGCAGGAAGAGCCCAGCCCAGGCGCAAGGACCGGGGCGCCCTCTGGTCTAGCCCACCCATTCCAGCGCCTCCTGGGGAAACTGAGCCACGTTTTCTTCCTCGGCCCAAGTACTGTATCCGTGGCTGGACACAGAGGAAGCAAAGGCTCTGTGAGGAACAGAACGATGAGGGGGACAAATGCCCTCAACAGTCTGGAAAGTTCTGGAAAGTGGCCGGTGGTATTGCTGCTCTCGTCGGGCTTCCTTCCCTGGAGAAGCCCAGAAGGAGGACCAGGGCCTCCCAGCTGGGAGTAGAAACCCGGCCACCCCCACCTCCTGACAGAGGGTCAGGGAAGCTTGAAGAGAGAGGGGGGACGCTGCCCCACTCAGCCTGGACTTGACTGCCATGTCTGTGCCCTCCAGGCGGCATTGAGGCTCAGTGGGCCGGAGCGGCCAGAGCTGGCTCTGGCCAGGGTTCACTCTAGGGGGGGTGGGGCATGGCGTCCACCTGGACCAACTGACTCTATTTGCTCACCAGCCTGGGAGCAGCTGGGGTCCAAGCCCACCATGTGTTCCGCTGGGAGAGAGGCCGGGCTGTAGCAGAGCCATCATCACACCTTAGGGTTCCCCGAGGAGACAGAAATGATGCCCTTTGAGTAATAATGACAGCGATGCCTATGATGATTATTTCATGCTTACAGCAAGACAAGGACAGAGCTGACACTTGAAGTCAGGAGGGAAGCTCACTGAGTGGTCCTCGTGCCATCAGACGACCTCAGGAAAACAGAGACCCCAGTCTGGGTCACAAAACAAAATCCACATTGATTCTGCTGACAAAAGGCGCAACGATGATGAAACGGCTGAAGGTTGAGGAAAGCAGAGGACGAACAAAACCAACGGGACAAATGCCAACCAAACAAAGTGGGGACGGCAGCAGGGGAAGGTTGCAGTAAGTGACCCACAGGAAAAGCAGGAAACCGAATAAAAGCCGTTGGTTTCACACAGACAGCAGGGACGACCCAAATAATGAAACTGCTTCAATGAACTAGGATGTGCTGAATAACAAGGCATTGAAATTTTTATATGAGACTAAGGCCAATAAAAATATTTTCAAATTTGACAGAAAAGCAATAACGGTGAAAGAATTTAACCTATAACTCAATCTTCAAACTCCAAAACAGACAGAAATAGATGAGATTGTAGACAAAAATGAATAATATGATTAATAAGGTTGATTTAGTAAATACCATGCATAGACATAGCACACACTTTCCCTCTAAAATTCATCAAAGATTTGCAAGCACTGATCATAAATAAGGTTGCAGAATAAAACCTACAATGAATTATAAGAGAGAGAAGCTACAAGTTTATTGTCTGAAGACAGTACAATTAATACCAGGAAACATAAAAACAAGTAAGTTTTTTTAAGTCCAACTGTATGCAATTTAACACACATACATGAATAATTCTCTGATTAAAACGAAAATCAAAATTCTAAATAGTAAGCTTTCCAAAAGTTACTAGAAGGAGAGTTCTCTGCATGGAAATGTGAAGAGCGCAGCTACAGTCCCAGCCCGAGGGGACATCCAGGTCTCAACGCCGTAATCATTAAGCAAGAAAACAAGCAAAGAGGAGGCTTCAGAATCAAGCTCCCAGAGCTGTGAGGACGGAGGAGGCTGGAAGACCAGCACTTTCATCTCTAGTTCTTTGAAAAAGCCCGTGAAGTGGACAAACCTCTGAAAACTGACAGAAAAGAAAAACACACCAAGTTCCAAAACACGTTTAATTACAAAGGACACCGGCAAATGTGTTGACCTTTGGTAAAATGCCTGCTCACAGCGGCACACGCTGCACACCTCTGCGAACGCGTTTGAAAGCTCCAGAGAAGTGCGGGACTCCCTGCGAACAGTGCAATTTTCTAAAAGGAGTTAAGACGTAGAAAGTCCAAAGGGGCAAACAGCCAAGAGAGAAGATGCTCCAAAAACACCTGGGAAATGGCTTTGAGCCCAGAGAGTTTCCGTGACGAGTGCTTGGAAATATTCCAGCACTAAAGGAAGAGTTGTTCCAAAGCGTAAGAACCAGGAAACACACCCCAGTGTGTCTGAAGCTGGGAAGACGCTAATCCCAAAAACCTGGCAACGAGGACAAAAAAGAACCACGGTCCAGGCTCATTTGCAGGTAACTAAAACGCTCGCAACCCGAACTCGGGACCCCTCGAGGGCTGTAGCCGTGGACAAACAGGACTGTGCTCTGGGTTCAGGGGTGGTTTTGCATTAAAGTAGACTAAAAAATTGAGGGACATTTTTGATACCTAAAATATTCATTGTTATGAAGCCTAAAATATTTCCTGTTTTTCTTTTTCCATTTCCTTTTTAATTTCCTTTTTAAATTAACATACAGTAGAGTAAACTATTTTGTGTACAGCTCCACAGATTTTAACACATTCGTAGATTGATTTAAGCCCACCGCAGTCAGGATGCTGACTCAGCAGGGTGTTTTGGAATCATGAGCTATGATTTCATTTACCAACATAAAGTCATCACCACAGCACAACCAGAAGAGGCTACAACTAGAATATACAACTGTGTAGTGGGGGCTTCAGGGAGAAGAAAAAGAAGAGGGAGAAGGAGGAGAAGAAGGAGGAGGAGGAGGAGAAGAAGGAGGAGGAGGAGGAGGAGAAGGAGGAGGAGGAGGAGAAGGAGGAGGAGGAGGAGGAGGAGGAGGAGGAGGAGGAGGAGGAGAAGGAGAAGGAGGAGAAGGAGGAGGAGGAGAAGGAGGAGGAGGAGAAGGAGGAGGAGAAGGAGGAGGAGGAGGAGGAGGAGGAGAAGGAGGAGGAGGAGAAGGAGGAGAAGGAGGAGGAGGAGGAGAAGGAGGAGGAGAAGGAGGAGGAGGAGGAGGAGGAGGAGGAGGAGAAGGAGGAGGAGAAGGAGGAGAAGGAGGAGGAGAAGGAGGAGGAGAAGGAGGAGGAGGAGGAGAAGGAGGAGGAGGAGGAGAAGGAGGAGGAGGAGGAGAAGGAGAAGGAGGAGGAGGAGGAGGAGGAGAAGGAGGAGGAGAAGGAGGAGGAGGAGGAGAAGGAGAAGGAGGAGGAGGAGGAGGAGAAGGAGGAGGAGGAGAAGGAGGAGGAGGAGGAGGAGGAGGAGAAGGAGGAGGAGGAGAAGATTGGCAACAGGCGTTAGCTCAGGTACAACTCTTTAAAAACAAAAATCCATCACCACAAAAAAATGCCCATCCCTCTCTCTTTGCATCACACTCTCGCCCACTCTCAGTGCCGACACACTGGCCTGCTCTCCATCGCTGCAGTCTGTCTATTTGAGAACGTGATGTCCGTGGAATCCTAAGTCTGCAACCTTCGAGACTGGCCCTTGGCTTCAGCACAGTGCCTTTAAGATCCATCCAAGTTGCTGCGCATGTCGGTGGCACGTGTTTGATGCTGAGTGACGTTCGATTGTGCGGCCATCGCATGGTTGTTCTCCATTCCCTGTTGAAGGGCTTTTTTAGCAACTGTGAATAGCGTTGCTATAAACATTCGTGTACAGGTTTGTGTGTGAACATGCTTTTCTCTTATTCTTTACTGCTGGATCACGTGGTAAAAGCACATTCAGCTTTATTTTAAAATGCCAAATAGTTTTCTAGAATGGTGGAGCTAGCAACGTGGGAGAGTTCCAGCTGCTGCAGATCCTTGTCAGCACTTGGTATTGTCAGGTTTTTTTCCTTTAGCCATTCCGATGGGTGTGTAAGGGTATCTCATCATAGTTGCAGTTTGCATCTCTCTATGGCTATGAAGTTGAATATCTTTTCATATGTTTATTTGTCTTCTCTGTATCTTTTTTGGTGAAGTGTCTGTTCAAGTCTTTTGCCCATTTTTTTAATTGTGTTGTTTGTTTTCTTATTGTTGAGTTCTTAAAATTCTTTATATATTCTGGATACAAGATACTTGTCAGACACTTGGTTTTCAAATGTTTTCTCCCCATCTGCAGCTTGGGCTTTCATTCTCTTACAGTGCATTTCACAGATGAAAGTTTTTAATTTTGATGAGATCCAGTTTACCGATTTCTTTGATTTAAGTATTGCACTTCTGATGTTAAATTTAAGAACTATTTGCCTAATGGCAAGTCACAAAGATTTCCTCCTCCTAAGTTCTCTTCTAAAAGTTCTGCAGTTTACGTGTACATGTGTCTCCATGGTCCGTCCTGAGTTCGTTGATAAGGTTGAGGTTCAGGTCGAAGTTCGCTTTGTTATGAATGTACGACTGGCCCCACACCTTTGTTGGAAACACCATCTTACACGCTGGAACAGCTTTTGCATCTTTGTGGGAGCTCAGTGGGCCATGTTGGGTGGATCTGTTTCTGGCCTCTGCTCTGTGGGGCCTGTGTCCCTGTCCCTTCGCCAATGCCACACTCTCTCTTGCTGCAACTTCATGGCGAGTCTCACAACCACACGGGTGATTCCCCCACACGCACACGTGCCTTTTCACAGTCCACTGAGAATCAGTATTTTGCTGCTTCGAGTGGAAAGTAGAACCCTTCCTACCGTTCCGGCCCCTTCTCCTCATGGTCATCTTACACACTAGGTCTGCACGTATAAACCTGTCAAACAATGTTATACTTTGTACTTCCAACCACAATTTTAAAGCATAATTTTTAACACTCAGGAGGAAAAGAAGAACCTGTTATACTTACCCAGACATCCGCTATTTCTATCTCACTGGCTTCAATGTTCATGAGTTTTACTGGAGTGACTCCAGGCCGCTGCAGACGGGGCAGGGTCAGCACCTTCCCAGGGTCCAAATGGGCGTGGAGTCAGGATGACCACCTGGGACCTTTGGGCCAGACCTGATTCTGCAGGAAACTCCACCAACGCGGAGTAGAACTTCACGCAGCAGGTACACAGGCAGGGTCAGGACCCCTCCAAGCCTCAGGGACAGCCCCCAGCCCCGAGTCTGAAGCAGACGCATTCCTGCCAAAGCCCCTCCCACCACCAGGACTGCCTCTGCCCAGGAGTCCTCACCCCGGGGGAGACTCCTCCGGACGCCTCTGAGACTCTCGCTGTTGCGGATCACGTGATCAAGTTATCACATGACACGTAGAAAGGCTCTCTGGTGAATGTCTGGCACCAATACCCAGTTCTGAAATTAAAATAATAATAAAATAACAATAGCTTTTAAATTGCGGACACAAATATTCTGCTCACTATCAGGAACCATTCTGATCCCTTTCACATGTTAACTGGTCTTCATACCAATCCTATGAGGCAGTTAGCATTTCAGCCCCATTATACAGATGTGAAAACTGAGAAGGGAGAGGTCAGTGGAATTCCCCAAGATGACTCAGCAGTAACTGGTGAAGCTGGCCCCCAGGCCGTTCACCTACCCACCCCACTGCCCGGTACAGCCAAGCAGAAACCCGAGGGAAACCTCTCCGTGCGAGGACAGCGAGGCAGCCAGCCCAGTGGCAACGGCAGGGCAGAGCCCTCTGCAGATGCAAACAGCTGGCGTGTGCCATGCATCCAGCAACTGCCCAGGAGCACCTGGTCTGGACAAAGCCCGACAAGGCTTGGGGGGCGCTGTCTGAGCTTGACAATGAGGACAGAGCCCCTCCCTTCCCGGGTTCCCAGCCAGGTGTCTGCTTTCAGTAATGAGCCGTAAACCATTTTAGGGGAGATTAAAAGTAAAGCCAGCATTAACTCCGTACAACAGAGTGAAAATGTAATGGGATGAGAAAGATTATCCAAGAGCTGAAATCTCTGAGTCCCAGAGCCCCAAATCTCCCTCAAATCCAGGAGAATTTGAAACGAAACTGCTCAGGGGCTTGTCAGTCGGCCGACGGAGAAAATGCTGCTGCAGATAAGCGGCCGGTTGGTGAGGATGAGTGTAATCACCAAATCCGGATTGGGGGTTCGGAATAAACTCTGATGATCTGGGCCCCTAAATACTTGTGGATAATAATTTTTAAAAGTGAAATTGTACAAAGTAGCCTATAAAAGTCAGGTGTGAGGGTCCCAGCTCTTACTGCGATCCTCAGAGGAGGCCCCCAGGGATGGGCAGAGCCCCCACCCACCCCCTTTCAGGGCCAGAAGCTTCTGGGGGTCCTCACAGCCCCCAGCATCACGGGACGAAGATCCCGTTGGTCAACTTCTCCCAACTGAGACCCGTTTCCTCATCCCGTGAGAGTCCCTCTGGGGGGAATGAGCCTGGGGTCCCTGCCCGGAGTGGGGTCCATCAGGACTCCGATGCTGAACGCAGACGTCACTTCAGCCCATTTCCCCTGAGGTTTCTCTGAGAACAGGGTGCTGAGCACGACTGAGAAGAGAGGGTCAGACGCGGGTGGGCCCAGGGCGCCTGGACAGTCTTCTTGTCGAGGACCCCTGGCTCAGGTGGGACGGGGACAAGAGGGAAGCAGGGAAACAGGCCCAGAGGTGGCCGACCCATCAAGGCGAGGAGGTGACGGCCATGGACCCAGGTGGTGCTGGGACGGAGAGACCAGGGTGAATCTGTAGGTCGGGCCTCCAGTCAGCTGGACCCTGTGAGCAATTGTGTGTGCAGGGGGCATCGTGGGGGGACGAAAGATGGGGATGCAAATCTGCTGGAGCCATGGAGAGCCTCATGGAGGTGACCCCTCCCCAGGCCCCATCCTGCTACTTCCGGAAGGAAGGAACCAAACACTGCTCATGCTGCAACCTAGAAGGAGGCGGTGTGCAGACCCCCCAACACCGCTGAGCCCGGCCTCCAGGGCCAGGTGCCCACGGTCCCCGCGGGACAGGATGGCTCGCACCCCAAGGGAGGAGGGGCTGAGCTGAAAGAGGGGCCAGGGGCTGAGTCCCCCTCCACCTGGGGACCCAAAGTGGGAGAAGAGGAGGCGCCAGCCAGGAGCAGGCGAGGACCACCTCCGGCCTTCCAGCCTCCTGTCTGAACGCAGCCTCCCCTCTGAGTTCTTCAAGTCCGACTCTCTGAGGAGCTCGCGGGTTGGCAAACGGGGTTTATGAGCCGGAGCTGGACTCCCTGCAGCCTCCGGGGAGCCCTAACGCTCACCTCTCCATTCCAGGCACTCGCTCTGGCCGCTGGCCAGGTGTCCCCCACACCCTGCGTCGGGCCACCCTCCTGGCTGAGACTAGTCCTGGGTGGTGGGGTCTGTCACCCGGTGCCCACAGCTCCAGTGACCACGTTACAGCAGCAGCAGTGGCCTCCTTAGGGAACCATGGGGGTCGCAGGACAGCCAGGGCCCCCTCCCCTAGGAAGGCAGGTCCTGCCCCCCGAGGTCCTGCCCAGACCCCAGTGGCCTCTCCCAGAGCACACTTGGCGGAGAGGCAGCTGCAGGAGCGGTGACCCAGCCCAGCAGAGCTGTCCATCAGATGAACATGCTATGTGGGGAGACACCCCCACCTCCCCCAGCCCGGCTCCCACGGGGCTCCCCTCCTTGCTCCCACCATCTGCGGAAATGCAGCTGCTCAGGCCAGAAGGCTGGGTCCTCGCTGCTCCTCCTTTCTGCACGCCCCGTGCAGCGCGTCCTGTCGCCTCATCCTGGAAGTCGCCCCATTTCCGCTCACTCTGTGGACTCCACCAGCCTGGCCGGGTCTGGGTCCTCGGCTCCCCACAGCTGAGAGCCCTGACTCCCACCGCCACCCGGCTTGCCCTCCCCGCAGAAGCCCAAGCCGCGGAGCCTCCGCAGACGAGAGCTAAAACCCGAGAACTTCCTGCCCACCCGCGGCTCCGCCCCCCGTCTCCCTCCTCACCCCTCCCAAGAGGGGGACCTCGTGGCCTGTCCCCAGGTCCTTCAGGTTCCAGCTGACACGCCCCCTCACCACCCCCTGCCCCTCCAAGCCACTCCGTCACCCTAACCTGCTGTCCCTGCTCTGTAGAGTCGTGTCACCCCATCTTGTGACGTGGCCACTATCTACGTGGTCACTGCTCTCTGACCGTGTGGCCCCCACCCCAGAAGGACGGCTCGGGCAGAAGTCCTCACCCGTGGGGAAGAGGCGGATGCTGCGGCCGGTCAGCGCAGGAAACAGTAGGCCACTTTGTCCCACCAGCCCCCTCCCCCAGGCAGTCGGCCTGCGGGGCATCGGAGAGGGGACACGAGAGGGATCCTTCGCTATCTGGAGGCCAGCGGGAAGCCCAGGAGGAGGATCCTGCGTGGAGACCCGCCTCACCCCCGCCGGGCCCAGGGCACGTGGCCGCAGAGCTTCCTTAGAACAGTCGCGGCCTGGGTGGCAGAAGTCCCCCTCCAGGGCGCGACCACCAGGCACAGCCACGTTTCCTGGGCCTCGCGTTCAGTTAGGATCCAGAGCAGCCACGGGGCCCACAGTAGCAGGTGGCAGGGAGGCTGGTCATCAGCCAAGGCCGTATCCCCTTCCAGGGCAGGGGTCATTAGTTACTAACTCAATCAGTCCTTACAGCAATCCTGCAGGGTCAGCACTGTGATCATCCCGTGGTACAGATGAAGAAACTGAGCACAGAGAGGTTAAGAAACCTGCTCAGGATCACACAGCCTGAGGAGAAGGGCCAGGATTGGGATGCCTGCTACTGGGGCCCAGAGCCTGAGCCTCTGCCTGGCTCTTCCCCCACCTGAGGACCAGGACACAGTAATGCACTGGGACACACTGTCTGCTTGTCAGATGCCTGCTGGGGCCGCTGATGGCACTGATCTCTAAGACCACCAACACTTTCCGATCCAGAAAACAGGAGGACCGGGCTCGTGAGAAGCCGTTACGCCTCAGATGGTGAAACAATGGGGAGCCGAGTGTGGCACCGCCCACTCTGGCCGTCCTGTGTCCAGCTTCCCCGCCCAGGTAGCTTGGGCACCGTGAACACGCTGAGGTTTGCTCTCCACTTCGCCGGGCGCTCTTCCTTCCGGGGACTCTGCTATACTTTCATCCAGGGGCTGTGGCAGCAAGGGCTCAGCCTGAAACTGGGGAATGAAGCTCGCTGCTCCCAGCAGGCTGGCAGGCTGCATCCACTGCGGCTGAGGGACCCCCGCAGGGGGCAAGCCCCGGGCAGCTGCCCTGAAGGCCATGGGGGCCAAGGGCAGAGCTGGTGGGGTGGGGGCTGCCTGACCTCGAGGACAACAGGGAAGGGGCCCAGGGAGCCGGAGGGCAGAACAGGGGGCCAGCCCGGTGACCACGCCAGTAAAGGAGCAAACCTGGCCCCTCCCAAAGCGGTCGCGATAGCCCGGTCCCCACCCTTGCTCTCATCCCCCAGGTGTGGGGCTGCGGAGCCCAGCGCTGTTTGTGTGGGCGTCCCCGCTGGGGCATAATGAGGAAAAAGGGTGAGGGGCTTTAATGAGGACGGAGTTCTCATCTCTTTCTAGTGGGAACGTAAAATTTGGAAAGTGGTTTGACAGCTTCTTACAAAGTTTAAACAAACACTTACCATCGACCCAGAAATCCCACTGCTAGCGTTTGCTCAAGTCGACTGAAGACTTGTGTTCACACAAGAGCCTGTCCAGCAGTGCTCAGAGCAGCTTTGTTCATGATCGCCCCGACCTGGAAGCAGCCAAGACGTCCTTCAACACAAGGGCAGATAAAGTGGCCGTGGTCCATCCACACAATGAAATAGAAGAGCTCTTGACACCACAAAGGGATGAGCTCTTGATCACACAACTGCGTGGGCTGATCTTAAACGCACTTTGCTAAGTGATGGAGTCAGAACCCCAAGACTACATATTATGTGATCCCATTTACACAACATTCTCGAAAAGGCGAAACTATAAGAACAGGAAACAGAGGGTTTGGAGATTGGGCAGGACTGGAGGAAAAGGGGACACAGAAGATCATTTTTAGGGTGATGGAACTGCTCTGTGTGATGCAGGGTACATGAGTCTGTGCGTTTGTCAAAACTCGCATGACAAGGTGAGCTTAGTGTGTTACGGACTGAATTGTGTCCCCCCAAATCTCATATGCTGAAGCCCTGACCCCCAACGCGACTGGATTTGCAGACGGGCCTTTCAGGAGATAAAGGCTGAATGAGGTCGTAGGGTGGGACTGAGGCAACAGCACTGCTGTGCCTCTCGGAAGACTAGACTAGAGCTCTCTGTTCCTGCGTGTGTGAGCACGAAGTGGGGGGCGGCCGTCTGCAAGCCAGGAAGAGAGTCCCCACCAGGAGCCAACTCTGCCGACACTCTGACGTCAGACTTCCAGCCCCCAGAACCTGGGGAAGTAACTGTCTGCTGTGTAAGCCCCCGGCCTGCAGTGTTTTGTTATGGCGGCCTCAGCAGACAGATGCAGTACAAGAGTCAAAAAGATTAACCAGGAGGTGGGGGGATTCCAGTACGAAACGCAGACTGTGAGAAATGAACGGGGCGGGAGGAGGGGCACAGACCTCAGTCACCGGAGAAAGGGCGCATCACTTGGATGCGGCAGAGCAAGAAGAACCGTACGCAGTTACGTTGTTACGTCAATCCTACCTCAACAGAATGCATCCGTATGTAAGACCTGGACATAAACGCTGTGCCCTAGTTCCTCCTAGGCTGCAGATCAGCAATTCTGAAAACTATAATGTACCGTTGTTGAACAAATAGGCAAATAAATTGTAGAAAATAAGAACCAGGTTTTTCACCGTCAGAGAAGGAAGTAACAATCAGGCAACAGAGGGAGATGCGAGTGCACATGTGGAGGTGGTCTCGAGCCTGAGTTACCACTTTGCACCAGTGTTTAGTCTAACAGACCGACACCCAGCACGTACCTACTGAAGCGAATACAGATATGAGTGCATACATGGGGCATACACACTTGGATCTCAAACTCGGTCCCCTGCAAGGGCCTCGAAGCCGTGACACCCCAGCAGCACCAGCACCCGGATGCTGGTTTCCAAATATCATTCTTAATCAAAGAAATCCATGGAGACAGGCCGATTCCAGTTCTGGGGCAGAGAAGACAGAAGAGGAGCTTGGAGCCCCTTGAAGTATCAGAAAGCAAGGGAGTGCTAAAAAGAAGAAGAAAAAATATGAAGGTGTCAAAAGACTCAAGGGGCAATCCCCGTGCCCACAGGTGGAGCCATCTGAGCAATAAAGTCAGTAGTAATATTAGATTATGACCCACAGAGTAAATATCTATAAATGACTAAATTAGTAAATAAATGGGAGAGAAGGGACAAGTCTTCCTTAGAGAAAAATTCCAAATAGTCACCGTGGAAGCAACAAGGAGACAGAAACCACCCTTGGAGCTCCACAGCGAGATCCGCGGCAGGAACCAGCCCAGTGGACGCAGAAATCGGTGACAAAAGCTTAAGAGGACAGAGGATGGTTGCAGACCCTCAAAATCTCTCTCCTAAACTCTTTCTTACCTACTGGGGTGGTTTTAACGTATGAACCCCAATTCCTTGATCCCCTCTTCCAGCGGCTGAGCTCAAGTCCCCTCCCCTGAGGAAGGGCTGGCTGCCCAAAAGCAGCGTGTGGAAAAGGGGAAAATTGAGTGAAACTTTGAAAAGGGAATATACTCACAAGGGGGTGCGGGGAAATGACCCGTCGGTTCTTCTGAACAACAGACGTGGCTCCCTCAGCAGCCTCTGACCAGGCACCGGGTCTTGAACGGCCCAGCTGGACTCTCTCAGGTGTGAGCCGCGCCCTTTCCTAGAGAAACCAAGAAAGCAAATGCAGCTTCAAAATGTGTAACTAACAAGAAAAAAGTCTTTAGGAAATAACGTAAAAGGTGGAAGGAGCTGGGCTTTGTTTCCAGTTCTGGACCCGGAGGGGGCCCTCTTTAGCAGCCGTCGTATCCCACACAGCCACTTTGCAAACCCCCGAAAAGTGACTAATCGATAAAGCGAACTGAGGAGGAAGGAAACCAACTCTCTGGAGGCCGTCCTGCTCCGTGCCGGGAGTCCAGGCTGAGGAAACGGAGGTCCAGCCAAAACGGCCCCCGGGGGAGGGCAGGGTGGCGGCCGCTTCATCTTAAACCCAGGGCTTCGCTTGGAGGCCCGCTGGTGATGAGATTGTAGCGTTTCACAAAATCTGAGAACTCCTGAGGTTCATCTGCAAACCGAACTCTGCTTGTCTGGAAAGAGGGAAAGAAAACTTACTTTAAGGCAAAACAAATGGTTCTCATTTCCACAAATTTATTAGTCACAGAAACTATAGAAATAAGGAAGATCCTCCTTGATTTCCACTCCGCCATGCTGGACTTTGGGGCCACCCAGCCTGGAGGAACTGAACTTCCCGAAGCATCTACAAGGGTTGGTTAAGCCGGCTTCAGGAACACCACCTGCACGGCAGGAAGGCTCAGGATCCCTTCTCAGCAGCCTCGGGTCCTGGGCTCCTGGCGCCCAAAGGGACGGGGCACTGGGGGTCTCGCTGAGCCCTCGCCCAGCCTGGCGTCTGGTGCCCAGTCCCCGGCTCGCTGACCACCACCAGTGGGTGCTGTTTGGACGGAGCGAATGAAAACGACAGGGGCGAAGCAGCATGATTTCCTGCCTCGCGACGTATTAAGTCTGAGACGTGGCCTTCAGCACTTAGAAAATCCTGCCTCTGTTTCTCCTCTTGCTGCGGTTTGGGTCTCCTGCCCGCAGGCGCAGTTCTGAGGGCTGAACGCAAAGATCTTTCTCCCAGGAGTGACCGTGTGTGCAACCTGCAGCTCGCTGGGAAGAGGGTCAACCTGAACCCCGAAGTGACCAGAGCGCAGCAGCCTGCAGCCGACACGATCGAAACACCTTCGGCGGCGGCTTCCTGAGGCCTCTGAGGTCTGAGCTCCGTTTCTCATGATTTAAAAGCAGTTTTTCTCCCAACCCAGGACTTTCCACGTCTCCAAGTGTGACAGGCAGCTTCAGATTTTTAAAAAAGAAAACTTTTCCCCAGTTGTTTCCTTAAAGGGCCGATTTCCCTTACGCAGCACATTGTGAGAAAAACATAAATGAGGTTTTTGAATACAGATTCAGACTGGTTACAAGATAATTGCCAACAATGAAAACCTCCAGCTTGGCAGTCAAGTCCTCGAATCTAATTTTATACTAGAATTAGTTCACAAATATGTAATTCCAACTAGCACGTGTTGTCACTTTTATGTCTATACAATTTAGACTTTTACCCCCAAAGTTATTTTAAATCTGTCTTGGCAGAGTGTTTAATATGAGTTCGACAAACGACATTTCTGTGGACTCCTCCAGAGATGACATTTCTCAAGCTGCCATCTGAGAGGTAATTTGTGTAATTTGCTGGTATTCATTATTGCAGATATCAGCAATCAATAGTTTTTTCCCTCAAAAAGGACATAAGTTGGTTCTTTGGAACTGACAGAAGCTTTCTCCTCCACTGCAAGCTATGTGGGGTGTCTAGTGTGTGGCCGCTGATCGCCCCTCAGGGGAGCAAGGGACAGTCAGCTCTCCCAGACCCTGGGGGCCAAGGGCAAAAGGGCACTGGAGAGACAGACAGAGACAGAGAGACAGAAAGATGAAGACAGACAGAGAGAGAGACAGAAATGGAGAAACAGACAGATAGACAAATACAGAGGGACAGAGACAGAGACACAGAAAGACAGACAGAGAGATAAAGGCAGAGACAGAGAGACAGATACAGAGACACAAAGAGAGACAGACAGACAGAGAGTTGCACCCGGGCAAGCAAGGAGGACAATCATGGAGGTTAACCGGCTCCTCACTACTGAGGCCGCTTGAATGGGACGAGGACACGCTGAGGACGGAAGGCTCCCCCAGGCTGCACAGCGGAAGGAACTCAGAGCAGGCCTCAGCGGAGGGCACCGAATCCTGGAGGCTGAAAGGCGGGTGCCTGACAGTGGGCACATGTTGGTCACGGCTTCCACGCCAGCCTGGGTGGTGCTGGGAGAGGCAGAGTGGGGGCCACAGGCCAGACCCCGAGGGTCCCCTGAGGCCCTGTGGAAGGACCTGGCCTCTAGGACGCCCCTGGGGCCTGATGACTCACAGAGACCAGCAGTGGGCAGGGGAGGTGGGGGCTCCCTTCCCAGAAAGAACGTGAGTCATAAACGTGGGGAGACCCAGGCACCTCCTATCGGTCCCCTGGCTCCAGGCACGTGGGAGAGCACAAAATGGCCACAATTCTTTGCAGCTCCTCCCTCCGCCCCTTGAATCAGGGCTGGCCCGGGACTCCTTGGCCAGCAGAGCTCTGTGGAGGCCCCACCGTGAGCTCCCAGCCTGGGTCCCTTGACTAGCCCAATCTCCAGCTTAATTGACTGCTGACCAGAAGAGCCACCCCCCCGAGTCCAGCTAAAGCCACTGGCACAGTGTGCTGTGATCTGGACAAACGGCTGTGGTTTAAGCCACTAAGTTTTGGGGCTGATTCTGCAGAAAGGCCGGCTGACAGGCGGTGTGAGGCTTTCTGTTCACATCCCTCTCCATGATTCAATAGATGAGAGGATGAGAAGACTGTTTAGATTACGTGTAAGGTACGAATAATAATCATAAATGGTCACCTGAATATCTACCACCTAGCTGGAAAAAAAACAGAATTTCTGAAGCCCCCGTGTGGCCCTGTCCAGTCACCCCCTGTCTTCCACCCCCGGGGTGAAGCTCCATCTTGAATTCTGTGTTTCCCGTTCCCTGGCTTTTTAAATCATTTTCCACATCTTCAAGGAACCCGAAGCGATGCGCTGCTTGCATCAGCGGCTCTGGACTCGGGGTAACGGGATCGTGCTGCGCGCGTGCTGCTGCAATGCATTCTCCTCTCGGTGTGAAGCCCCTGGAGCTGCTCGAGCTGACGCACGTGCCTGCGGTCCACTCGCTGTCGTGGCTGCGTGCTAGCCCGTGGTCTAGATGCATCACAGTCCATTTATCCAACCCACCCTGCCAGGGATTTGGGTTGTTTTCATTGTTTGCAAAATGACAAACTTCCACGGTGGCGATTCTTGCACCTGCCCCCACACGCAGTAAGAGAGCGTCTCTAGGGCCCCACAGGTGTGCTGCTGTGACTAGATGTCAACCCACTGGGGCAGGCGTGGGGACCTGCCACCATCTGCCACATGTGCACACTCTGTGCTGTACACATTCTGTCCTTTTCCACGTGTGTCATGGGAAAATGCTGGAAGTTGCGTATGGGGACAGCATCTGCAACGTGGCTCAGTTTCACTTCCTTACTCTCCACAACCATCCAGACCAGCTGACACCCTCAGTCCGGCTTCCCCACATCCTCGCCAATACTTGATGCTGTCAGACTGTGGACGGGTTCACAAAATGTTTTTAATTATGGTTTTAATTCACATTCAGCCGAATCCTGGGAGCTTCTCCACTGGACAGTCCTGCTCCTCCTCCAGGAACAGGAATCCTTCACTCATTTTTATCTTAAGTTGTTTATCAGCTTCTTATCAATCCGTGGGAGTTAGTTACACGTTCCAGACACTAATCCTTTGTCGGCTGAAGGCACTGCAAACATCTTCCCCCAGTTGGTGGCCTCTACATCCCATTTATTTATGCTGTCTTTCAAGAATTTTAATGCAGCAGAATTTGTCGATCTTTTGCTTTGTGTTTGCACAAAGAAATTATTCCTTGTTTTAAGAAATTATTCCTTGGTCCACGGTCATGGTATGTCCTCCTATGTTGTCTGACAAACGCTTTATGTTACTATTAAACTCTTAATCCACTTGGAACTGATTTTTATGTATGGAGTGAGGTAAGAATTCATTTTCTTTGTTTTTCCAGATATTAACCAATTTCTCCAGCATCAGTTACTGAACAGCCTCTTCCTTCCCTATTGATCTGAGACGTCAGCTCTGTTAAGAATCACACACACACGTGTACACTTATCTCGTAGGTTTCTGCCTGGGCCCTCTCCACTTTGCAGGACCTGAGCTGCGGCCCCCAGGCCTCCCAGGAGCCCTCAGGAGGGAGCCTGTGTTCTGTGCAGACTCTCCTCCCGGCACGTCCTCTGTCGCTGCAGCTCTAGCCTCTGAGGTCTCCTTACCTTCCTAACAGTTCAGGGAGGTGCTGAAAGAGACATTTTAAATGTCTCGTATCCAGAATTGAAGTTGTTTTCAGCTGGATTACCTCAGATACCCCGCCTGCCACGCTGCCAGGTCCGGAAGCCCTGCCCTGTGAATAAACCCCCGAAATCAGCCACTTTGCTCACAGTCCTGGTCATTCGAACCTACTATCATGTTTACCAACTTCTTTCATCACGATCATTTAGGCATTTCATCCTAAACCACACCCCATCAAGTGCTTTCAGGGAAAGCAAACTCTTGGTCTTGGTCTGAACCGTCTCCACTTCACCCTCGCTCGTGACTGCTGAGCTGGGTGTGGAATTGTTGATTGACAGCACGTTTCTGCCAGCACGTTGAAGACGTCGTCCCACTGCCCTCAGCAGTCACCACTACGGGTGAGAAGCATGTTTGGATCTAATTATCTTTCTGTGGAAGGTAGTGTTTCTGCCCTCTGGTAAAGTGCAATGTTTTGTGTATTTATATATGTGTGTGCACATGTATGTGTATATATGTGTACCGCTAAAGTTCGACCGTTTCATTTCAACAGCATCAAGGTGTGCATTGGCTTTTATTTATTTTGCTTAGCAGAAAATGTTTTCTTCAGTCTTGGAAGACGCGTGTCCACTCTCTGTCCAGCGTGGCCTGCCCACTGTCCTGTCTCCCTCTCCTGCAATCTCAGCAGACCGGGGCTGGACTTTCCCATCCCGTCTCCCTCTGCTGTCTCTTCTCTTCATGAGCAAGGGACTTTCTCAGATCTGCTTTCAAATTCACTGATTTTCTCTTCAGCTTTGTCTAACTGACCCTCTAGCCTCTTTACTTCTTATATCCAGTGACTCTATTTTTGTTGAATAGAGTATTTATTGAATAGAATATTATTGCTTTTTCCTTTGTTTACAATCTACTTCCACTTTTCATCGTGACCTATTCTTGCCTTAGGGTTCCTGCATTATTTTTTCTCTTTAAATATGTTGACATACTTATTTTAAAGGCTCTCTCAGAATGTTCTATCATCCCTCCTTTGGGGGGTCACACAATCCCATTTCTTTCATCAGCTCTGAGGGCTGCTCTCAGGGTAATTCATCCCCTTGCCATGTTTTCATCTTTAATTCTGAGCTCCTCTCCAGTGGGTTTTTCTCCATGGCAGCCTCTTGTGCCCTAATTTGTGGAAACACCCCCCACCCCCATGCAAGGCATAGGATTTTTCACTGGATTTAGACATATTTGCTTTTTAACTTCTTAACTGGTCTTCCCACAGAACAAGGCATATAAATCCCCCCTCACATGCATGCACGATTCAGGCAAAGGTTTCCCATTTTTATTCCACTGGCAATCACTTATTGAGCCCCTATTCCATACCAGGCACCCGACTCCTAGCTGACTCCTGAGTCCACCCCAAGCCTGGCAGTTGGCAGCATCTCTACACATGTGGACTGGAGCAGGAGCTGAAGGGAGCCACACAAGGAGCTGAGCCTGGGGGCAGGATGGGTTACCCAGCGACACCAAGTAGAAAAGCTCAGCAGGATCTGAGCTGCCACCATGTGTCCTTCCCTGAGGGAGGGACAGGTACACAACGGGGACAGGGGGGTTGAAAGAAGAGATACCACTGGGGCTGGCCCAAGCCCCACCAGGACCTGGGGACCCAGCTGGGTAGGGCAGGGGGCTGCTTCCATGCTGAGTCACTGGGGCTCAGAGGACCCTTAAACCCACCCAGCCCCCAGGGCTGCTGCTCGCAGGCCCCTGCCTCTCTCTTCCCAGTATTCCAGCCACCCCGCTCTCACCCAGAGCTCCTGGCCCCCCAGACCTCAGCCGGGCCCCTGACAGCTGCCCCTCCTGGGGAGAGGGGAAGCATTCTGAGTCACACCTGGCTCTGCTGCTCCTGTCGGGGGGCGGGATCCCCATCCCAGGGGTGGGAGGCCGAGGCGCATAACGCCCAGTTGCTGAATCGATGGTGTCAAAAGTGGCTGGCACCCCCTCCTCCCCAGGCCCTTGCTTACTCTCAGTGGGAGGATCCCACCCTGCCCGGGAGTCAGATTCAGAGTGGAGAGAAAGCCAGCCCTGAGTCCTTCCCCATTAGCCAGCCACGGCAGGGCCAGGCCCAGGCGGGGACAAGGGGTTGGCCGGCCCAAGGGCCTCTGCCCAGACACCTCCTCAGGACCACTGTGCTGAGGCACCCTTGGGGTGAGGCGTCTGCACTTGAGATGCCCCCCTGCCAGGAAGGTGCTCATGGTGATCAGCACCCCAGCCGTCTCCCCAGAGATGCTTCTGAGGCCTCTGCCGCTGGAGGACCACTCAGCCGGGATGCAGACCCCAAAGGCCCCACCAGGCTACCTGCTCCCCTCTACCTGCTGAATCAAGGAGGCCCCAGACTGCAGGGCCAGGGAGCAGGGCCAGCCCCGGATCCAGCCAGCCCCGCCCTGCATGCCAATGGGACTGGGCTCCTGGGCTGTGCAGGCAAGCACATGGGCGCCGGCCGTGGTCACCAGGACACCAAGACTATCGTCTTTGGCCTCAAGGCCACTTTCTCCCCAACCACCCCCTCCCAGCTGGAATGAGAGCCCCAGCATTGTCTTCGGTGGGTTCCCTGCCCAGGGGCGCATCCTCCATGCACTGGGGTGACGTGCCCCTTAACTGGCTCTGGGGACTGCGGCAAAGGTGGGTCACCTGCCCTTGATGCAGGATGAGTGGTGACAATTGCCAGGGGATGGAGGCGTTGGAAGGTGGGGCGGCACGGGAGTGGGGCAAGTTCCCCACTCCGCTGGACACAGCCCAGGCTGCTCTTCTGCAATATCCGATCAAAACAAGCCTCTAGCTCTTCTCCCAACAAAAAAGGAAAACAACAGCTAAAAGCTGGGCAAGCTTTCTAAATGGGCATCTGTCGGAAGCACAGGGCCAGCAAACTCCATTAGTAGCTTCTCTGGAAGCTGGAGAAAAATCACTCTCATCACGGAAATAACGAGATTTTCCATGTTCCTGCCCAAAGACGGTGGTCCCGGCGGGGCCCAGGGCCAGACGGCTGCTCCGCTCCCCTCAAGCACCAGGGGGCACTCTGCAGGGAAGCCAGGCGGACACGGAGGCCGGAGGCCTGGACGGCGCCACCACCTGAAGAGACGGCCGAGCCGTCCCCTGAGACCCAGCCCTCCCTGCTCAGAGCCGACTTGCCGAGCAGCACCCAGGGTCCCTGTCCACTGGGCCCACTCTGGGGCCTCTTTACCAACAGCAACAAGTGGCCTGGGCGTAGCACCGGTGCGCCTCCAGTGGCCCAGAGGCCACCACACGTGTTCTCAGGTTTTCATCTCTTCCGCACAGATGTTCCTCCCAACCAGCCACGGAGCAGATGGGGAGACGGGGCACCGACAGCATCTCTTCGGAAGATGAAGTGCTCCCCTCCCTTCTCTGCAGACCCCTCCCCGTTCCCTCTCGCATGCAGACAAGGACATGCACACACACGTGCACACACATGTGCACACACACCCTGCACACAGAGGGAGGCACAGCCACTTGTAATACACGTGACATATGAGCCTCAAGGGCGTGACTTGAGCCGACCCACTGTCCCCGCTTCGACGCCCTCCCCGTGCCCCTCCCTCCTCTGTGGACCCCAGGAGGTCAGAGCCCTCACCCTCTGGCCTGCAGAAAAGCAGCACGGCTAACAGCTGCCTGCATGCCATTGCCGCCTGGCGACACCCCCAAGAGGCAGGTGCTGTCACTTTGTTGTACGATAACGGGGTGGAGGCTCAGCACAGAGATGAGCTCGCCAAGTCCTGGCTGCAGGTGGACGGCCAGACTCAAGCACAGGTCATGGGGCTCAACAGGTGGGCCTGTGTCCACAGGGAAGGGCCGGGCTGTCCTCCACCCTGGGGGTCTTGGCTTGGCCATAAATGTGCCTGGAGTCGGGATGCTCCCCGACCTCCTCGGTGCCCCAGGATGACCAGGGCCCGACCTGGCTGGGCTTGGCGTCCCGGTTGGGTGGGTCTCCACAGGGTCAGATCTGCAGAGTCTGCAGCCTGCAGCCCTCATCTCCAGCTGACCAGTCATTAATTCACGCAGTGGGCATCTTTGAAGGCACACTGTGTGTCAGGAACTGCCTTGGAGGCTGGGGATTTGGCTGGAAGCTCCTGGAGTTAGCAACGCACAGGGGAGGACAGTCCATATCAGGCAAACCACAAGCAAGAGGCCCAACGCAGGGTGAGCGCCATGCAGAGCGAGCAGCAGTGAAGGGACAGAGCCACTGAGGAGGGGACAGAGGACCTCACACACTGTCCACTCCAGGGACTGATCCGGGACACCTCGTCACATTTAGTCTCAGTCTTCGCTGATCTGTGACAGTTTCCCAGAGGAGGAGGTGGCATCAAGCAGAACACAGACCCAGGAGGCCACGAGGACCCCCCTGTGAGAAGCAGGGAGAGGCTGGGGGTGCCAGTGGGGCCGTGCTGGCATGTGTGTGCACACACATGTGCACGTGTGAGCATATGTATGCCTGTGTTTTTGTGTGCAAGTGTATTAGTCCATGTGTGCGCACATGCACACGTGGTCTGTGTGTGTGTGCATGTGTTAGTGTATAAGTGTGTCAGTCTGTGTTTGCATGTATGTGTGTTTGGGCAGGCCTTGTAGCTGTATGTGTTTTGTGCATGTGTTCATGTGTGTGTATGTGTTACTGTGTTGTGTTGGTACGTGTGTGATTGTGTGTGAGTGCGTGCATGCATATGTTTGTATGTGAGTGTGTTGGTGTATGTGTGTGTGAGTGTGGAGTGTGGCATGTGTTTTGTGTATGTGCACCTGTGTGTGCATGTTTGTACATGCGCATGTTTCCGTGAATACACGTATGCATGTTTGAACATATATGTCTGTTTGCATGTTTGTTCATGTAGGTATGTGCATGTGTTTGTGAGGCCCCCAACTCAGGAGCTCCCAGAGTCGTCACCACAACCTCTTGACCCAGGGCCCACGTTGGGACCAGGCCACTCGCCAGAAGTGGTGGTCAGGGAGGCAGGTTGGCCACAGGCCACAGGATGAATAGGAGGAAGCAGGAGAGCAGTGGCCTCCCCCGGGCTCTGCCCCTGGGCACTCAGCCAAGTCTGGAGCCATTTTTGTCATGACCTGGGGGGTGCTGGTTTCCAGCAGGTGAGGCCAGGTGAGGCTGCTCACGCTCAGCCTCAGGGGCCATCTCAAGTTTCCCCTGGGATAATGGGGGACATGCTGCCAGCAGCAAAGTGCTGGACAGTCAGTCACAGAGGCCTGGACACAGCGGCCCCAGGCACAAGGGACCCATCATCTGAGCTCACTCGCAGGGCAGCCTGAGGTCCAGGGTCACCAGGAGACAGGTTCAGAAGGAGGAGGCGCTGACCCCACTGTGTGGGGTCAAGTAGGGCAGGTCCAGCGCCAGACGGGGTCTCGAAGCAGAGAGGCTCTGCCCACAGCTGGACAATCTTTCCAGACAATCTCCTCTGCCACCCTCTGGCCCCAGGCCGAAGCCCTCACCCCCCACCGCCCAGGCCCTGGGGACACCACACCCCTCCTCCCCACTGTCCCGGTGCATCCATCCTCAGGGCCTGCCCTCCCAGCGGATCCCCGACCCCAGCCGCACAGGGAGGCGCCAGCAGGGTCTGGATGGTTCTCTCATAAACCCTCGGAATCACTCATCTCCATCTCGTCCATCTTCTCCCTCCCAAGAAAGCAGATTTTAATAATTCAGCGCCAACAGGCCAGTCTCCAAGGCGGCTTTCAGAAGGATGTTTCATTACTGAGCACAATTAAAGGAGAAATTGATTTCTGAGCAGAAAATGATAACAAAAGAATTCGCGCACACAGGTAGAGAAAGGAGACACTTGTGAAAAGCCCGAGGGACGGCTTTGAGATGCTAACGCCAGCCCAGAACAGGTGGTGAGGCCAGAGCAGAGGGCAGCGGTGGCGGCAGGAGGGGGCGGTGGGGGGGGGGGCACTCGGCGAGTCTCAGACCTGGAGACAGAAAAGCCACCTTCAATCAAGTACCTGTGACTCAGTCTCCCCCTCTGTGCCCAGCTCGCTGAGGACCCAGGAGGGGTAGATCGCTGGCTGTGTCCAGGCAGACACAGGCTCTCGGCGACCCTGGCCAGGCCCTCAAGCCACAGTCAAGGTGGGCACAGCGGAAACCTCACTGTGGGCGGAAGGGTTACCGCCCAAGCGGGGTCGTCTGCCCGCCACAAGACGTACCAACAGTCGAGAGGAAAGGAGGTGGGAGAGAAAGCTTCTTTATCACATCTTGCTAGCAACGGGGAAGATGGCCCCCCAGTGTCTGAGAGAACCACCTTAAGGGGGCACAGAATCTTGAAGCCGTTACACAGACCAGGGGGCTGTAGGGGAGGGGTCAGGAATGTTGACCCTCTGGTGTCACAGACCAGGAGTCGCCACACCAGATCTGGCAGTTTCATTGATGATGGATGTCGGCATAGAATCTCTGTGCAGGGGTCATCACATTCCCAGGGAACTCAAAAGAACAAAGTCATCATCTTCTCACAGCTGGGAGGGGCCACAAATCTACAGGGCCTGCGTGTCCCCTGGAGACAGGCCCTTACTTATGTAGGCAGACCAAAGGAAAGTCTCCGAGGGGCTGATGAGTCAGGGCTATTCACAGGTCCAACGTGGCCTTCTCCTATGAGATGGCTTCCCTTACGCTAACTTGTGACTGTGCCTGTATCAGCTAACTCAGCAGTGCTAACAGGAGTGTCCAGGAATCAGAGGTCACGACCCCAGCTCCGTGAAGCAGGTGGCCCTGAGTGACAGGCAGAGGACATGCCGTGGAGAACAGCCACGGGAAGCCCCCAGGTCCCTAAGGACTGGGGCTGGGGCTGCAGCAGCCACGCCCCATCCAGCCTTCTCCGTCCAGCCCTCCGCTCTGGCCACGGGATTGATGCTGCCCCTTGATAAATAAACGACAAGCAATAGGAAATACTGGAGCATATGAGGAAGCCATTTGGCGTAAAACTAATCCGTCCTGACCTTGTTTTTCCAAAAGGGCCTGACGTGGCCTGTCAAGCAGGCATTGCATACCTGCTTTAGACATTTACTATCTCAAAGAAAAGAATGATGCCCTTACAAATAGTGATGGTCAGGGAGGCGGGTTGGCCTCCTTCCCCCGTATCGGCATTTCTTTGAGGATAAGCATCTCTTCCTGGGAACTATGGATTAATTACTGACCTACTGTGCTCACCTTGTGACCACTGACCTGCTGACCCTCGACCTGCTGTGCCAGCTAAGCATCTTGTGACAGTTATAAAAGGGACATTCCTGTCCTATGTGAGGCACCCTCTGTTCCAAGGTGATATGTAACCACTCTGTACACCCCACTTCTTTGGTTCCCCTCCTTCCTTGGGAAGGAAGGTTCCGGGCTAGTCCTCAAAGCTGGCTCATGATAAACTCACCCCAGTTTTGATTTATGGGTTGACTATGGACTCTTTGTGTCAACACCCTGCCCTCAGGACCCAGCATCGGGTGTGGATCACCCAGGGGTCGCTGTGAGCAGGAACCAGAGCCCGGCCACTCCCCTGCAGAGGGGGCGGGGCTGTGGCTTGTGGAGCAGTCTGTGCGCATCAGTACTGACCTCCACATGCTCAGACAACACGGTTCTAGCAAACACACATGCAGCCACAAACATGCACACATGCACACACGCACCGTGGCGCCACGTGCCTCTGCTGCGCACGGGGCGGTGGGTGGTGGTTCCTGGTTGGCTCGCCTGGCGGGACGTCCAGGGAGCTGATGAGGCTGCAGCCGTGAAGGTGCCACGAGGGGCCGTGGGCTCCCAGACAGGCAGAGCAGGGACAGCGCGAGCCAAACCAAACGCTCTATGGGCCCTTCCTCCTGGGCTCCCCCCAACTTGGGGCAGGACGTTGCAGGTTTAGAACTGTTTTACTAAAAGGACTGGTCATGTCACTTTTCTTTGAAGAAAGGCTTTTGCTGCTAAAAGCAAATAAATAACAGAAAATCAGAAGCTCCCTTCCCCTTTCCCCCCCACTGCCTCTCCCCTTGGGTGGAACCCTGGCGAGGGGGCCACATAGACTGCACCCACTTCCTCTCCTTGTCCCCCTGGGCCCTTAGGGACCTCAGGTCTGCCAGCACCCAGCCAGGGCCCGCGGCACCAAAGGCAGGAGCTGCGCTGGTCCAGATGCCCCTGGGTGGGTGGTTTGGGGACGGAATAAGGCAGGGAGGCCTGTTTCTCACCCACCTTCATCCTCAGGAGAGTTGGGTTTTATTTTATCACAAAAATCAAGAGCTTCCCCACCCTACCACCCAAGCACGGTGAGTTCCGTGGGTCCTCAGACACCTTGGGTGCAACATCCTGGGGGATGCAGAGGTCAGGGGGCTTCCTGGAGGAGGAGGAACAGTGACGCTCCCAGGTCATCCTCTTTCTAGGGTGGGTGCAGGAGGCCTGCAGTGGGAGTAGGGCCGAGGCAGGCCCCAGGGGCTGACTCACGGGGCTCTTGATGCTGGTCCAGGGCCCACTCTCTGAGGCTCAGGGGGTCACAAGACTCGTGGCCTGTTTTCCTGGGATGCTGGGAGAGCCCAAAACAGCATTTGCAGAGTCCCGAGTGACCCAGAGGCCAGGTGCATGCCAGTCAGCCTGGCACTGCTCATGTCGACTCAGGATTCTCACACCATGTCTGTGGCCTCTGTGGCCTCCACATCTGCCAGGTCAGTGAGGCCAAGAACCAGGGCCCACTGGAGGAGCTTAGCCTCGACCCCTGCCCTCCCTCGGCCTCGGGAGGACCGCAGCCCAGCCCCCGGCTCCAGCATCTTCAGCACCTCCAGCAGCCTCTGCTGGGCCCGGAGCAAGCAGATGGCTCCTCGCCTAAATTCTCCTCGTAGGTAAACTGTCATCAGATAAATCAATGCCACCAATAACTCAAGAACTGCAGCCCCTTTTTTTGGCCGTTGTGTTGGCATTCACAAATAATCTGTCGAAACTTCTTACTGAAATAATGTAATCACAGCCCAATAGTTAGGCTGGCTCACTCATCACGTCACTGCGCAGGCGCCCGCTGTACACCTCACCTCCCCTTCCAGCTGCTCCCGGTTCAGGAGGTGATTTATTTTGTTTATAGACAAAAACATGTTTCTATAGAGAATTGTGATTTCTAGTTTCAGTATAACTAGACACCATTTTAGCACACTTATCAATTACTTATAGAAAATACTGAATTTTTCAAAAAGACTCCCTGGGAGATCAGGCTGGGAGCAGGGAGGGGGAAATTCCAGGAAAGTCTTCACTTACTTACTTATTTTAGCCACTGAAGCCCAGGAGAGGAATCGGCAGCACCATCTTTGGAGAACGCTTGGGGCAGCAGCTGCAGGGGTGGTGGGTTCCGCCTAGCTCGTGCCTGGAAGGGGGATACGATTGTGTGCTCCGTGGGGCCCTGAGGAAAGGGGTGAGCCCAGGAGATGGACACCTTACGGGGCCCCCAAGCCCAGGACCCACCCTGGTCTCCTGTGACGGTGGAAGGAAGCCACATGGGCCAGCGCTGGACACCGGGGGCAGCCTTGCCCTCTGCCCCCACGGCCTCCTCCCAGGCCCCACGGCCTTCCTCCTGCTCTTCTCTCTTCAGGAGCACCTGGAGCTGCCATCCCAAATCCAGTCCATCCTTGAAGGGCAGGTGAGGCGCCCCTCCCACTTCCTGTCACTGAGCTCAGGGAGGCAGCATCTGGCCCCCCACCAGTGTGCCACTGAAGAGGAGGGCCTAATTCCCCCTCCACCCTCGGCCTGCCGTGGGGCCAGGCAGGAGAGATGCTCTGTAAATGGGGCCGCTTCGCCTGGTAGCTACCTATGTCCCCCGCGACATAAACAGGCCTCCTGTCACTTTCACAAGGGCCCCTGTTGACCAGTTAGTTGTGTGCTTATCCTATCGATAAATCAATAAATCAGTCAACGTTGTTGGAGCTGAGTGGCCATTCCTGTGATCAAGGAAAACGCACGGCCCATGTAGCCCGTTGTGGGTTATTGATGAGCAGTGTGACCTTGTAGACAGTGCTGATGCGGCCCCCCAGCCCCTGTGATCAGCACCGAGGCCTGGGCCCAGGCAAGTACAGCCGGTCTGACGGGACACAGGGGTGGAGTCTCAGCTGATGCTCACGTCTCCACGAGCGACTGCTGGAGGCCCTGCGATTAGGGACCATGTAACGTCACGGACTCCCTTTGGTTATCTTTCAGTTCTCACGGTTCATGCCAGCTTTCCATCTCCACGCACCTCCACGCAGACAGCCAAGACTGATCCGAAGGCCAGGCTGCTCACCAAGCGGCCGGCTGAGCCCCTCCCCAAGAAGCCTGTGGCTGTGCCTCTGCACACAGCCCCAGTTGGGCGAGGGGTCTCCGTGGCCCAGAGGGGGTCTAGGCTCTCTAGGGCCCTGGATGGTGGTGGGGGCTCCCTGATCCCTGCCCAGGAGACCCCTGACACTCCTCGCACGCACCCACAGGACCCTCCTGCCCCACAGGACCCTCCTGCCCCACCCAGCCTGGGCTCAGGCCTCCTCTTCCTCCAGGGCCCCCAAATACCCCACACTGCAGCCAGGATGGACACACCCCCGCAGGAACCCACACTACGAAGAGCTCACAGTGCTCCTCCGTCCAAGGGGGGACCCAGGCATTAAAGAGGCGTGCCCCCACACACCCAGCACTTAGTCATGTGTGTTCCCTGCTCGCAGCCAGACTCTTGACCCTGAAGGGCCCCTGCCCTTCAGCCCATCCTCCAGCCTCCGCTCCAGCCCTCGGGACCCCCGCCCTGACCCTGCTCCACTCTCCTCAGACTGGGACAGCTCAAGGCCAGGCCCAGGTGTAGCCCCTGGGGTCTTGTCCGGGTCCTGTTCTGCGTCCTGTCTGGGTCCTGTGCCGGGTTGTGAACCCGGGGGCGCAGAGGAAAAGCCACAGCTCCAGGAAGCAGGCAGCTCAACCTCTGAGTGACTGTCTCCTTCCGTGTGGTCACCAGCGAGAGAGCAGGAAATGTGGAAGGACAAGGAAAGGAATGACCAGGCGGTCAGGCGGGAGCTGTCCTGGGTGGGGGCAGCCCACAGGATGCCCGAGGCCCCCAGGCCAGGGTGTAGAGCGAAGTCGAAATCGACCCAGAGGAGCAAGGTAAAGAGGTCCCCACACCCGCCCAGTGAGCAGCCAGGAGGTGGGTTTGGGGGAGAATTGAGGCCCCGCGTGGGGCAGGAGTGGCACCTCCTTCCCGTCTGCCCGCCTCCTGAGGCGGCCCCAGGCCCCTGAGGGCAGCCACCTGAACATCCGCCAGGACCACCGCAGCTCCCGGCCGGCCATCCCCGGAGCCACGCCAAGCGCCCCGCAGGTGGAGCCAGGCACTCCCGGGGGCGGCGCAGGAGCAGGAAAGATCGGCCACGGCGACAGCGTGGCAGGCAGAGCGCCACGGGTGCACTCTTCCTCCACGCAGGAGTTCTCCTGGAAACACCAAGTGTGGCCTCCAGGTTACCAGATTGGGAATGATTTGAGGATTTTCTCTGTTTTTCGGTGTTTTGTCCTCAGGCATCGAGCTTTACTTTTATAACAGAGAATGTGACACTAACCAGATGAGAGGGGGCTGAAGCCGCCCTGGTGCCACCCCCCAGGAGCCTCCCGAGCCTGGTTGCTCACGCCCGGGTCGTCACCTCACCCCTGTCCCGGTGCTGGCAGGACTCCAGGCCTGTTTGACCAATGAATGAAGGAATGAATGAATGAATGGGCTGCCTGGAGTCTTCAGTCGGGCACTGAGCTCTCCAAGGTTTGGACAAGGATCTGGCACAGGACACAGAGGGGAGGGGTCGAAAGAGATGCAGAACCCACCCCACTCCCACCCCGGTGGTTTTTCCCAAGACCACACCCCCCCCCCCAGGGGCGGTCACCCAGCAATGCCCAACTCTGGCCCCTCCCTCTGGCCACCCACGCCCTGAGCTCCCACTGGGCTGACCCCCCAGCGCCCCACTCTCCAGCACGCCCATGGGCTTGGATCCCTCCCGTTCCCCCAGGCCACGTCTGTGGGTGGTCACTCAGCTGGCCTGACCACCCTCGGGGCGGGGCCTGGCGCTGCACACACACTGGCCCTGCACAGACGGCGTGGCTTCAGCAGCACGCCGGCCACACCCAGAGGAACTGTCCAGCAGCCTGTCCCCTCCCCTGGGGCAGCTGGAGCTGCCGCTGCACCCTGCGGGGCACACACACGTGGCCCCCGAAAATGGTTCTGCCACGTCCCCAACCCTGGAGACCGCCCGTCCTGACAAAGCTGAGTGAGCCGGAAGTGCTGGGGAGCTGCGGTCAGCCCAGGAAAGGCCCTCCGCCGGCCCTCCCTGCCCAACAGCCAGGACATCCTCGGGCCGGCGTGGCGGTGCAGCCCAGGCCTGAGCACAGCCGGCGTCCTCTGGCTCGCCAGCTGGCTCGTTTGTCTTGATTATCCCCTTCACCGCCCGCACCGCCGGGCCTGCCTGGTTCCCGCAGCTCCTGAGGCCAGGAAGGAAAACAATCAGCAGAAGCAGCTGCTGCCTGCCCAGCCTGGCCCTCAGCATGTGGCTCCCAGCTCTCGGGTGTGGGGGCTGCAAGGAAGGCCGGTAGGGTCCTCCAGGGCTGCACTCGCCCCCACCCCGCCCTGCACTGCGGTGTGGGGGATGGTGCCCTGGGTGCCGTGCCTGTGCTGAAGGAGATAGGACACGTAAAGAGGAGCGGCCTCGGGGCACTGGGGCCACTGGGGGCCTTCTGACAGAGCTCCTGACCCAGCCCACCCACACACCGTGAGAAGGTGGGCTCTGAGACCACGCTCCCTGCAGCTCTGGCAGCGCCCCTGCCCCCGCCTCCCTTCCGGGGCTGCAGCCCTTACACTGCAGGTGGCTCCTGGCTGCTCTCCTCCCGGTAGTCAACAGCCCTGTCCAAGCTCTGGCCGCTGCTTTCAGCTGGGACACCAGCCAGACGCTGGGTTGCTGAGGGCAGCTGGACGAGGAGCCGGTTCCCGGGCATCTGTCCCCCAGAGCAGGTCAGGCCCCCCGCTCCAGCTGTTCAGCCAGGGGTCTCTGCCTGAAGGGAGACCAGCCACTGGGGGTCAGACCCCCTGGGGATGAAGGGCTGCCCAGCCAGGCAGACATGCTAGTGACAAAATGTTAAATTAAAATTTACAGAATGCCTTTAGAATACAATTTAATCTATGTTTTAAAAAATGTTCATAGAGAAAAATATCATCAGGATGAAATAGATCCAATTATAACAGAACTTATCTTCAGCGATGGATCTATAGATGACTTTAAAAATCCTTTCTAATTCTAAGTTTGTTTCAAATTCTCTTAAATAAGCACGCATAGTTTTTATAACATAAGAATATACTATACATATTTTTAATTGAGGAAAATATCATTTGTATTGATAAGCATTATAATATCCAGGACTTCCCATTATTTGCGCACTTTTGAAAAGTGTGATGGAGAAATCCCCTCCTCTTCCCACTCGTGTTCCTGGGGACAGGTGCCACCTGCTCTGAGTGCACCAGCCCGGCTGGACCGTCCCCGACGTAGCACGGCCTCTGCCACCTGGTGGCCCCGAAGGCCTTCAGTGAACACACTCGAATGAACGAGTATTTTCCTGAGGCTGCAGCCGCCAGGCTGTTTGTGACTAAGTCCTACTGAGATGGGCAGACCCTAAACCAGAAGGGCCACTGGACAGTTTCGAACTTGCTCGACAAATCCACTCTTTTCTAAACCTGCAAACACAAGCCCCATAAGGTAGATTTCTCCAAAAGAACAAATTTGATGCATCTTATAGGAAATACTGTATGTTCAAGGAAAACTATTTGAACTATGAAAATAAGTCAGAAGGACTCATCATTATGAAAATAAGTCAGAAGGAGAAAATGTGGCTGAGAAGTTCTCAGACCACAAAACATAAGCTAAATAGGAACATGCTCCTCCGGACCGCAGGGTCCGTGATTCTGGGACCCACCCCACCCCACA
Source organism: Equus przewalskii (assembly GCF_037783145.1). Lineage (NCBI taxonomy): Eukaryota > Metazoa > Chordata > Mammalia > Perissodactyla > Equidae > Equus > Equus przewalskii. The sequence goes on from NC_091859.1 coordinate 45,797,885, forward strand.
CTGCAAAGTCCGCTTGTCTTAGAGCAGCCAGAGCCGGCCTGGGGCTGCACGGGAGGCCTGAGCTGTGCAGAATTCGCGGTGAGTGTCTCGCGGCCTGTGTCGTGTTACGGGGTCTCGGTGTTTGTCTTTTTTGAGCTGCTCCTTTGAGCCGTCTATATTTTTAGGTGTTAACTCTTTGTCATAACTGGTACAAGTTGGTTCTGCCTTTTCTGTTTACGTTGGTGAATCTTTTCTCTAGTTTCAGGATCTTTTTCTTTGAATTCCAAGCATTGCTCTTAGATCAGGAACACCTTTGTCGTCCAGAAATCAGATCAGTCAGCAGGTAGGTTGGGCGCAGAAGGCGAGCAGGGGGCTGCATCAGAGGGACTTGCCTGCCCACCGCTCTTTGAGGACCCCCGGCCCGTCCGGCCCCTGACTCAGGCTGACTTTCCTTAGGTGGCTTTTCACTGTGCAAGTTGCATGAGTTTGCTTAGTTGTTCACTGACTGTCTCCCCAGAAGGAGGGCAGGGACCCCATCTGTGTGTCCACCACAGAGTCCCAAAGCCTGGACCCAGGCTTGGTCCGGTCAATGCTGTGAGCCACACTCAACAGACTAATCTGTCATTGCTGCTGTCCAGGGGGCCTGGGGCGGGAGCGGCCTCCTGGAGGAGGTGTCAGACCATCCCCCCTTCCAGGCACCAGCGGGCAAGTGTCCCAGTGGGACCTGCCCAGCCCTCCAGCCAGCAAGGCGCTCCAAGGGGCTCTTTATCTGATGAGGGAGGGCCGAATAGTGTCAATTATGCAGGAATAGTCACAGACGCTGACTGAGGACCCCCGGGGAGCGGTGCTCCTGCCAGCCAGCCCGGTCCAGGCACTACCCCCCAACAATAACCCACTCAGATGGGGACTCTTGACACCTGCACTCTGCCGATGGCGCCCAGGAGCAGAGAAGTTCCCTGACTGGCGCAAAGTCACCCTCCAGGACGCCAGCCCTTGCAGATGGCTCTTGAACTGCGCTGTCCAGCATGGCAGCCACTAGCCCCTGTGGTCACTGAGCAGTTGAAATGCATCCAGTGCCGCCGAGGGGCTGAAGCTCTAAGTAAACGCAGTGACAATGAACTGGACTCGGACAGAGGTGGTTGTGAAACTGGTAAGCTTTGCTTCGAAGTCAAGTCGATTCTTCCAAAAGGATGCCAGTTTTTGTCAATATGGATGTGAATATGAAAGGAAAATAATTTTGTGGTGCTCAATTCACTTACTGGAAAGCTTGTAAGTGTGTTTAGAACAACATGAGTATGAGAATTTTCCTTTTTAGCGTAAGTTTTATGAAACCTAAATGCAGATCAAATGTGTCCAATGGAGATCATCCCCTGAATGGAGGTCTGCTGCGATTTTCATCTTCAGAGATTCAAGCTGGACTGCGCCCTGCGTGAGACGACCTGAGATCGCTTCACACTTCCCAGTGAGGAAGCACGGGCAGGCGCGGGTCAGGAAACAAGACTGTCTTGGGCGGGTAGGGGTGTAGGTATTGATGAAGCAGGAAGCCCCCCGGGGAACATCCGTCCCCCACAAGGAGCGTCACTGTGTCCGTCATGCACCATTCACTGCATCTCCTTCCAGTATTTCCACAAGGAAAATGTTTAGAGGAATTTGTGATTTCATGTGATGGAGACTTTTAGAGGCAGAATAAAAGTGGTTCAGGAGCCCGCCCGGTGGCACAGCAGTGAAGTTCACATGTTCCACTTCTCAGCGGCCCGGGGTTCACTGGTTCAGATCCCGGGTGCGGACATGGGACCGCTTGGCAAAAGCCATACTGTGGTAGACGTCCCACACATAAAATAGAGGAAGATGGGCACGGATGCTAGCTCAGGGCCAGTCTTCCTCAGCAAAAAGAGGAGGATTGGCAGCATATTAGCTCACAGCTAATCTTCCTCAAAATAAATAAATAAATAAAGTCGTTCATATAAACATCCTTTATTCTTTTTAATCTTATATCCTGTGGAGGATACTGGTGTTGATAAAACAGAGTGACCCACAGGAGGGCTATTCCTGAAGCTGGGGGTGGACGCAAGAGTTAACCACACAATTCTCTCTCCTTCTAAATACACTCAAAGTTTCCAATAATAAAAAGGCTTTTTTAAAAATCCCCGGGAGGGGCTCCGACCGGCCAGGCAGAGGTCAGGGGCCCTCATGGCCTGTCCGCAGTGGGCCGGACTGTGGGCAGTGAACAGAAGCCCCACGAGAGGCAGCCCCACTCCACGGAGGCGGAGGCGCAGGAGGGGCTTTCCGGGGGAGCGGGTGGAGGTGTGGGGTGGGGGTGCTGCACTCTGCACCTCAACCCCCACACCCCACAAGCCATGTCGCAGCTCAGCAGAGATCCCCCTGCCACCTCGAGGGAGAGCCAGCGGGCCTGGCCACGCTCTGTGGGAGAGACTGGACGGCCAGGAAGGAGGAGCGAGAGCCACTTCCGCTCACCCCCTTCCCTGGGGGGCCGGCTCTCTGTTGCCCTCTTCCTGCTCCTCCCAGAGCCCACGCACGCGAGGACAGGGCCTGGGACCGGATGATGTGACCGTGAGCTCCCCAGCTGCGGTCTCTGGGCCCAGAGTGCGTGGAGAGGCAGAGTGTGCCAAGAATGCCTAAGCTGAGGGCCGAAGCACTGCAGCGATATTCGATTATGCATCTTTATCACCTGAAATCGAATTCCCTCCCGGGAGCGTGAATTACCGGGGAGGGTGGCGGAGAGTCAACACGACATCACAAGCTCCGTCCTCGGGGCCAAATTTTGATTGTATGTGTTTATTTGGAAGAGGCTTCGGCTCCTCGGCTACTTGTGGCATCTTGCCAAGACCATTTGCAAGATATCAACAGTTTAAATGACATTTTCACCTTCAGCAAATAGATCTCTGCCTGCTCAGAATGGCGATGCCATCCCGCCCCGGCACCTATGATACAGTCATGTCAGAAATAGGTGTCAACTCTCATTACGCTCCCAAGGATCACTCCCACTTATCAGGCCCTGCAACGGCCCAGGATGCTGACACTCCATCTCAGGCTCAGGCAGCCTCCCTGCCTCCTCCCCTTGTGGCTCTGCCGGTGCTCGGAGACGCTGTCAGCGTTTTCAGTTGCGGAATTCACACTGGATACGAGGAGATGCACAGACGGTCTGAGGTTTGGGACTTGGTGGAACAGAGTGCCCTATGTTCTTAAAAGTTACCAGTGCCACAGGTGAGGGATGGAGCACCCGTGCCTGTCTGCCCTCACACCAGGCAGCGATTCATGGAGGAAAGCGCTCCACGTGCAAAAGCTTCCTGAGCTGGACACTGTGGTCAGAGGGAGGGCCACTCTTGATGGACAGCCTGGGTCAGACGGCGCTCGTGGGGGGTGGTGATGAAGTAAAGAGCCATGAGGACCACGTGGAGTGAGGGATGCTGAGGGTGCCACCTGTGGCCAGAGCCACATCCCGGTCCCACTCTCTTCCCTGATGATGTCGTCGTTGCTGCCCACCCCCAGCAGTCCACCGCTCAGACCCCCGCCGTCCTCAGCTCAGAGGGCGCTTTGGCCTAGAGGTGAAGAGCAGGGACTTTGAAATCAGATGGTTCTGTGTCCAGATTCTGACTGCCCACTATTTTCTGGGAAGCCACTTATCCTCTCAAGGCTTCAGCTTCCTCAAGGGTAAAATGGGGATAATACTGTGCCCCTCTGAGGGCTGATGGGGTTGCAGGCCTGGCAGGCGGTTAGTGGGCAATACACAAGGACCCTCACTCCGGGCTCCTGGCTTGTGTGCCCCCTGACGCAGCCCTGTGGGTGGGCCCGAGAACAAGACAGGCTGAAGACACCCCGCCGGAGCCAATCTGAGATCAGAACACAAATGTGCTTGCAGGGGACACAGGGGCAGAAAAGGCCAGCACCTGCTGGGACCAGCGGCCACATGGGCCAGCCTCTCTGAACACACAGCTCCTTGGCCAGGACAGTCCTCTGTGATGACCGGCTCGTGCACACGGAGGGCTGCCGTGTCAGAGCTCTTTATGTTCGTTCATTTAGCCAACTTCTAAGTCACCGGAGAAACAACTCCTCATGATGCAGAGTGTGTGACGGCTTCTGTGTCACCGCCCCACACACGGCTTCTCCTGCATTTCACGATAGTCTTGTGAGAAACAGAACTGAAATCACCATCACCACTTTCTGACAAAGAAACTGAAGCCCAGATAATTGAAGGGACAGCTAATGCCTTTCCCAGGCGTTTTTAATCAGATAAGTGATGGATTTGGACCAGAAGTTTCTGACTCTCGGCCCAGGGCTCCCCGTTGACATGCATTGCAGACAGGGCATGCCCCCAGCAGCACCGGGCATGTCCCCAGGCACGTGGGGGTGCCTACTAAACACTCGTTCACTCGTGGACTGAATGGGCCAATTATCCAAGGATGCAGGGTGGCCCTTGTTCCCACAGGCGTGTTAGGCTTCCGCCTGAGGAGCCAGGAGACAGGGACCTTGGTTCTAGGATGGGCTCCATCTCTGGCTCCTGTGCGGCTTCAGGCCAGTCTCACCCTCTGAATCTCAGGTTCCTCATCTACAAAATAGGAACAATGGCTCGAAAAGGATAAAGGGATGATTTCATAATGACACAGAACAGGTCGTCAATCCTATACACCTAATAATGGAACTTTAAAATGCCTGAAGCAAAAACAGATAGAATTTCAGGCATAAATTCACAATTGTGGTAGATTTCAATACCCCCATCAGAATAGTTGAGAGGATAAATAGACCAAAAATCAGTAGAGACATGGAGCACTTGAACAACACTATCAAATGACATTTCTAGAACATTCTACACAACACTACAGAATATACATTCTTTCTAGTGAGCATGGAACATTCTGGGACATGAAACAAGTCCCAGTACATTTAATAGAACTCCAGCCCCACCAAGTATGTTCTCCGACCACAACAAGATTAAATTCAAGACCAACAGCAGAAAGTTATCTGAGAAACCCTCATGCATTTGGAAACTAAGTAGCACACGTCTAAATAACCAATGAGTCAAAGAGGAGTGTTTTGAACTGAAAGAAAATGAAGATACATTGTATCAAAATATGTGAGTGCAGCTAAAGCTTTCCTTTAGAGGAAAGTTCATAGCACTAAAAACTTACGTTAGAAAGAATAAAACCCTTCAAATCAATGAGCTCAGCTTTCATCGTAAGAAAGCAGGAAAAAAGACAAGCATATCAAATTGAAAGTATGCGGTAGAAAAGAATAAAGATGAGAGACGAAATCAATGAAATGGAAAAGAGAAAACAATAGAGAAAATCAAAATCAGAAGCTGAAGAGTGACGTCAGCATCATGGCGGAGTGAACTTTCCAGGTAATCTCTCCCCTCCAATATACAATGAAGAAACATCCATACTCCAACAGAGGACATCCAAACACAATACAAATAACATCGGAGAGACACACAAAGTCATGTGGTGGACGGCAGAGAGGCTGCGGCCCCTCGGAGGAGGAGGGGGAACAGGGTAAGACAAAATTTCACTCCCTCCCCTAAAGATTGAGTACCAGGATGACGGGAGGCCTCCGAGACAGAAGGAACAGGGGAGTGGACATTCGTTTGTGGGGACATCAAGGATCCCTGGTGGGCCCTTGTAGCCTAGAGGGAAGCCCTCTATTGGGGGGAAAGCTTTCGTGGGGGGTGACTTTATCAAGCCAACACTCCAGGAGAGCAGATAGCAAGAGCAGAGGGAGAAAACCCCGAGGTCACGCAGGAGAAAGCGCCCCTCCCCCACCCACTCAGTTTGCTCCAGTGCCTGGGATCTCATCAAAGGCAGAAGGCTCAGAATACGTGGCTGTTGACCCCCACCCAGTGGCGACAGGCGGTAATCATGACCAGATAACACCAGGATGCGAAAAAAACAGAGCCACTCCCTCTAGCAATATCAAACATTATATTGGATCTCCAGACCAGAGAGAAAATGACAAGTACCCAGAAATCAGACATAGAAATATGTAAAATCAGAAGCTGGCTTTGAATGTGGCAAACGTTTCTCAGATATGACATCAAAAACTTAATCCTTAAAAGAAAAAAATGATCCAGAGGCTCAGGATGGCCGAAGTAGCCCAGGGCCTTGGAACTCATGCTGCAGCATCAGAGAAAGCTGCTGTTTTTCAAGGCTTCGAGCACAGAGTGTAAGGTTGCAGGAGCTCAAGGGTGGGCCTGGCCAGCTGAGGTCCACCAGCCTCTGTGTCCTGGTGCAGACGGGGCATTCAGTCACATGTGGCCCCAGTTGTGGCATCAGTTGCTGCCCTCTCTCCCCAGCTGACTGGTGTTCACAGCCCAGGCTGGCCTGGACGTGGCTCATTCCCCACACAGCCCTCGGCCCTGACAGCATGGACAGGAGAGGCTGAGCGAGCACAGATTTCACAGGCCATCTAGGAGGAGGTACCTGGGACCCACATTCTTTATATTCTCAATGATTCAGTAGTCCTCCATTTCAAATTTGTGCTTTTATCAAAGAAATCATGTGTAAGGGTAAGGATCGGCATTCGTGGTTTGTACAGAGGCAGCAGCACACACGCCCGTTCACACTCACTGTCTCGAAGGGCCACAGGCAGAGGGCGCATTAAGATGTGACCCAGTACATTGTCACTGAGCCGCTGGCCTCTGGAAGCACACCACGCTCCCACCAGTCAGGCCCCGGCTTGCTGTGCTCGCAGGAGATGGGTCTGAACCTGTTCCACACACACCGTCACGTCTCAGGGACAAATCCCCATTCACCCTTTTTTCCCTGGAAGATTTCTGTCTGACCGTTGCCACAGCCCTGCCGTTGCTGGGAGCCACCGAGTCTGCTCCTCTCTCAACCCATCTGCGTTTCTCTCATTTGAACTACATGCAGCTTTGGTTGGAGACATGACAGGGCTGCACCTGGGACAGCAGAGGAGAGGAGTGTGCTCCCGCTGGGCAGACCCCACTTTGCTTCCCGTGGTTCCTCCAGACACAGCTCCACGTGCTCCCCTCTGCAGCACCCCCTCCAGCACCTGGGAGCCCAGACTCAAGGAGGTGGGCTCTCGTTCCTGGGTGGGTCCCCAGGGGGGTCCAGGTCCAGGAAAGAAGCAGCTGCATGGAGCCTGGAGGCAGATGGGGCCCTGCAGCCCCATGTGGCCAGAGTCAGGGTGATGGTGGGGGCCTGGGAAGGAGAAGAGACCCCGTGGTCAAGAGGGAAGGATGACATGTTGTCCACCTGTGTGGACTCATGACAGGCCCCTGAGAAACAGAAATAGCAAGCAATAGGATCCATTGGAGTCTATGAGGAAGCCATTTGGTGTAAACCTAATTCAGCCTGATTTTGTTTTTCCAAAAGGGCCTGATGTGGCCTGGCCGGATCATGCATTGTATATCTGCTTTAAACATTTACTATGGCGAGAACAAAGGCCCTTAAGATAAAGGTGTAACTTCCCCCACATTGGCATTTCCTTAAAGATAAGCATCTTTCCTTAGGCTAGGAACTGATTGCTGTGCTCACCTGTGACCACCCAGCTCAAGACAACAGACCTGCCGCCCTGCTGTGTCCACCAAGACAGCAGACCTACCTGCTGTGTCCATGGATCGCTGTGCCCACAGAGCAATCTCATGACTATTGTAAAAGGATATTTCAATCCTGTGTGAAGCATCCTCTTTGGGGGGCTATAACCACTCTGTGCACCCCACTTCTTTGGTGCCCTTTCTTCCTTGGGGAAGAAAGGCCCTGGGCCGTGGTCCTCATATTTTAGCTCAGAATAAACTCACCCAGATTTTCATTTATAGATTGGTTATGGATTCTTTTCTTTTTTTTTTTTTTTAAAGATTTTATTTTTTTCCTTTTTCTCCCCAAAGGCCCCCAGTACATAGTTGTATATTCTTCGTTGTGGGTCCTTCTAGTTGTGGCATGTGGGATGCCGCCTCAGTGTGGTTTGATGAGCAGTGCCATGTCCACGCCCAGGATTCGAACCAACGAAACACTGGGCCACCTGCAGCGGAGTGCATGAACTTAACCACTCAGCCATGGGGCCAGCCCCTGGTTATGGATTATTTTCATCGACACCCCAGACAGGACAAGGACTCCTGGAGGCACCAGAGCAGGGGATATAGTAACACTGATGCCCAGATGCACACGCTGACACAGCCACACACACCCACGTGTGCACTACATGCATGCACACATAGACACACACGTTGTACCCATGCATACAACCACCAGACACACACATGCACATACCACTGTATAAACACATATACAAACATACTTAAATTTACTCAGAGACATATATATATGGACATGCCATACACATGCCTGCATACACATACCATACACACACATACACATGCATGCATGCACCCACACAGACACACCAGTACACATATCCATGCCTCACAAACACATATGCACATGTGTGTACATGTGCACCCATACATACTTATACACTTGTACATGACACACATACGTACACACACACACACACACACAGGTCAGCAGACTCAGGTACTTAGGTGCACCCCAGGACAGAATGCCCCACATTGACTAGAACTCCTGTCTCCACATAGCTGCTGCCCATCCAGCCATCAGACACCACCCTCCTTAATCGCTTTTCTCAGCAGCGATGCAAACCTGCTGTGCATAGGAAGAAATAGCCGAGTGCCCTTAAAGAGCTGAGGGGCACCCATCACCCTGAGGCCAAGGGCTGGTTCACCCTCATTCACAGTTGTGTTTACATCCTGATCTCATTCTGGGCACCAACATCTGTATAACTCTCAGGTGGGGATTGTGCAATCTGCCCCAGGGAACACAGCCATCTCCTCCCCATCAGCCACCCCCCAACCCCGGCCTGGGACCCGCCAGATCAGTAGTGTGATTAGAAGATGGGAGAACGCTGCAGTGATGGAGGACGTAACTCATTTAAATGGAACAAAGTGTGACAGGGTGTTGCTGGAACCCAGGTCTATACCTGTAGGAGCTTATTTGACACAAATTGAGATTTCAAGGTTTACAGATATTGCAAATGAAAACTCCCCGTAGGGTGTCAATAAAAGTTCACTGGTTCCTTTTATTTGGTTTAAATTAATCACAAGATAGGAAAAAAATAGGTTCTATTTTTTGAGGGCTTTTTAAATAAAATCAGTCTAAGAAGCACACGTTTCTTCCAGGGATATAATTAAATTTCCAAATTGCAGTTTCCGGCTCCCCCTCTGCAGCCTATGTGAAAGGAATCTGCTGATGTTCAGGCACCAGGAAAAGCTCTCTCACTTCTTAGCCCTTCAAGTCCACAACAGCGGAGCTGGAGCAGCCCCTCGGGAGCCCCCGGGGACAGAGCAGGGAGCGTGACCCAGGAGCCCAGCACTGTGGCTCCCCACCACCAGACTGTCCCCTCCTCTTCTCTCTCTGCTCCTTGCTCTTTCTTCTTCCTGGTGAACTGTAAAAATATCTTGTCATTAGCCAGACCTGGATGCCTACCACTCACGGCAGGTGGTTGTCAGTCAGCTGTTGCTGCATAACAAACATCCCAAACTCAGCAGCTTGGAATGGTAAACAGTGTAATGCCCACAGGCTTATGGATCAGCTGGGTGTTCTGGTCTCAGCTGGGGAGCCCTCAGGTGTCTGAGGTCAGCTGTGAGTTGGGACGCACAGCTCTGCTGCCCTTAGCTGGGCTGTCTCCTGTGTTTGGGCATTGGCTGGCTGCAGGCTGGTGGAGCATGGCCTTGACCCAGACACCTGGACTCTGGTCTATTTGCTTTTCGTCCTCCGGCGGGCCAGCCCAGCTCATCCGAGGGCGGCGTCTGAGGGAGCAGAAATGCACAAGGTCTCTGAGGCCTGGCCTCGGCACTGGGGCCTCGTCACCCGCTACAATCTGTCAGCCAAAGCAGGCCACAAGTCTGGCCCTGACGAGAGAGGGGAAGTGGATTCCATCTCCTTTGGAGCAGCTGTGAAGAGAGGGTGCAGAGATCCTGGATCCTAGGGGGCTGTCCTTGGGTCATCAGTGTGATCAGTTCCCCACGGGGCGTAGCTGCGGGAAACCCAAAGATCCATTCCCTGGCCTGCAAAACCAGAGCGGCCATCGCTGCCCCTTCTTCCTGTCCTCACACCTCTTGTCCCCCAGACCATGTGTCTGACTCGAGCCACTGGAGGACAGAGGTCCATTGGCCCAGCACTCCGTCCCTGAGGCCGGCTCACACCTGGCACCCGCAGCAACGCAAAACAGCTGGTTGAGCCTGCTCCACGCCCTAGGAAAGCTGGCTGTTCAAAGGTGTTTCAAGGCAAAACTTGTGAACAGAGAAACAGCCTGCTGGACAGCAAACACGGAGTCCCTCCCGTCTGTCTTTATAAATATTCCTTCTCTCAAAGCGAGGGCCTCGGCATTTAACAAACTGACCTCCTGACCCCTCTCCCCACGGAAGACGTGCAGTGTTCAATGTGGGTCTTAGATCCGTCGCCCGGGATACCCTTTAAAGCCCCCGACAGCAAAGTTTAAAGAGTCTCAATATTGTAGAGAATAAGGAATTCCCTCTTTCTGGTGGTAATCAGTAACCCCCACTTACAGTTAATTTCAGACTCACGCCCTCAGCCGGCCTTGGCTCTCCTGTCATCGGCGGTTCAGTGGACGGCCTCCGTGTCACACCTCCTAACAAACAGTCAGCCCAGACGTGTTTCCTGTAAGGAGCCACTTGGAGGAATTTGTGCTAAATTAACCCACGATATTCATTTCAGCTTCACATTTGAGGGCTGTATATTAAATGTCAATAAACATTACTTTGTGTTTAACGCTGTGGGCTGGAAAACAAAAGCATTTCAAGGAGAAACAGCACATCAAGAGGGGAATATCCACCAGCTTGCGGTTTGGTATTTCCCAGGAAAGAGGCATAAACGTGCTTATGGTTTTTCCTGTTTGAAGAATAGAACTACTTTGAGAAGCCGATTGGATAAATTATGGGGAGAACCTTGCGCATGGCGACGAGAGCGTGTCAAGGCCCCCGCTGGCCACCACACTAACTTCTAGGAGAACCAGGGACAATTGATTCCTCAAGGCCCCAGTCAGGGGGCGTTTCCGCCTCTGGCTCTGGGGGGAGTGAATACCCTAGGGAATCAGCCTGAGGTAGCCTTGCTGCCAGGACCCCTCTGACCGGAGCCCTGGGTGGGATGACAGGTCTTGGCTTGGCCCGGGAGGTGTGGGAGAGGGGACAGGGCCCCGGGCACCACTCTCCTCCTTCGGCGGAATCACAGTGTCCAGCACAGAGCCTGGCAAGCCCCTCGTCCAGGGCCCTCGGAGCAGGTGGGAAGCAGGCAGCGCACGCTGAGAAGAGAGGTGGCCGTGCGGCACTGCGGGGACGTTCCGTCTGGAGGATTCCAGAGCAGGGGCTGCCGTGTGATGGGAGGTGAGCATAGCAGAGAGAGACAGATGACTCTCATCGGGCACAAAGGTCCGGTTCTGCAAGATGGAAAACGTCCTGGAGATGATGGAGGTGCCGGCTGCACAGCAGGGCGAGTGTACTTAACGCACCGAGCTGTACGCCTGAAAACAGATGAAATGGCAAATTTTATGCTATGTATATTTTACCACAATAAAAAAAATAAATAAATAAAGACTTAAAAAGCCCAATCTCTGTGGATGATACATGCCCAACTGATTTTTTTTTAATCTCTTCTGTTGGTCACCCACTCAAAGGAAGACTAGTCAAGAGAACACGGACAGATCAGTGTCAGGAATAAGGCCCACCGGAAGCACGGAGGGCGGCAGCGAGAGCACGTGAAAGTTTATGCCGCCTGAGGGAGGTGACACGGTGGCGGCACACTGCCCGGCAGTTCCCACCGGGAGGTGGAGTCTGCTCTGCTGCCTCGGGTCCCAGCAGTCCTGGCCACTTGCTTGGACCCATAGAACGTGCTGGAAGTGACACAGAAAGTTCGACGGGGTGGCCCAGTGGCCAGTGACGGAGGACGATTTGCCAGGACAGCTGGCATCTGTGCTCCGGACCAGGAAACCAAACAGCTCCGAACAGGCAGGCGCCAGCGTCCCCGACAGAGAAACGGCTCCTGAAACTCGAAAGGTGTCCCCCCGGGAAAATGCAGATCGGTGTATTTCCTTCCAGCATCTTCTCTTTGCATCCACACATTTACGTTTTTCTATATAATTGGGATCAGTGTGTGTGTGTGTGTGTGTGTAGCTTTGACCATGGGTTTTCCACTTACACTGTATGGTGATCATTTACGTCCCCACGTCAATAAAACCCCCGCCAACATACGCATTTAATTTGGTAGAAAGTGCCATCTTACAGATGTTCCGCAATTTATCCAGAGACGGCTCTTAATGTGTCCCCCTCTTTGGGGCGTCTATTTTGCTTTTGGATTTCATTGTTGTGACCCTCACATTTCTGGTGGAATGCACATCTCTGCACTCACGCTTATGGCCTCACTGACCGGGGCTGGATGGACGGCCAGCAGAGTGTCCTTCCCTCTGTCCTGAGTCCAGGAGAACATGCATTTCAGGCTCCTGAGACACGCAGCCAAATTCAGACCTACACGCACTGGGTGGGACAGTGTCTGCTTCACACAGGGCTAAACAGCCCTGGACTTCATTTAAACGATGCCGTCAGAAGGGCAAATGTTTCCATTTTGTTTGATGCTGCTCAAGCCAAACTCCCCAACAGAGAAAGCTACTCAGAGTGGGAAGAGTGGATTGTGGCAGTGAGCCCCCCATCCCTAGGAGCATTCAACTGAGCTAGGAGGGAAGTAGAGACCTGTACTGTAGAGAAGTAAATGCTTCTGCTTCTGACAGCCCATCACTGTGTGCCTTACAGAGCATCTTAACCACTCTTGGCCTCAGTTTCCCCATTTGTAAGGAGAAACTGGAAACAACCCAGATGACCTTCAACCCAGGAGTAGCTAAACAAACTGTGTTCCACTCATACCATGGAAGATATCTCAGCCATAACAAGGAACAAACTACTGATGTCCACAGCAACCTGAGTGAATCTCCTGAGAATTATGCTGAGCAGAAAAAGCCAGTCCCAAAGGCTACACGCTGGATGGGTCCACACACATGACACTCTTGAAACAACAAAGTATAGAAGTGGAGGGCAGATGGGTGGTTGCGGGGGTTGAGGCCAGGATGGGGGTGAGACAGAGACAGATGTGGCTGTAAGAGGACAATGGGAGGGACCTGGAGGGAGGGATGCTGTGCATCTGGACCGTGCCCACATCAGCATCCCTGTGCGACCTATTCTAGTTCTGCAAGATGCTGCACTGGGGGAACTGGGGACAGGGTGCTTAGATCTCTCTGTATTTTTTCCTACAATTGTAGGTGTGAATTATCTCAAAATAAAGGTAAATTTCTGAAATCTGCCTAAACTCAGCACTCTGTTGAGCCTAGACATTGATGAAAAACTAACTCTCTTTGTCAGAGTGATTATGCATTGTGCTCGAAGTTTGAGATTTAATCTTTATATTTATGGCTGAGGGGATTTCCAGCTATGAAAAGTCCAACTGTGGGAATAAATGTCAAAACGTAAAAAAAAGGGAAAGTCAACAACAAAGTGTTAGGCTTCACAATTTAAAATTTTAAAAAGAAAAGAAAACATTAGCCAGTGCCAGTTGAGGACCAGGCTCCCAGGCTCAGCCCCGGGCCGAGCACGCGTCCGCTCACTGACTCCATGGAAGCCGGGCTTGGTCCTGGCTCACAGCGGGGGAGCCAAGTCACAGAGGTGACGTGAGCCGCCCAGGTCACACTGCCGGCAAGTGGCAGATCCACAACCCAGACATGAGTCCCGTCCCTGTGACTTCATGGAGGTGCCACCATCCGGGGACGTCCAGGGTGCTCCTGTCACCCTTTCCTGAAATGCTTCATTCCTTGAGCCGATGCTCCCCTCTCTGGGCTCCCAAGAACTGTGTGCAGCCTGCGATACCCCAGCTTTCTCTCCTTGCCCGGGGACCACTCAGGGTGTCTGCAGCACAAACAAGCACAAAGGAACCCAGCACCAGCTCCTGGGAGCCGCCCACAGCCCAGCCAGGTGGTCAGCACCCTCCCTGCTCGCCCCACACCCAAGTCCTGATTCTCGGCCGCTCTGTGGGCCCCGGGGCTGCCGTGGGAGGGGGCTCGAGGAGCCTGACGCCCGTTACTCGACATAGAGATGCTGACAGCTTCTCAACCCCTCTCTCCGGTTGCCCGCCCCTCGGGGTGGTGGTCAGAAATCCGGCCGTACCTTTTTTGGTGCTTTGGAGATTCCACCATGCACACCTCTGCCTGCGGGTGCACAGGAACCCTCCCCCTGACCACAGCGAACCCTGGCCAGGCTCCTTCCCAGCTCTCTCAAGCCGTTTTGGACAAGCTTGAGGGGCCTGCCTGCTCTCCGTGGAGAGCTCGTTTACTGAGTAATAAAGTCTCCACACCCTCCTGGTGTGCATGTGGCATCATCCGTCTTCACATCCCGACCAAACACAGGCAGGGGTCTCTCCTGCCTCGGCCAGATGGCAGCCCCCGGGAGACACGACTCAGGCCAGGCAAGGGCACCCAAGTGTCCAGAAACATCTACGAGGGGGCACAGCTGCCCCCGGGCCTCCACTGTGTGATCTCAGGGACTAACCAGGAATAACATTTCACGTCAGAACCTGAGTCTGAGGGCCCCGTGTGACCCCAGGGGACAGGGCTCTGGTGGTGGAAAGACAGACATTTTGAAATTGGGTGTGATGGCGCTCTCCGGCGTACAGCCTTCCTGGAGCTCTGTGATCCTGCCCCATCTCAGCTGCTCATCCGGCATCCCTATGAGTCAGGCACGGCCCGTGTCTGATGAGGAAACTAGGGAGTGAGGCTGCTGGTTAGAAGGAGCTTAAACCAAAAGGAAGGTTTGTTGTCTAGGTCTGGCTTTCCGTTTACTTGCTTGTATCTCTGGCAGAAATGTCATGAGGAAACTGAAAATGGAGAAGCAGGGACTGGCCAAGGTTACTCGTGTCTGAAACCAAGGTTAAGACAAAGAGGAAGTTCAAAGGTGGATCTAGCTAGCTTCAGGCATGGCTGGATCCAGGAGGTCATGCTATATGATCAGATCTCTGTCTCTCCCTCCTTCTCTCTCCACCTATTTCTTCGTCTCTCTCTCTTTGTCTCCACTCTCTCTCACACATAGATCTCTGCCTACCATCACCCCACCACCACCACCACCACCACCACCACCGTGGACCTGCTTCACTTTGAGTCAGGCCTGGTCACTGCCAGCTCCAGGTCTGTGTCCCCCTGACCCACAACCCCTCCCCTACAGCATGTTTTATGCAAATGCTCTAATTGGCCTTGTTCGGGCTGTGAGCCCATTCCTCAGATAGTCATCGTGGACAGAAGATGAGACACCATCACTGGTCAACCCTGAGCCAAGTGGTGGCCCCAAAAGCCAGGCGTGAGCAGTTCTGCAGTGGGGAGATGGGGCAGGCGGCGTCCTGGTGGAAGAAGCAGACTTTAAGTCAAAGACGGAATAAGAGACGCCCAGGTCTCTGGTGGCCTGGCTGATGCACGGGAGGACGGGAGGTGGGGAACACAAGCTCAGAACTTCTCTCCACACCAGGAGCAGCCCGGCCCAGGTGGGCAGACCGTGAGACGCACCTGCCTCCCTGCAGCCTCAAGCCCGCACAGCTGGAGGGGCAGACAGGGTGGAGGCCAGGGGCTCAGACACCTGGCGGACCACCTGCCTTTCGCCCCCGGCTGTCCCTGGGCCACTGCGGGGATGGGCCCTCAGCCCCTGGGTGCCTCCCTGTCCTCCAGGGTTTCGTGAGGACGGAAGGAGTTAGGACTGAGGAGTCCAGCTCCAGGAAAAAGGCTGCAGCCTTCCGACCACAGGCAACCCCACAGCTTTGCCCAGCAGCCCCCAGGGAAGCTGCCCTCTCCTCCCAGGCTGGGCGCCCAGCCAGGGCCCTGCCGTTTTCTGGAGGGAGTTGCTCCCCAGACTCAGGCCCCTGGCCGGCCACGTTCACACGTGCTTCTGCTCTCCTGGCCCAGGGCCAACATTCACGGGCCTCTGTAGGGGCTGCGTCACTTGTCTCCATCAAACTCAGTCACTGTGAGAGTCACTCGCCCGCCCCAGCCCCCGGATCCCCAAAGAGGCAGGAGCCTTTTGTTCTGGGCTCCTCGGCAATGGGATGATTCCTAGTGTCCACGCTTCACCCACCAACCCTCGCCTGGACAGGAACCCCTCTCACCTGCGCGGCCACAGCAAGCGGCTCCTGCAAGTCTGGTGCCCCCTGAACGCCCGACAGTCCCACGCTCGGCAGGTGCACATGGTGCTCCCATCAGACCCCAGCCCCCAGGAACCGTCAGTCCTGCGTGCTGTCCCTCGACAGGCCCCTGTTCCAAATAAACCTTGTCCCAACCTCACACCTGCCACTCGCTGAGGCTCCACCATCCTCCCATCTCCAGGACAAGAACCACAAAGCCACTGAAGACTCTCGCCCTGCCCCACGGCCACAGGACCTCAGGCCCTGCCTTCCAATTTTCCCTCCGATGTGCCCAGCTCGCCAGCCCACCCATGCCCATCACCACCACAGCTGTGGGCCCTCGGCCTCCCCAGAGCTCCGTCGTCCTCTCTGCAGCCTGGCTCACCTATCTAACAGCTGGCCCGGACCCTCTCACTGCGACCCCCCGGCATCCGTTTAAAGGAGAGTGAATCCTGCGCTAGAAGGAAGCAGTCTTGAAGGAGCCAGTCTTGGGTCTCCGAGGGGTGAGCGTCCTGCGAGGGCGGGAAGCTGGGAGGATTTATGGTTGGTCTTTGGATATCCAGCAGGGCCTGGGGATATCCGGGCCTGCAGGCTGGGAGGGCCTCTGGGCTCCCCCACTTCCACTGAAAGGAGGTCTGTCCTCCTCGCTGGAGTTCCCCGGGTGCCGCCTCCCTGGGGATTGTCAGCCGTCTGCGTGAACTTTCAGACCCAGCAGCTCAGACGTGGGAATGTGGACTCCACTTGCCACGAGGTTCTCCCTTCTTCGAACAAACAGGGACCACCGCAGACGTTCACAGAGACCCCCGAGTAAGAGGGAGGCTTCTCACAGGAAACAGTGCAAAGAAACCCGGCCTGGATGTCCCGGTAAATGACACCACACAGAGCGGAGATCAGACGCCACGGCCGCAGCGGAGGTTGAGGGTGTGGCTTGGCAGAGAGGTCTCTGTCACCCCGAGAACCTGCAGCACACCAGCTGCCGCAGGTCAGAGTCACCATTCTGCCGAGGAAGGAGGGCTCAGTCCGCCCCTCCTGCTCTCTTTGGCACAAAGACACAGGGGCGGCTCCCTCAAGATGACAGAATGGTGACTCCTCGGCCCCTTCCCAGGCCACTCTCTCTTCAATGCTGATTGCATCCACATGGGGACACGAAACAGTGCTCTTCAGAAGCTGTCGACTTATTTTCTATTGATGTTTGTTGGAAAATCATGTAAAATACACTCTTATATGAGAAAGTTATTTTAAACCTTGAAAAAAAGTATAAACAAAACCTAGAGGGAGTCACGCTCGTTCTCCAGATGCCAGGTGTGTTAGTCAAGGTTCTCCCGGTAAAAAGAACCACAGATGAGAGATGGAGAGAGAGAGCTATTAAGAGGAACTGGCTTACGTGACTACAGAGGCTGAGAAGCCCCCAGACCTGCCACGTGCAGGCGGGAGCCCAGGACAGCTGGGGGTGCAAGTTCCAGGCTGAGCCAGGAGAAGACCAGGTCCCAGCTCAAAGGCAGGCGGGCAGAGACGGGGAATTCCCCTCTTATTCAGCCTTCTGTTCTGTTCAGGCCTCCGATGGACTGGACGAGGCCCACCCACATTGCAGAAGGCGTCCGCTTTACTCGGTCCACGAAGTGCTAATCTCGTCCAGAAACACCCTCACAGACATACCCAGAATGATGTTTAACCAAATACACGGCCCCCCAGAGCCCAGTCAGGCTGACACATAAAATTAACCATCACAACAGCAAATGCACAGCCCCAGGGTGGCTACAGGCTTTGAGTGTCCACCTCACCAAGCCCTGAGGGGCCTGAGTGGCTTCACCTGATTCCGTCTGCTGGACAAACCTGCCGGCCAGATCCCAAAGAGATTGAGGGCAGGGCACGCTGTCTGTAAGTGTGACGTGCTGAGAGCAGATGCTGCTCCCAGGAAGGTCAGCGTGGGCAGATCCTGCCCCCGGTACTCCAAGGCCCCAGGCTGAGAGGGTAGTGAGACACCGACTCCATTGTCACTCCTTCTGCACATCTAGGAACTCCTTCCTTTGGACCAGCAGTTTTCAGAGTGTATCCCACTGACCCCCGAGACCCAGGGGTCAAACCGTCTCCATAATATCAGGATGCTTCACCGAGCTGACACTCCAGTGGAGGACGTAAAGGCAGCACTGGGAAAGCCACGGGTGCCAGAACACGAATGGAGACGCGGCCCCAGCTCTCCTGGGCTCACTGGGTTCTTCACCACCACCAGCTCGAGGCTGGAAATAATTCCACTTTCACCTAAGTTCCTGGTGAGGAATAAAAACGATCGCTCTCCACCCTTGAGTATGCATCCGGTCCACACTCCACGTGGTGAATGGGAGGCACAGGTCAAGCCCTGCTGCTGGAGACGACGGCTTCTCAGGAAAAGCTCATGTGACTGAGTTGCCTGCTGAACCAGCCGCTTCTGTCCTGGAACATCATGGAACCTGAAATGCGACACACACTCAAACGCCGACGGTTCAGACTTGGGTGTTTGGCTCACACTCTCTCAAAAAGGATACAGTGAGCCTGTCACTCAAGGTAAATTACTGACACATTTGTTGCCAGGGAAGAAATGTGAGCTTTCAACCAAAAGTTAGAATTTTGGAAAGTTCGCATCCACCACTGTGAGGTTGACAGGTTCTTGATATTTAAAGACTTTTCTAATGAAATAAATGGACATAAACAAATGTGACTTTTCCGTACTGTTTAACGAAATGTGTCAACATTTGGAAGATCTGCGTAACTTGGTGGGCCAATGTTTTCCAAACGACCAGCCCGACATGCTCCGAATCACACCCAATGTGCAAGATACACAGTGGGTCTGAATGTAGCGCTGAATGTAACAATGTGGCACAGATACGGTTTCAGCTTCTGCAACTAACCTGTGAGAAACCCCTCACCCTGACGTCATGCCTTCCAAGAGTATCCACAACTATCCAAAAGGCTATTTCAGCGTCTGATGTTTTCCTGCTACACATGCTGAGTGAGACCAGGGTTTCTTCATAAACAAAACAACGTATCATGACAGACTGAGAAGAGAGGCAGATATAAGACTCCAGTTGCAAAAAAGAGATTTGCAAAAATGTAAAATAATACCACTCTTCTCACTCAATTATTTGTTTGGGAAAATATAGTTCTTTTCATAAAAATATGTTACTATGTTAAAATGTAATGGGTTTACAATTGTTTTGAAGTGAATTAATAGCTATTTTTTAAACAGTTTTAATTTCTAATACGGTAAATATCGTAGACATAGCCATGTCAACAAAAGTTCTTCGGGGTCCTCCGTAACTTTTAAGAGTGTTAAAAGGCCTCAAGTCTAAAAAACCAAGGAAAACTGCTGCTGCAGTGCAGACGGGAGGCAGGGCACCACCTCCTCCGACGGCCGGGGCTGGGACCCAAAAGAAATTTCTCTGCTGCAGGAAACAAATAACCTCTATCACTGACTGTCAGTGTGGTGTCATTTTTATCAGAGAAATGGCCATAAAAGCCAAAACAAAGCCTTCTTTTCACCCCTCGCGGCTTCACCTGCCTGTGTGTGGGCTGGGAGGGCTCCAGTGCTTGGAGCCATTTGCCAGAGAGAAGGTTCCAGAAGGGCGTAAACGCACAGCTGTCCTCACCTCTCCCTTTTCTCCGTCACCTTCCCAAGCGGGCAGCCCAGATCCAGTGCACGTGAACAAGCATGCCGGGTAGCGCGGCCCTGGGTGTTTTCCAACCTGGTCTTCGCGTTGCACAGTTCATTGTGATTTTAGAAGATAGAAGCTGAATATCAGCATCGGCCGTGAGCACCTGTCACTTTACTGCTTTAGCGGCCGAGAGGCTGGCGCAGAGAGAGAGACAGGCCCTGCGGCTGGGGAATGAGACCACCCTCCAGGAAAGCTCTGTGATACAAAGCGGGTTTTGGATTTTAGCAGTCTAGACATCAATTCAGCAGGAAGAGGGAGGGTGCTCCAAGGACGGGGTGGTCCAGAAGCTTCCAGAAAAGGCAGACTGGGCTGGGCGCAGTCCAGGCAGGAATTGCACCTGCAAGGGCGTCCAGGGCAGGGTGGGGTCCTGGAGGAGCGGGCACTCGAGTGAGGCCGTCAGGAGGCCTAGACAGCAGGGTTTACGCCTGGGCTGGTGCAGAGGCCCCTTGCTGGGCATGGCCGGAGCAGAGCTGTGAGGCCAAATTTGTTCTGAAGTTTGCTGGGCGTTAGGCACGTGTTCAGTCCACCAGGTTTTCCGCTGATTCTGTGGAATTTCAAGGTAGAGACTCCCAATCGTGCTTTCTGCAAATAATGCCGGTGTGGCCTCTTGCACCTGTGTTTCTGAGAGTGTGAGAGTTAAGGGTTGGGTCTCGAGGCCAGACTGCCTCCGTGCAAAGAAACCCCGTGGACTCGGTTCGCCAGACTCTGCTGAAGATGAAATGAAAAATTATGTAAGCAGTCACTCCATCGTCTGGCTCGGGTATGTGCTCAGGAAGTCCTCCCCAGCAGGTTCCCCGTCCTCCTCCTGACCTCAGAGGGGTCCTTCTAAGGGGTGACGTTTGCTGTCAGGGCTGGCATGCACCTCCCTCCAAGTAAAGAAACGTCCTCTGTGCTCATCAAATTGTCATTAGGGATGGGAGTTCAAATTTCGTTGAATGACTTATGAAGCTCTGTTTCTATAATTTTGCTTAATATGTTATATAAATGTTATCAATTGGTCAGCTAGTATTAAACGTTATAATACCCTGCTAGATTCAGTTTATTAATGTTTCATTTAGGACTTACCTTTATATTTTCAAGGACTTTGGACTACTTTTTTTTCTTTTTTGTGCAATTTATTTTCTGATCTGTGTATGGGGGTTACATAGTCTTATAAAATGAGTTAGGTTGCAGGGCTGGCCCAGTGGCATAGTGGTTGGGTTCACATGCTCTGCCGGCAGCCCAGGGTTCATGGGTTTGGATCCTGGGCACGGACCTACACACTGCTCGTCAAGCCCTGCTGTGGCGGCTTTCCGTATTTCTCTTCTACAGCATCAATGCCCGGAGCCTCTGCTGGGACCCTCCTCCTGGGACTCCTGAGCAGTGCCCCCCCCACCACCACCTAACGCCCCCTCTCTGGGCATGCTGCAGGTGTGGTGGGGGGCGGGGATGAGCGTGTCTCCCACCTCCGTTCTCTGTGTGGGTGACTGTTTGTTTGCTGTTTGGGGCTGTGGCAGGGGCTTGTGCAGACAGATTCTAACACGGGTTGTCACCATCATTCTCCGTGGTGTTCTTCGTGAATCGTACTTTAAAAAAACAAAGATGCTTTTGTCCCGTTCAATGTGCTTTGTCTTGAATTTCTCTGTTTGATGTTAATATTCGTATCTTTGCTCTATTTTCTCTTGTACACTTTACTTTTCATGTTTCACTTCTTTCAAGGTCTCTCATGCTGGCAGTGTGGCCGGGTCATTCCTTCCCGCAACCTGAGCGTGGAGCCCTGCGGCCCCCATCTCCGCGTGGTCAACATCGCTTCTCCTTATGTTTGCTCGATGCAGCTTTCTCTGCTTTGTTTTTCCCTTTGAAAGTCACATATCCAACTTCTAGGGCTTACTCTAATTTTTAAAAATAGGTTGCCTAGGTTTTTAAGATACTACATGCTCATTATAAAAATTAAGGCAGCCAGAAATAAAAAGAATTAAAATTTAAAGTGTTACCACGCAAAAATCACTATTTGCTAACACCTGGTGACCAGCACTCCAGACGTGTCTCTAAGCCTGTCACCAAAAGAATGAATGGGAAAATGGATAGAACTAACTTTACCAAAGTAGCATCTTACAGCATATGTCAATTTCCATTAAGAGTTTTACATTTTACTTGAAATTAACAGAATTTTTAAGCGAAAACAAAGAAATTGCTGAAATTTGTTATTCCTTCACCAAAGTTCCTAAAAAGAATACCACCAAACGAGGGTGGGAGAGTAGAAATTGCAAAAATATATTAAAAGTTTGGAGCTCTTTTAAATTACATGTTTTGAAGTCTAAACAGTTACATGTTGACTCATTGATGCTGAATTTGGGGACTCCTGTACCGACTCCTCTAAACAACAAGCCACGGGGACACTGGCCGAGGGGGTTTTGCATCTGAAGACTGATCCAGCCGCACTGTCACCATCAGGGCCATACAAGGAGTCCAATAAATTAAAGGCATCTTCTTCTCCGAGGACTGGCCGTCATGCCGCCTCCACGGCTGAGGTGGCCGAGGAAGCGCAGAAGGAAAGGCCACAGAGAGACCAGCATCTGGAGCCAGGTAGTGAGAGCCAGGGCAGAAGTCATCCAGGAGCCAGGAGAGCACAGATGGGGCCACCCAACCCTGTCCAGGGTGAGCACTAGGGGGACACCCTGCAGTGTCCCCACCGCCCAGGACCAGAGCTAGAGAAAGACCCCCAAGGCAGCTCCTTCCCCCGGCCCCTCCACCCACCTCACACTCACACATCTGCATAACCTCCCTCCCTCCCCCCAGCAACCTGCAGCAGCCCCCAGGCTGGGTCAGCGCATTTCGTGGCCTGGAGCTGCTCCTGGTGTCTCAGCATCAGGAGCTCCCACTTGCCCCAGTTACTGTTACTGCCAAGTGGATTGAACAATAAGGGGAGTTTAAAGATGTTCCTGGGGCCCCTCAGCCCTAGAGACCCCCAGAAGATGTTGGCTCCAGCTGGAGCAAAGATGACAGGGCAGGGCAAGCAGACAGGCCAGAGGGACTCTATGCCCTGCCGTGTGGTGCCGAGGGAGCAGAGGGAGGCAGAGTCCAGAGAGGGGCCCCTCGGTGTGTACACACAGCATTGTTTGGGGAGCTCTGTGAGCCCCGCTGTCTGCACCATGCACCTCAGGCCCATCTGCAGTGGGTGTAGGGTGCTCACCGCCACAGCAGGGATGCCACGGAGCCTCCAGGAAAGGCCCGGCTTCTGCTTGCATGGATGGGAGTCCCAGCTCTGAAGTAGAAGCAGCCCCACAGAAGGAAGGTGTGCCCCGGGAGGGGCTCTCAAAGCTCCCCAAACAATGCTGTGGTTTCCGTGACGTTGCCCGTAATTATTCCATTTCAATCTCGAGTCCCACAGTTGGGGGAGAGGGACGCGTTATTATCCTTATTTATCGGTGAGCAAACTGAGACCGAGGAGGAGTCCATCGCCTGCCCAGACAGCCCCTCGCCTTCCTGCACTGCTTACTGACTCCCTTCTTCTCACCCTGTCTGTTCTGCTGCCCCTCCCGAGGGATGATTCTCAGGAACTCAACTCTGGGCATCAGGGAGGCATCTGCTCGTTTTTAAGGTATCTGAAGCTGTGTTCACAACCGAAAGACCCAACCTCGTTGTGGAGAAAGGTCTCACCTCTCCTGGGGCTGCTTGTGCTGCTTCGAGGAAATAGAAGACCCGTGTTTCTCCCCGTGACAAATGTGAGCGGGTGCCATCACCCAAGGACAGAGGATCACATGGAGGGAGGAGGCCATGGCCCAGTAGGATTTTCCAGTCCAGGGAGGGCGTGGACAGGCAGGTGCTAGGGTAGAGGCATGTCCACAGCAGGCCCCTGGCTCCACCATCTGGGCTGGGGACACCCCCTGAGTCTGGCGGTCCACCTCTGACCCCCGCTGTGGGAGCTCTACTCTCCTGCAGGACACCTGGGGGAGGGGACTCAACCCCTGCCCTCACTCAGTTGATGGTCTCATTGCAAAGACTAAGTCCCAGTGATTCGCTGAGGGAGGCCGAGCATCTGTGGAGAGGGGCCGGCCTCCCCAGAAAAGGAGGTGGCCAGCCCTGAGGGCCCTACAGGAGAGCAGTGCAGACAGGAGATCATGCATGAGCACCAGTATCCAAGCCCCGAAAGCCAGGACTCTGGATTTTCACCTGCAGGAGGGGCACTGGCCGAGGTGCTCAGCAGCCCCACTCAG
Source organism: Equus przewalskii (assembly GCF_037783145.1). Taxonomy (NCBI): domain Eukaryota; kingdom Metazoa; phylum Chordata; class Mammalia; order Perissodactyla; family Equidae; genus Equus; species Equus przewalskii. The sequence continues at coordinate 45,821,954 of NC_091859.1, forward strand.
GCTGCAGCTCCGGGAGCAGCACAGAGGCCCTCACTGAACTTGTTCGAAGATGGCAGGATGCTGGAGCCTTCAGCGATGGACTTGAGGCATTCAGAGCACGAGGGTGTTGACAGCAGGGAACAAGGGCAGAGATGGGGAAAAGGGGGCTTACGTGGCCCCATCACATGGACTGGGGGCCCTGTGCAGTCCAGGTTCTCAGGGGCCAGAGGGGACAGGAAGAGTTTGGGACCATCTAGGGACTAAAGGGACTCTGGGCTGTCTCCACCCATTGCCATTAAACTAGCAAGAGATCCCCAGGTTCCTGGCTTCTTTCCAGCTCCGGCAAGGCACCCACGGGCTTGAGCCAACCATGAACTCCAGCCAGGGGCAGTGTGATACTGGACAGAGCCTGACCAGAGGGGCCAGGTGTGATGGACAAGTTGAGGGTTCCAGTGTTGTTAGAGAAAGACCACAGAAGAATGAGCAGTGAGTGTCCTTGAGAAGAGATGGGGGGACAGAAGGGGGACAGGACGGAGGCCTCAGGTCTGGCAAGGGAAAGAAGGAGCAAATTGTGCTGGCCTTCTGTTCAATGAAAGAAAGCGTCTTCCGGGACACAGAACTGCCCAGAAGTAGACCAGGCATCCACGCAAAAGGGTGAGCTCCCCGTCAGCTCTGTAACTTCCCCAGCTGGCAGATGCATCCAAGTTAGAACACAAAGGAGTGTGGGTTTCTGCCTGCAGAGCCACGCGGACCCCCCTGGGCTCTGCGGGGTGACCTTGGGTCCCTGTCCAGGCCACTGTGTCCTCACCCCAAAGTCATGCTGACTGATCTCCGAAGCCGGTCCTGACCCTTGGGGGCTGAATTTCTGCCCCCGTTGATGGGAATAGCTTGCAGCTGTGCGTCTATGTTGGCTGGCAGCTTCTGCCAAGCCCTGGTATTTATATCCCTTCCCAAATGGAAATATAAGGAAATGTGTTAGCAATTTTGACTTTATTTCATAAAACACAGGAGGAGGCCAAATGGGAGTCAGTTTCTGAATGATCACGGATTACAGATCTGAAAAACCGAGTTCACTTTCAGCTGCAAATATCATTTAGAGGAAATCTCTTGTTTTGTAAAAAGAAGCTGCATGTTGTCAGATTTCCTCGCCTCAAATTCCGGAGGGATTTTAAAGCTCCCGGAGTCAGTGTTCTACCTGGGGATGGAGGGCTCACATTCCACCCACCTGGAGACCTCCACCCCCTGCAGGGCTGGCGCAAGGCAGGGTCACCAGGTCACAGGTCCACAGACACCACCGGGCAGCCCACCTCCCACCACAGCCCCGTGCCGGGGCAGCAGATTCTGGAGGTCCCCGGGCCCCCACAGCTGGGAAAGCAGACCCCTGGCACCAGGCCCCCCGGAAAACCAGCCCTCCACCATCAGCTTACAAGACAGCACTCCCAGCTCCCATCCCCCAAAGCTCAGCCCTCGTTCAGTCACATTTGGCATCATTTAGCGGCTAACAGGGAGACCTGCATACAGGTGGCACCTCTCCCTGTCAGTAACCCACCGGCTGCCCCCTCACCAGGAGCCCCACCCTTCCAGACCCCTCAGCTGCCTGTGCCATGCGTCCTGTTGTGGCCTCACTGGACCCCCAATGGCCCCAGCCGCCCATGGGCTCCTGCATTTGCCAGGAATGAAGACCCTCCGTCCCCCACCTGCCTGCTTCCTGGGGGTCCCTCCTCAAACATTGTCCCCTTGAAGCCTTCCTTGGCTATCCTGGGCACACCCGGTCACCCCCAGCCCCTCGCCCTGTGTGTTTCCTGCGAGTCCGTCTCCCGATGGATGTAAGTGCGCAAGAGCAGAGGTACCCCTCCTGGTGCCTGCTGCAGCCCCTCACCCAGGACAGGGGCCAGTGGAGACCCAAGGAGGGCGCCAACCTGGGTAGGCTTCCTGGAGGTGGCAATCTCAGAGGGGACCTGAGAGTATGAAGAGGACCATCACACTCTGGACTCGGGCTCCCATCAGTAAACGGGAATGGTGACTCAGTTGCCCACCAGGGCCAGAGGCCTATGGTCACATGACTGGACCATCCTCCCCAGCAGACAGAAGACACCCTGAGGCTCAGGCACACAAAGGGACATGCCCAGGGCCATGGGGGTGGTCAGCGACTAGGCCAGATGAGAGCCTGAGGCTGGAGAAGGAGAGGGACCGCCCACGTCCTGCCTCTCAGCCCCCTGTCAGACCCACCCCCACAGGACCTAGGACCCCAAGGATTCCCCTTTATACTCCCGCTGACAGAGCAGACCTGGCCCTATGTCAGGGGTCCCGTCCTCAGAACACATCAGAGTATGCCCCAAAATGGACTCCATTTTGAGCATCCCCAGAGGGATCAGGGCTCAGTCAACACTTTGCTGCTGACTGAGACACGAGTCCTCTTCTCGGCAGTGGACTCGGTCCTGACAGAGGGGTGTGCCACGGTCTGGCTCCAGCCACAGCCACCCGACGGGTATGGAGTGGCACTCATCTGCTGCCTCCAGGTTGGGGCTGGAGCCCAAAGCCAGAAAAATTCAGTTTCCCCACATTCTAATGAGCAAGGGGTCAGGAGTTTCCCCTGACCAACAGCCTGGGGAGGAGACAGGCTGAGGCCATCTCGGGAGGACCCCCGAGGGCCACGCTGCGGGGGTAAGGGGGCATTGGTGCACCAGCGTCTGACGGAGCTGCAGATGGTTCTCACCAAGGAGACAGCCAGGGCCCGGGGATGAGGGCACCATGGCTGCCTGCTGCCCGCTGGGCCCCAGGTGACCCACTCAGTGAGGGGCTTCTTTGGGCCCCTGGGACCCCCCATGATTTCCTTTCCTTCTGTTCCACAGGCATCTGATGCCCCAACTGTGGCTGAGAAGCACGCGACCCAGTAATCCTGACCCAATAATATCCACCCAAAAAAACACAACTGAGAAAAATGACTCAGAGGAGTGGACCCCATGATGGGCCCCACGTCGACAGTGGGGTGAGGCGTGGGTCCAGGTCTGTGCTCCCCACGTTGAACGCCCTATGAGGAAGGTGCTTAGGCAGATAGTGGGATCCACAGACGTCCGAGCACAGGGACGTCGGTCCATCAGCAGGACCTGGGGAATCTGCGCCAAGGCCTGGAGCCCCTCCCCCGAGGGGGCGTCTGCACGAGAACTGTCTCAGAGACAGCATCAGTCACGACGCACCACATCCTCGCGAGTAACTAGGTCATCTCTTGTTTTTTCACATAAAAATGATTTTGCAAAATGCATTTTAAATTTTTAGAGCAAATTAGATCCCAGAATGAAACAGCTGAGTCCATAGAGGAAAGGACGGGCTCTAGAGGTCAGGGCCTGAGGTGACCAGAAACTCTGGCAGGCAGGGGAGGCCGACAGTAGGGTCAGGGCACGGGCCAGGGGCTCCTACGCCCCCGGGGCCATCTGAGAATCACCTCACTGAGGGGATGGGAGCTGCAGCACTGACACCCCAACGTCACCAGGAAAAGCCTGGCTGACTGACGGTGGAAGTGGGGGTGGAGGGAGGAAGTAGGGGTCATGCTGGGCCGCCCTTCCCACTGTGTCATCCTCGCCCCTTGGCGTCTTCAGATGACCCAGGGCGATGTGTCAGAAGTGCACCCAGCAAAAGTCTCAGGACTGGGGAGCGCGTCGGGGACTCACCTGCGCAGGAAGTCACTCGGGACCCCCCGGGGCCCTTCTGCCCTGGAGGCACCAGGAGCCGGCTCTGACCAAGCGCAGAGTTTGTGCTAAGGGTGGTTTCTGTATTCCCTTAATAACTTGAAGGATCCTGAAGGAAGAAACTCAAGGGAAATCCAGGCAGGCTCAGGCTGGCCCCCTCCACGTCCCCCACCCCATCCACACCCAACACCCCAGCCTTACTCCCCACTCCCCTCACGCCGCCCTGGCCCCAGGAGCTGTAGCCTCGCCGCCCGAACATGCTGGACAGGCTCCGTGGTCCTGGCTTCTGTCCTCCAAGCCAGGATACCCACCCCTCCATCAGAGTCAGGCCAACTGTCCCCACCCTGAGTCCCCACCCCACTGTCTCCAGCCCCCGAGGCAGTGTCTTGTCAGACAGCTGTGGATCCCTGAGTCACACCTCCTGTCCCGCTCAGTTTGGAAGGAGTCATTTCCTGAAAACACCACTACAGGAGTGTCATACAGTAGGAACAACCAGACAGAGGCCCGAAGATACCCCTTCTGCCCCAGGTCCTCACCGCACGACCCAGCGCAAGTCATTTAACCTCTCTGCCTCAGTCTCCATGCCTGTAAAATGATCATGAGAGCAGCACTTATGTGTTGTATGAACAGAAGTGAATGCATGGAAATCAACTTGCCTGGTGTCTGGAACACTGTGGCCCTTAGGAATGTGGGATGGATGGGTGGACAGAAGGGTGAATGGATGGATGGGTGGATGGAAGGATGGATGGATGTGGATGGATGCAGGGATGGCTGGATGGATGGATGTGTGGATGGACGGATGGAGGGATGGATGGATGGACAGATGTGTGGATGGATAGATGGATGGATGAATGGATGTGTGGATGGCTGGATGGCTGGATGAGTGGATGGACAGATGTGTGGATGGAGGGATGGATAGACAGGCAGATGGACGGATGTGGATGGATGCGTGGATGGATGAATGGACGGGTGGATAGGTGGGTAGGTGGATGTGTGGATGGGTAGATAGGTGGATGATTGGATGGACGAATGTGGATGGATGGATGGATGGATGGATGGACCAAAGAGAGAATACTTCACACCAAAAGCTGCTGAGGAATCAGCCACCCTTTCAGTATTTTGGGGGCTAGGTCGAAGGAGTTTTGTCCTGCTGTGTGGCCAGAACTAGACACAGGCAGTCCCGTGCAACAGCTGGAGGAGGGCAGGTGGTGGAAGAAATTGGCAGGGAGTTGGGGAACTGGGACCCACATCCTAGCTCAGCCAATTCCTCATGGCATCTCTGGCCCCATCTGGCCTCAGTTTCCCAGGTGCACAGTCTGGACTGGACAACGGTGGAGATCCCATCCAGTCATAGCAGCCTCCAAAAAGATGCCTCCTGCAGAGGAGTGAGGGGGTCATGGGCTCACCCGTGAGCCTCCAGAGGCCTCCACAGCACTGGAAATCCAGAGATGCTGACCCTCCCGCAGCCGCCCTGCTGGCCTGGGCTGGGTCTGCTTTCGTTCCAGGCCCCAGGGTAGGGGGCCAGCATCCCTGCCAGGAGCGAAGAGAGTGGACGGTTCATGCAGATGCATAATCGCATCGCCAGGCTAATGAAGAGTCAACAATATACGTGTGCACAAGTCAAAGGCACACAGCTACTCCCAACTTCTGCCCTTCTGTCTTTAAAATTGCGATTAGTAATTAGCAGAGAATTTGACTTAAGAAAACAAGAGTAATAAAACATTTAATGGTTTCCAAACTAATTACAAATATGGCCATAATTGGAAAAGCAACTCCATGAGAATGATAACTTGGCTCAGGCTTGAGAAAATGGCGCATGCAGGGCGGCCGTGGACATCAGCAGCACCTTTCGTCTCCGGGGCCCAGAGGCTAAATCTCCTTGGGATCATGCCCTCCTGCCTGTCTCTCCCATGCAGTGGCTGGAGAGGGAGCTCTCATTATCCTTATCATTTTCAAGCTGTCACATTATTTAAAAGCTTTATTGAGATACAATTCACATCTCATACAACTCACTCATTTAAAGTGTACGATTCGGCCCGGCTTGGTGGCGCAGTGCTTAAGTGCGCACGTTCCACTTCAGCAGCCCGGTTCAGATCCTGGGTGTGGACGTGGCACCGCCTGGTAAGCCATGCTGTGGCAGGCATCCCACATATAAAATAGAGGAAGATGGGCACGGATGTTAGCTCAGGGCCAGTCTTCCTCAGCAAAAAGAGGAGGATTGGCAGCAGTTAGCTCAGGGCTAATCTTCCTCAAAAAAATGAAATAAAATTAAAAAGTGTATGATTCAATGCCTTATAGGACATTCGCGGAGTTGTGCATCTATCCCTACAATCAATTTTAGAACGCCTTCATCACCCCAAAAAGAAAAAGAAATCCCACTCCGCTTAGCGACCAGTCCACAGCCCTTGACAACCGCGATCCACCTTCTGTCTACAGATTTGTCTGTCATGGACATTTCAGATACACGGAATCACACGGTGTGGTCCTTCTTGACTGCCTCCTCTCTCTGAGCGTCACGTGTCAAGGTCCTTCCACGTTGTGTGTCAGGGCTTCGTTACTTTTTATGGTTGAATAATATTCCATTGTCTGAACACCTCACATTTTCATTTCTCCTTTGACAGACTTTTGTATTGTTTCCACTTTTTTGGCTGTTACGAATGTTGCTCTGCTATGGACATTTATGTGCAAGTGTTTTGTGTGGACATACGTTTTCATCTCTCTTGGGTCTTTGCCTGGAGAGGAAGTCCTGAGCTATCTGGCAGCTCTGCATTCCCCATTTGAGGAAGTGCTACTCTGTTTGCATGGCGGCCACGCCATTCTCGCTCTGACCAACACAGCACAGGAAATTGGAACAAGGAGTCCTGATTTGCATTTCTCTAACGATGAGTGATGCTGAGCATCTTTTCGTGTCCTTACTAGCCATTTGTATATCTTCTTTGGAGAAATGTCTAATCAGATTTTTTTGCTCATTTTTAATTAATAATCTTATTACTGAGTTGTAATAGTACCTTATATAATTCTTATCTATTCTGGATACAAATCATCAGATGTATGATTTGCAAATATTTTTCTCCCATCCTGAGGGTTGTCTGTTCATTTTCTTGATAGTGGACTTTGATGCATGAAAGTTTTTAATTTTGGTGAAGTTCAACTTACCTCTTTTTTCCATCTGGTCCTTCTCATGGGCAGTTTCTCCTTCCTGCTTTTTCCCCTTCATATGGGTCACACTTTCCTATTTCTCTGTATGATTTGTAGTTTTTGTTGAAAACTGGGCATTTCAATAATACACTGTAGCAACTCTGCCCTCCCCAGACCTCACCGTAGCGTTTCACAGACGCCCTTGGCTCTCAGCGACGAAGCTGTCATCAGCGGTCACACGGGCCCCACCCCACCTCGGACAACACCCGGCTGCCAGGGAGGACACGGGGTCTGCGCCTGGTGTCTGGCTGGCAGGCGTCTTCTAGGTCTGCAGTAAGGAAGTCTTCACTAAGCAGGGCCGTTGATTGACCACCAGCAGGTGTCCAGCTCCACGCAGAGGAAAACCAGACACACGACATCCAGCCCTCCTGGAGCTCAAAGGCCACGTCCGAGGGGATGAATAGGATAATCTCGGTATAGCAAGAAAATTGAACAAAGCAGTGTAATAAAGTGTGCCAGGCGACATTTGAGCAGGGGCCTGAATGCTGAGAAGGAGCTGGCCGTGCCAAGCCCCCAAGAAGACCATTCCAGGGACAGGAGACTCAGGCAAAAGGAAATACAAGAACGAAACCGACTGGGCCCCTGTGAAGGCCAGTGAGGCAGGACAGCGGGCCAGGGGACAGACATGGAGTGGCCAGGGGTCAAGGACCGGCGACGGTGAGGATGTCGACCAGCTGCAGTGTGAGGTCTCAGAGGATTTAAGCAGAAGAGAGACCTCCACTTCCCACAGACCCCTCGTGCAGCCTGCGGAGACAGCCTGCAGGGACAAGATGGACACAGGCAGGACGCCAGAGTGTCCGGGAGAGGGGTGGTGCCTGAGCGGGGAGGTGGCCGAGGAGACCAGGGGAGGAGCCGTTTCTGGATAGTTCGAAGACAGTGAGATGCGTGGTGGTCAGTCTCAGAAAGCAGGGGGGTCAGGAAGACCCAGATTTCTGGCTGAGCAGCCAGGCAGATAAGGGTGTGATTTCAGGAGGAAGAGAGACCCCAGCCATGGCCCAAAGCCAAAGTCAGCCAAGGTCAGCTGAGGCACAGAAGCCTGGCTGAGAACAAAGGACCGTGGCCGGGTCACCGAGTTTTGGAGTGGTTGCGTGGCAATAAGAAACAGGTGTGTGTAAATATATTCACTTACGTCTTTTATTTCTTATAAACACGACCAAGGGCAGGGAAGGGCAAAGGCAGAGGGGGAGGCTGCTCTGGGGTCTGAACCGCGTGGCCCCCTCGGGAGAGGACCAGACCCCATCGCCCTGTGGGACTTGGGGTTCAGCCAGGCCCGGAAGGCAGGTTCCAGCAGCAGCTCAGGCCCCTCAGGAAGCACTGTCCTGGGGCAGGGAGCTCTACCCTCAGGCAGGCTTCGGAGGGTCCGGGGTCCCTGCATGGAGTGCGAAGCTGGACGAGAGACCACTGAGGTGCCTTGGACTCTGAGGTCAGAGGTCAGAGGTCAGTTCTGCCCTTTGCCTTGTGTTTCTCCAGGAAAGCCAGAACAGACTGCCCAGGAGGCGGGAGACGGGGCACCACACCTGGGTGCCCAGGTACACCCCAGAGGCCGGGGCGGCCCTGCTGCCAGCCCCACACCCACCCTCCCAACTGGTCCAGGACCCAAAGGCGGTGTCCCAGGTCCACGCAGCACCTCAGCCCGAGGAAGGAGGCCAACGGCGCCGCCCGCTCCTTCTGCATGCGACACCTGTCTGGAGGTTCCATAACTCCTTCAGCCAGTCTTCCCTCCGTCTCCAGGAAACGCCAGCCAACGATGTGAGTGGAGGCTGTGCCCGCCGCGCGAAGACGGACGATCGCTCCAGCTTGCTGTGTGTTCACAGTGCAGCCGTCGCCTCATTCCTCCCTCGCTCACACATTCGGTTCTTCACCAATCTACCAGAAGGTAGGCAAATCCCGGACCCCAGGCGCGTGGATCCCTGCAGCCCCGGCCGATGCACTGCATCCTCAGGGTCAGGGCTCCCCCAGGCTGGCCCGCATCCCTCAGCACTGGGCACATCCGTGACCCACCCCCAGCACAGGCCAGCAGGCTTGTGGGAGTAAGCCGGCACAGCACCGTGCAGCTGGCACCACGCACAGAGGCCACCTCTCCTGCCCCACGTGCTGGTGTCCTGGAGCTGGAAGTGAACCTGGAGCCAAGAGAAGGCCCAGGGAGCCGGTGCTCAGAGCCTTCGGGAGGAGGGCAGACCTGGCTCTGACTGCTGGTGTTTCCCACGGAGGAGCAGCCCCTCACGCCAGGCAGTGACACAGGAGAGAAAAGGTGCAGCTGAGGGGTTCATGGGACAGAAGCATGGCTAGACGGCATGAGGTCAGCCCCAGGGAACCCCCAGAGGGGAAGTTCAACAGAAACAGAGACAGGAGCAGCTCCCCCAAAACCAGGCAGGCTGTGAGCCACCTTCCAGGGTGTCCTGAGAAAGCACAACGTTCCCAGGGGTTCCAGGACCAGAGTGGGGATGGAGGGAGGATGGGGCAGGGATGGAGGCAGGATGGCATGGGGGTGGAGGAGTACCTGGTCAGGTTGGAGGGGGAGAGGGTGGCATCTGGATTGCACAACCAGGTGTTCTGGGACCTGGGCCACATTTGAGATCCTGGAGAGGGCAAGTAAAGAGCAGGGCTGTGGGAGGGGAGGTCCAGACATTGTGTCTTCAAGGACAGAGCCCATGACCCACAGAGTCATCAGTCACCTCCCACCACCCCAACCTTTCCCCCTCCATGGCTGAGGAAACCACAGGCACGGGGCCAGGGAGAGCCCACAGCATGGAACCCAGTCAACCTGGAGCCAGACCCTGACCGGGGCCCAGGCTGCACCGTGAGGACCGTGGAGGAGGTTGAAGCGTCGTGTCTGCACGCAGAGTCAAGAACTGGCCTTGGGACAGATGTAGAAGTCCCCAGGGCACCAGGCTGCCACTCTCCTCTCCACTCCTCTGTCTCACGCTTTCTCAGATAAGCATGCGTTGCTCTCATGGAAAAACCTACTTACAAAATAAAGTATCACTGTTTTTCAAAACCACTTTTTCTCTGAAATAAGTGAATTAAACGCCATGACTGCCCCTCGGCCAATCTCAACCTCTGAGTAGCAGGGTCCAGAGCTCCCAGGCACCCAGCCAGCCGGTCCCAGCGAGACCCCCAGCGCCCCCACCAGCCCCACCCTCCACCAGCACACGAGCCGGTGCCCTGAGGGCGCAAGGCCTCTGCAGATGGATATTTTGATTGACTGAGGGTGTCTCTGCTGATGGACTGCGGAGCAGGCAGCTGAGACCCATCCTTCTCGGATAAGGAATCAGCTCTGAGATGAAATTGAGAGCGTTTATGCCGATTCCGCGGGCAGTAAGTCAGGGGGTGGAGAAAGGACCGGCAAACATCAAGCCACGTTACCTGTCCATCTGAGCACGTGACACGTCTCCAGCCCTCGCCATCCTGGCTGAGCCCAGGTAGGGCCTGGGGGCCCGTGCTCCTCTCACAGGGAGGGACCTCAGTCCCATTCTCACGGTGGGCAGAGGGGCCTGTCAGCAGAGCCTCCCGCTGGGCAGGCAGCTTGGGACCCTGGCCCGCGCCCCCACGCCCCACGCCTCCATGTACCTTCCTTCCACGTCCCCGCTGGCACCTCTGGGTGCCCGTCTCCCGCGCAGCGTGGTTTCGGGAGAGCCACACGGACACAGTTTGCTCACAAGGTGCTGAGAGTCTGATCTGTTTCCTGAGGCTACTGTGACAAAGAACCACAAACAGAGCAGCTCACGCAACAGCACTCCGCCTCGCCCAGCTCTGAGGCGGGCAGTCTGAGAGCAAGATGTCACGGCCGCGTCCCCCCACGGCTCCCAGGGAGGATCCTGCCTGCCTCCCCCAGCCTCTGGCGGCAGGCAGCTGCCACAAAGGGCACGGGGCCCCCACGGAGCTCATCCTGGGTCCCATCAGCCCCCGAGGCCCTGATAACCTCAGGATAACCTCAGAGGGACAAGGAGAAGAACAGGGCCTCTGCCTGGAGCCCTAGCCACACCCTCCAGCCACCAGCTCCAGAGGCCCCACTGCTGTGACATCCTTTCTCCCTTCACTTCTAAATAAAACTCACTTTACTTTTCCTAATTGCAGCGACACAGGAAGCTTTGTGGTCCTCAGGTGGGACATACGGAGAGCAGGGAGGCTTGGCCCTCACCAGGGGCACTGTCATGGCCAGCCCGGCCTCCCCCGTGCGCTTTCATCACTGAAGAGTGACCAGCCGCCAAACGTGTCTCAAAGAAGACGAAGGAACAATGAAAACAGGGTGTGCTGTGTCCTGCTTTCTTCATCCCCACGAACCTCTGTTCTTCCCTCCACAGCTTTGTTAGACGGCGACAGAAGTACACTGTCCGAGTTTCCCTCCTCACTCCCCCGCTGCCTCCCCGCTCTCAGGAATGAGGTCCTAAGACACCCACGCTCAGGGGGCCACGCCATGAGCAGAGGGGGCCCAGAAAGAGACGTGGGGCGCCAGCAGCCTCGGGGGTCCCCACAGCCCTGAGGGTAACCCCTGGAGCATCCCTAACACCAGGGTCACCCCACACCTGCAGTCCCAGCCACAGTTTCTCTTTGGGGGGCATTGCTGGGCCACCTCCACACGCAGCTGAGGGGTCTGGCTGCAGCACCGGCCTGACCTGAACCCCCTGCCTTTCACACCCCCCAATGCCCAGCTGCCCCTGTCTCCTCTGCCTGGAAGGTCTACCCAAGGGCCCCCTATGCTGGTGTGAGCCCCTCCCACACCAGCCTGGTCTGTCCCCACCCCACCCCACGCCAGCCAGTCATGGTCCCTCCCCATGGGGATGCCCATGCTTGGAGCTGTGTGCACTGAACAAGTTCTGTGCTCCAAGCCCCTTGCTGGGGATGCAGTGGGGGCATCACCAGTGCGGCCCTGCCCTTGGGGGCCACGATCTGTGGGGAAGATGGATGTGGATCACTCGCTCCACTGATGAGGCCCCAAGGTTGCTCTGGAGGGGCAGGGGCTTCCTGGGGAGCGTAGTGAGTGGCGAGGAGGATCCCAGCAGGCGCTCCTGGCTGCTCAGCCACACCCCAGCAGAGGTCCAGGATGACCCTCCGCCCTCCAGGCCCCGCAGCCCCAGACAGGGTCCCTGCAGGAGGGGCTTCCCTGACACCAGGAGAGCGAGGGGGCTTGGCCAGGCCCACCCATCCCGCAGTGCCCCCAGCCACCTGCAGGGTCCCAGCTGACTCAGACTCTGCCTTCCCCCACCACCCTGGACCCGGGCCAGCAGGGGAGGCTCCTGGGGCCACAGCATCCCCACCCACCCTGGGGGCGCCCCCAGGTCAAAAATCAAACACAGACACACAGCCTGGTGCGAAGACCCCACAGAGCCCATGAGGTAAGAAAGAGGTGCCCCCATATCCCCTCCTGTACCCCAAACAGACTCCAGACGCCCCAGTCTCTGCCTTCACGCTCTGAACCAAGCCCCTAATTAACAACCGGAACCATTTCACAACCCAAGGGCATGTCCCATCCCGATTCTGCCCAAATTATTATTTAAAGTTTTCCTGTTGAATATTTTATGCTTTTCTCCCAAACCTGGATGCTCAGACATCCGTCTTAGTTGAGGCTGGGTCGTGAAGAGCGCTCCTGCCACCTGGTGGCCGATCGGGGGATGACACCGGGGGTGAACCAGCCCGGGACCGGTCGATGGAGGCACAGAGAACCCCGCAGACCGCGGCCCCTCCGCCGCCGGCGGCCGAAGGAATCCGCACCCAGCCCCTTCGACGCTGCAGAAAACGCCCACCCCACGACTGCTCTGCCGAGGGGCCTGGAGAGCCCTGGTCTGCAGCCCGCCCACCCTCGGCCTCCTCCGCGGACCCTGAGCCTGTGCGCGCGCGGCCCATCCAGGGCATGGGATCCCGGGCTCAGGCACAGGAGCGCCTGCCAGGAGGCGCCCTGGGGAGGGCGCCCTGGGGAGGGCTCCCGGCCGGGCTGCCTGTGACCCCCAGGCAAAGGGGCTGGAAGGAGGGGGTCTTGGAGCCACCAGGGGCAGGGTCGCTGCATCCCCAGCCTCCACTCCTACAGGACCTCAGCGCCCCCAGGTCCCAGCAAGGCCCCAGCACAGGACAAGGGCAGGGCCGTCCTGGCCAGTCTCTGGGCCCCTTCCCTCCCCAGGTCCCAGGGAGGCAGCAGCTGACCTCTGATGGGCAGTGCTGGAAAGCAGATCGCGTGATCCCTGGTCAGGTGACACCAGGTCAGGCCACACGGTGGCGACATGGGGAGGGGGTCTGCCCAGCCCAGGGGAGGGCTCCAGGTGCAGAGAGCTCCCTGCAGAGCTCAGCCAACTTTCTTCTCCCATTTCTGTTTAGGTCAGCTGCTTCACATAAACTCAAGACTCTGAATATCTCTTAAGGTGTATTTTCTTACTTTTAAGCAAAATTTGTTTTTATTAATAAAAATTGCTGCATGTGCATTGCAATTAAGAAAATCCTCTTTAAATAGACCCTGAGCAATTTGACAATGTATTCCTCGAAACCCACACCTGATGGCACATGGCCCAACAGCAATTGTAGCAGAACGATATTCTCAGGTCACCAGAAGGCCTAACCAGCTCAGGGAGGCTCCTGCCCTGTGCACCCGCCACGCACAGCAACCGGCACACAGTAGGCAATTAATACGTGCTTCAGGACCCAGATGGCGGTGGGGCAGGAGATGCCTCAGAGGGCCCGTCCTCAAGGAGCTCTGGGCTGTCCCGGCGCCCTGGGAGCAGCTGGGGCCCAGAGAGCCTGATCAGGCAGGAACACCTGAGATTGGACAGCAAGTTCACGGGCCGTGGCTTCTGAAGGCCACACAGACCACACGGAGGCCCCCAAAGGGCAGGGACCCTGGAGTCCTCAAGGGGCCAGGAGGAGAGAGCCGGGGAGGGAGCCCCTGCCACCCTCCAGCTGGGCCCGAGCCCCCCTCCATCTTAGCAGACACCCAGCCCCCCGTGGTCCCAAGCGTAGCACTCGGGAGGACCACGTGACATCACGGTGCCCTGAGAGGGATCTGAGGAGCCTCCCCCACCCCCGAAAGCCCCTACTGCACAACGACCACACAGATGCTGAGCCCTTTCTGCTGCCCTGCGGACACTGCCATCGAGATGGGATAATTCAGGCAATAACGGAATAATGGCATATTTGAAGGTGGCAGTTTAAGTTTTCACAGATGAGGAGAATTGGAGCGTCATTATTTACCCGCGCTTACTGTACAATTATTGAGAAATCGAAATAACTATTTGCAAAGTTGGAAGAGGACCACTAATTGGGTTTTAACTTATAATTGGGTCAGACACATTTTTAAAAATCCTTTCAAAGCGTTTTCTTGGGACAAGCAGAGCTGCAACTAAGAGGTGGGCGAGCTGAGGGCGGGGCATCTCCTGGGGCCACCTGCCGAGGCTGCACCTGGTGATGGATCAGGCCTGACAGGTGTGAACTTGAAGAGAGGCAAATTCCACCACATCCTTGGAGATTAAGATCTGCAAATTTAATGCCGATCTGGAAAGAGCCGAGAGCCAGAGTCGTCTTAGACTTTTTTAAATGTGAACGTTGCACATTTTGGCATTTATCCCGACAGGTAGCATTTGCTTCTGAGGGGTAAGGTTGACGACCAGGTGATGATCTGGGCTCCAGAAGGAAACTGCCCAGAAAGCCCATGCCCACAGGAGCCGTGCCCGACCTCCTCCTCTCACCGCTCCGGGCTGTGCATGCCCCCAGGTGTGACTGGCACAAGCAAAGACCCTGTAGGCGAGTGGGCAGGAGCCCCTTGGAGAAGCAGACAGGACTCAGGAACTCGGGCACCCCTCAGCTCATTCTAGATCTCACCTGGGGGCTTTCCCACCAGGAGCAAGAAGAATCAAGAGCAAACCCTCAGATGAAGCCGCAGCCTCTGAGCCTGAAAGGCCTGCCACAGGGTCGGATGGGGAAGGGCTCATCACGGTTCCCACATCCCCAGAGGGGGCTGACTGGTGGCTCACACCCAAGACCATCCCCAGAACCTGGGAGGCACAGGCATGGAGCCGTGCATGGCACACACAAGTGCCGCTCAGACGCTGGAACAAGGTTAGAACCAGCCGGCTGTTGGGATCCCTGGTGGTAGACAGCTAGATATTCAGGAAGACAGGCAGAGTGGGGATGTGGGTGGACCTGGACACCACCAAGAGGAAGCAGCCCACCAGCCTGGCGGCTCTGAAGGGAAGAGGGCTGACCCGGACAGCTAGGCACTGCAGGACCCTTCAGTGTCAGGATAAGGGTCAGGGAGAGACCCTCTCAGGATCCTCTGTGTCCACCCAGGCTCCCCCAAGAAGGGGTTCTATTTCTGATCTGTCAGTCTCTGTGTTGGTCACAAAAAGGGGCTCCCTGCCTCAGGAGGGCAGCCATAGGCCAGTGAGCCCCTCTGTCTCTGACCACCCACAGCTCGACGCCCAGACCCAGGGCTGAGCTGCAGCAGAAGCCTCATGGCCACTTTGTGCCCTTCTAGTGATGAATTCTTCCAGGTTTTGTGTGTCTGAAAGTTTTCATTTTGCTTCAGTTTTGAAAGCCGTGTTCACTGGGCAGAGTTCTAGGCTGGCAGTATTTTTCTTGCAACTTCGACAATGTTGCCCCATCATCTCCTGGCTTGCCTTGTTTCCGAGGATAAGTCAGCTGTCATTTTCATCTTTGTTCCTCTGTCTGCATTTAAGATGTTCTCCTTAGGATTCATTTTAAGCAATGTATCTTGCTGTAATTTCCTTCATGTGCTTGGAGTTTACTGAGCTTCTTAGATATGTGGGTTTACAGTTTTCATCAAATTAGGGAAATTTTTGGCCATTATTTCTTTAAAAAAATTGAAAATATCAACTGCAGATAAGGAAGTGGAGCTTCTAGAAGTCTCTTATGTTGCTGGTGGGAATGCAAAATGAAACCACCACTTTGGAAAACAAAGCGGCAGTTTCTAATGAAGTTAAACATCCACTTACCATATCATCCACCAAGCCCACTCCTGGCTATTGACAAGAGAAATAAAAACACGTGCCCTCTACAGTGATCTGTACATGAATCTGGCAAACACTTTACAACCCAAAACTAGTGAATGAATAAAAAAATTATAATCTATCCACACAATAGAACACCACTCAGCATAAAAGAGAAGGAATTTCTGATGCCCAGAGCAGGATGGATGAATCTCGAACGCATTGTGCACAGTGAAAGAAACCAGACTGAAATGACAACGTGCTGTGTGACTCCCTTTACGTGGTGTTCTGGAAGAGGCAAAACCACACACAGATAGAAGATCGGTGGTTGCCAGGAGCTGAGTTTGGGTAAGGGATTAACCAAAAACGAGCATAAGAGAACGATTTAGGGGTGATGGAAATGTATGTTTCGATTGTGATGGTGAACACATTTGTCAAAGCTGTTGAGCTGTGGACTTAAAAGAGGTGAATATTACTGTGACACCCCCATAAACCTGACTCTCCAAGGGGGCCTTCGGCTCAGATGTCCACTCACTCAAACCCCAGCTGTTAATCACCGATTTTCTCAAGCCTGATCTGTGCTGAGTAGTCCTGAAGATACAGAGCCAGGAAGCTTGGTTTACCAAGGAGAGAGCCCTCTCTCCCAGCCCACTTCAAAAGTTACGTCTTTTCCCTTAGTGTTTCTTTTGTCATTCCTTTTTCACTGTAAATTTCCCTACCATAAGCAACAAACCTGAGGCTCCATCTCCCAAATGATATTTACTTGGCCCTGTTTTTCATTTATCACTCAAACTCTTTAAATATGATTTAAAATTAATCCCTAGAACATGAATTCCTTGAGAGCTGAAACTGTCTCAGTCCTCTCTGCATCCTGGATCTCAGTCCCTCGTAGGCATTTGGTGGATGTTTTAGGAAGGAAGGAAGAAAAGGAGGGCTCTGAGAATTATCTTCCCATCTAGATCTCAAGCATTCTGAAGTAGACTGGTCCCCAGAAATCAGCCTATAACATCCAGTCAATGGATGCGTGTATGGTGGAAGAAGGGAGGGAAGTAGAGGTAAACGGATATACGGATAGAGGGGTGGATAGATGAGTGGATGGATGATGGATGGATGGGCAGATGGACGAATAGACAAGTGGATGGGTGGGTGGGTGGACGGATGGATGGGTGGACGGATGGATGGGTGGGTGAATAGATAGTTGAAGTGGTTGAATGAAGAGATGAATGGGTAGGTGGGTAAGTGGATGAACAGATGGAGGGATAGATAGATGACAAACTCATTATCATCAGGAACATTATGACCTTGCTGAGCCCCAAACCTCCTCTCATCTGGTGGATGTGTCATAAACACTCCCAGGTTACTGCTCACTCACCTCTGAGGACTCACTCCTTGGGTCGATCACCACCTCCCTGAGATGTGTGGTCCGCATCCACCCATCCATCACACAGTTGCCCACACTAGAGAAAACAGCCACTGGGGACCAGCCATCTGTCACTGGCCTGGATGCTGCACATACCTCAGTGATGTCACTTACAACCAGGCACCCCATGCCAGTCAATGAACTTCTGAACCCTGCCCCTCACACAGATTTGGCTCCTCCCTCCAAAAACCCCTTGAGTAATGGCCTGACCCTGCAGTACTTACCTCATTCCTCCTTGTGTCACTTCTTCAGCACATGTCTGCTGCATGCAGCCCCTCTGCCAGACTCGGGGACAGAGAGAGTGCCCTCAAGGAGCTCACAGACTATAGGAGCAGCAGACATTCAGATGGGCAATGGCAATCACAAGGAACTGTGGACCACAGAGAAGAGGCCTCTCACTCAGCAGTGGGAGGGAGGAGGAGTCCAGGAGGCTGCCTGCAGGAAGTGCCTCTGCATTGAGTCTTCAGAAATCAGAGGGAAAGCATCTAGTTTCTCATCATTGAGTATGGTGCTCCCTGTAGGTTTTTGTAGATGTCCAAGTTGAAGACATTCCCCTCTATTTCTATTTTACTGAGAGTTGTTATCATAAATGGCTGTCAGATTTTGTCAAATGCTTTTTCTGCATCTATTGATATCATTGATTTTCTTCTTTATCCAGTTGATTGATGGATTACATGAATTGATTTTCGAATGTTGAACCAACCTTGCATTCCTGAGATAAATCCCACTTGTTCATAGTCCCCGTGTATTATTTTTATACATTGTTCGATTCAATTGCTAATACATTGTTGAGAATTTCTGCATCTATGTTCATGAGAAATATTGGTCTGTATTTTTCTTTTCTTGTAATGAATATCTTTGTCTTGGTATGAGGGTAATGTGGCCTCACAGAATGAGTTACAAGATGTTCCCTCTGTTTCTGTTTTCTGGAACAGATGTGGAGGATTGGCATAATTTCTTTCTTAAATGTTTGGTAGAATTCACCAGTGAGGCCAACTGAGCATAGAGCCCTCTGTTTTGGAAGGTTACTAACTGTTGATTCAATTTATTTAACATATATAGGCCTATTCAGATTATCTGTTTCTCCTGTGTGAGTTTTGGTAGATTGTGTCTTTCAAGAATTGGTCCATTTTATCTAGGTTGTCAAGTTTGTGGCGTGGGGTTGTTTATAGTATTCCTTTATCGTCCTTTTAATGCCCATGGGATCTGCAGTGAAGGCCCATCTTTCTGATATCAGTAATTTGTGTATTCTCTTTCTTTTTCTTAGTTAGCCTGGCTAGAGGTTTATCAATTTTATTGATCTTTCTAAAGAACTAGCTTTTAGCTTCATTGATCTTCTCAATGGTTTTCTTGTTTCCAATTTCATTAACTTCTGCTCTGTTTTTTATTATTTCTTTCCTTCTCCTTACTTTAGATTTAATTTGCTCTTCTTTTTATAATTTCCTAAAGTGAAAGCTTAATTATTGATTCTAGATCTTTCTTTTTTCTAACGTATGCATTCTTCTACAAATTTCCCTGTAAGCACTACTTTTGCTGCATCCTACCAATTTTGATAAGTTGTATGCCCATTTTCATTTAGTTCACAATAGTTTTTAATTTTTTTCAAGACTTTTCTTTGACCTGTGCATTGTTTATTCACCAAATGCTTTGGGACTTTCCAGCTATCTGTCTCCTATTGATTTCTAGTTTAATTCCATTGTGGTCTGTGAGCATATTTTGTATGATTTCTAGGCTTTTGAGTTTCTTAAGCTGTGTTCTATGGCTCAGAACGTGGTCTATCTGGGTGAATGTTCCAGGTGAGCTTGAGAAGAATGTGTATTCTGCTATTGTTGGATGAAGTAGTCTATAGATGTCAATTAGACCCAGTTGATTGATGGTGTTGTTGAGTTCAGCTGTATCTTTACAATATCCTGCCTGCGGGCTCTGTCAATTACTGATGGGGGAGTGTTGCAGTCTCTAACTCTAATAAAGATTTGTCCATTTCTCCTTGTAGTTTCATCAGTTTGGGGCTTTTTTTTCTTTTTTTTTTTTTGACGAAGATTAGCCCTGAGCTAACATCTGCCACAAATCCTCCTCTTTTTGCTGAGGAAGACTGGCCCTGAGCTAACATCTGTGCCCATCTTCCTCTACTTTATGTGTGGGATGCCTGCCACAGTATGACTTGATGAGCAGTGTGTAGGTCCATGCCCGAGATCTGAACCAGCAAACCCCAGGCCGCTGAAGCAGAACGTGCGAACTTAACCACTGCACCACTGGGCTGGCCCCAGTTCTCTCAGTTTTTTACTCACATACTTTGATACTCTGTTGTTAGGTGCATACACATCTACACATGCCCAGAAGGTCGGCGCCAGCAAGGAGGGGAGGGCATTCCAGGGAGAGGCAACAGCAAGTACAAAGGCCCAGACTTTTGCAGGGCAGGGGAACGTGCTGGACAGAGGGGAGGGAGGCAAGGTTCAGGCCAGTTGGCCAAACCCAACAAAGGATGCCTTGGCCTTCCCATCCCCAGCATGCACATGGAGCCAGTGCTGTGGGGCTCAGACCACCGGGTGCTAACACTCACCTGAAGGGGCATGGCAGACAGATGCTGGGGTGGTCCCCTTGCCCCCCACATCCTGGTGTCCAAAGCTTTGGGTGGCCCCCTCCCAGCAATTGGTGAGCAGGACCTATGACTTGCTTCTAACCAAGAGAATGTGATAAGAGAGATGAGTGTCCATGACTGTGTGCAAGTCTGTGTGACACAGACTATATTACATTGGACTGTAACCCCATCTTGCTGGATCTCTCGCTCCTTTGCTGAGGGAGCAAAGCAGCCATGTTGGGGACTACCACACGTGGGAGCCCAAGGGCAGACACTGGCCAACAGCCAGCAAGAAACTGAGACCACAGTCCTACAACTGAAAGAAACTGAACAGTGCCAACAACTTGAGTGAGCGCAGAAGCCGATCCTATGCCAGCCCAGCTCCCAGTGAGCCCGCAGCCCGGCTGCCACCTGGACTGCAGCCACATGAGACCTGAGCAGCGGATCCAGCCAGTGTGCCTGGACCCCTGTCCAAGAAACCATGAGATAATAAACACACGTTGTCTGAGCTGCTACCTTTGTGGCAGTTTCGTTTCACAGCCATGGACGACTCACAGGACAGCTCACGCAGCTGGTCTCGTGGCCAGGGTTCTAATGCCCTGGAGTCCTGATGACAACCTGGTCGCCACCTTGGGAGGCATCACCAGCTGCTCCACTCCCACAGCACCAAGAGCCACTGCAAGTGGGAGCCAGGCTCATTTCTGAGAGCTCATGGGAAGGAGGGGCATGGAAATGGGTCAGGGCCATCCCTGAGAGCAGAGCAATGGGCATGGGTGGTCAGCAGGGCCTGTGGGGGTCCTGCAAGGCTGCAGTGCATGGCTCCCCCAGCCCCAGCTCCCAGGTCCCAGTCCAACATCCTGGGGACAGTCAGTATAAGAGTGAAAACAAATGCCCCCAATAACATGATTTAATTAAGAGATGATGACAGTGAAATCGAGAATCGTGCTGTTCGAGGTCAGGGGCTCGTTGGCCAGCTGAGCCTGCAGGACCCGGAAGCTCGGGATATCACTGCATCCAAACGCCCACGGTTTGGGGAGAACAACCATCGTTCTCGAATGCCTTCACACTCCTGTTTTCCTTCCATGGTCTCCAAGCTCCTCCGGACCCACTGCTGATCATTCCAGCTAAACTGCCTTTGCTCATCACAAGAAAATATCATGTGTTTTACTTTCAATTAACTTGACAGGATCTACCAGGAGTAACCCAGCTGAACCTCATCATTCACAATCCAATTTCCCAAATTGCCAGGAGCCTGGAGGGGCATCCCGAGCGGGCCTGGCCTCCCGCCTGCTCCCTGCACGGTTCCCTCAGAGAGCAGGCCTGGGGGTGGCCCCCATCACCCCTTCCACCCTGCCCTGCAATCCCATCCCTCTCCAGGTCACACAGCGGACATCGCTGGCAGGAGGGGCCCTGGCCGCCCACGGAAGGCCCAGCTCCCAGAGCGCATGCGTGCCCCTGGTGCAGGGGTGGGGCCTCTTAGCCCCCAAGCAAGACAAGGGAGTGGTCTGAGGGACCTGCAGTCCTGTGGCTCTCGGCCGCACATCCCTGGGGGCATCCAACGGGGGCCTGCCCAATGAGTTGTTGATACATGTGGCCTGTTCTAGTGTCTCTCTGCACGAGACTTCCCCTCACCACGGGTCCCCTCCAACCCTGCACTTGGATTCAGTGCAGCCAGCAAAGAATCACCTTGTGCAAGAGCACTTCCTTTTCACAACGGAGTGTTTTTCTCCCACTTCCGCCGTTCAGGGTACCTGCCGTCAGAGGTGGGATGAGTGAAGGCAGCTTCCCAAGGACACGTCAAAGGCCCAGGGGAAGCATGGCATGGAGGACTGCTGGAAAGGACTCCTGGCTTCAGGAGCCTGTCCTGCACCACGGTGTCCGACTCGCAGCTCCTGCCTCAACCACTTAGACCTGGCCATTAACTCTGGATCTGATACCTGCAATGCCTCTTTCTGAAAATTTTGGTTTTTCTTTGGTAAGCAAGTAGGCAGTCTGTCCTGGAGGCTCGGTGGCGGGGTAGAGGGGTGTTAGGAAAATATTATCATTAACGACGAGGCTAGCCCAGGGCCACAGGGAGCATCCCTCCCCCACCCCATGAACAGGTGGCAGGAATTGGGGACGGCCCCTGGCATGCTGGGACAGCCAGTGAAGGCTCTTGCACCTGGGGAGGCATCTGCAGGCAGAGCCCAGGATCCCCACCAGTCAGCGGTGGAGCCCAATTCCCAGTGGGGCCCCTGGGGCAGCATCTGTGTCTGACCACCACATCCTCCCACCCCCCAGCCTCTCCCTTCCTTGACTACAAGCCAGACTACATACAGTGGTTCCACCTCCCCCACCCAGGGAAGGACGGACTCTCTGAAACAGAAACGAGAGCAGGGTCTCAGGGGTCCCTGCAGGGGGTCTCACAGGTCCACACACAGTGGAGCCCACCCTGCTTCACATCTCCCTTCAGAAAAGACCTCCTCACCACCCACGGCCCCTGTGTGTCGCTCCCCCCAGGACAGGGGCCACTGCTCCACCATCACCAGCCCTGTGTACAAGCCCCCTGCTCTCCACAGGGTCACCCCCTCCTCGCCGCTTAAACGATGCAACCTCCCCTCTCTGTGGGGTCATTCCCACCAGCCTAAGAGCATCCTGTAACTTCTCCCATCTTAAAAACACAGACCTCCAGACCTCCAGCTGCTGACCCCTTTCCAACCCAGCTCCTGGGGGTGGGCTCCACCCCTCCACCTGCACCAAGACCATCCTCCCAGGGGCCCAGTGGTCTCCAGGTCGCCCAGCCTCTGACTCTTTCTGTTGTCCCCCTTCCTTCTAGAAGCTTCTCCACTTCTCCAGGAAGCCTTGTTCTCTGGCTCTTCCTCGTGCCCCCTCCCCCCTCCATGGGCCCAGACCCCAGACCCCTCTACTCTGAACACACTCACTCGCCAGGGACATTCCGGAGAATTTCTGCTCTGAGTCTCACCCTGTCCCCCCGTCTCCCGCTCTCTCCAGCTTTTCACCTCCACTGGGAAGTCTGAAGCACACCAGAGCCTCACATCCAAAACCAGCCATGGAGCCCAGCCCAACACCCCCGGGACCCTCATCTCGGCCGACGGCCCACCCAGCTTCCCTCGCTCACCACGTCCCACCCTTCAGCACATCTGTCACAAACCTGTGGGGTCCACCTGAGCACGCTGGGCCAGCCCCACCTCTCAGCCGGTCCCCCGCCCTGCCTACCTCTGCCCTGGCCCCGCCTACTGTCTCCACCTTGCAGGACAGCAACACCCCCTTGCCCTTTGGAGCTGTCTCTTCACGGCCTCCAGGCCACCATAACTCAGATGGTGTCACCCAGCTCAGAGCCCATCGAGTGACGACCCAGGGCTCACAGTATAACCCCCACCCACCAGCACCTCCCCCTCCTCACTTTGCACCAGCCAGCGCCCCTTGCTGAGTGCTCCGAGCACATTCCTGCCCCAGTCCCTTCACCTGCCTCCCCTCGACCCAGGACCGGCCGCACAATTTGCAGAACCCGGTGCAAAATGAAAAGGCCCCATGTTCAAAACCTATGAAGAATTTCAAGAGGCAACAGTAGAGCGTTAACCAAGCGTGAGCCCTTCTGTGCAGGCCTCAGACGCCGGCCCTGCCTCTCCCCAGGACACGGCCCCCTTTGTGCAGGTGGCTCGTGGAGGGTTCTCGCATCTCTCAGGGGTGCCCTCAGCAGAGGAGCCTGCCCTCACCGCCCCACTCCCTTGCCAGCTTCTCCCCTTCATGAAGTTCCTGTGTGGTCTTTTCTGAGCCCCCTCTGCCCTGGAAGCCCATGGGGGCAGGACTCCGTCCACTGCTGCGGCTGGATGCCCCTTCTACGGCTCAGTCTGGCCACGTCATGGCCTCTGCTTCAATTCCTCCCAATGCACAACAGCCCTGGCCGGTATGGAGCCCCACCCACCTGTCCAGGTGGCCTTCCGGCCCTGCCTGCCTTCTCTGAGTGGCTCCTCCAACCTAGCCCCATTCTGTCCCGTCTGGCCAGTCCACCTCCTGATCCATTCCTGGCGTCCACCCAGGAGCTCCCCCCTCCTGGGTGTGCTGTAAGATGCCCTCCTCCAGGCAGCACGCCCAGCACACTTGTGGTTCTTTCATCTTTGGTTTTGATTCTTGCCCAGCTCCTGCCTGGGAGGGAGCAGTGCATTCTCATCTCTTGTCCTCCCCCATCTCTTATCCTGACACAGAGCCTGATGACTAGTAGGTTCCAGGAACCATCTGGACCAGGTGGATGTGTGAAGGAATGAGTGAGAGGATGGTTGGGGTTGAGGAACGGAGCCTCAGGATGCAGGCTTGAGAAAGGGCCAGAGGTGGAGGTTGAAGGGAGAAGACGAGAGACAGCGAGGGACCCTGAGCCAATGAGGCCGGGCTGGGGAACTGCCCCAAGGGGGTTCCACTGGGGCATGTGAATCTTGGACAAAGTTCAGGAGAGAAAAACATAGGGTCTGGGCAGGGACCTGGAGAGGGCGTTGCAGGTGGGCAGGAGCAGAGGAGGAGCTGGGGTGAGTGACCAGCAGGGTTACTGACAGCCCAGCTGCCCCAGACCCGGACTGTCTCTCTGAAGGAGAGGAGACAGTGTCAGTCACCCCCCAGAGGGACAGAGAAAATCCCTCTTTTTCTCAGGTCAGGGGGACAGTGGTGGTGCCCCTAGCACCTCCAAGACAGCTCGTCTCCCTCCTGACGGCTACCCAGCTGCTCTGCCAGCACTGTGCACACCGTTGGGCTGTGCCGGTCCCTATCCGTCTTCCCCTCCTGACCCCTCATGATCGGGAGTCCTTGAGGGCATGGATGGGGGCTTCTCCTCGGACACACCCCTGAGACTGTCACACCAAAAGCCCTCGAGTCAGTGCTCAGCAAATGGGACCTGCTGCTGTGGGGGGATTCGCAGCATGCATAGGGGTTCACTGACGGGAGAGGACCCTCCAGAGGAGGCGTCCTCAGGCTGACGAGGCCTCTCTCAGCTTTGACTGCAGAGCTGTCAAGACGTGGGGGCACATGGCACTGGAGGAAGCGGCCCATGCTGGGTCAAAAAAGAAAAAGAAGTAAATGAAGAACAAATTCAGAAGGAAAGGCGTCCCTCCCGTCACATGCAGGTGAGTGGCGATTTATGCAGAAAACCCAGCAGGATCCATTAACTGTCAGAACAAATAAAAGTGCAGAAGGGTCCTAAATTCAATACCAACTTAGGAAAGTCTAGCGTTTCTCTAGAGCTAGGAAACGTAATAGAAATAAGATGCTGTCCATGATAGTCACAAAAACTATGAGGTTTCTAGGCATTAACCCCAACGATTCTAAAGCCTTTCAGAGGAAAGGTTTGAACTCAGTTTTAGAAGGTGAGTTAATACACGTACGGTTGTGGGAGTGGCCGCTGGGGTGGCCCCCGGGGTCCCGGCCCTGAGTAACCCCTCCCCTGAGCGGGGCTGGACCTGGTGCCTCACTTCTAACCAAGAGAGTATGCCCAAGTGATGAATGTCCCTTCTGAGATGAGGTCACAAACACCCTGACTTCCGATTTGCTGGCACGCTCCCTTGCACCCCTGATCAAGTAACATCATCCTCCAAGCTCCCCCGAGTTCTCCTTTGGAAATGGGGATAATAATACGAACAGCTTCAACAGTTAGCGCCCTACAAGTGCCGTTAGAGGAAAGTGAGGACAGCTCCCAGCTGGCCCCAGGGGTTCAGGTTCTGTGGGCCGAGCGTGTCCCTGAATCCCGCATCACAGCACCCACCCCCTGAGCAAACTCGGGCAGCCCTCCGGGCTGGGTACAGGCGGCAAAGGGTTAAGTCACCAGCGTTGGGCACCCGCTGCCTATTCTAGATCATAGCCCAGCACCTGAATCCCAAAACCCCTGAATGGCCTGAGCCCCAACCAGGGCCTGCTCAGGCCTCTTCCAGGCCCGCCTCCCAAGCTGACTGGGGCTGGTGAGCACACCTGGGGCCTGAGTCTGGCCACGGGCACAAGGGGGCCAGGGTGTCTACCACATGTGCATGAGGGGCTCCTGGTGCTGGAGCGGGAAGCAGATTGCGAGGAGCCAGCTACAGCACCCCGAGTCCACAGCGCCAAGCCCCTCGAGTCCACTGGCATCTCCACACCAACCCCCGCCACAAGGACCCCCAGCTCTGCTGGCCACACCCCACGGCTCAGAGGCACTTCACAGGCTCCAATTCACAAAGCCCAGAGGGAGCCCCAAAACCACCCCAGTGCAAGGCAGTGGTTTACTCAATGTGTCAGTGAAATCGAAGCATCTGCTATGTATAAATTACAACAAATCTGCTGTCTCTCTGAGGACACTCGGCTGTAACAGCCACAGCCAACAGGTCGTGTGTATGATTTATGGGCAGAAGCTCATGTTCACATTTGATGCAGGGTCTTTCATAAACCGGGAGACGATGCTCCTGCCCAGCAGTCACAGGCTGGGCCGGAGGGCCAGGGCTGCTCCTCCTCAGTGGTACCAGCTGGGGTTCGGAGGGTCCATTCTAGGGGTAAACAGGGCTGAGCACAGCAGTGGCAGCCCCCACCCCCGGCCTGTCAGCCACAGCACCACCCTCGGAGCAGAGCAGACGCTCAGAGCCAAGCCCCAAGCTCACGGTCACTCGTTAATGCACATCCTCGCCACAGACACAGTCGTTGGCGTAAATACTTGATTAGCATAGACGTGAGTGTATTTGCATATGTCTCTGCGACTGCTGTCCATTCATCACACAGAAATTCAGGCCTCAGGTGGACACAAACCCCAGACTCTGGCTTCAGTCGTCTTTCCCCGCTGAATTGAGGGTCGGTTTGGAGGCACCTCGGATGCCCGGCCTGACTCTGGGGGCCGAGCCGCCAGCACGGGCCCCCAGCCTGGCCTCAGACGTTGTCAGTCACCTGACTGAGGCCCCCCACCCACCACAGGGACAGGTCGCGAGGCTTGGGGTCACAGAGTGAGCCTGGAGGCAGAGGAGGAGGAGGAGGAAGGTCGGGGGGACCACAGCCGCCGCTTCTGAACTTGGGCTGTTTTATAAGCAACAACAGCGGGGCCTCAGCCTCCACCCCCCTGGCCTGGGAGCCTTTGTACACTGTCCCCCACCACCCTGGACCCAGCCGCAGTGACTATTGTCCAGGGGCCTGGCCATCCACACTGAGCCCTCAGACCTCTCTCCCCCTCCACCTGGGGGATCCCTGCTGGGTGGGTGGGCCCAGGGAGGAGTGGGCACTGGAGGGTCCAGGTGCTTCAGGGTGAGAGCCCCCTCTGCTGGGCCAACATCAAAGTCTGGAGCTGGTTCGACAAGAGATGCATTTCATTTGCAACAGGAGAAATACTGTAATAACAGAACCCCACTAAAAGTAGATGAGAAGATATTAAGTGCACAACTTGGCCCCCATGTTTGTCCACACAGCTGGGCTACAACAGCCAGTGCTGGCAGCCTGCAGCCCAGGGCCTCGCCTCCTATTCAGTGGTGCCAGCATCGCTCTGTCTCCCTGGACATGGGAGGCCAGCACCTGCCCCCAGGTGGCCAGGCTGGTCCACACATCCTCCCACAGGTGGATCTCCTGAGGGAGCCCCTGGTCTCAGTAGTTTCTCCACCATCCGCAGCAAAGACCCAGGACCAGGCCCCCAACCTGAGAAATCACGCTTGAGTCTCAGTGAGGTACAGACAGAGTGTTGGAGCACTGATGAATTTTTAATTTTCAATATCTTGCTGTGTATCATTTTTTAAGACTATATAAAATAACCCCTCCAGGATATCAAAGCATTTATTTTTAAATGTGAGTCTTGTATGTAAACCGATGGAGATAACCATGAAATTATTCCCTCACTGAGCCTCCCAACTCAGAGGGAATCGAGTGCTGTGACTGTGAGACACATCAGGTTGGTTTTTACTGAAATTAGGCATTTTTAAAGTGAGCTTCCGGGTTATAACCAGCTGGGATAGCAGCCCTGCTCTTCTCCTTCGGCCTCAAGAGAATGGGGGAGGCAACGTGATGCGCCCACGAAGGGAGCCCCTGAGGTTGACTGAGGCCTGGCCAGCACCAGCCCAGCGACCCTCTGCCCAAGGCCGATTCCCTGTGGCCCCTGCTGCCTGGCAGCAGGTGGGACATGTCTGTCCACTCGGCATGCCCTGTCCTTTTCACACGAAAATGGCACCACTGGGCGGGCAGCACCTCAGGACCCCAGGCTGCACCCCCACCAGCCACCAGGAAGGATCCTCTCCTGGTCCCCTCCAGGCCCTCTGGACACACTCCCTGTGGACGACGGAAGCATCTAGGTCTCCACCGCCTCATAGGCCTGCCAGGTCCCCAGTACCTGCTGCCCCAGGGCAGCGTTTCTGCGGTTTCATCAGCTGTCAGTCACCTGTCATCTGCTATCGTCCGTCGAGGGCCTCCCTCGGGCTCTCAGCTTTCCCAAGGAGCTGCTGTCCCTGGATTTCTGCATCCACAGCAAACTCCTGCTTTGAGCACTGGCTTCCTGCTGGTGTCTGGTTTGGGGTCAGCCAGGCCAGGGAACCACAGCAGGCAACGTGTGGCCCCAGAGCGTAGCTGGGACAGAAGCCAGCACAGCACACACTCACGGTCCTGCCCTGGCACTCCATCTGGAAGAGCATGGTCATCGAGAGCTGGAGGCTTCCTGGAGGAGGTGCCCAGGTTTGGGCAGGAGGGAGGAGCAGTGGGGCCGAGGCCTGGAATCAGCCAAGCTGACACCCGGAGGGCTCCAGGATGCTGGACCTGTTTCACACAGGGGATGGTCTGAGAAGGGAAGAAATGGAGGGACAGCAGGAAAGGTGGGGCCTTGGAGGTGAGTTCAGCTGAAACCCACCCTCCTGCAGCTGCCCGCTCAGCATCACCTGGGAGCTAAGCAGGATCTCACTCTCACAGCCCCAGTGGGACCCTGGGTCTCCTTGAATCCCCTCCGGGAACAGACCCACACACACCTGCGCCACAGCGCCCCTCCGCCCCCTCAGCCAAGCTGTCTGCAGGGCCCCAGGGCTCTGCTTCCGAAGATCTTCAAACCCAACCCTTCTACTGCATCCATTGCCCCCATCGTTTGCCACCCCCTGGAGCCTCCAGCCTTTTCCCCGCACAGCAGGGAGCTCAGAGGACCCCTCCAAGAACGGCCCGAGCACTGCACGCCCCTCCTCCTGTCTTTGCTGCTCTCCCTCAAGAACTCCTCCTCATGCCTGGCCCCAGCAGGCCTCCCCATAGTGCCAGGACCCCTCCAGCCTCCACTGCACGTTAGGAGCCAGGCAGCCGGTCCAGCCACAGTAGGGAGCCGGGCTTGGGAGCAGGCAGGACACCTCCCCAGCAGCACGCTGACCAGTGCTACCATGGCCAGCAGAACACCTTCCACAGCCTACAGATCAGAGGCTTCCCCGCAGAGGAAGATGGGTCTCCTCACATGCCGGAGGGCAAGTCAGGGAGGCTCAGAATGACTCAAGAAGTCAAGGTCCATGGGGCTGGCCCCGTGGCCGAGTGGTTAAGTTCGCGTGCTCCACTGCAGGCGGCCCAGTGTTTCATTGGTTCGAATCCTGGGCGCGGACATGGCACTACTCATCAAACCACACTGAGGCAGCGTCCCACATGCCACAACTAGAAGGACCCACAACGAAGAATATACAACTATGTACGGGGAGGCTTTGGGGAGAAAAAGGAAAAAATAAAATCTTTAAAAAAAAAAAAAAGAAGTCAAGGTCCTGAGTCTTCCTTTCACAACAGAAACCTGCCAGGCCGTGGTTGCAGTTGTAATTCTGCAACCTGAATGGTGTGACTGTGTTTGAGTCGTAGCCACATCAGCCCCATAGCTGCAGGAAACAGATGGTCTCAGTGCCGTCCTGGGGGCTCCCTGGTTTCAGATCGAGACATGCTGAGGGTTAAAAGAACCGGTCTTGACATTCTCTGTCTGTCAGCCATTCAGGGAAACCCATCCCACTACAGCCCTGTCTGCATCAGGACCCCCCTCACGGCCAAGTGCAGCAGCCCCAGGGCTCCCACGGCCTGCACCTCCCATGGCTTGTGCTGATGACCAACTGCAGGTGAGAACTGTGATGCAGCCACAGGCCACGGATTCCCATACCCCGTTCCCCACTGACCAGGAGCTCAACACTGCTCACCCCTGAGGTCATGACCAAGCCAATCCCCAAAACCCATGTGGAAGGGGCTGTTTCCTGGGACCAGTTCCCTGTCTGCCGGAGCTCAGCCAGCAGATGGGAACCACACCAGAAATTTGGACAGGAAAATGTAACAGTTAACTAGTAAACAGTGAATGATCACCAAAAGGGGCACTGCGGACCCTCAGGTAAATAAGTGGTAACCTTGGAAACAGGCACCCCCCCAAGCTGAGGGAATGAGGAAGCTCAGAGGGGCTCCTCCCACTCGATGCCCTGCGCTGTCTGCCGGGTGCACAAGCTCACGGGGGCAGGGAAACTTGCAGAGGCCACAGCTGAGGCTGAACCATAAGGCCATTGAGCTGATCGCCACCAGGTGATCCCCATGTGCCAAACAGAACACTGAAGAAGGCGGCAAGCCCTTCCTCCACTTGGCCTTGCGGCGTCCCTCCAGCGCCCTCTGTGCACAAGGTCCAGCCCCCCACCACAAAGCAGGCCAAAGGAGGGTGGATTTGGAGCCAACAGGTGACAAATGATACCTGGCACTCCCTCTGGTTGGGCCTCATCGCACAGACACAACTGCAGCAGTCAGAAACGGTGAGCGTGCGAGACTGTGCACGATGCCACCACGGTGGCTGGTGAAGGAGCCGTAAGGCATTCCTGGCAGAACTGGGGAAGGTGTGACATTCACACGACTGAAAATGCGAAACGTATAAAAGGGCGTGCAGCACCCCAGCATCCTGCTCCCCTCCTCACGGACAACCGTAGTTACACATTTTCTGCGCACCCTTCCTGAAATACTGGTTGCAAACACAATCAAGTCCCCTTTTTCACACAAATGGCAGCACACAGCACCCACTCTTCTATGCTTTTTTACACTTGATTTTGAAGACCTTTCCACCTCAGTGTATAAAGTGCTTCCTCACTGTTTTCAACAGCTGCCTAGGGACCCATCGTGTGGGTGTGCCTTGATTAGTTAGCAGTCCCCTTTGGATGAACATTTAGATTGTTTCCGTCACTTTTACCAAATGCTGCAGCCTTACACAGAATCATTTCGCATTGATGACAATCAATCTGTAGGATAAATGCCCAGGAGTCGAATTACTGGATCAAATGGTGCTTGACAGATGCAGGTGCTGGTCCTCGCAGAGGGAGCCTTTCAGCACACGCCCGCCATCATGTCCAGAGGCTCCCCTGCCCTCGCTTGAATGCCTCCCATGCTTTCGTTTCTTTGCTTGCCCTACAGTTTAAACACGGCCTCTCGGTGCGGTTTTAACTTGCATTTCCATTACTACAAGCGAGGCTGAGCATTTTTTAATGTTTACAGCCCTTTGTATTTACTTTTCTGTATGAGTCCACAGTTCTCCCTTTTTTCTGTCCTATCGGTGGTCTTTTCAAAACTGACTCGTTGGGGGCTGGCCCAGTCGCACAGCGGTTAATTAAGTTCTCACCCTCCACTTCTGTGGCCCGGGGTTCACCAGTTCGAATCCAGGCATGGACCTACACACCACTCGTCAAGCCATGCTGTGGCAGGTGTCCCACATAAAAAATAGAGGAAGATGGGCACAGATGTTAGCTTAGGGCCAGTCTTCCTCAGCAAAAAGAGGATTGGTGGCAGATGTTAGCTCAGGGCTAATCTGCCTAAAAGAAAAAGACTCATGGGGGGCCAGCCTGGTGGCACAGTAGTTAAGTTGCCATGCTCTGCTTCAACGGCCTAGCATCGTGGGTTTGGATCCCAGGCGCGGACCTACACACCACTCATCTAGCCATGCTGTGGCGTCCCACATGAAATAGAGGAAGATTGGCACAGATGTTAGCTCAGTGACAATCTTCCTCACCAAAAAAAAAAAAAAAAGACTTGTAGAACTTTTATATTGTAAGGAAATGAGCCCTTTTTCTGGGGTGTGAGTTGCAAATATTCTTCTTAATTGGTCTTTTGACATTGTGAGAGATGTTTTTTGGCCATGCATGCACAGATTTTTAAATTTTACACTGTTAAATATATTAATATTTTCTTTTATGGTTTCTGGAGGTTGAGTCATATTTTAAAAGATCATCCCCACTCCATGGTTATAAATAACCACTTCATGATTTTGTTCTGGAATTTTAATTATTTCATTTTTGACCCATTTGAAATTTACCTGCTGTAAAGAAAAATAATTATGGCTTTAAAAGAGTATAAATGTGTGTTTCTATCACATAAATAATTGTTCAGGACTGGTAAGAAAGCTCTGTGTAGGCATCGGAGACCCAGGCTTTGTCTATCTTGCTCCTACCATTCTCCACATAGTCTAAAATGACTGCTCCAGCTCCATCCCCGTCTACATTCCAGCCAGCAGAAAGGAAGAAAGAGTAAGGAAAAGCACTCCTCCCGGCTCAGAGAACATTTCCTGGAAGTGACCCTCCCAATTACTTCCCACTGGTCTGGTCTCCTGGCCTCACCTGGCTGCAAGGGAGCCTGGGAGTTGTAGTTACTATTCCAAAAGGCTTCATCACCAAGAAAACAGAATGGGGGGTAGGGTGTCAATCGGAGCCTCGGCCACGCCCACTGCCCTGGAGTCCTGTGGTGGGGCAGCCGCTCCCACCCACCAGGAATCTGGGTTCTGGACACGGGAGGCCCAAGGGTCACGCTTGGGGCCTGAGCTGCCCACCCCCTGGGAGCTCCTCCAGGGGTCCTGCGACTGCAGATGTGGCCAGCGAGACCTGTTCCCGCAAGTGTGTGGGGTGTGCCACGTGGACAATCTCCCCAGCCTGGGGTCCGTAGGGTGCGCTAGTGCGGCCTCAGCGACGTGCTGCAGGTGCTGGCTTCCAGGGAAAAGGTGAAGCGGGGCCCTGCTCTTTCCTGACCCAGGAAGCTTGGACACACACCCAAGGGGACCCCTGGCTGCTGCGGGGAGACCCTGAGACCAGCCCACAGGGCTGGGGAAGGGGTGGCACCACGTGGCAGACTCAGGCCTGGGGGGACAGAGGCGAGGACCCAAGAGCCGTGAGCCACATGATGCACACTGTCTACACTGGCCAGGACGCAAAACGCCTTCAAGCTTGGAGCAGTGCCCCGCCAAGGCCATGCAGATCGGTGGAGTGGGGCCTCTGGGCTCAGGCCCCAGCGTCTGCCGGCAGCCTCGAGTCTGCAGGGTCAGGGCCCTGGCAGTCAGTCGGAAGGTGGGTGCCACTCCCACCCCAGGCTGCCAGGCACCAGCTTTGAGGAGGCCCAACGCCTCTGGGGGCCCTCACCCACGCAGCTGCCCCAGGGGACCGCTGCCTCCAAGTGGCTCCTTCAGCCCACCCACCCAGAGGTCCTCCAGGACCCCGCCCACCCTGAAACAGCAGTGAGAGGCAGCCCACAGCGCACCCCCTGCCCAGACCCACCCAGAGACCGCAGGACCTGGACACCCCACATGACCCAGAGCCAAAGGAGAGGCCAACCACAAGTGTCCCCACCTGAAACCACCCTGCAAGGGGACAGAAATCCAGAATAGTCTTGAAATGCCTGGAATCAACCTGAAAAGTGGGTCTGAGAGGATAAGGCAACCTCCCCTTGTGCATAGGGCAAGGCCCTGGAAGCACCCAGAGGGACAGCCTGCGGCTGGCAGCACACTAACAGCACGCTCGGCACATTGCTGCATGTTCCCATCAGTGCAGTTTTGCATTTGCCTGAAACAGGTAATTTAATAAGCAGCTGAGCATAGTGTGGGCACCATGGTCCCCATTCTTACAAACTCAAGAAGAATGAGTAGGAAGGAGAGGGAGAGACTGGAGTCTCAGATCCTAGAAAACTTGACTTTTTTGACGTATTTCTCCTACATTGTAAAACAGCTCAAGAAAGAAAAAAGAAACCATAGGCATGAGCCCCAGGGCCCCCTGGTGCTTGATGGAAGCCAGCAGTGGGGCCCAGGAGGTCCTGCTAAGGGCAGAGGGTGCCCTCCGCCCTGGACAGCAGGGCCACTGCCCCCTCACGGAGCCCCTGTGCAGCTATGCCCAGGGTGGGCCGGCGGTCAGTGCTGAGCAGTGAGGTCCGCAGAGCCAGAGGAAGGAGCTCAGCCCTCACAGCTCCAGGGTCAGGATGGGCTGTGACAGCTCCAGCAGGAGTTCCGGGCATGAACCTGGAGTGAGGCCCTCAACCCTGGTCTGACCACAGCCAGGGCCACATCCACAGCAATGCTTCCTCCAGACTTGCCCTCGAGGGTCAGTGGTCCCAGAGAACCACAGCAGAGAGAAAGCGTCTTTCAGACACAGGACCAAACTAGCAAAGGCAGATGTTTTATTTCCAAGTTTCTATGGAGATATTACAAACAACGGAGACTGAAAAGGAAACATTTAAAGACTTTAAACTATTACTTTGAAATAAAAATATGATTAGGTAAAATAATAAATAATGCCATCCCATGAAAATCTTAAGATGAAGGCATGTCACACGCCTCGATGAGCTGGCTGGGGACAGGCCACGGGGATCCTCGCCCTCTCCCAGCCTCCAGGCACACCCCCGCCAAGCGTTCCGCTCATACAGGAATAAAATGGCCACACTGTCCAAATCTTCACTTTATTTTTTAATATAAAAAATGAAATTTTGGAAACCCACCCTACCTTTTCCCCTAACATAATGCTTTACCTCTTAAAAATAAAAATAAAGTACTAATTCTATATACATCACATGTACCATACAAAAATGTATCCAAAGTTTCTATTGCTACCAAAGAGTTCTAAATTAAAACAAGTTACAGAAAGCCCCTCATTGTAAACAAAAGATTACAAGTTACAAAATCAAAGAACACACAGCCAGTCATTTATACAACAACCAACACATCCTGCTCCCAAAGCAAGCTGAATTTTTATGTGCCTGTATAAAAATGCATATCAATATATTTTTGCAAATTTATCTTTCATTATAAAGCAAATGAATACACTTTCTACAATAAATAATCCGCTGGGAGGCACACCCATGGGAGGCTGGGGTGGACGGGCAGAGGCTGGCGGGTGGACAAGGAGGAAGAGGAGGAGGCAGCGGAAGAGGGAGGGAAGGAGGATGGCAACACCCAGAGGAAGCGCCCGCCCGGCCCTCACGGGGGCGGCGGAGTGTTTTTGGTGATTTGCAAATGATGTACACGGCATAAATTTATTCTTCACCTCTTTCCACAAAGTACCTTCAAAATAACGTCATTTTCTTTCTTAAAATACACATTTGTCATTGTAAATTTACATCCCGTCTTATTAAATAAGTGGTACTCTGTGTAAAGAGTATGATTTACAAAATTATTAAACATTCAAAAGTCTTTCAAAAAAAAGCTACAGATCAAAGAAAGTGACATAAGCAGCACCCTCCGGTGTGACCTGTGATGGGCACAGAGTCGCGCTTGGAAGACGCGCCCACGCCATTCACAGAGTGCCCAGACGGGGATGGTTTCATAGAAAACTTGGAAATAAAACCTCCCCCACCTCCCCAGGGCAAAAGAATTAAAGAACTACGCCTAAAAATCAGAATAAGTTAAGTTTTGAACAATATACAAATATGTACACTTATCAACACTATGGACAAGGCCGCAGAGGTGACGTCAGTCAATGTCACTGAGGTCGCTGGCTGGCTCCCCATGCACACGGCTCAGGTGGTTCATGGCACGGTCGAAGGCGATCCTGACGGCCTTTCGGATGCTGGAGTTCCTCCCTTCCATCATTTTTAACTTGTCTATTGTCTCGTCAATACCAAGGGGAACCATTTTGGACTTGGGGAGCCATTGCCTTTTTAAAAGAAAAAAAGATGGAGGAGTGACGTCAGCATCATAGCAGAGTGAGCTTACCTGTGACTCTCTCCCCTTCAACATACAACAAAAAGGAGAAACCATATTCCACCAGAAAATATCCTAATAGCACAGGAATCCTTGGAGAGTCACAGCAGCCACATGACAGAGGGCAGAGAGGCTGGAGCCCCCCTCGGAGGAGCTGGAACAGAGTAAGAGAGATCTCCACTCTCTCCCCTAGAGACTGGGATCACTGCTGCAGGAGGTGCCAGGAGGGAATGAGCGAGGGAGGGGTCACACATCCACGGGATCGCCCAGGACTCCCTAGCGCCCTTGCAGCCTAGAGGGAAGCCCTCTAATGGAGGTGAAAGCTTCCGAGTGGGGTGACCTTATCAAACTAGGACCCTAGGAGATGAGACAGTGAGAGCTGATTGGGAAACCTGGGTCTGTGCACAAGAGAAAGCTCCCCACCCCCCACCCACGTTGTGCTGCGCCATCTCGGCTGAGGGTGGAGGGCTCAGAATACGCAGCTCCTGACCCCCATCCAGTGGCGACAGGCTGTAACTGCAACCGAATAATATCACAATGGTAAAACCCCATTCTTCCAGCATCAGGGAGTTCATCAAAACTCCAGACCAGAGAGAAAACAATAAATACCCAGAATTCTGTCCTGAGGCTCAGAAATAAGTAAACTAAATGACAATGAATTCAGAATAGCTATCGTCAAAAAACTCAATGAGGTAAAAGAGAATATAGAGAAACAATTCAACGAGTTCAGGAGCTACTTCACAAAAGAGATTGAAACTGCAAAGGAGAATCAATGAGAAATACTAGGGATGAAAGACATAATGGAAGAGATAAAACAAAACATGGATTCCCTGAATGCTCGTGTGGACCCCATAGAGGAGCAAATCAGCATAAAAGAAGATAGACAAGTTGAATTGCTCCAGACAGAGGAGGAGAGAGAACTGAGACTAAAAAGAAATGAAGAAAATCTCCGAGAACTATCTGACTCAATGAGGAAATGCAACAAAACAATTATACATATCCAAGAAGGTGAAGAGAAGGAGAATGGAGCAGAAAGCGTGCTCACAGAAATAACAGCAGAGAACTTCCCAAATCTAGGGAATGAAAGGGAAATGCGTGTGGAGGACGCTTTCAGATCTCCTAGATTTGTCAATGTAAAAAGACCTACTGCAAGGCATCTAGTAGTAAAACTGGCAAAAATGAATGACAAAGAAAGAATTCTCAGGGCAGCAAGGCAGAAGAAAATAACCTACGAAGGAACCCCTATCAGACTTTCAGAAGATTTCTCTGCAGAAACCTTACAAGCTGGGAAGGAATGGAATGACATATTCAAAATTTTAAAAGATAAAAATCTTCAGCCAAGAATACTCTACCCAGCAAAAACATCCTTCAGATGTGAGGGAGAAATTAAATCTTTCCCAGACAAACAGAGGCTAAGGGACTTCGCAGCCACAAGACCACCCACCCCCCCCCCCCCCCCCCCCGCAAAATCCTCAAGAAGGCCTTCATACCTGAAAAAAGAAAAAAAGGGAGAAAGGGGTCACAAAACACAAGGTAAGGAGACAAACAGAATCAGAATAGGATAGCAAATCTTCAACTACAGCATTAGGCTAAAGGGAAGGAAAACACCAAAAAGAAAGACAATCTTGTCACTTTAACCACAAACTCACCACACACGTTGGAAGAAGATATGAAAATAGTAACTTAGGAGGGGAGGAGGAAAGGGACTGAGTCAGTTTAGACTACGGAAATAAGAAGCCATGAGAAAATGGACTATGTTATGCACGAGATTCTGAATACAAACTTCAGGGTAGCGACTAAACTAAACAGCAGAACAGAGACACAAAAAATAAATAAGGAAAAAACTAAGAAACACAGCATAAGAAACTACAGAAGTCAATGGGTAGACCAAATCACACAGGACGAGAAACAAAGGAAATGCAGGAAAACCAGAAAACGAGCGACAGAATGGCAGCATTAAGCCCTCATGCATCAATAATCACCCTCAATGTAAACGGATTGAACTCTCCAATAAAAAGACACAGAGTGGCAAGATGGATTAAAGAACAAGATCCAACAATTTGTTGCCTCCAGGAAACACATCTCAGCTCCAATGACAAATACAGGCTCAGAGTGAAGGGATGGAAGACGATACTACAAGCTAACGGCAAACAAAAGAAAACAGGTGTCGCAATACTTATATCAGACAAAGTAGATTTCAAGATAAGGCAGGTAAAGAGAGACACAGATGAGCAATATATAGTGATCAAAGGGACAATCCATCAAGAAGAAACAACGCTTATAAATATCTATGCACCCAACACAGGAGCACCAAAGTTCATAAAGCAACTATTAACAAACCTAAAAGAAGATAGACAGAAAATCAACAAGGAAACAGTGGAATTAAACAAAAAGCTAAAACAGTTGGACTTAATAGACATATATAGAACACTCCATCCAAAAACAGCAGAATACACATTCTTCTCAACTGCGCACGGAACATTCTCAAGGATAGACCATATGTTGGGAAACAAGGCAAGCCTCTATAAATTTAAAAAAATTGAAATAGTAACAAGCATCTTCTCCGATCATGATGCCATAAAGCTAGAAATTAATTAAAAGAAAAAAGCTGAGAAAGGGACAAAGATAGGGAGACTAAACAACATGCTATTGAACAAGCAATGGATCATTGAAGAAATTAAAGAAGCAATCAAAAAACATCTGGAGACAAATGTAAATGATAACATGCCATACCAACTCATACGGGATACAGCAAAAGCTATATTAAGAGGGAAATTGATCGCAATACAGGCACACCTTAACAAACAAGAAAAATCCCAAATAAGCAACCTCAAATTGAACCTAACTGAATTAGAGAAAGAGGAACAAACAAAGGCCAAAGTCAGCAGAAGGAGAGAAATAATAAAAATTAGAGCAGAAATAAATGCTATTGAAACGAAAAAGGCAGTAGAAGGGATCAACGAAACAAACAGCTGGTTCTTTGAGAAGATAAATAAAATTGACTAACCCCTAGCCAGACTTACAAAGAAAAAAAGACACAGCTCAGACAAACAAAATTAGAAATGAAAGAGGAGAAACAAAGGATACCGCAGAAACACAACAGATTCTAAGAGAATACTACGAAAAACTATATGCCACAAAATGGATAACCTAGAGGTAATGGATAAATTCTTGGACTCCTACAATCTCCCAAAGCTTAGTCAAGAAGAAGCAGACAATTTGAACAGACCAATCACAAGGAAAGAGATTGAAACAGCAATCAAAAGCATCCCAAAGAATAAAAGCCCAGGACCAGATGGCTTTCCTGGGGAATTCTATTAAACTTTCAGAGAGGATTTAATACCTATACTTTTCAAGCTATTCCAAAAAATTAGGGAGGATGGACACTTCCTAACACATTCTACGAGGTCAACATCACGCTGATACCAAAGCCTGACAAGGATGATACAAAAAAGGAGAACTACAGGCCAATATCGCTGATGAATATAGACGCAAAAATTTCCAACAAAATTTTGGCAACTTGAATTCAGCAATACATCAAAAGGATCATACATCATAACTAAGTGGGATTCATACCAGGGACACAGAGATGGTTCAACATCCGCAAATCAATCAACGGATACACCACATCAACAAACTGAGGAATAAAAACCACATGATCATCTCAATAGATGCAGAGAAAGCATTTGACAAGATCCAACAGCCATTTATGATAAAAACTCTTGCCAAAATGGAGATAGAAGGAAATTACCTCAACATAATAAAGGCCATATATGAAAAAGCCACAGCCAATATCATACTCAATGAGCAAAAACTGAGGGCCATCCCCCTGAAAACAGGAACGAGACAAGGATGCCCACTATCACCACTCTTATTCAACATAGTACTGGACGTTTTGGCAAGAGCAATTAGGCAAGAGAAAGGAATAAAAGGAATCCAAATAGGGAGGGAAGAAGTGAAACTCTCACTCTTTGTAGACGACGTGATCTTATATATAGAAAACCCCAAAGAATCCATTGGAAAACTATCAGAAATAATCAACAACTACAGCAAAGTTGCAGGGTATAAAATCAACTTACGTAAATCAGTAGCATTTCTAAACTCTAATAACGAACTAACAGAAAAAGAACTCAAGAACACAATACCATTCACAATCGCAACAAAAAGAATAAAATACATTGGGGTGAATTTAACTAAGGAAGTGAAAGACCTATACAACGAAAACTACAAGACTTTCCTGAAAGAAATTGATGATGACATAAAGAGATGGAAAGACGTTCCATGCACATGGATTGGAAGAATAAACATAGTTAAAATGTTCATACTACCTAAAGCAATTGACAGATTCAACGCAATCCCAATCAGAATCCCAATGACATTCTTTACAGAAATAGAACAAAGAATCCTAAAATTCATATGGGGCAACAAAAGACCCCGAATTGCTAAAGCAATCCTGAGAAAAAAGAACAAAGCTGGAGGCATCACAACCCCTGACTTCAAAACATACTACAAAGCCATAGTGATCAAACCAGCATGGTACTAGTACAAAAACAGGCACACAGATCAATGGAACAGAATTGAAAGCCCAGAAATAAAACCGCACATCTACGGACAGCTAATCTTCCACAAAGGAGCTGAGGGCCTACAATGGAGAAAAGAAAGTCTCTTCAACAAATGGTGCTGGGAAAACTGGAAAGCCACATGTAAAGAATGAAAATTGACCATTCTTTTTCACCATTCACCAAAATAAACTCAAAATGGATCAAAGACCTAAAGGTAAGACCTGAAACTGTAAGGCTTCTAGAAGAAAATTTGGGCAGTACACTCTTTGACATCAGTATTAAAAGGATCTTTTCGGACACCATGTCTTCTCAGACAAGGGAAACAATAGAAAGAATAAACAAATGGTACTTCACCAGACTAAAAAGCTTCTTCAAGGCAAGGGAAAACAAGATTGAAACAAAAAAACCACCCACCAATTGGGAAAAAATATTTGCAAGTCATGTATCTGACAAAGGGTTAATCTCCATAATATATAAAGAACTCACACAACTCAACAACAAAAAATCAAACAACCCAATCAAAAAATGGGCAGGGGACATGAAAAGATATTTCTCCAAAGAAGATATCCAGATGGCCAATAGGCACATGAAAAGATGTTCATCATCACTGATCATCAGGGGAATGCAAATCAAAACTACACTAAGATATCACCTTACACCCATTAGAATGGCAAAAATAACCAAAACAAAAAGTAACCAATGTTGGAGAGGTTGTGGAGAAAAAGGAACCCTCATACACTGCTGGTGGGAATGCAAACTGGTGCAGCCACTATGGAAAACAGTATGGAGATTTCTCAAAAAATTAAAAGTAGAAATACCATATGACCCAGCCATCCCACTACTGCGTATCTATCCAAAGAACTTGAAGTCAGCAATTCCAAAAGTCCCATGCACCCCAACGTTCACTGCAACATTATTTACAATACCCAAGATGTGGAAGCAACCTAAGTGCCCATCAACTGATGACTGGAAAAAGAAGATATGGTATATTTATACAATGGAATACTACTCAGCCATAGAAAAGAATAAAATCATCCCATTCACAACAACATGGATGGACCTTGAGGGAATTATGTTAAGTGAAATAAGCCAGATAGAGAAAGACAATCTCTGTATGACTCCACTCATATGAGGAAGTTAAACATGTGGACAAAGAGAACAGATTAGTGGCTACCAGGGGAAAGGGGGGGTGTGGGTGGGCACAAAGGGTGAAGGGGTGCACCTACAACACGACTGACAGACAATAACGTACAACTGAAATTTCACAAGGTTGTAAACTATCATAATCTCAATAAAAAGTTAAAAAAAAGGTTAAGGCCACTTAAAGCTTTAATCATTGTAATACAAACGAATAAACTACAAATGAGTTATTTATTATGGCACAGAATATTTACTTTGAAAGACCAATTTGAGTGATGATAAACTTACTTTCAAAATATTTTCTAATTCAAACTTGTAACATATTTAAACAGAAT
This sequence comes from Equus przewalskii, assembly GCF_037783145.1. NCBI lineage: Eukaryota > Metazoa > Chordata > Mammalia > Perissodactyla > Equidae > Equus > Equus przewalskii. Next base: position 45,863,662 of record NC_091859.1, read on the forward strand.
TCAGAAGGAATTCTGAAGGCTTTACAACTCCGATTTTAAAATCAGTCTCTTCAGTATACACCTATACTATATATAAGGTACAACGCTAACACTAGTTCAATCAATAACTATTTAACCAGTGCCTATATTGTGCCAAACACTGCACTAGGGCTAAGGATATAAAAAATAAAAGTAACCCTTGCATGCCCCGCTTCGGTGGCCCAGGGTTTGCAGGTTCAGATCCTGGGTGAGGGAAAAAAAAGGAAAAAGATGGGAACAATAAGAACTGCCCGCTCGGTAACTTCCACACACTTCATGGGGTAATGTAACAACACAGGGCCCTCCAGATGACATCAGGCACTGTGGGGCGAAGGGCGGGAAGAGAAGCTCTGGGAAAACCCCTGCCCAACTTTTCTGCCACACCTCTGGGGCACAGGGGTTCAGGGAAGGTACAAGAACCAGGTTGTTACCTCCTCTCCTCCCCAAGACTTCCCAAGGGGCCACTGTGTCCTGGAGGCCGGTGGGAGGCAGGCACACCCTGTCAGTCATCCACCTTTCCTGAGTGACCACTAAGGGCCACATAAGACAAGCAAAGGAACATGCCAGTAGACACCCCCATGTATATGTCTGCGAAAACCAACACATACAACACATGCACAGACATATATATGTGCACGCAGACACACTCACACATGTTCACAGACATATGCACACACCAACACATGCACACATGTATACGTGCGTATGGGCACGCACTCACACAAGACGTGTGCAGAGATATGTGCACACAAGTATATATGTGCACACCAAGACTCACACAGTGAGACCCCAAGAGAGCAGCAGGGGACCCAGCAGTGGGGCTGCTGGCCATCAGACTGGACAAAGCCCAGCGTGAACCTCTGTCTGGGTCTGACTAGAAGGTCAGAGTGAGGAGAAAGATGGGGACGCGGCTATTAATACCACCACACATGCCAATGCTGGTGGGTTCCAGGGGGCAGCCCCACCCTAGAGGGTGGCAGGGCATGCATCTCCTCAGACAGGCCACGCACAGCTGGCTCCACAAGGTGTAATGAAGCACCTTTGCCCTCCGACAGGCCACGCAGCCACTCCTTGCCAAACAGCCTCAGGCGAAGAGAACGCCCAGTTCTGAGGGGCAGAGAACCTAAGTCAAAATCGCCTGGGGCCCCCGCCACCAGCATCATGAGTTTTCAGAGCTGGAGGTGCTGTGGTGACGGCTCCTTCTGCATGCACAGACAGCCAAATGCAGCCTACACTCAAGGGGGTCAGGGTCTGAACCACAGCATGTCGGGGGCCCAAGGCACTATGGGCAAGGGAGGCCCAAAGCAGGGAACCCTAGCAGAGCACTAGGTAGGAAGCCCACTGAAGCCTATAAGTACTACATGGACCCACACAGGTAAGAAATGAAGAGACGAGGCATGGCCAGTGGGATCCAGGCAGGAAGAAGAGCTGTAGGAACAGAGATCTGGCTGGGTGCTCAGCACTCACCCCCTGTCCCCAAGGGGGCTGGGCTGGCAGTAGAGCCCCCACCTTAAATGTCGGCAAGCACCTGCAGGGCCCGGCTGCTCACACCCCTCTCCATGCTTAGGTTTATGATGACATGGCAGCAGACGTCAGAACACAAGTACACACTGATCCTGCAGCATCTGCACAGACGCCCAGGCCCCACGTGCCATGGAGCCCAGGGCCCATTCCTGCAAGCCTGGACACCTGCACTCACCAGCTCCTCTTATTATCGAAGAAGAGAACGAGGAAGAGCTTCTCATCTGCCTTGGTCTGCATGTGCTCACCGATCTTCAGCACGTCCAACGGCGGGGCCGGGATGGTGACTCCATTGTGGTGGCCAGGCACGCGTGGCATCTTGGGGTCAATAATCTGCCAAGGGAGAGCACACGTGGGTCATGTCTGAGCACTCGTACACCATGCCCCTGAAGGAAGTCTCCAGCCCCAAGCTGAGGTGGGTTTTGAAGGAACCCTACGGACACCCTGACATTCCAACACGCAGGTCTCTCAGGACACGCATCCCCACAACAATGGCAGGATGTCTCTGGAGCTTGGAGCACAGGGCCATGCTGCTCAGCGCCTCTGCTCCCCACAGAGCAGCAGCACCAACCCCATGCCCGACCCAGAGATACAGCCTCCATGAGGTGTGCCAACTGGGATCCCGGCCCCATGATCTGCTTGTCCCATGGCTCACCAGGGCTGGGTACGAGGGGTAGCCGCTGCACTTGGCCCACACAACTTTCAGGGGCTCGAGAACGGAGGCCGCAGCATCGGTTGAAATCCACATGCTGTTCTGACCAACCTCTGGGGAAAGAAGGAGCAGAGAAAGTGAGTAATCAGAAGGCAGGCAGAGCTCCCCCACCCCCAGAACTCGACATGGCCATGAACATGTGGGGCCACCCCAAGCCAGACGCAAGTTGTCCCCCTGCAGCCACCTCCCAAGTAGCAGGATGGTCACGGATGCACCTGCCCCCAGCCTGAGGGTACACAGGACTGGGGGAGGCAGAGAGACGGCCCCTCTGCCCTTCTGTGGGTGTCTGGAGCCTCCACACCCCTCTGCTGCTGCAACACTGCATAACCCATAGCCTAGTTCGAGAGCTTCCTCACACCCCTCCCCAGGGCCTCCAACCTCCAGATTCCCAGTGTCTTCCCCTTCCTTAGTCCCCCCTGCCAATCTCCAAGGAAAGGGCTCCCCACTACATCTCTGCAACCGACACCCCAAATTTAAAACTACAGCCCTGGCTCCCTCCACAGAACCACCGCCTACTGTGCCCTCCCCACCCGCCTTGCCCACCTGACCCAGCACGGAGCCTCGCCTGACTTGGAGACCTCGCTCAGAAGCCTACCACATCGATGTCCTAGTGATGGAGGTCCTGCCTGGCCCCCAGCCCAGTCTCCACTCAGGCAAGGACAAAGTTCAAGGCCATGTTGATGGGCCTCTCTCTGCTCAGAACTCTCCTGTGTCACTCCTCGCCGTGGCCCTGCCCTTCTTGCTTCGTGCTTCTGCCCCAACACCCCCGCACAGCACAGGTGCTGCCTGCAGCAAGAGCTGCTCCCACCAACCCCAAGCCCCAGCGGCCCAGCTTAGTGGGGCCCTCCCTCACCTGCCTCTAATGCTGAAACTTGAGGAACCACCACCCTGAGGCCCACACTTGGTTGCAAATGACAGATGAGCCTAAACAAACATTGGGTGGCCTTGACAGTGTCTGATGCCCAGCAACCATTTAGAGCTGAGTTTTCTGCACAGAAAACGATAAACTGCAGGACAAAATCGTCACTGTCCTCTCACAGCCCCCAGCAGTGGCTACAAGGACTCCGGCCCGCAGGCCCCATCCAGCTCAGTGCACAGACTGCAGCCGTGCCCTTCCGAGAGGGAGCTCCACTGACACCAGAGAAACCCCAGGGGGAGGGGCAGAGCTCAGCTTTGAGGCGGACATAACCACAGAGGCCACATGGGCGCCGATGGCCTGATGTGCTGCCTTCTGGAAGAGTGGCGTGAGTGTGAACTCACCGGCTGCGATCCTGGCCGCCCTGGCGTAGTTCCCATTCTCGATGCAGGAGATGAGCTGGCTGCGGTCCTCCAGCGTGTGTCTACGCACCAGGGCAGGCTTGCCACGGCCACACCTGGGCGCACTAAGACTTCAGGAGGAAAAGCACAGCTGCGTCAGAAAGTGGCTCCTTCCTCACTGCCCAATCTGCAGCCCCAGGGCCGGACCCTGCGGGGGCTGAGCCAAGAGCCCCACAGCAACCCACATGAAGCAGGTTGTGCCCAGCAAGCCTGGGGCCGCAGGACCCCCAGCTACAAAGTGGCCTCCACAGGGCAGACGAGCAGGGCTGTGCTTGCCGCCGTTTTGATAAAGGCAAGGCTTTGGGAGGAAAAGACAAAGTATAAATGTAACTATAGATTCAAAAATTGTTAATTTTTTATGTAGAATGTTTTCTATTCCTGGTTAAATTCTACAAAGAAGATTAATATATAACACACAGGAAACTGCCCCTAAAGGTCAGAATACACACACCCCTCCCCAGGCCAGGGCCTGTGGTGGGGCAGGGGAGCCACGTGGGGGAGGCATGAGGACTGTGTACCCACCTCGAGTCACAGAGTGGGCTGCTGCTGGAGGAGATGCTGGACTCGGAGGCACAGCGTCGTCGGGGTGCTGCTTTCCTCCCCGGGGCGCCGCCCAGCTCCTGCTCGCTCCTCGCACCCCCAAAGCCATTGGTGAGACCTGCAACACAGGCACGCAGGCACCTGAGCTCAGCTCTGTCAGAGCCACTGCTCCAAGCGCGACCATCCTCTCTGACCTTGGGACAGGCTGTACAAGGACGATTCATACACCAGGTCAGACAGCATCTTTTTTTTCACCCCACAGCCCCCAGCACCCAGCAGAGAGCTTAAAACACAAGAGATGGAGAAGCACTTGTGGAATGAAATAAAGATAGCAAATTATAATAAATTCAAATCCAACTAGTTCAGAGAACACTTGTCTAAAGGTGTTCTCCTTAAAAAAGCAAAAATTTTTAAATAGGTTCCCCCAAGACAAAGAAAGGGGCATCCAGGTATTCCTTCCTAAATCAATGGATTCTGCACACTTGTTGATCTAGTCCACACTGGGGAATGAGCCACATCTGGATGAGGCCCCTCCAAGTCTAGGCCACATGGGGGCCACCTCATTAAGGAGTCAGACCATCACCAAGAGAGGATTCATGCAGAGGAGCTTCAGTGGGAACAGCCGGTATAAGAAAAAATCTTCTTTCAAAAGAAAAGTATTAACATGAACCTCAAAAACAGTTTAAAACAAAAAATGAGCATCTCATTAACCTAGGCCACCATGTCTGGAAGGTCCAAAACTACAGGCACCACACCCATGGGGTGGGCCGGCACCGCTGCACCGGGAAGGTAGACATCACTGGTTTTCAAACATTCTAAGTAGCTGAATAAGACACAATCTCACCATCTCAGTGTGGGAGCATCTTAATCAAAGCAGATCTCAAAGCCAAACCACGCATCTTCCCCTGAAAAGCCACAGGTCTCCCTCCCTCCGACATCTCAGTAGGCAAGGATGACGCCCGAAGCAGAAACCTCTCCCACAGAGACACAGCGAGCTGTAGGCGAGTGCCACGCCGCTGGGCCCAGCCTGCTCCCTCCAGGGGCCACAGCTGGAGGGCTGTGAATAATTTTTTTTCCCCAAAAATGAATCCCATTCCCTCTGCTTAAAAAATTTTTAAATTTCTTTCTTCGAATTTGTCTTGAATCTGGGTGGCCAGATTACAGGGGTTTTTGATCTGCTTTATATGCTTTTCCATATTTTCTCAATGAATATGACTCACTTTTAAATAAGGGAGGTGAATAAACTTTGATGGCAGCGTCTTAAGAAATAAAAATGTGGAAACTGGACGGGTTTTGCTGCTCCCTGAACAGACCGAAGCTATGCATTTTTAAGTAAATTCATTGGACAGCCCGCTCCATTTCTGTTGGACGTAACACCACTGGCCTTAAGAAAAACTTAGTGTTTTTATTTTAAACCTAATTCATACTTACAAGAACTAATTGCAGATAGTCAGGGGTGTTATAAGAGTTTACCAAACAGTCTTGAAAAAAGCAGGCCCATAAAATCCAGCAGTCGAGCTGACAACATAGGGCTGAGACCTGGCAAGCTCCTATCACCCTTGAACACAGATGAACCACCTGCAGTCCCTTTACAGCAGGTGGGGAAAACGGGGAGTGAGGGACAAGGCCCTGCATCTCAACCCCCAGGGTCCTCGGAGGCTGACCATTCTCAGGAGGGCACAGAAGGTGCCATCCAGGCCCACTGGGATCTCCCAAGAGCAGAGAGACCCCCAAATCTGAGTCAGGCAAGTCAGAGACAGCGCACCCAACCCAGACGGACAGAACCAGGACACAGGACCTGGGCGTGAGAGAAGGGTGCAGTCAGGCAGGTGCACATCAGGTGCCCAGGACCAGCGAGGCTATAAGGCCACACCTGCACCCTCGGGGGCAGCCCCAGGACATCACCAACGCCGGGCCGGGTCCAGACACACGCTGTGGCAACAGTCCAGGCGAAAAGGAGGCAGAACCACGAAGCCACCCACATCTAACACCCCTGTGACTTCCCAAACAAGGAGGCCTTTCAAGAAAAGTGATGGATGAGTCTCACCACCTGTGACAGGGAAGAGCCTGACTGAGGGATGAACAGGGTCCAGCATCCACAACTGGCTCCTCCCCATCCCGCAGCAGATGGTGGCCGCTGGGAAAAGCAAGAGAAGAGCAGGCAGTGCCCGTTACAGACACACCTGGCACCTGGGGAGAAAGGAGACCTGGCAGTAAAGCATGGAGCGCAGCCACACTCGAGATGTCCACTAGGAGAATGGAAGAGGTGTGATCTGCACAATGTGCTTGGTGACAACCACCACCTGAAGCCAGGCTCCACAAGTGACACTAAGGGGAAACGATTAAAATGCAGGGCAAATCTTCCATCTGAGAAATTAAAGAGAATGGTCACGTCCCCCTCTCACCGTCCTAAGGACTTAGGTAGAGGACACACACACCCAGTGTGACGAGTTATTCACATACACGGTTTCTCACGTGCTACCTGTGAAATGTCACTGAGCACCTACTAAGTGGCAGGCCCACAGACAAGCCCAGCAGCATGAGGCCGCTATGGCCAGAGCAGGACCCCACAACAGCAACGGGCTCTGAGGGGCCGCCCAGCCCTCAGCCATGACCCTCCTGCTGTGACCTCCCCCTGCTCCCTCACTGGCCCCTCCCAATGGGCTCCCTATGCAAACATTGCCTGCCAGCTGTGGCTCAGGGAGCCCACCAGGCCACACACTGGAGACCCTGCAAGGACATGATATGACACGCAGGCAGGCAGGTTCTGGAGGTCTGCACAGAGGGGAGCCCACAGGCCATTCACGAACAGCAAGCTTCCATGCAGCGCCCGAACCCCTCACCACAACCCTGCACAGAGCAGAGCGTACTCTCAGCAACCATCTTAGCACAAGGTAGTCTTTTAAACACTGAGAGTAAAGTTAGCACACAATGAAAAACAAATTACAAGACAAGGTGGCTATCAGGAAAAAGCCAATGCCCTCCAACGCGAGAGCTGCCTCTCCACACAGGGCATTCAAGACTCAGCCCAGCCCCGTGACAGGTAGCACCATGAGGACTTCTTAGTAAGGAGACAGCAGCAAACACTAATGCTCCTTCTCTGCCCCTAAAGGCACGACCCACAGAGCCAAGAGCATCCTGGCCTGACTCCCCAACCATCAAGGCCGTTCCAGGCCTTCCCGAGACACCCATCAGTAATGGCTTCCCAAGGCTGGGACCTCCACCCTGCATAGCTCACACCCACCAGGCAGCAAGAAGTCCCAAGTGCTTCCACAGGTGTGACAGATGGCCAGGGTCCACACCCACCACGCCCTTGCTGGGCCTTGAAGAACCTTCTGGACGGCAGCTCGGCAAGAGGCAAGGCAAGGTAAGGTAAGGTAAGGAGACGGCCGCACTCGCCGCCGCCGTGCACCCGGGGCCACGTGGTGTGGACGTAAGCGCTCCCAGCACCACCCAGGCTGCCACTTGGCTCCTGCTGACCCTGATGACACAGGACAGATGTGGGGTCAGCGTCAGAGGCCACGGGCACCATGACTGCACTCGGCCTCTCGGAGCGGTGGGGCATGCCCATTAGTTTGTTACACGTTTTTATTTTTACTATTGGCAATATAAATGCATTTCTTGTGCATTTTTCAACCTTTCGATAAAAACACAAAAACACAGCAAATATGAAGAACCCAACCACCCTGATTTTGCCTAGACCAGCTCCAAGAAGATGCAGCAGTGGCAGGGAAGGCTCACACAGGACACCTGGCAGGGGACGCCTCCAGTCCCACGGACAAGACTTCTGCTCGCTGAGGCAGGCGCTGGGCATGGTGACCAGAGAGACAGAGCTGCCGCTGCTCAATTATCCACGGGGGACGACCAGGAGGCAATAAAGGAAAGAGAAGGGAGATCAGGGAGAAACTGGGAAACAAAGATGCTAACAACCGAGGGAGAGATCTTCCAGCCGGGCCGTGTGGAGTGTGCAGAGTTCCTTCCCGAGCCCGGGTGCCCCAACCCAGATCCCCTGGTCATCTCAGGCCCGGTTCTGTGCCGGCCAAGGGCAGGATCAGAATCTCTGTCCACGTAAGTCATCTGTGGATGCAGCAGGCTCTCCGAGCACTTGACTCTAAGGCTTCCCTCTGCATCGGTCACACCTATCCACAGGAGGGGCCGAGGAAGCATCCTGCCAGCTCGAGGAGGGTGCCGGCGGTCCTCATGCACCTGCGCGGTCCTCCTGTGGGCGTCTGGCTCTGACTTACAGAAGGGGTGGGTGGGGTGGGGCAGGTCTCCTCCAAGTGTTGGTGTTTGTGTTTGTTTGGAGGATGGCTGAACTGATGCTTCCAACGTTATCCACAAGAATTACGTGAAATGCAAGGATGCAGCGATCTCTCTGCGCTCCAAAATGACCGCTTAGCAGAGCTCCAGTCCAAGTTGAGTAAGAGAAAATAATTAGGATCCAAAGAGTGAACTACCCAGCATGTTAGTAGTTAAAATGAGAACCTGGAAAACAGCGAAAAAGCCATTTAGTCTGACTGAAAGGCACCAACAGACCAGCCTCCTCCCTGAACAGCCTAAGGACACAAAAGACTCTCCCTCTCTCCCACACAGGCCCCGCCAGTGACAACAGGAATCACGGAGGAGTCTCAAGAGAAGAGACCAGTAGCACAGAAGTTCTGGCCTGATTTACTCATCATTGGAAGTCAGTCAGTGGTCATGGAAGAAGGAAGCCAGGAGACAGTGCAGGCTCTACAAGATGTGACCACAGGACGAGCAGGGTAGTTGCGCTAACCCTCCATGAGGGCAAGAAGCACTGCACACTTCACCCATGGGTGCTTCCAATACCGCGAGAGCAGGAAGGACCCACAGCGGGGCTGGCGTCTCAGAATGAACAAATCTGTTTTCACTCTAACTTGGAAACCCTACAGCACACTGTGGAACACCAGAGAATGCCCCACAAGGCAGAGCACACAGATGAATCTCTGGGAAAACAGCAAAGTTCAGAATACTTCAAATCCTCAGACTGCGAAGACTGCAGCTCAGAGCAAGAAACCCGGAACATGCAGAGAGCACCGGGAGGCCCGGGCAAAATCAAGGCCAGTAAGGGGTGCCAGGAGGGACACGCCAGGTGGCACCAGCCCTGTGCCTGAGCGCCAAGTGGATCCTAATGCTACTAAGGCTCCGGGCATACAGGAGAACGCTAGGACTCAGTAGGCATCCACTGAGTCTAGGGCCATTCTGGAACAAGAAAGCAGAAGCCTCCACTTCAAAAAGATCAAAGGTGCAGGCGCTCCTCCAGACACCCACTCACTGGAGGCCTGCGGTAAAACCTCCACGTAAGACTCACCGCCGCCACCAAAAGCCTGCAGAATCCTCCACTCAGAAGGGGAAAAGTGGAAGGAGGGGGCACTTTATTTTTATGTTTGGTAAGTAAGACCAAGAGGCCCCTGAAAGTCATGACCGCCAGGCTAGTGGAACCTCACCAACAGCTGGAGGCCCACAGGTGGCCACAGTCCCAGCAGGACCAACTGGTCAGGTGAAGGCCACCATGGGGCCTGGCAGACTATTCTCAGACATCCACTTCACGGGGGGGGGCCCTGGACCAACCATGCCCCGCACTCATGCTGCCGACAGGGTGGTCAGAGCTCTGGTGTGGGGTGGGCACCCCAGACAGGGGAGAGCACTGGCCAGGGCCTGGCGCTCAGAGCTATCACTAACCAGATAGGCCCTGGGGCCCAGAGCACAACACACACTGACTTTCCGCCCACTCCTAATTGCTGGGACTTGTCAGTACGCTTAAAAAACAAGTGGAAAGAGTCTTCCACTAAATTTGGCTAAGAAAGGCCACGGTGTCATTAAGGGGAATTCTCAAGAACTGAAATAAGCTCCATCTATATTTCTATCTATATCCTATGGAACACTGAAGTCGCTTCGTATTATTTTAGAAAACGAAACAAAAAAGGCTTCAACAAATTATTTAAAAAACTCCAACCTGGTATCAATCCATCAAAATAGACATACGTAAGTAGAGAATTTCTATAAAATTAATTCTATGTACAAAAGTTTCCTACACGTTAAAATGAAATTTATGGGAAACGACTTTGGCAACAAAAAGAATGAACTGTTTGCTGACATGCAGAAACACAGCTGGGCGTAAAGACCTCCAGGAGCTCCAACTCCTCCAGAGACACTTCAGACTCAATGGGCGGAGGGGAGAAACAGATGGCCCTGGGCGGGGCTACCCCCACCACCAGCCACCCACCTGACCCTGTCCTGGCAGGGCTCCAGGACAGGGATTCACTCGCTGCCACCCCAGAAGATAAGGCCAGGGCCCCCCAGACCCACGTGCTCCCGCCTGAAAGGCACGAGAAGCTGCCCTAACGCTCGCAGGGCCGGAAGAAGAAACGTACGGCTCTCTGTCCAGCTCCAGCAGACGGCCAGGCCCGGAGCCACAACAGGACAAACCCACTCACATACACCCCCAAGAGGACGTGTCAGAGACGCAACCCCACCACCTCTCAGAGGCACGGCCATCACCAAACAGGCGCAGATGACAAACAGTCCTGCTAATTCAACCAGCTCAGAGCCTCCTCGGCTTTAATCTGAAAGGTTATAAACAGAGGCCGTGAAAGAGCACACGGCTTCCTTCAAACTTAGCACAGAGGAAATTCCGTGAAAATGCTACTGATATAACACATGCATGGGGAACTTCTTGGCAAATTAATTAAATTTAAGTTATAAAAGCTTAGTAGTAAATGAGAGACACCTTCACTGTTGTTTTAGCAGGCCATAAAAATTTGTCACATATGTACTAACAAAGCTGCATGGAACAGTGAGAAAATGTCAAAAGGATCTTTAACCGACTGGGCCAAGTGCTCTCTTCAGAAGGCCCCAGGATAGAATCCTGTAGAGGGTCCCAGGCACCATCTTCAGAAAGGGAGGCCCATGACACAGCGGAGAGTAGAGCCGACCCCCCCCCCCCCCGAGGCACCCCCAAACCCCATGCTGTCACTCCTGCGCATGTCCCCACCAGGGGGTTCCACAAACCAGGTGCAGCCTCTCACACACCACCAGTTTACCTGGATGCACACTGTGACAAACGACCAAGTACTAATTATGCTCTGAGGCCTCTCCTGGTATCCAAAAGACCAGAGGGAAGGGTCGAGCTCAGGCACCCATGCCAGGCCAACCCTGGCCCACAGCCACCCCCAGTGGCGCCACCTCAGACCTATGCTTTAGGACTTTTCAAAGAAAAGCTGCACTGTCTGTCTTCTTTCCTGAAATTAAGAGAACTCTGGACAGTAAACTGCACAAGCAGCTGTGGCACCTCCCGACAACGCTGCCCGGAGCCCCTGCAGGAGAAGAGGACGCGCGGCAAGGCCTCTGTGGCATTTACCTGTGTCCAGGCGCTTTCCCGGGGACCCCTCCTCCACCTCGGAGTCGCCGCAGGTGCTCCGCGACCTTTTTCTTGGCTGCAGAAGAGTCTCCAACCTCGGAAGGACTACAGACAAAAAGGTTTTGGTCCCTAGCTGAGGAGAAGTTGGCTGGGTTTCAGTGTTCTTGGCAGACTTTGGGGGGCTTACACTTTTCGATTTGCAGAAGAGAACAGAAGTGCGTCTGTTTACATCGCTTGATGGCTCCGCCACTGCGGAGGCCGCCGCCGCCGGCGCATCGCCACTACTGGCGAGGGTGGGCTCTGGAGGGTGTCCGATTACCAGTGCGCTCTGAGTGCAAGTGCTATGTGATTCATTATCAAATGTGACTCTTTTGAATAGTTTACTCTGCTCTGGGTTGAGTTCTACTGGTTTGAGGGTTGGTGGTTCTGAATTAGTCTCCGAGTTTGAAGGAAGAGGTAATGCATCTGATGGTTCAAGTTTAGGGGGAGATTTATCTCCTGAAAAAATTATAAATAAAGTGATTTTTGAAAACTGATAATTAAAAAAATCTATTATAAAACTTACTATAAATGTGAAGTCCACCAAATACTAATTCAATTAAGGAAACAAAGCATCACACACACTGTCTGCAAGCAGTGAGGGCCGCTGTGGCCCGGCCCCGGGGCATGGCTACACTGTGTGCGTTTCCCTAACCCCAAACACTGGGGAGCGTGGCACCCAGGTCCAAGTGCCCAGGTGTATAAACAACCATAGAAGATCACTTCGCATACGCCAATATTAAATACATCATTCGAGTTCATGACAATTTCTGCAATCAAAATTCACTTACCTTGAGGAAGAAAAGACATTTCATGTAACTAAGGGGGTCTAACTGGGCATTCCCACAGTCCTGACGCAGGCCACAAGGTTAGCAGACAAAAGGAAACACTTAAATCTGATTTCTGACCAGGGTTTGCTAAGTTGATGCCAAAAACAGGGAGTAGGGAGTGGCTGTGAACACTTCTCCAGGGAAAGTAGGAAAGATTTCCCACTCAGTTCTCAGCACACACTAACTTCTATGCCACATTCCGAAAGGCCATAATGTAGGTTCTTTCTTTTTAAACCTGACTTTAAAAAACAGCCTTTGGAAGAAGACTACTTAACCTCTTTAAAAAAGACTTTCAAAATTTTCTAATATAATGAGAAGTCTGAAAACCACAGGGAGCAGACGTTTAGCCCTCAGCCCTGGGAGGCTGGTCTGTCTGACACCAGCACCTGGAGGGGAGGCCCTCCAGGGAGGAAGCGGGCTGGTGAGCAAGGTCACACCCAGCTGGGATAAGCCACTGTGGTTTCCTTCCAAGGAAGACTGATTCTGGCTACAGGACGAGTGATATAAAACCAAGAATAACAATTTAAATGATCCTAAGAAGTATATATCATCACTAGGTATAGTTTTTATTCTATTAAACCTGCAAACTTCCCAAAAACCATTTGAAATATGTAAGGTTAAAAATATTAACTCCAAAGTCATCTTGAAAATGAAAAGCTACACAACTTCTAAGGCTCACTGATACTCAGAGAAAATATTTCGAGAATTCTCCCCAACTAACATGAGAAGAATCAAGCAAAGCTCAGACCGCCGGGAGCGGGTGGCACCTGACCTTCAAGGGGCTCCGCTCTTCTCTCAGAAACAGCCTTGGTCAGGCCTTGGTGGGCTGTGGCGGCAGCTTGCCTGAAAGGTGCCTCCGCCTTCAGATGCCACTCAAAGCCTGTCAGAGCACATCACAGGCGACTCAAACACCCAGGGGAGAGTGTTTCCTCAACAAAGGCTCTGATAAAAGTCAGTTTTAGACAGAAGAGACAAACTTATCCAGTGCATGAAACTGACGCCAAGGGCACACAAATGACCCGGCATGGGATACTGTGACATCTACAGAGTGGAAACACTGAACCATCAGTCACACTGACATGTTGGCTGGTGATGAAATTCTTCCCACCCACTGTTTAGTCACCAACAGGTTTAAGAAAATAATATTGACAAAACACACAGGAATACTGACCAGATGGGAATTAGAGAACATGAAGAATCACTGTTGAAAAGCCTTGTGTTAATAACTGTAAACGGCCATCCCGCCCGATGCGGTGCGTGCAGGCGAAGAAGCTTAAGCATCCGTCCTGCAGTCTTCCCTGCTGGCCGGCATCTCAGGAGCACGGGCTGCAAGGCCACTTCCCCTCTCCCTTCTCAAGCAGATGCCTCCATTTGCTTCCTGCCTCCTTTTCCTCCCTCTGGCCTCTCCCTCAGGCCTCCACGTCAGGCTGTTGTCCTGACCATTACACCAAAAGTACCTGCCGAAAGCCCTGTGGGGCCACAGCCAGCCATCCGCCTCAGTCTGGGCCCAGTGGGCCTCTCTGCGGCCTCCTCCTGCCTCCCTGGCTGTCCCATCCCACGGCCGGGGCCACGCCCCACTTGGGACGCTGGCTAAGAAGCACCTCAGACCCCTGTTCCAGCTCAACCCCTAGAGCCTGCCCACTCCTGCCTGGGCAGGAGCCAGCCAAGGTGCCGACATCCTGGCTGCACACACAAGGCCCTGAGCCACTGCGGGCCATACCTTCTCCCGCAATGTGCCACTCACACAGGGCTTCTCCTGCCCTCACGTGAGCCCTACACCAGAGGCGAAGCCTGCACCCTCATCAGATGGGCCTCTCAACGCCTCCTCGTACCCAAAGGTGGCCCTGGTGGCAGAGCCACAGCAGCATCTGCTCACCCACCAACCCTGCCCGTGGTCACTCTGAGCGCCCACTGTCCTTGCTCTGTGGGTCTGCCTGGGCAGCTCACAGGAAGCATTTCTGTGGCATTAACGGGGTGGACAGATGACAGGCAGTGCTCAAAAGCAGAGGCTGCTCAGGTGACCAGGTAAAAACCACCTCCACCACCAGTTGTGGGACCCACAGAGGCCGCTGAACCCCTCTGAGCCTCAGCTTCCTCATCCATAAGATGAGAGAAGACAGAACCTGTGCCTGGTGAACCCCATGGCTGTACCACCGCACCCATCAGCCCGCCGACAGAGCAGGTGTGCCCAATCAGGACCCTGAGTGGAAATTCTACTGGAAGTTAATACAAAAGTATGAAAACTCTATTAGAAAGTCACTCGCTGCTAACAAACTATATGTTACTTAACTGTGTGTGAGAAACACTCAATTTTTCTTCAATTAACTTCTAGAATAAACTCTGTGACTTGAACATAGGGTCTCAGAGTCTGCAAACACAGAAATGAGCACTGAAATCCCACTCAACGGGACTCACTACAATACTAAACAGCAAATGGGTGCCCATAAAGTGGTTTCCACTCAGGACGACCGACATAAGAGCTACTCCAGCAAACTAGAAGATGCAACTAACTCTGCAAGAACAGTTCTACAATACTTTACACACCTGGCACCAACTACAACAACCCAGTGCTCCCGTATCAAAGCCACAGAAAGTTTGGGACAATCACAATGAATGAATTAGCCATTTCTGACCCACAACTGTACACCATCATAGCGCCATCCCTGCCTCGTGCTCCCTCCCCTCACAATCCTAAAAGGAGAACACGACACATATGTACGTGTCACACCACGTGAAACGTCCTTTTACAAACACGGCAGGGTCCTTGTGTGGTACAGCGTGATGTGTGCATAAAGCAGGACCCACCAAACTGCAAGCCCACGGGCTGGACAGAAGCTCAGCTCCTTGAACTGACGCAGACTCTCTGGAGCCTTCAGAAAGGAGAAAGGCACAGTCTTGACACAGCGAAGACAGAACGCAACTCACGACCTAAAACCCCAACAACTGGAAGTGAACGCTCCATTCAGCGACCTGGGGACAGTGGCCTGTGCCCCGCCCTTCCACCTCCAGCTGGAACTGAGCCTCACAGCTCCACAGTCAACATAGGGAACAGCCCCAAACTGAAACCCCAATGGCCAAGGAGTTAACAGCAACAGCAGAGCTGCTGGAGCACTGCCCCCAACTGCAAGGAGTGCTGGAAGGGGACTGGGCCTGCTGCTGACCCCACAGCCACGGCCACCTGCAGGTCTCAACTCCAGGGGCCAATCAGAGGGACCTCCTTCAGACAAGGGCGTCTCAGCGGGCCTGACACCCAACGATTACTTCCCTGTTCAAGTTTCTTCAAACGGAAACCACGTAAATGTTAAATTACAATTAAGTGACACACTATGTTTGATATTAAAGAATTACTACTTTTTTGGGTATGAAACAATATTATAGTTATGAGTCCTCGTCTTTCAGAAGATTCTTCGGTTTTGGCACATGATAAGTATCGTGAGTTCACATTTCTGTCCTAACTCACAAATATGTTTTTGGCTGTCTTCAACATGTATGCAATTAAATATAATTAAACATAAATAAATACTTACAGTGGGCACTCCCTCCCTCCCTTCCCCACCCCTTCAGCCACCTTTCCCATCACCTGAAAGGAAAATGCCCATTCCATGTATTTAGTCATTTTTAACAAGAAGCCTAACACTCCGCAGGTGACTGTCAGAGCTCACTCTGTGTGCACTTCCTTTAAAAGGACCCAGGGCCACAGAGCAGTAAAGGTGGCCTTCCAGGGGAACAGGCTCGCTCCTGCCCGGTGTGAGGGGGCCTAACTGGGGGACTCTCGCCTGGCAGGTGAGGCTCGCGATGCCAGGAGGAAGCCCGTGGCGAGGAGGAGAGAGGTCACACAGTGCTCTGTAGTGAGAAGGCCAGGCTGCTGGGGAGGAGAAGGCACTCAGTGGAGCCATCCTGACAATGGGGAACTGACTTGTTGACAAGCTTTTTCCTCAACTCACTCTTTTCAGTGCAAATAATACACAAAGATGGGTTTCCTTAAGTAAGCGAAACACATCACCTTGGTCAGAGAGCTGGGCAGCGGGAGGCGGGCTGGCCAGGAGAAAGGCGTATGCCCCACACCGGACCCCATCCTACTCCCAAGGACCTGCCAGGGCACAAAAGGGAGGCAGCCCAGGATCCTAGATAGGTCTGGCTGTCAAAGGTCCCTGTGAGCAAGTGCCTCTCAGAACAAAACCCATCAGGGCCTCAAAGGCAGGGGGACATCGTGTGCTCACAGCAGAGGCTTCCACATTGAAGGGCCACGCTGTTCTGTTCTACAGACCAACTACCATTTACATCACCCTAAAGAGAAGTTGCAGAGTCTGCATCTGACAATACAGTAACCTAACGAGAGGAGCCATAACGCTGAAACAAACCCAGTGTGAAGCGAGGCGAGGCTGCGTGAACAGGTCTCAGCTGTGCGCACAGGAAGCCGTCTTCTCAGAGGAAGGAGACTCAAGGCTTCTGGCTCTGCCTCCACCCGCTGCCTCAAGCAACAGGCTAAAGGCGGACACACAGGCACTGCCTCACCTCAGAGGGACCAGCCAGAAGCTGGCAGGCTTACTGGCCAGGCCTGGCTGGATCGTGGTGCCCCAGACAGGAGACACTGCGTGGTCATTACAGGAATATGGCAGGGTGGCACCCGCTGATACAGATGTCCACAGCAGACCAAAGTTTTTTTTCAAAAGCAAATTGTAGAATAATTTTGTATGTGTCTGGTTTCAATGTTTTTGCTACTCTTATTTGGACATGCCGAAAAAGACTCAGAAAGATTATAAACCAAACTTCTAACAGTTGTGGTGGGAGGAGTCTTATTCCTCTGTTTTGTGTAACTAAAATGTGTTGACTCTAAAATACAAAAGAAAAGCAAAAAAGAGTGGGAAGAGTATTCCACCATGTCCCATATGCTCACACAACACAGTCGAAAGCTGTCACCTCAAGTCCCCTTCATCGGACACAGGGCTGCCAAAGCAGCCACCTCCACCAAAGGTCGCGTGTGCACTGGGGGTTTCTAGTTTTCCTACTGGGCAGATGGGTTTCTTCTCTATGTGTTTTCTATCCATAAAAACATCCTGATGTCTAGCTCTTTTCCCAGATACACTCCAACTATGACTAAGGTAAGTTCTCATCTTTCAAGGCTATTCAAGCGAAGTGCAAGAATGCTGCTGAGAAGGGGGCCATGTCTGGGGGACCTGCAGGCAGCCCATGTGGTCGGCCGGCCCTGAGAGCAGGCAGCTCTGGTTCAGCTTCCTGCTCCCCAGTGACCGGTGTGTTACGTTCCCACCCTTCAAAACACCAGAAGGATCATATAAGTGAGGACAGTTTAAAACAGCCCTTTCAAAATGCTGCATTTGATAACCTAGCGCATAATTAAATGGCTCTCCCTCTATTTACACAGCACAACAAAAATAATCCTTACTCCAATCGCACAAGCCACTTTTACTCTGGATGGTTGTGTAAGACCTAAACCACTCTTTTTAAATGGTTTTTCAGAACCAATCTGAAAAAAATTCTTATTCTATTCCTTAAGCTTTGTAATATTCAAGTGCCAAAATAAAGCACAGATGGCAGGAACCATAAGAAAACAAAATACCAGTGGGTGGGGGCTTTGTGAATTTCAAGACACAAAGTCAGTGGTGACTCCTGAGACTCAGTTAAGACTGACACTGAGCTGTGTGCTTACCTTCCTCCCCAGTCTCCTGCCCCAGCCGAGCACCTTCCTCTTCAAAGCTTCCAATACCTGATTCTGCAGGCGGGGGCTGGCTGTGCTGCTGGCTCAGCTTGTTTCGAAGAAGAGCGATTTCTTTTTTTAGTAACTTGGCCCGCTTGCTCCTTGACCCGCTGGACTTCATGGAGCACGTGAGGTCCAATTTGTCCAGCAGCTCTCTCAGCTGCTCCTCCAAGACCATGTGGGCCCTGTTGGCCGGGTTCAGCAACCTGTCCACTGAAGTCAAAGGACACACTTCCATTAGCCATCAAATGCTGGTAGTGCCTTCTAAGACAAGAAAAGCTTACTCGTCCCTACTGCCCCTTAAATCACCCTTAGCTGAGGCCCCAGCACTGCCCTGTGATGCAGAGGCACAGGCCCCACCCACTGGGAGCCCCAAAGGCCCCTCCACCCATGCCCTGAACCCACAAAAGGCCGCTGCAACAGGGAGACACGCATTTCACTCTGTGGCTATCAGGACAATCCTGGAGGAGTCTCTATGTCTACGGCTGGTGAGGGACAGGTGGGCACAGGGCACCGAAGCAGAGACACAGCCCAAGTGATGCCCACAGCCTCTCCTGGCTCACCATCACTCTACACCTTCTCATGAAGACAAGCTGCCTGTGCCAGGCAAGGCACAACAGAAAGACCCAAAAGAGCCCACACGCACAAGAGCACCTGTGCTGGCTCGTGCAAGTGCACCAACTTGGAGCCACGTGTACATCACAACTGATGTCTGAGCTCAAGTCTGCAGACTTTAGGTCGTGTGGCTTCATTAAAACTGGGCTGCTAAACTCACAGATAATTCTGAATTTTAGGTACATTTACCACAATAATCCCCAGCAATTTCAATTTCTGCAAAACACTATAGTTTATAAAGCACAAATTACCTTAAATTAGTGAGAAGTGGCTAACAAAAGAAACTACTCTTCAGAACTACCTGAAATAAAAGTGAGAGCAAACAAGAGAGAGAGAGGAAGCTAAAGCCTCACTGGGCAGAAGCCCATGCAGCCCCAGCCTCCAGGAACAGCCTGTCGTTAAAGCAACTGTCTTTTTTACAAAGTAAACAAGACGTCAGAACACGGAAATCAATAAGAATGCCTAAAACACAACAGCTCAGCTTGTAGTCATAAATCATTGTTCCAACAAACCTTCATAGATGAACCACCTCAAAAACCTTCACATAAATAAAACTCATGTCCTTTGAAGCCCCAAAGGAAAACACCTTGGACTATCTTGTTGATCCTTAAGCAGAGGAGGACCAGCCATGTGTGCACCATGG
Organism: Equus przewalskii; assembly: GCF_037783145.1. NCBI lineage: Eukaryota > Metazoa > Chordata > Mammalia > Perissodactyla > Equidae > Equus > Equus przewalskii. Next base: position 45,882,991 of record NC_091859.1, read on the forward strand.
GCCTCGGCTCAGCGTGAGGCACTTGGTGCCCACATGTACTTAACGGGCAAGGAGAGGAGCACCCAGTGCATGGGACATGTGGCCACTAGCTCACCTATGTCCCTTCCCAGATACTGAGGAAGGAAACATCAGGACTTCTCAGCCTTAATTTTCGCCTTAGAGAAAACCTGGATGTTCAAGTTTACTCAGGCAACGCCAAGGCAACTTGTAGGCCATTTTCTGAAAGGCCTGACACGGAGCAGTCCCAAGCCCCTTCTCGTTCCAGGGAGCTCAGTGGTGGCCAGAGCATGACACAGTGAGGGGAGCCCTCAGTTTCCAAGGATCAGAACAAGTGAGCAGACAAGTGGGCAGACAGCCCCCGGGTTTCTGAGGAGCACATGCCCATGCTCAGGGGGAGGCACAGCCCCAAGTCTGGAGGCCTTTCTGCCACGTGTGCACACCAGGAGTAAAGGGTCTGGGGGAAAGCCAGCCAGAGTTCTTGTGCTTGTCTTATTCACTGTGAAACTCAGCCAACAACCTCCCTCTAGCCACAAGACACCCTAGGAAGTCGATCAAAGGACCCCCCGAGGGACAAGTCCCCAACTAAACTGCTGCCTGGTCTGTATCAGGTAGACCTGGGCTGTCCGAGACAGGGCCGCTGGCCACATGTCTCTCGAGTGGACACTTGAAACATGGCTGGTCTGAAAAGAGACATGCCATGAGTATAAAATACATACCAGGTGGCAAAGAGAAAACTAAAAAACATGAGAAATATCCTCAGTAGTTTGTACGTTATTACACGTTGAAATCACGATATTTCAGATATACTGGGTTAAAGATACATTAATAAAATAAATTTTCACCTCTTTTTTCCCCTTTTTTCACAAGGCTACTAGAAAATTTGAAGTTACTTATGTGGTTTGCACTGTATTTCTACTGTGCCATGCCAGTGCAGAGTCTGCGGGAAAGGAACTCTCCCATCTGTTCCTGGACGCAGGGCCCAGTGCTTACCGTCGTCCCAGGAGAAAGGCCGCCGAGGGGCTGCAGCAGGCCGCTCAGGCAGGTGCATCCCCGAGGCCTCCTCGAAGCCGATGCTGTCCACCTGGCGCCTGGCCTGCCTCAGAACAACACCGCCCTGATCACGCAGTCTCACTGCGGCTCTATAAAACACCGTGTCCTTGGCATTGTACTTCATGCAGTTATCTACAATGAGATTAAAATCCTCCTCAAACTCAGTGAGGTTTTTATACCCTTGAGCTTCTAACCGTTTCCTCATTGTGGCAAAGTCCATGGGATGTTTAATGTGATCCAAATAATCTGGTACCTAATTTCAGGGAGGAAAAATCATCATTTACAAACAAAGAAGGACTTTTATTCATTCTATATAACCAATACACCCGTTATACATGAGAGCCACATGTGCACGCACACACACGTACACACACAGCACAAATGATGCTCACACAGTAACAAGCAGCAGCACTGAGACACACCAAACTTAAAACTCACACCCTTCCAGGGACCCGCCTGACTCAAATTCCTTTATTAAAAATCCAATAACCGGTGCACTGGTCTGGGCAGACACCCGCCAACTGCCAAGAGTCTCTTTCTGCAGAACAACTCTCACCTCTCTCACTTCCAGTATTTTACAATGAAATGTATCACTTTTATGATTTAAAAAAAATCTTAAATAAAATTGAGAAATTACGAATACAAGTAAACGTATACTCTAGGTAACGTTTATTAATTAAGTAGCAGAGCAAACCCGGTCAGGAGCGCGTGAACACCCACCTCCTTCAGGCTCACCGGCTGGGCAAATATGCGAGCCGGGTCCTTCTCTTGCAGCTGGTCCAGCACGGAGCGCAGCAGCACCGTGAGCGGGGTTAGCCGCAGCTCCAGGGCCATCTGCTCCACTTTCACCTGCAGGACAACAGGACTTAGTGTCAACACTCGCCATGGAACCCTCTCTGAGAAGTTGCACCTCCTGCCTCGCGAGTGCTCGGCATCATCACATGTCCCACAGCCAATAAAGGCTCCTACTTGAAACGCTGTCACACATTTCTTCTTGGCCGTTGCCCAGCAAACTGCCCACGGCCTATGTCGAGGTACATCACACATAGCTCTCCCCTCCTCACCACCGTGTGCCAGCAGGCTCCCACTTTCCCTGGCACAATGCCGTCACAGCACACCGAAGTGGACACCACACTGCCCCCGTGCTACCCCCTCCATAAAGCCACCTGCAATCCAGGGCTGGCAGTCACCTGGCCTGCACCCTGAGGAAGGACAGTTTAGGAGGGCAGGCGGCAAGGGCTGCAGGTCCAGAACGCTGCAGGCTGCATGGCCAACCCCTGGGACTGGCTCTGGGGCGTCTTCAGTCCATGGCCTGTGAAGCCCACTTGGGGTCTGTGAACCGCCCTGGGGATGCTCAAAGGGGGAGAGCCCCGCATGGAGCCTCACCTGCTCCCGCTTGAGCTTCTCACGCTTGCGCAGGAGCTCGATCAGCAGGCGCGCACGCTCCAGGTCATGCCGCAGCCGCTGCCAGTACTTCAGCTTCTCTTTGGCGGCTTGAATCTCCTCGTCATCTTCTCTCTGAGAAAATCAATCCAAAGTTGGCCTCAGACACCCTCACGGTGAGAGCCAGTGGCGGGAACCCAGCTCTGAGCACAAGCCCAGTGACAGCACGTGAAGCTGAAAGCCAGCCCAGGCACTGACCAGCAGAGCCAAGGACGGTCAGGGCAGAAGTGCACAGCCTCTGCCCTGCAGGGAGCCACAGGGTCCCCAAGAGCAGGAGGGGCAAAGAGCCTTCACAGGACTCAAAGAACTGAAGGACCCGCGATGTGGGCACGTGCCTTGACCCCAAGTCAGGAGGAGCCTCGGTGACCAGGCGAGGCCATCATGGACTGGGGCCTCCCACCTTCTGGAAACTGGGAATGGAGGGAGCAACCCGAGAAGACACCAAAACACAGAAAACCCCAGGGCCGAGCCCACTACGGGACGGTCTGTGCGCTGGACATGCCATTTCTCTCAGTTCCATCCACTGCCCACCACTGGGGTCACTGTGGAGGCCCAGCACGAGTGGGTCCACGTCCCCACGCGCCTGCATCCAGCGCCTCCGAAATCGGCGCTCCGTGGTCACCACTGCAGTGCCTCTTCTTGCCTTGATGGGACACCCGTGCCACTGACCTCAACGCGGCCCACAACCAGCCTGTTTCCACTCTAGTGTTTTCAAAACTAAAAATGTTGTACTGAAAAAGCAAAGAAACGCAAGGTGGTGGGAGAGATCAGGGCTGACAAGGGAGGACCCCTCAAAGCACTTGGACCAAGGAGCATGGAAGAGCTACCCTGGCCACAACAGGAGACAAGCAACTTGGCAGACACACACTTGTATGGCAGCCGTCGCACAAGTCCCCGACAAGGCAATCAGAGAGACCTTCCCGGGGCGGGGCCTGCGTTCAAACCCCAGGAAGTTATAACCAAGACACTCCCATGTTCCTGACGACACGTCTCACGCTGGCTTGCTCTGCCCTGCGGACCCATCGGCTGTGACACCCTGCATCTCGTCCACCCTCGCTCTCCTTTTGGGGCTCCCTTCCCTCACAGCAGCCCACTGCCCCCCTGCACTTCCTCATACTTCCTTTCCTGTCCCCCAAGGTTGGCCCAGGCCTTCACATACATCTAACACGGGCACCATCCACTCTTATAGCTGCTGCCCGTCCTCAGCTCCGGGTCACCTTCTACCCGTGTGCTGCCGAGACACAGCACCAGAGTCCACGCACCCGGAGGTAACCCTGCCCGCTAGTGTCCCCATATCACTGAAGGCCCACCCTCTGCTTGACCACAGCTCTACTCCAGGTGGACCCAAGGCGGACCCAGCACAGACGGGGCACTCCCTCACCTCATCCCGAAACCACACTCCACTGAGATACTCAAACCTGTCCCCATCACGGCTTCCAATTGGCATCCGGGACCCTTCTGATTCCAGCAGCCCATGACACCCCAATCCTGTTCCAACTTTATGCGCACGTCTCCCTGGACTGAAGGAGGGTCCCTACCTCAGGCGGCTTTCCTTTACCACCCCTGAGGACACACACAACCCTAAGCCGGGGGCAGGTCGCTCATCAGTTTCCAGAACATACTCCACACTTATCAGGTCCTTTTCTCTCTCTGGACGGCTCTGTCCCTCATGTTTTCACCCCATCCTGTGCAAAGTGAAACCATACCCACAGTGGGGAGGGAGTGTCCCCACCCCCCAGTATCCCCCACCTTGCTGCAACCTTACTCCCAGTCTGACCACCAGGGGCAGAGTGGAAACTGTTGGCACTCAACCCTAAGGCTACATGCACAGGGCTATCCACAGCCCACACTGCTTTCTAAAGGATATTAGGATCTGAAGGCAAACAGTCACCACAGAGAACTGCGAGGGACCTTCACACTACAGCCAGCCAAAGGCAGACAAAGAAGGGACACAGGAGAGGATGAGACCAGAAGAGGCACTCCAGCCAATGAGACTGGCCAGGGGCACAGGGGACGGAGAGGGCTGAACCTGAGCCTCCAAGTTCAACCAGGCTTTCTCTGGCTCCACTGGGAGGTGGACTCAGTGTCCACTAGATGTGAATCACTGGGCTTATTTTCACGTTATTTAAAGTTCTCAGGCATTAAATAGGAGTTAACAGCAATATCAGCTGTATAAATAAGGCCAATAAATGCATAAAAAGGTGGATTCACAAACCAAATTCCCCAAGGGCATCTAGAATTCATCTTGTCCATTAGTTTGAAATAGACACTCTGACAACATCAACCAAAGGGTGTTTAGCCAGGTCAGGACCAGAAATCTTGACTGTAACCCTTACAGTTATCTGCCCTACTGACCGGTGTGCTCACTGCCTGGGCTGGAAGATGACCTGCCTGAGGCCCTGAGGGCCACTCTCCCTGCACACAACAGCCCCACAAGGAAGGGGCCTGCTGACCAGACCCGACTGAGACATGCACGGCCTCCTCTGCTCAAAAGGGACTGAGTTTTCTGACTCTGCTCTTGAGTGGTCTTTATTTCCTATGTGAAAACCAACCCTGACAGTCTCTGTAAAGTGGGATAGAAGTGAAGCTATTTCTACTACCAAAAGGCTATCGGGAAAGAGAATTTTAGAAGACCATGTTTGAAATCTAGCCAGCTTCCACCAGAAGAATGAGAGGAGGACACCCACTGAGTGGAAGGAGGAGACCCAAGTACTGGGGTCGGGGAGATGGCAAGAATCCCCCAGTGAGGACCAGCTTGGTCGGATCAAAACTTCCTGTGCTGGGGGGACACAACTGTCCAGTAGTGAGGGGCAGGCCAGGTCCACGGAGAGAGGGCCCCAGCACATCCACCCAAGTCCCAGGACACTACCAGTGTGTAGGACCTAAAGGGGCAGCAGTCCTAGCCCCTAAAGTGAGACACACATGAAGGGGCCCAGCTTCTGCTGCTAAACCTGATGCCAGCAGCAGTAAGGTGGATGGTGATGCCCCTGCACCCAGCACAGCACGATGACCATGCTGTCCTAAAGCCATGAGACACAGAGGACACGGAGAGGCCCTCCTGTCAGAGGGGAGCATCATGGTGAGCTGGCAGATGTGCTCACTCAAGAGCAGGACAGGATGAACAGGAGCTTCCACCCTCACCCCGCAGCAGGCCTGCAAACCTCCACTCCCAAGAGGCTCTGAAGGATGGTGGCGGACTGGCTCCAGACACGGTCACTATGAAGGCCCCCTGGGAAGGTACCTGCACTTCCCACCCAGTCAAGGCCGCAGGGACCCTGTGCTCACAGCCAGACCAGGCTTCTGTGGGCTCCCAACAGACCACTGCAGAAGAAGTGGGGTCCTGAAGCACTGCAACGCACAGCAGCAAGGTCCCGGCAGGGCCCAGCCTGAGGCGCCTCGCCTGCAGACCAGCTTGTCCCATCTGTCTGTCTCCGTCCTCCACCAGAGATCAGCCAGGGGAGGGAAGGGCTGTACCTGACCTCTTCCAGGACCTGCATCAGGGCAGGCACCCAAAAACATAGACAAATGAGTCAAATTAAACTCTAACATCAGGTATTTTTAAAGTTTCAAAAAACTTTAAAATTGCACCAAGCCTTAAAACGTTCCATGTGGAACATTACTATTTTGGATGCCCCCCCTAAAAATGTCAACCCTCACAGGATGCGGGGGGGGAAGCATGGTTTGGGTGCAGCCCTAACACCTGTCCACCTCCTGTCCTTCCCATGAAGCAGGACCTCACGCCGGAGCACGGGGGTGGCGGGGCCGACCCACGTCTGTGGCTGGTGCCTCCGCAAGCCGCACAAGCGAGTTGTCTACAACCGTGTCAATAACGCTCTCCTGCCAGAACCCTGGTCGAACCAAGCTGCACTAAAAGGCTCTCAGCACCAACCAGTTCGAGTGGTGTAGACTCTACACAGTTCCTCCCAGTTCCTTCTGCCAAGAGAGCTGACACTTCCATTCCCCATCTTCCTGTGATGAATTCATTTTCTATCTGGCAGAATGTGAAATCTAAAACAACTGATCTCAAACCCATGTGTCAGCACCTCTTCTGATAGAGCCTCGGTAGCACGCCTCTTAGTGCGCAGTACACCCATCTCCCTCCCTCCCAATGCGCTCCTCCCTCCTGGCTTCCCCAACCCCATTCCCCTGCTGCCCCCAGTCCCACTCACAGACCACACAGGCCGAGTTGAGCCTGAGCTGAGCCCCCGCATGTCCTCCGCCAGTTTCTAACGGGCCTGTGTGCACAAGAGGCAACAAGCCGCCATTTAGAGCATGGCTCGCCAGGGGCTGTATGAAAGGAGAATCCCCTCCAGCCCTAAGATGAGAATCCTGGGTCTGCATTCTCTGCTTCCCTCCATTTCTCTGCCATTGCTGGAGTGAAGACTAAGGCCTCTGTCCTACCTCTGTCACAATCTCCCTTCAGCGCCCCGCCTCTCACACTGGATGCCTTGCAGACTCTGGCCCCAACTTCGCAGCCCAACTTTCAAAGAGCTCCCAAGACTGGCCCCAGGCAAGCCGCGCACCCTACTCTTCCTGCTGCGCAGCATCCTCGATACCCCCCACACCCTGCGGTCAGCACGCCCCAACAACGTACCAGCTCCGGGCCAATCACTCCTGCCTGCCCACCAGTCCTGGCACAGCCCTGAGGGGGAACCCAAACTCCATTCCCAAAGAGGAGCAGCAACAAGTCTGCAGCACATCAGCTAATGAGACGTCACTCACAAAGATCCCAGGAGCAACACATAGCTTTGGGATGGACTCCACAGGTCGAACACATAGGTTTCGGATGGACTCTGACTTAGTGAGGGCAGGACGCACATGGCCCCCAGGGTCAGCAGCACACATGATGAGACACGAGGGATATGTCCAAGGCAGTCAGCAGTCCCAATACCTCATGGAGCGGGCAGGCAGGCGCTGGGCGGCTATTTGGCGGGCCGGCAGCACTTGGAGACACACACACAGCCCAGCCTCATCCACACAGGCATCCAGTGAAGCCAAGAACTCAAATTGAAGGAGCCCCCTTCGGTGAGCTGGAATATTCAATCCGCCGCCCCCGACTCCAGCAAGCCTCACCATCCTAAGGCACGGGAGGCAACACCAGGTCTGCACAAAGGCCTGAGCCCATCTCGAGGTCTGTCCCACACCACTATCTAAGACAGTGTCCTTGCATGTTTCATGGGATGTGACTCAGGGCACTATGGGCACCAAGACACCCACACCCAGCCCTGGGCCACCAGGTGAAGGAGTGGCCCAACCATCACCCCTCAGAGGGGCAGTGGGTCCCAGAAGCACCTGCAGCCCTTGAGGCACCTATTTACCTGGAGATGAAAAGGGTCAAGGGGTATGGCCCACCCCATGAGACCTCGAGTCTTAACAGTTTCTCTGTGGTCTCCGAAAAGTATAAAAAAGATATTAAAATCCAAATTTAAAAAAAAAGCATTTAAATATATAAATACTTTAAATTACCTGTTTGTCACCATAGTAGAAATAGCAAAAGTTAAGAGGAGGGGTCCCTAGGAATGACATCAATGTCCTAGTGGGGGCACGAGGTGGGGAGGGACACATTCGGCCTGGGAGTCACGCTGGGACTGAGAAGAAGGGATGGCAGAGAGACAAAAAGTGGCATCTCAAGACATAATGGGGGGCCAGCCCCATGGCCAAGTGGTTGAGTTCATGCACTCTGCTTCGGCGGCCCAGAGTTTCGCTGGTTCAGATCCTGGGCGCGGACATGGCAGAGCTCATCAGGCCACACTGAGGCGGTGTCCCACATGCCACAACTAGAAGGACCCACAACTAAAAAAATATACAACTAAGTACCGGGGGTACTTGGGGAGAAAAAGCTGGAAAAAAAAAAAAGAAGACTGGCAACAGTTGTTAGCTCAGGTGCCAAGCTTAAAAAAAAAAGACATAACGGAATGAAAAATACGTTGATTCACTCAACGATCACAAACTTTCACCTAGGCCTCTGTTCTGTGCCAGGGACTGTGGAGTGTGGCAACATGAGGGACAGGGATTCTCACTCAGTAAAGGACCAACTTTACAACCAAGCAGCCTCCCAAGGAGTCATGCCCCAACCCCAGAACACAGTGAAGGGAGCAACGTTGAGTGGTAGGCCAGGAACACTCCACCGCAGAGAACCCCACAAACCAGGAACCTGCTGGATCCAGAGAGCCCTATCCCCAGCCACCCAGGGGGCACAACGTCCTGCCATGTCTGACAGCATCCCTTCGGCCTCGCTCAGCTGCCTGGTGACTCAGGATGGAAAGGGAGAGAGCAGCAGAGCTGGTAAGATGGTGGTGCTGGCAGCCGCACAGGGATCTGATACAAAGTTGTCAGAAGAACAGCTCTGGTACGCAACCAGGACGGCAGTGAGGGGACCCTGATCAGGCTCCACTCTTCGCTGAGTCCTCCCGTCTCTCAGCCCAAGGAGGTGGCTGAGCCCAGAGGCCAAGCACAGACAGCTCTTCCTACAAAGCTGGCCACTCCTCACAGCATAAAGTGAGGAGACAACGCCAGTCAAAAATTTTGGGCAACGTGCAAAAGAACCATTTTTGCTTTCAGTTTATTTTTAAGACATCTTAGAGACCCAATTTCTTACTTTCAAAATCCGTTCTTCCAGAACTGCTTTACAATTATCAGTGGTTCTATAAACCCAAATTAACTACTAAAATGTTAGAGCCTACATGGTTTTATTCTTTTAAACAGCACAATCCCTGCCCCTTCTCCCTTATCTCAGCTCCCATCCCCTTCCCTTCCCACTGCAGTCAATGCTAAACCAGCCTTCAGAGCAAAACCCTAAAAAGAGATCACCCCATGGACAACGTTCCCGGAACCCAAACTCCTGCCCCACACAGACTTGTGCCTCACCTCCTGCTGCTCCCTGCCCGGGGCCCCCACCCAGGCTGTCAGCCTGGTAATGGCTTCCCAGGCATGCCCAGAGTGTGCGGATTGGAGAAGGAAGCAGAACTCAAAACTGCAGGACACCAGGCGACGTGGCTGGATGAGAGCAACCTGCACAACTCACAGCTCAAGAGCTCAGGGCACACATGGGTCCTTGTTCGCTTGTAGGACTAGACAAGACCGGGGTTTTTAGACAAGGAGTCTGGGGCCCGAGGCTGGCAACATATCCAGCCAGAAGCAGGCACTCCCTCCTCAGAGTTGCTGTGTCTGCTCACTGTGTGAGGGGGCAAGAGAGAGACACTGAGAAGTGTGCGAGGGCCACGTACCTGCTGCGTGTTTCTGTGGGACTGCAAGCTGGACTGGAGTCGCCGCAGCAGGGGGGCGCCATTTCTGGACAGCCTTTTGAGTAGCCAGTAGCTGTGGGCTCTCTCAACAAACTGCTTCTTCCGCTGAATGGCCACCTGATTCGCAATCCTATTTAACCTAAAACATGGAAAAACTCAGAGTTTAGCTTTAAAGCAGTACAGTAATACATTTTCAATTTTCCTCTCAGCCATGGCACATGTAATTGCTGCCTCCTGTGTCTCTGGTTCTGCTGAAACAAAGTCCACGACCTCCAACCATCTGCAGGTTTCACTCACATCTAATTCACTCAAGTGTCTCTCAGATCAAACATCTAAAAAGAAAACACGCTGAGCAAAGCTTTGAATGTTTCTAATTCTTCACGTTATGCTGTGCACATGCACGCTGACCTTAACCAGCGTCCAGTGGAAGCTTCGCCAGCTGCAGTGTACGTGTGAAGAGATTCCTCAAGAACTGTGTGCTCTCATGAAGGGTGGGCAAGTGTGGGGCACTGGTCCCACTTGGTCATCTCAAAGAGGAAAAGAGGTGAGACAACTTGAGGTAGAAGCAGCTGACGGGTCAGGGCTGAAGACAGAGAGTAGCTATTAGTCACTAAAATGACAAAAGGCATCTTGAAGGTTCTTGTGAGACCTCATCCTTCTAGGGACTATAAAATGCAAAGGGTTTGTAAAAGACACTTGCATGAGGGGAAATGATGATCATTTAAAAACCCTTAAAGGCCAGGGGCTGGCCCCGTGGCTGAGTGGTTGAGTTCGCGCACTCCGCTGCAGGCGGCCCAGTGTTTCGTTGGTTCGAATCCTGGGCGCGGACATGGCACTGCTCGTCAAACCACGCTGAGGCAGCGTCCCACATGCCACAACTAGAAGGACCCACAACGAAGAATATACAACTATGTACTAGGGGGCTTTGGGGAGAAAAAGGAAAAAAATAAAATCTTTAAAAAAAAAATAAAATAAAATAAAATAAAACCCTTAAAGGCCAGACAGAAAGCTTCCATGTCCCTGTTGTTAGCTGTCCTGCTGAAACAAAGACTGATTCATCAATTTACCTCACGAGGACATGAAAGATAACATAAATTCAATCATGAACTAAAAACTTAACAGAACAAAAATACAAAATGCAACAAGAAGACATTCCTCATTGTGCACCAAACATCAAAATTTCAGGACATAAATCAAGGAATTTTAAGACCAAATTTTCTAAAGAATGCAAAGCAGAAGTTCTACAAAATAATCAATGAACAAAACTGTCACAACACTCCCAGTCATGTCACGTCCAGACTCGCAATGTTCCTTCTCTTAAAAACAACGGCTCCGGCTCATTTCCAAGATTGCTCCAAATCATGCTGCTGGTCAGCCTCTGTGCTGAATTTGAAGGATGCACACCATGTGTGGCTGCCCTCCTCCTGGGGCCACCAAGACCCACACACCACGCAGTGAGCCAATGCCACCTCTTCTGGCAGGACACAGCTTGAGCATCAGTCCTGCAGAGGGACCAACCAAGGAACTGAATTTGGGGGCAGCTCCATGCCAGACACAGGCTGGGGGCTTTGCAAGAGTGGCCCTGTGAGTGGCCTTCGGGCCAAATCCAGCCCCAAGAAGGCGCCCAGATCTTCCACAGGCAAATGCAGAGCCCAAGTTCAAGTGTGGCCACTGCCTGACCGGGACCGCAGGGCACGCTGGTCTGCACCCTCAAGGACACTTGGTCATATAGCCTCAGCAGGAAGCAGAGACAGGATGCCCACCAGCAGTAACCAGCACAGCTCCAATGTCCCCTGAGGGCTCCCGCAGAAGGCACACCAAGGAAGGCAGGCACTGCTCACAGCCCCCACGGACAAAGCTCCTTGTCTGTGGATGGGGCTGGGCTGGTGCTGGGCACCACACAAGGGCCGTTTTTGGTAGGGTCTTGTTTTTACCATTTTTAATGAGGCATAACTCAAGTGCAGTGAAGTGCATAAATTCTAAGGCATACAGTTCCATGGATCTCTACACATGCAGAGAGAGATTTTAACACATATACATACTCAGTTATTTCAATGGTCAAACAAGGCAATCTAGATAAAAGTACTTTTTAACAATTTCAAGGTCCAAAGAAATGCTGTTTGGCAACATGTTATAAATAAAGATTCTGAACCTAATGAAACAAGCCACCATCTCCCCTAGAGTCAGGATTTCTGACCCATAAGCAGTCCACAGGTGTGAGCAACAAAGCCTTTGATGAAAATATATTTAAAGCTATACTAAACTGTTTACTGAAAAACTGCATTCTGAGCACTGATTCTACCTCACAAGCTCCAGAGAGTCATGAAGAAGGAACAGGGCTGGGGCTGAGCACAGAGGCTGCAACGGCACAGACACTGACCACGTGCCTCCTGGAAGGACACACAGCGCCGCCCGGGAAGCAGAGGTGCCAACACTGAACACATCCATCACATCAACCCTGCACCCATCGAGCCCCTACCCCAACCACCAATTCACAGCAAGTGGAAGGCAGAGGAATGTGCTAACCCACACCACCGAAACACAGTCGACACACGCCCAGCCAAGGGACAGGGACCTGGAAACCCAAGACAGGACAGGGAGCCGGCTCCCTCAACAATTAACCTCCAGAGAGAAAGAGACCAACAGGGACCTTTAAAAGAGGAGAGCCTTAAAGGCACAGTAAACCCTGCTGAGGAAGAGGGCTAGGAGGGAAGGCCCACACAGTTGAGGACAGAGGTGGTCTTGGGGATGGGAAGGGGTCGCCAAGGGGGCTGGGAGGCTGGCCAGGTCCCGTGTTCTCAAGTGGATGGTAGTTATGAGAGTGTTTACCCCACAGTAATTCATTAAACTATGCATTTGTTTTATGTAACTTTCTGATTCTGTATTACAAATATTTTTTTAAAAAATACAATATTTGGCAAGAGTATATTCAAAGGACCAAGTTTATTTTCTCAAGCCTTTCTGAATATCTCATCAACAAGCTACCTCCAAATGAAAGATAAACAGGCACAGCTGACAGATACATGGTGAGTTCTGCTGACAGTCTCGAGGACACGTCAGAAGGAGACAGTGAACAACTCTCGGCAGCAGGTTACTCTAACCTCTGCAGGCCAGGGGCTGCCCACTCTCAGCTTCTGGAGAAACTGAAGGAGGACCCAACTGAAGGTCTGTTGATAAACATCAGTTTGTGAGTCTGGCATATAACATGGAAGGAAATTTTAAAAATTGAGTACACTGCTCAACAAAACTGCTTTCATACTATCTACTTACCTATGTGATCAAGGTTTCCAGCACTTGCGTCTCTAATAACAAAATCCAAGACTAGAATTAAGGGAGAAGCTGCCCCAGCACAGCAGCACATCCGTCCATGGAAATGCTCACTCATCCTTTTAAAGCCTCGTCTTGTTAAGAGATGCACCCATTACGTGACACTTACAGTTAAGAACCTTCAAGTTGTACATTTGTTTTGCTCAGGTGTGTACTGACAATCCTAACAACAACTTGATCTGGAAGAAACCCCAACCCTGGAAGTCCAGTGAGAGTGACATACAGATCAACACAGGGACGGCGGCTGGATAGCAGCCGGCACTGGGTGGGGGACGCGGGGGCAAACTGCCAGCCCACCCAGATCCCACTGAATTCACTCTCACAGTGATGAGCCTTTTAACACATGCATACTTTCAACATACCTTTCCACTATTTGACCTTGGGGTAAAAATGCTGGACTTCAGCTGAAAAAATGTGCAAGGTACTACACTGCTTTTCAAAATTACTTTGATGGGTTATATCGAAAATGCCTCTTAGAAGGGAGAAAGGCTGATTTGTCACGTGTGAGGAGTCTGACTGAAGAGGTGAAGGAAAAAAACAAAGTAAAAGACAATAAAGAGAAGAATGCATCCCAGAACCTGAGGCGCAGCACCGTGCTGGTGACTGTTAATGACACGGTACATGGCCCTCAAAAGCTGACACGAGCAGTTTTACTGTTCTCACCATGACAGCAACTACGTGAGGTGAAGGCTGTGTTAACGAACTTTCTCAGGCTAAACATTCAGGATACACGTGTGTATCAAATCATCACACTGTACACCCTAAACTGACAATATCATATGTCAATTATCTCTCTATAAACCAGGGGAAAAAAGACAAATGAGCAAAAATTAATGAACAGGAAACAAGAACACATGAGAAAGTCTCATGAAAACCAAAACTCTGTTCTTTGAAAAGACTAAACAAACTTTCGTAACCACTGAACCACCGAAAGACAGAGAACAAAAACAATGTTAGCAGTGGATAAGGACAAAGGAAACACATCCAACTGAAAATGAGTATCATGAAAACCGAGATGTAAAACAAACCTGTAAGAAAAGGTAACCTCCCAAAACGGACTTGTGAAAAAAAGAAAACCTAAATACATTCATATAACAATTATTTTAGAAACTGAATCAATAGTTTTAAATGTTCCTCCTACTCCCAAAAGAAAAGGAAAAGGAAAAGATGATTTTCCAGAAGAGGTTTATCATTAGAAGATCAGATCAGCCCAATCTTGTCCCACCAACCAGAAAGAGAAGAGAGGCATCCAACTCAGACCAGGTAAGTGTACAAAACAAGGGCCTTGGGGGAAAGAGGTCAGAGGCCAAACTCACTTGCAAACATGCATGCAAAACTGAAACAGCGGCCGGCCTGGTGACGCAGAGGTTAAGTTCGCACTTTCTGCTTCAGCGGCCCAGGGTTCACCAGTTTGGATCCCGGGTGCGGACATGGCACCACTTGGAAAGCCATGCTGTGGTAGGCGTGCCACAGATAAAGTAGAGGAGGATGGGCAAAGATGTTAGCTCAGGGCCAGTGTTCCTCAGCAAAAAGAGGAGGAATGGCAGCAGATGTTAGCTCAGGGCTAATCTTCCTCAAAAAAAAAAAACTGAAACAGAATACCCAAACCAAATCCACTTGAGTATAAAAAACACTTCACACCATAAGCAAGGACAAGAGGGTTTGTCCCAGGAAGGTAAGGGTGGTCTTGAAATTAGCAGTCCTACAAACAACTTGCATATCATCAGATAAGGGAGCAGACCGTGATCATCTTAAAAGATCTGGAAAAGCAATGAATCAACCTTGACCTGCAACACCCAACACGTGCCAAGCAGCAAGGGTCCTGTGAGCATGGCTGGGAGACGTTCATCCTGAGACCTGAGCGAGCCTCATCTCAGGGAAGACTGGGAGCTGCTCCTCGAAATTGGGGCCAAGACCAAGATGCCTACCATCCCTCCTGCTCCTACGAGAACCAAAGGGGATATTCTCACCAACATGAAGGAGAGGAAACTTAATGGTTTAAGGACCCGATGTGCACAATCTTTATAAAGGGAGAAATATAAAACATAACTGAATGACAATAAAAATGCTCTAAACAAGTAGAGACACTCAATGACAAACGACGCTAGCGAGAGAGAAAAATATCATAAATAAACAAATCCTCTCCAAATTGGTCTGTAGATGCCATGGAATTTCCAAGTTCCCAAGAGGGTTTAAACTGTCAAGAAAGCTGACAAGATGACTCCAAAACTTACATGAAAGACCCACGGGTGAACAAGAACCACACATGTCTGATGAACTTGCCCCAGCAGAGACAGAGACGCCTCCCAGAGCTGCAGGCAGCCATGGAAGCAGACCCGCCCACCCAGGGACACTGGCCAGTAGCTGGAAGTGCAGACGGATCTCTAGGGAAAGGAGAAATGACTCAGGAAGTGATGAGAGAACAAATGGTCATCCACACTGAAAAATAAAACCATACTTTCACCTCATAAGAAAGCGCTGATTCCACAAGTGACCCAGCACTTCCAAGGGATAGATGCCCCGGGACACTTCAGGGAGCAAAGCAAAGACCCATTCTGGGGGCTGTCATGCTACAGGGAGGCTGACCACTGCAGCAAAGACACACCCAACAAATCAAGGCATTTGAGCAAAACTGGTCACGCTAAAGTCAGAGGAGGGCAACAAGGGACAGGAAAGGCCATTTGAAAGCTTTCAGAAGAAAATCTTGAGGCCCTCAGAGAAATGAAGGGTTATTTAAACAAGATATGATAAGCATTAGCCATAAAATAAAATACGTCAAAATATATAAAAAATAATAAAAGGCAATCCCTTGGAAAGCACCAGAACCAAGGCAAGGATGTCTGCTCTCACTCTGACAAATCAGCTCTGGGCTGGCAGTCCTGGTCGGGGCTGAGTTTGGATAAAGACAAAAAAGTGAAGGAGGGAAAAGCCAGCCCAAACTGTCATTTTCATAGATATTGTCCCCAAAGATAATCTAAGAGAAACTACAATGTACTACATCAATCTAAAAAAACCTGAATCTATACAATCAGCAAAAAATGCTAATTTTAAAAAACACTATAATATTAAATTTCTTATGGAGAAAACTATGAACTCTCTTGAAGACATTAAAGAAGTTCTAGTGAGCATCGAGGCTAGGCCACGCTTTCGTATTCAAGTAAAACCAGTGGCGCAGAGCTAGGGCTTCCTGAAGGAACACGAACATCACAGGGACTCTAACCAGAAGCTGAGAGGATGAGGAAGAACGAGGGGGCTGGCCCTACGCAGATCAGGGCTCGGCGAGGCCACTGTATGGTTCTGAGACAGGGGGGCCAGAGGTGCAAGGACAGGGCCATGAGTGCTGGAAGCCAGCAGGTCCAGCCAGGAAGGACTGGCTGTGTGTGCAGGAAGACATACAGTAGACCCCTCCTGTTGCATCTGACAATTGGTTGCAGGAAGACTAGAGACTCCTGGAGGAAACACAGCAGGGACAGAGTTCTTAGGACACAAACAATACACTGGAAAAGGCACTGAAATTAACAAACTTCAGTTCATCAAGACAGTGTAAGATTATGGTTATGTTTTTAAGAATCCTAACGCTATCTACACTGACATATTTATGGATGAAATGATGTGACTGGGATCTGCCTCAAAATGATGGAAAGGAAGGAGCAGGTAAGGGAGACTGGGCAGGTGCATCAACTGTTGAAGCTGGGTCACAAGACAGGCAGGCTCTCCCCACTTAGATTTTCAAATTTCGAAAGATTTTTTTAAAGACATCATTAAAAATGAGGAGATAAGCCAAGGGGAAGACATCCGTAAAGAATACAACCTAACCAACTAACCACACAGGCTTGAGGCAGAGGCCTACCTGGCCCCAGGGACACACACAAAACCCGCAGTCCAATGAAAAGGAAGACACACACCAGGTCATGCTGGGGGCATCATGCCAATACCAAAAAACACTGCGCTGTGAAGCGGGAAAGCTCTGGCATCAGCAGCATGGATGGCTGTGACACCACCGCCCACTAGCAAGGAGTGGGCATTGGGAACTAACAAACTTGAGTCAGAATGAACCAGACCCACTGCAACGCCAAATGACATGTACACGTGACAACACTGTTCAATGTCAATGTGTAAACCTACACCAGACTGCATGCACACAAGTGTAGAAAAGCCAGAAAAATATGGATTAGAGGAACCCACCACCAATTTACAGTGAGTGGCTGCTGTGAGGAGGGGCAGGCTAACAGGACTGGAGAGATCCCAAAGGGACTTGGAGTGTTCATTTAATGTTGTTTCTTTAAAAAAACTGCTACAAACACACAACTCAACAACAAAAAATCAAACAACCCGATCAAAAAATGGGCAGGAGACATGAACAGACATTTCTCCAAAGAAGACACACGGATGGCCAATAGGCACATGAAAAGATGTTCATCATTGCTGATCGTCAGGGAAATGCAAATCAAAACTACACTAAGATATCACCTTACACCCATTAGAATGACAAAAATTAACTAAAACAAATAGTAACAAATGTTGGAGAGGTTGTGGAGAAAAAGGAGCCCTCATACACTGCTGGTGGGAATGCAAACTGGTGCAGCCACTATGGAAAACAGTATGGAGATTCCTCAAAAAATTAAAAATAGGACTACCATACAATCCAGCTATCCCACTACGGGGTATCTATCCAAAGACCTTGAAGTCAGCAATTCCAAAAGTCCTATGCACCCCAAAGTTCATTGCAGCATTATTTACAATAGCCAAGACGTGGAGGCAACCAAAGTGCCCATCAACAGATATCTGGATAAAAAAATGTGGTATATATATACAATGGAATACCACTCAGCCGTAAAAAAGAACAAAATCATCCCATTTGCAACAACATGGATGGACCTTGAGGGAATTATGTTAAGTGAAATAAGCCAGACAGAGAAGGACAATCTCTGTATGACTCCACTCGTATGAGGAATTTACACATGTGGACAGAGATCAGATTAGTGGCTACCAGGGGAAAGGGGGGGGGGGTGGGTGGGCAAAAAGGGTGAAGGGTTGCACCTACAACACGACTGACAGACAATAATGTACAACTGAAATTTCACAAAATTGTAGCCTATCATTAACTCAATAAAAAAATTCTTTAAAAAACCTGTTACATTTGATAAATGAGTATGTTAGTCTCTAGTTTATTCTTTGTTTTTAAACTTTGTATACAAAAATCATGAACAGGGAAAAACGCCATTAAAAAATTATTCCTACCTGCAAATGTGCATAGACACTGGAAGAAGGCCCTTGTGATGTTCTCAGGAGTCATCTCTGGAGAGTGGGATCTGCCCTCCCTTTTTAATATTTTCTGAATTCTCTGCATCTTTATAATGGGCACAACTCACTTTTAGAACAGCTCAGAAGTCAGACAGAGGTAAAATCTGACCCTCTAGACCTTAAAAACCCAGAATTTGCCTCAGGAAGGAAGTGGTTCTGTGCACAATGGCTCCTGGGAGAACCCCCTGCCCAGCGTAGCAACGGTCAGGACCATCTACACCCTCCCTGGGGCTCGAGACGCATGGATGACAGTCACAGAGCCCTGAGATCATCGGGGTGCACACGCTCACACATTCCAGCCAGGCCTTGCCACCACCCACGGTCATTGCAAGGAGGCTGCCTGCAGCAGAGGTCTCCTCTGGGCTAACTCACCAGGAGCCAAGATTCATGGGGTCAGGTCGACAGTGACAGCCAGATGGGCAGAGCCCAATTTTATTAGAAATCCCACCAGATGCTTGCCCCCCAAAAGCTGCCCTGATCTTGCCAGCCACACCCATGAGCCCACATCAGTGCCGGGTCCTGCGGGGGTGGACCTCTCTGAAAACCAGCACCACAGTGACATGAGAAGGGAAAACTGGAGGGAGGACTGAGGTAGACACTCATTTCCAGCCCTCACAGGGAAGATGACCAACAGGCACAACATTTGGGTCGAGTATGAACCCAGAATACTCTATTAAAGGGGGAAGAGGCGTCGTCTTCACAAACAGTACATCTCAGCAGACCCTGAGATGCTTTGGAAATGTCCAGAACAAAGGAGCCTGACCAGGACTGGTCCTGACTGGAGGTGGAGGCGGCTACAAGGGCAGCTCGATCCTTCCCGCCTCACTGCAGTCAGATGACAGGAACCCCGCACTGTGCCCACCCAACGGTCAGCCCTGGTCTTAGGTGATGTGCACTGTAGCAGAGGGGCGCATGGAATCACCTTCGGAAGGGTGCAAGGACACGTGTGCCTGCTCCATGTGTAGGGCAAATGGGATAAAACATTAACAAGAGAAGACTCCAGGGAAAGGGGATTTGAGTGTTCCTTGTTCTCCTTATTTTTGCAATATTTTGTAAATTTGGAGTTTTTTCCAAATAAAAAACTGAAATAAAGATACTATCCAAGACCCAATACCAGTCTCTGCGTGTGCCTATGGAGGAAGTCTCCAGTAACATTCAAAACACTATTAGTCTGTCTATCCCACTGCTGACTAAGGGTACTGACTCAAATTGTCAATCAAAAATGACATTTCCCACGTGTCAGCCCAAGTAACCCTGAGGCTGGAATGATGGTGAGATTGTGTGTGGCAATTATCCAATACCAGTATTAAAGAAAACGTCAAATCTTCAACTCTCTGTCTCCCAAAAGTAAGCAAATACAGTGAACGTGAACAGAAATGGCAAAATTTCGGTACTCTGGCAGGTTCTTCCCGTGAACTGAGAGCCTGCTCTGCACACCTCAGATGCCTGGGGAAGAGACCCAGGCCCAGTGGGATGGTGAGGATGCTGGAGCAGTGAGCAGAGCAAACCGGCAGAGAGTGGGCAACACCAGAGCAGTCCCAGCAGAGGAGGCCACCAAGCAGAGCCCCCAGGAGGGGCCCAATGGTGGCTTGGGAGAGGCAGGGCGTGAGCCGAGGTGTCTAAATGCTCCAGTGACCATGGTGTGTGGCCCACAGCACTGCACTCAGAGATAGTAATTTTAGTTCAATAAATACAGGCATCTCCTGAAAGAGTCCAATGCATCCGAAGAGCATCCTGACAGTGGTGAAAGACACATCCTTTAAGCATGCAGATTTTTGTCCCAGCACTATTTTTACTCACTTCAGCTCTTTTGATCAAAACAAATCTGCTCACCAGATGTACCATATCCCGCCTCACCGGAGGAACACCCTTGCAGGCTGGGGAGCCTGGAGACAGAGGGAAAAGCTGACAGCCTGGACCAGGACAGACTTGCACAATGAGACACCCAGCCACCCCTCATCTGAATTAAAAAACCAAGGAAAGCAATGAAGTCTAAGTAGGGCGACAATTAGAATATTTAAAATAGCTCTAGGGAAATACTCTACCACAAGGGATTCTCCCCTCAGACGGCAAGAGCTGTAGAGGCGACTCAGTCGTGGCACACTGCTAAGTGACCACAAGGAGAGATCTGGCAGCAAGGTAAACACAGCCCTGCTTCTCCACATAACATGCATTTCACAACCTGCAGTTTCCACTTTTTGGTTTGGTTTTTAGTCCTTTCCAGAGTAGCTGCTGCTTTAGACACTACACAGGCCATTCCACTGAGGACCCCGGGGAGAGCTGCCACGCTTGCCCAGCGTGGGCTCTGTGACCTGCCTCCAGCAGCACATCCTCAGGATTCAACACGCAGGCCCATGCTGGCCACTGTGGGGATCAGAGTAGGGCTTCCACCTGGAAGGGCCGAGCCAGCACTTCTCTCATTTCTCCAATCCACAGCACACTGGAACTTTGATAAAATATAATAAAATTAACTGCCAGAAACATGAAAAAAAAAAAAGACATACAAAACTCAAGTCCTAACTTTTTACTATTACACCCAATAAGCATAAAATTCCTCTGTCCAATGGCTACTAAGTGCTCATCCTCCCATTTCTTTTTTTTTTTAAGACTTTATTTTTCCTTTTTCTCCCCAAAGCCCCCCGGTACATAGTTGTATATTTTTAGTTGTGGGTCCTTCTAGTTGTGGCATGTGGGACGCCACCTCAGCATGGCCTGACGAGCGGTGCCATGTCCGCGCCCAGGATCTGAACCGGCGAAACTCCAGGCCGCTGAAGCGGAGCGTGCGAACTTAACCACCCGGCCACAGGGCTGGCTCCACCCTCCCATTTCTGTCCTCATCTGGCATCTGGACAGCAAGAGGGCACCCACCAGCAGCACCCTCAAGAAAAGAGAGCTGTGCACCCGATCCTCATCCTCATCATCAAGTAACAACTTACCTCATAGACATCTGCACTGGATAACATACATGTAAATGGTCCGAGTGGCCAAAAGGACCAGGCCAGAGACCAGACCAACACAGCACTTCAGCCTATTGGTTCATTACAGGTCATCCTCCCCACAGATGAGGAGTGACATCCAAGCGCAGCCAAAGAGAGGAGAGTCACTACATCTGGTGCTCTGAGGGAGCTCAGTTAATTACTCCAAGGGAACCAGGAGGCTCCAACTCCAGTCCCTCTGTCTGACCTGTCCCCTTCCCCAGTGCCCTCCTCGACTGACCCCTTCCCTCCCGCAAAGCAGCAGGAGATGAATAAAGAACCAGAGAAGAATCCAATTAGAAGAGTGACTACACCAGGAAAAGATACTGCTCGGGACACAAAAAGAGCTGTAACAGCACCTGCTAAAATGCTGATTTTTCTTGGAGGAGAAGGCAAAAAAGGGGGAGAAAGAGGAATTTCCTCTCTTTAGACTTGACTTTTTGTATTTTCCCCAGTCTTAAACATGTTGTTTCTCTGCTGGAAAACCATTTTTACTTTAATGAAGGTAGGTGAGGGAGAGAAGACACAGACACCAACCCCACATAACCCCAAGACATTAGGACAACTCCTCAAGAGTCACTTAAAGTATCTCTGCAGCTTCAGGCCACACTAAAGGCTGGGACCCTCACAGGCAGAAGGACCAAGGCTGCCAATGACCAAACCAGACCCGATCTGCCCCACCAGGGCAGAGCACGGCATTCCACCAACGTGCCAGGCAGGCTGGTCAACCCTAGACCCCGCAGCCTGATTCCACTGTCTTAGTTCTTAAATGGGTAAGCAAAGTCTCAGAATACCCCCGTCTTTATTTCAGAGCATCATCATCAAGTAACAACTTATTTACTTAGAGAAGTAAAAAGCAATCTTGGTGGCTTAAAAATACTAAATATTTAAAAAATCAAACATATCCTCCTCCTCTCATTTAGAACAGACTGTAACTTAGAATTAGTTGGTCTCAGTTATCTTTTTTATCTGAAAACTTAATTTTTAAACCAAATTACAAAAGCACTTACAGTCCCTGTTTCTCCCCCTCCAGCCTTATAGCAGCTGACTCTTCTCTCTGCAGGTAATAAGGCAGATCCTCTTCTGCTGAGATCTCCAAAGAAACTGGGTGGATGGATCCCATATCCCTCTTCCAGCACCACAGGTCTGCTCCCAAGCTTGCCTCAGAACACTGTTGTAGCAGAAGCTCTCAACAGGTCCTGCACCAAAGGCCGCAGAGACTGCCCAGCTTCCCCCTGCACAAGGCATGCCTGGCTTCACCCCAATCTACATTCTGCAGGGGCCTCCTGCACACACCAAAGGTTAACACCACGGTCCTAAGAATGTGGCCGCCAGATCAGCCGCACCTCAGGCCACAGCTTCAGGATAAGAGCAGCTGCTGGCCAGCCTGGGCCTCCCTTCACCTCCAGCACCTACCCTGATGACCCATGGGGTAGTCCCACATAAGGTTACCAATGGACCAAGGGCAACTGGGAGATCTTCCTCAGGTGGTAAGGTAGCCCAAAACACCAGGGTCTCTCACAGACTCTAAGCAACGCAGAGGGCAAGGCCTGAGGCCTGGAACACTAATACAGACACATCTTTGTCTCTACTCCAAACTGAACTAACAGTTTATTCCTAAATTAAGAGAAGAAAAAAATAAACATGGGCCAGACTACATAGGACATGGTTTAGCTACATCACCTGCTTCGAAATATTTAGGTCCAAAGCACAAGTTTTGTTCTCGATCAGAACTGGTCATCTTAGACCCTCAAGTGCCTGAATTTTCAAATTTTTCAAAGGAGTGCTTTCCCCTGCAGCCCCACAGGACAGGCCCGGTGTTCAGCACCCCTCACCTGGAGCAGGTAATCACATGGTGCTGGACGCAGAGAAGGAAGCACTTTACTCGTTTTTCACTTTGTTAGATCATATTTTTTGGTTTTTTTACTTCATTTTCAGTAAAGCTGAAATTTTTAGGACTCTTGATACAAATCCTACACTTTTTGACTTACAGGTAGAAATCCAAGTCAAACTGTCTTTTAAAAGGTTGACTGATTTACAAAGAGAC
The DNA here is from genome assembly GCF_037783145.1 of Equus przewalskii. NCBI lineage: Eukaryota > Metazoa > Chordata > Mammalia > Perissodactyla > Equidae > Equus > Equus przewalskii. The sequence goes on from NC_091859.1 coordinate 45,906,381, forward strand.
ACCTTGGTTTTGACAGTGGTTTTCTGTGGTTGAGAGAGAATACGAGCACTTATTCACTGATTCCATAATGAGTATGTACTGCTCTGTAAAAAGAAAAAAGATTTCATTTCAAGGAAAAACGCCATACTCCTAATTCTTAATACAAGGTGTTTGCTCCTCTTAGGATAAAACCAATATTCTAAGCGGCAGATCCCATTACATCTTGGAAGGTAACTAGTGAGCTTAATGAAATTCATGACACGTGAAAATCAAACTATATCATTTAATTACAATGTGTTGGTAGGCATGAATTATTTTATATCACAGATATACAGAAAAATAATACAAGGAGCTAATATGCAGTATGTTGAAGATAACTTTTACTCTTTAATAACAAAAATATCCTAAAAGTTTGTCATTCATTTAATTTGAAGATGAATATAATTTTATGTATATGTGACTCACTTCCAAATAAAAAGACAGTCCAGGTAACAAGAGATATCACATAAACTGTTCTCTGGAGCAGACGTTCATTGGCATCCTTACTTCATCATCTGGATGCTTTACTTCCTTAACCAAACTGTTTTAAAGCCCCATGCCCTATTATAAACCGTGTTACTTCCTCAAAGCTCAAGGAAGTGTTCGAGTGGGGTTTCTGCTCTCCCAAACTCACACGGCACTCACAGGCTCTGGTGTGAAACTCACCAAGTCACTTACCTCGTATTCTGAAAAAGAGCATTTTTAAAGATAACAGAATAAAAAGACCAAGTCAGTAACAAGATGAGCAGGCAAAGAGGAGGAAACAAGTTCAGGGACAGGAGTGCACACAGGTGGATGGGGATCGGCCCCAGGACACCTTGCAAGAGCAAGACAGGGCTTGCCCGCAACAGGCACCAGCAGAGCCCCAACCCTCACCACTGTGGACTGCTCTAGGTTAGAGAGCCCTACACAGACCAGGCAATGTTCACACCATGAAGGAAACAGTCAGGAAAACCAGAAAGGCTATCACATGACAGGAAGGAGGCCAGCACCTCCCTCCACGAGGCTCTCGTCGGCTCCACTCTCATCTCCACTCCAGTGTCTGTCTTAGCCATGCTGCTTCACTTTCCAACAAATTCTCTTAAAAATCCTACAAGGTTCCCAAATTTTAGTGGGGGAGCAAGGCGAGGAATAGTATTTTATTGTGTCAAAGACGGTGACAACACGTGGAGTACCACGGGGTCCCAGACTCCGGTCCCTGCAGTCAGTGTAGCTGCAGTCAGCCTGACAGTGTCTGGCTTACCCCGTAGGCCTGTGTGCATTAAGGAATCTATACATTTTTCCAGGTCTCACAGATTCAAGTCTTTTGCAACATGCATGCTCCCACAACATAGCGAATGAACGTGACCAAGTTTTAGAGGACCTTTAGGGAGCTAGGTAAACAGCGCGATGATCCTCTAACACAGCCCTGCTGTGCCCTTCCCTGGTGTCCCTCATTCTAAGCTCACCCTCGACCATGCTTACACTTACCTCTGAGGGGGAATATACGGAGCGCACACAGGCGGCAGCACCGCACAGGGCTCGCTCATTGTCTTCTTCACTTTCTTTGCTTTCTTCCTGACCTTGGAAGCGGACCTGACCGTTTTGACTGAGCTCTCTTTTCGACAAACACCATTTTTCATTTCGACATCCCCATAAATGTTCAGAGGCCTCCGGGTGCAGCCCGGGGGTGTGTGGACATCACAGTAAGCGGTCTTTCTAACAGAGAAGGTCGTCGCACCGCCAGTCAGTTCTTTCACGGGCTCCATTTTCATGTAGAGGCCAGCCTTCTGGGCACATGTCACATGGAATGCTGTGTAGCAGTTTGCCTTGTGGCACTGGATGCAGGCACCCACACCCTTCTGCTTACAGAGGTAGCACGTCAGTTTCCACCGGGCTGGAGGGATGTTCCTCACGCCATCGATAGGCTCTATGAATACCGTGTTGGCAAAGCCGACCTCCGGGATCCACAGGGCACACACCACGTGGCCCCAGCGGTCGTCGTCTGTCTTTTTGAAGGCACCTCCCTTATTTGGGCACAGCACACAGTCGGCAGGCCGGGCCCGGGACTGCAGGCAGTGTCGGCAGAGCCACTGGCCCTCGGGGATGTAGGGCACCCCATAACACTCCTGGTGCACGGCCAGGTTGCACATGTCGCAAAACAGAATCACATTGCTGTTCTGGCACTCGCCGTCCATGCAGATGCAGCACACAGCATCCTCGTCGATTAGGGACTGCTGCTCCCCCTGCTTCTGGTTCTCACAGTACGACTCCTTCTCGAAGCGGTCCATCAGGAACTCAAACACACTCTGTGACACGGCTGAAACACAGTCGCCCTTCCGCTTCTCATTGACGATCTCCAGCCAAGCATAGTCCTCCTCATCCATGTCATACTCCACTTCGTTGTCCAACTCCTCAGCCGACTTCTCAATAAACTTGTAGTAGACAGGGGGTCTCCTGGGGGCAGAGGGAGGGCTGTACTCCACGATCCGCACCTTGGGCTCAGGAAGCGCACTGGCTGAGGCTGGCATACCGTGGGCACTGGGAAGGGCTTCATTTTTCTTTTTCACTCTGTTGTTTTTGTGACGCTTAGTTCTTAGGCACACAGGGGGCCTCTCACTATTTTCTTTATTGCTGTTGCATTCACTCATTTCTTGAGCAGTGAGGTCATCTTCTAATATGATCTCCAACGGATCAAAAATACTGATCCTATGCAAGCGACCCTCAATCTCTATCTCAACCATCCTCTGGGCTTGTGCGTAGGTCAGGGTCTCCCGCGTGGGGGAGTGTTTAGTACTGCACGGGGAGGAAGGGTGCCTTGCTGCAGCGCCTCGATGACATCGTCCTTTCCTCCTCATTTGGTACTGACTCCCTAAAACAGAGGCAGAGATAAAGTTAACTCCATACAGAGAACACAAGATGAGAAAACCATCAAGTATACTTGGGCAGAGCTAACTAAGCAACTCACGCTAAATCAAAACGAAACTCCAAGCTAACGTATCTGAGGTTTCCAAAATCACTCATCCCAGGACTCATGATCATATTTCAGCAACCTTCAACAGCCCATCCCCACCAGGCCACCCCTCCCCAGGGACTCCTAGGACCAGAGAGGGCAGGCGGTGAGGAGTGGCCCTTGAGAGGCATGCACAGCAAACAAGTTCCTCTAGGTCTCTCAGTGATTACCACTGCTCACCAGTCACGTTCTTACACAAAGCCAACAGGTCACCAAGACGACTGCAGCATCCCTCAGGAGTAGGGAAGCCCAGGGAAGCCCATGCACAGAGCTGGACTCCAGCAGGCACAGAGGCTGTGACGGCAAAGCAGGCATGCTCAGTGGCTCCCTGCTCCTGACCAACGCTGCCCCTGACCCGTTCTTCCCCTCCCCTGCTGCTGCCCTGGAAAGATCCCCCCGGAGCCCAGTGCACTGGTCCTGGCAGCAACCCTGCTGAGGGCCAAAAGCCTCAGCAGTCCAATCACGGCCAGTGGGTGCTCTCCATGAACACACCCTTCACACCTGTGTTAAGGCGGAGGCCCACTAGCCACACAAGGACCCAAGAGGGGAGCACGCAACCCAGCTTCCGCAGAGCCTCAGCAGTGACCACCACAGAAACCCCTTATGGGCCAGTCAGCCTGCCCCTTCCCCTCAGGGGCACTTCTCTCCTCTTGGCTTGACCACAGAGATGGGCCATGCCCTCCTCGTTCTCAAGTACACCCCAGAGACGCCCACAGACGGCACCTTGGCTCTTGTCCCACAGCAAGGGCCACGCTTGAGAACCCCACACTGCCTGCAGAGCCCCCGACTATGGGATCACCAGCACTAGCTCAGATGCCGGAAACCTTGGCCAGAGAGATCTAGGAGAATTCGCTCCCCTCTAACCTCCACTCTCTGCGCGCATGTCCCCGACACTCCACGGAGTCTACTTCCACAATTCGCCTCTCCTGAAGACTCCCGACTCTGGACCACCGCCTGCCAAGCAGGTGTCACCTTAGGAACTGACGGCGGAGACTTCCCAATACCTCTCAGACACCTCCCTCCAACCACCACCTTACTGACAGGAAGCAGAGCCATTTCCAAGAGATGGGCTCACAAACAAACGTCCCAAGCTGGAGCCCAGGGCCCGTGCAGCACGTGGCCCGCCGGTCAGGGCGCCCACGGGAGCCCGCAGCAGCTGCACCGAGGCCTAGTCCGTCTTCAGGAAAAGCCCTCAAAGAGCAGGCTTTGCTCTCCAAGTCCCTAAAGGCAATCCCCGCAAACCTTCACGGACTCTCTAAGACAAGGCCCTCAGGATGCGGTTTTCTTTCCTTCTGTTAAGTAGAAACCCACGTTTCATGTTGAAATTTGACAGGAATTCCCTACCCAGAGCAGCACAGGAACACGGCAGCCGAACCCCAACTCCCGGCCCAGCGGGGGCCCCGGCCTACCAGCCCTCTGAGGGGACCTGGGCGGCCCCAGGGTGTCGGCACCGGCGCCCGGGGAGGGGACCCGCGGCCAGCTTCACGCGTCACGACGGAGGCGGGGCAGCAACAGCGGGCTCCTCACCGACGGACACCAAACGTGTAATTTTCCCCCCTCCAGCCAGGCGCCAAGCAGCCCCTCGGAGGCCGCGCCCCGGGCGCTGGGGCTCCTCACCACCAGCCTCCCGAGGACGCCGCCGCCTGACACGACGGCGCGGTGGCTCCGCCACCCGAACGCGGCCGTGCGGGCGCGGCGGCCTCCGGCAGCACTGCCGAGCAGAGCGACCACCCGCCGCCCCACGGGCTCCGCACGCGGCCCCCCGGCTCCATCCCCGCTCGCGCCGCCGTGCAGGACAAGCGCGTCCACAGGGCGGGCATCACAAGGACAACAAGCCTGCTGGACGCACCCCGGAAAGCTGGGTGGCGCGAGGGGAGACTGCAGCGGGCGGCCGGCTCCCGGTCTCCACTCGCGCGGCGGGCCGCCGCCGCCCCACCTGCGCCCCTGCGCGCGCGCGGCACCGAGCCCCCCTCCCGGAGACCATGCTTTACCTGGAGACCGGGCCGGGGCGAACTCTGTGGGGCGGCGGGGATGCTTCCGACGGGGGCGGCCTCCTGGGCGCGTATACATTGGCCAGGACCCGACTGCGCGCTCGCGGGAGCGGTACTGTCCGCAAGTTACACCTCGGCAAAGTTGCTTCTCGCAGCCGGGCCCGGGGCAGCCGGGCGCAAGTCCACTTCGGGGGCTCACTGCAAACCCGCCCGGAAGCCGGCAGCGCGATCCCGCCGTCCCTGTCCCCAACCGCCGAGGGCGCGCGGGGCCGCCCGGGCTCGGTCGGGAGCGCTCCCGGCGCGGCCCCACTCGCGGGAGTTTCCTGTCGGGCCAAACCCCGAGCGTGTCTGTTACATAACGCGCCGCGCCGCCACAGGCAGCGCGTCCGGGGCCGCCGCGACCCCACGCGCAGGCCGGGCGGGGACGGCGCCAGACGAGCCCGGCCGCCCGACAGCCCGGCCTCCTCCGCTCCCCGGTCCCGCCTCCCGGCCTCCCCGCCCGGCCGCCCCGAACCCCGGCCTCCCGGCTTCCCCGTCCCGCCTCCCCGACAGCCCGGCCGCCCTCGCGGCCCCACGCCCGCCCGGACTCCCCCGCCCGCCCGCCGACACCCGGCCTCCCTGCGCCGCTCGCCGCCCGCGGACAATGCGCCCGCCGCCGCGGCCGCCAAACATGGCGTCGGCACCACCACCCGAGAGGCCGGCGGGCGGCGGCGGGCGGCCCGCGAGGCGGCGGCGGCGGCGGCGACCCCGGCCCGGCCCCCGCCCACTCACCTTCGGGGCCGCGGCCGCGGGAGCCCGGCGGGCGGGCGCGGGGGCCGGCGCGGCCGAGGCGGCGCTAATGGCGCCCAGGCTCCTCCGCCAACGGCCGCGCAGGCCCGGCCCGCCGCTCGGGCGCGGGCTCCTGTCGGCGGCGGCCCGGCCCGGCTCGGCGGCCGCGGGCTCTCGGGCGGCGACTCGCGCAGCGGGCGGCGGGCGAGCGGGCGGCGGGCGGCGGGGGCCCAGCGGGGAGGCCCGGCGCGGAGCCCGGCCGGCGGGCGGCGGAGCGAGCGCGGGGCGCGGAGCGCGGGGCGCGGGGCTGGCGCGGACGCCCGGGCCGGCTCGCTCGCTCGCTCCCCAGCGAAGCAAACAATGCGGCGAGCGCTCCGCCCGGCGCGCTGCGTGCGAGACGCGCCCCGCCCGCCGCCGCCATGACGCGCGGGCCGCCGCCGGCCGGGGGGAGGGGGCCTGAGGGGCGAGCGGGCCGGGGGCCGAGGGGGTCTGAGGGGCAGACCGGACCCCGGGGCCGAGGGGCCGAGCGGGCCTGAGGGGCGAGCGGGCCGGGGGCCGAGGGCGCCTGAGGGGCGAGCGGGCCGGGGGCCGAGGGCACCTGAGGGGCGAGCGGGCTTGAGGGGACGAGGGGGCCTGAGGGGGCCTGAGGGGCAGACCGGACCCCGGGGCCGAGGGGCCCTGAGGGGCGAGCGGGCTTGAGGGGCCGAGGGGCCCTGAGGGGCGAGCGGGCTTGAGGGGCCGAGGGGGCCTGAGGGGCAGACCGGACCCCGGGGCCGAGGGGGCCTGAGGGGCGAGCGGGCCGGGGGCCGAGGGCGCCTGAGGGGCGAGCGGGCTTGAGGGGACGACGGGGCCTGAGGGGCAGACCGGACCCTGGGGCCGAGGGGGCCTGAGGGGCGAGCGGGCTTGAGGGGCCGAGGGCGCCTGAGGGGCGAGCGGGCCGGGGCCGAGGGCGCCTGAGGGGCGAGCGGGCTTGAGGGGCCGAGGGGGCCTGAGGGGCAGACCGGACCCCGGGGCCGAGGGGGCCTGAGGGGCGAGCGGGCTTGAGGGGACGACGGGGCCTGAGGGGCAGACCGGACCCTGGGGCCGAGGGCGCCTGAGGGGCGAGCGGGCCGGGGGCCGAGGGCACCTGAGGGGCGAGCGGGCTTGAGGGGCCGAGGGGGCCTGAGGGGCAGACCGGACCCCGGGGCCGAGGGGGCCTGAGGGGCGAGCGGGCCGGGGGGCCGAGGGCGCCTGAGGGGCGAGTGGGCCGGGGGGCCGAGGGGGCCTGAGGGGCGAGCGGGCCGGGGGCCGAGGGGGCCTGAGGGGCGAGCGGGCCGGGGGGCCGAAGGGGCCTGAGGAAAAGACCGACTCAGGGACCCAGGGGGCCTGAGGGAGCGTCGGGCAGGGGAACAGGAGAACCTGAGGGGTGGACCAGACCCTGCGGCTGGGGTCCTGAAGGGAGGCTTGGATTCAGGGGATGGGAGGTGACCCGACTAAGTGGGAGCGACCTGAGGGGGCACTGGATTTATGGGGGGTGCTGATGGGATCCCTGACAGGGGGGGCCAGACAGGGGTGGGCAGGCTGAGTGGACATCAGACCTGAGGGGGTGCAGGGCAGAAGGTGTGCCGGTTGGGAGGCCGGCAGGGAGGGCACATAATGCACGGGGGGCTGGAGAGAAGTAGGGGAACACTGGACAGGGGCGGGCCAGGCGGCATTCGGGGAGCGCTGGGCTAGGGGGAAAGGGAACCCCCAGAGATGGAGTGAGGAGAACCAGAGGGGGACAGGCTGGGCCAGTCAGGAGGTTGGGGGGAGCCTGACGGGTGGGGACTGAGAGGGGACCTGAGGGGAGGTCAGGAGGGGGGTCACTGGACAGGGCTGGTGGTGGAGAGGAAGGGGGCACTGGCAGGGGATGCGGCCGTGGCAGAGGGCACTGGGGAGCGTGTAGCCTGGAGGAGGCGCCCAGCGTGTGTGGGGCTGGGAGGGGGCACGGAGGGGAGAAGAAGGGGCCCCTGGGCCTGGTTCAGGGACCTGAGTCCCACTCTCCCACTAGCTGCTTTCACTTTGGCCTTTGTTTAAACTCAAATTCAGTCATTTCATGACACTCTCATTCATACATTAAATCCCAAAATGTTTTAAGGGAGAAGCCTAGATGGTTCCTTGGTTTCTTTCGAGGATTTGTGCTTAGTGCGGTGGCCATGAAGGAGCCCCAACTGTGTGGGGAGCCCAGCCCCAAGGGAAAGGAGGTGGCAGGTGGCCCCCCGCTGTGGCAGCAGGGGAAGCCCCTCAGGAAGAGGAGGGGCACCCCCAGGGCAGAGGCTGAGTCTTTCTGAGCCAGGAGACCTTCCCCCACAGGGGCAGGCGGGGCAGGGTCCACTGCCTAGGACCCTCCACCAACCGCCTCACTGGGAGTGGGCTGGCCCTGTCCACCCAAGTGTCCTAGGTAGGGGCTGGAGCCCCAGGCCTTTTGCTGACCAGTACTTGTCCCCCTCTGCACCCAGTATACGGGTTGGGAAGTGAAGGCTTGGAGAGCAGGTTAGGACTGCAGCCAAGGTCACCCAGTGTTCCGTCCTGAGCAAGGTCCCACCTCGAAGCTACTGCCCCCTCCAGACACATTCTTGGGCCAAGGAGGGGCGCCCCGACCACATCTGCACCAGTCCCAGGGGCTGCAAGTGTCTCCTCCACTCCTGTCTGCTTAACCGAGTCCACATGTGCTGAGCGGCCGGCAGTAGAGGGCAAGAGAGCGGGCCCGCACCTTTCTCGCCAGCACCCTGGGCAAACCAGATGCAAACCAGTGAGCTGGAGGATCTCCTACAACGCAGAGCAAAGGTGAGAGACAGCCTCGTGGAAGAGAAGGTGGAAGACATGAAACCCTTCGCAGAAAAGGAGAGTGGCTTCTCAAAGGATGGAAGTGATGCCCAGGAGGGGTGAGGGGAAAAGACCCACACACGCAGTCAGAGAGACACTGGAATTCCGAGGATAAAGAGACTAGCTCAAAGCCTGCAGAGGGGAAGGATCTTTAACCAGACTGAACCTGAGTGTCACTTGGCAAAGGAGTGGTTGTCAAAACTCTAAAAGGGCTGAACCTAGAATTCCATACACAGTGAAACTAGCATTGGAGTGAGGCAGCAAAATAAAGTATCTTCACAGCCTAGAAACATCCAAGTTTACCACAGACACAGTCTCTAAAAAGTTAACAAAAGGGGACCTGTGGTATAGTAAGTAAATTCGGCACGCTCCACTTCAGCGGCCTGGGGTTCACAGGTTTGGATCCCGGGTGCGGACCTACACCACACAGCCATGCTGTGGCAGCAACCCACATACAAAATAGAGGAAGACTGGCACAGATGTTAGCTCAGGGCTAATCTTCCTCAGCAAAAAAAGAGGAAGATTGGCAAGAGATGTTAGCTCTGGGTGAATCTCCCTCAACAACAACAACAAAGTTACTAAGAGATATACCCTAGCAAAATGAAAAGTGAATTCAAGAGTGAGACATGAGTGCCAGCAAAGAAACCAGTTTGGACTGTTAAAATCAAATAATAACCTGAGAGAAAATCCCAGGTAAACTCAACATGGCACATGGCAAGGGGAGGGGGAAGCAGGAAGTAAAAGCACGCAAAAGTTGTATTGCTAGAGGATTTAGAATCAATAGAAAAAAATTTAAAATGTTAAAATATCAAAGTTTCCACTAGAAAAATGGAAATGGAATTTACAACTTTGAAAACAGCTGGGGAAAACTGAAAGGAAGAAAAACTGACAGTGCCAACAAAAAGCAGGAAAGAGAAAAAGATAAATGCATGATAAATAAGGAACATAGTAAGAGGCAACAGGAATAATTCAAATGTTTGAGTAATCAGAGACATGATTGAATTAAATTCATCTATTAAAAAACAGAGACTCTGAGATTGGAATATAAATATCAAATACTGCTTACAAGAAATACACCTAAAAATGTCAGAGATTGAAAATAAAAAGAATAGAAAATATGTATCATAGAATTTTTGTTCCTCAAAAGACCATAAGGAGAATAAAGAACAAAAAGTGAAAACCAGAAGATATTTGCAACACATATACCTTGCAAATGATTAGTCTCCAGAATATATAAAGAACCCTTTCAAATCCATTAGAAAAAGACAAGCCAACAGAATGACAGGCAAAACCCATAATTAGGCTCCTTGCAAAGAAGAACATGGAAAGGGTCAATAACCTCACTAGTAATTGGAAATGCAAACTAAAACCACACCAAATAAGCACAAATGTTGAAGTCTGACAAAACACAGTGATGGCAAGAAGGTGGGTCAACGGAAACACTCATACACTGTTGCCCAGGATGTCAAGTGGTACCATTATCTTGGTAAATAAGATGGCATCACCCAATGAAGCTGGACATGTGTGTGTATGGCTGCACAACAAACCACCCCCGAAACTTCGTAGCTCAAAACAACAATCATTCCTCCTGCTCGCAGATCTGCTGTTTGGGGTGGATTCGGTAGACATAGTTGGTCTAGTCCATGCTGCACCAGCTGGGGCATCTCCACTGGAGGCTGGAAAGGCTGTTCCAAGACAGTGCAGTCATGTGGCTGGTAAGCTGGTTCAGGCTGTGGGCTGAGGGCTTTGGGGACTTCTTTGTGGGATGGTGGCCAGCTTCCAAGAGCAAGAGTCCCAAGAGAACTAGGAGGGACCTGTATCGCTTTTCATATCGTAGCCTCAGAAGTCACACAGCATCTACACAAGCCTGTCCAGATTCCAGAGATGGGTGGACATCGACCCCTACTTCCTGTGGAGAGAAGTTTCAAAGTCACATTTTAAGAGAAGCATGTGGTACAGGAGAAGTTGTTGTAGCCACGTTGGGAAAATGCAAGCTGCCATAATGTGCATACCCACTACCAGCTCTAGGCAAGCCAGTATATATTCCTAGGTACATTCCATGCCTAGCTGTATGCCAGAGAAACCTACACTTGTTCTTCAGGCAACATGTTCGTGAATGTTCAAAGCAGCACTGTTTTTAATAGAAAAAATACTGGGGAAAAATCTTACCTGTCCATGGACAATAAAATGAATAAAGTGAGATACGTCTGCACAATGGAATAGCACACAGCTACTAAAACAAATGAATTGCACCACTTAGCCACATGGCTGAATCTCAGACACATAATGCTGAATGGGAGAAACAAATCACAGAAGGTTGTTAATATAAAGTGGATTCCATTTACACTCAGCAGAGAGAGCTAGGAAAAATATGTCTAAGTATGTACACACACCCCTATATTTTTTCAATATCTATTAGCAAACCTTGAGTTCATACTGATAGCTCCAATTCCAATCCAACAGAGTTCATTCTATCCTTTCCACTTTCGATATAACTCTTTTTCAACAATGAGTTTGAGCAAACCTCTATGCATTCACCTCATCGTAGCTCAGTCCTCACTGTGTGTCAGGCCTATACCAGCCAGAAACTTGGCCCCAGACACATCAACCACTGCCCCTTCCATTAGATGTACCAGCCAAAAGCTCAGCTCTAGAAACATCACTGCCCCCTCCCACTCCACACCTCCACCTCCACACCATTAGATCTGTGGCTGAAGTCTCGACCCAACAAAGGGCAAGGATAAGGGTACTAGTGTTATTTTTTTAATGTTCTATTGCAGAAGATAGAAGAAGTCTGGCAGAAGTAAGATAAAATCCTTCATCTGGGGCTGCCCAGTGGCTTAATGGTTAAGTTCACATGCTCTGCTCTGGCAGCCTGCGGTTTGCTGTTTTGGATCCCAGGTGTGGACCTACACACCGCTCATCAAGCCATGCCATCGCGGCATTCCATATACAAAGTAGAGGAAGATTGGGAACAGATGTTAGCTCAGGGCCAATCTTCCTCACCAAAAAAAAAATCCTTTTTCCTTCTTGATCTATCTCCAACCTTTAATTTTCACAAACAAAACATTCTTCAAATGATATTTTCTCACTTCATAATTCAGAAAAAGTAGTTTTACTGACTCTTCTCTTTTAACAGAAATCTAGTTATTTGCATAGTTTCAATAGAAATCAGTCTTCCTTTTTACCAGGATATAATTAGACAAATTGATTGTGCAACCAAGGCTTTATGTGGGTGTCATATTTGAGATTACATCTCATGTGATTCAATATGACCCACCTACCTTAGAAAAAGGCTTGTGACAGCTGTGTTGAACCAATGCCCACACAGCCCTCAAACCGATACTGGTCAGGTACCTGTACTATGGCATACCAGGGCTCTGTCTTACAAGTAGTAAGGAAAACAAGAACTGTGGCAGACACCACAGACCTTGAGAAGATAGAAACTTCCCTACATGCACAGGTACTGCAGGCAAACCAGAGGAAGATTAGTTTGATTTGGTTTCCTAACCCAGGACTAGAAGAGCAAATAAGAGAAATTTAAATCTCAGGCATAATAGAGGCTCATGCCTACATTCCTTATGATGACATCTCTAGACAGAAGTTGATTTTCCGGACTTGGTTGTTGGGTAATGCCATATGGCTTAGACGTGCTGGCCCAACAAGGAGGCCTGTACATGTTAATTACCACTTCTTACAGCACCTGTGTAGATGAATCAGGTCCAAACACAATAAGACCAGCTTTCTGTGGTCAAGAATAACCTTTGGAGACTATTTCTCCTCATAAGGGGGCGGGGGGGGGGGGGGGCGCGGCGGCAGGAGACTAATAAAAATTTTCCAAAACTTATGAATAGGCAAAAGGATGGTGGTGGGTCCTTTCCATGGGAAGCCAAGTGTTGTCTAGCACACCTGCCAAGAGATTTGGAATTTTCTTGGGTGTAAAACTATTTAACTTGCTATTTACTATTGATTATGATTTTTTGGCCAGCCCCGGTGGTCCAGTGGTTTAGATTTGGTGCCCTCAAGCCAGCCCTGATGGTCTAGTGGTTAAAGATTGGCGCTCTCACTGCTTCAACGGCCCGAGTTTGTTTCCTAGTTGCAGAGCCACACCACCTGTCTGTCAGTTGCCATGCTGTGGTGGTGGTTCACATAGAAGGACTTACAACCAGGATATATAACCATGCACTGGGGCTTTGGGGAGAAAAAAAAAAAGGAAGATTGGCAACAGATGTTAGCTCAGGGTGAATCTTTCCCTGCAAAAAAAAAAAAGAGGGATTTGGTACTCTCACTGCCCTGGCCCAGATTTATTTCCAGGTCAGGTAACCATACCACCCATCTGTTGGTTGTCATACTGTGGTGGCTTTGTGTTGCTGTGATGCTGAAAGCCATGCCACCGGGATTTCAAATACCAGCAGGGTCATCCATGGTAGACAGGTTTCAGTGGAGCTTCCAGACTAAGACAGACTAAGAATAAGGACCTGGCCACTTATTTCCCAAAAAATTTGCCATGAAAACTCTAGGAGGGGCCAGCCCGGTGGCACAGCGGTTAAGTTCGCATGTTCCACTTCGGTGGCCCGGGGTTCGCTGGTTCGGATCCCGGGTGTGGACATGACACGCCTTGGCAAGCCATGCTGTGGTAGGCATCCCACATATAAAGTGGAGGAAGAGAGGCGTGGATGTTAGCTCAGGGCCAATCTTCCTCAGCAAAAAGAGGAGGATTGGCAGCAGATGTTAGCTCAGGGTTAATCGTCCTAAAAAAAAAAAAAAAAAAACCTCTAGGAATGGTGCAAAAAGACTAGGCAGGCTTCTGCTCTGCTGTACACAGGGTCACTAGGAGTCGGAATCCACCTGACAACAGTAACAACAACAATGATTTTTTTACAACTCAGTAAAAGTAGACTTTAACTTGTAGAAAATGGATGACTAGGTAAAATGATTCTTGTCTGACAGCAATGCAAATGTATTTTGCCCAGTAGTAAGTTATAAAAATTATTTCTGTCTAGTAGAAAAGATTACAGTTAGAAAAGGTTGCAGTTTTATGGCCCTGTAGAACATTAACCAGTTTTCAATCTAAATTAGCAAGCTTTTCTCCAGCCACTTCAAATACTTCCCTCTCTCTCCAATCTTTCGAACCACCCTCACCATCATGCCAGTTTCCTCATTAATGATTTAAATAAATCTTTGACACATCTTCATTTTAGAGCTGTATTTATGTAGAGTCATATTTTTAAGTTTTTGAAAATTATGCTTTGACAGCTCCTATATCTAGCTACCTCCTCAGTATCTCCTCTGAAATGTCTAATAGGCACCTCAAACTTAACACAACTGATACTCAGCTTCTGGCCTTCATCTCCAACTGATCCATCAGCAAATCCTGTTGGTCCCCCTTCAAAATGTGTCCAGACCCAGCCCGTGTCACCACCTCTGTTACTACCCAGGGCCAGTCACTGTCATCTCTCATCTGGATTATCTCAGTATCCTAACTGGTCTCTCTGATTCACCCTTGTACCTCTGTATTTTGTTCTCTACCCAGCAGCCCAACTGATACTGCCACACTCGTGCTTAGAACCTCCCAGTGGGTTCCCATCTCTCAGAATAAAATCCAAAGGCCTCAACTCAACAACCAAAAAATAACCAAATAAAAAATGGGCAATGGACTTGAATAGACACTTCTCCAAAGATGATGTACAAATAGTCAGTGAGCACATGAAAAGATGCTCAACATCATTAGCCATCAGGGAAATGCTAATCAAAACCACAATGAGATACCACTTAATACCTACTAGGATGGCTAGAATCAAAAAGTCAGATAGTAACAAGTGTTGGTGAAGATGTGGAGAAATTGAAACTCTCTTGCATTGCTGGTGGGAATGTAAAATGGTGCAGCTGCTTTGGAAAACAGTTGGGCAGTTCAAAATGTTAAACATAGGGTTACCATATGACCCTAGATTTCTACTCCTAGGTATATACCCAAGAGAAATGAAAATACATGTCCACACAGAAACTTGTACATGAAGATTCATAGCAGTATTATTCATAATAGCCAAAACGTTAAAACAAACCAAATGTCCATCAACTAATGAATGGATAAATAAAATGTGGTATATCCACAAATGGAATATTATGTGGTGATATAAAGGAATGAAGTATTAAAATGTGCTACAACATGGATAAATCTTGAAAATAATATGCAAAGTGAAAGAAGACAAACGCCACATATTGTATGATTCCATTCATATGAAACACCCATGATAGGCAAATCTATAGAGAAACAGAGCAGGTTAGTGGTTGCCAGAGGCTGGGGAGGAGGAAATGGAAAGTGACTGCAAATGGGTATGGGGTTTCTTTGGGGATGATGAAAATGTTCTAAAATTGACTGTGAGAAGGATTGTACAATCCCATGCATATACTAAAAACCACTGAATTATACATTTTAAGTGAGTGAATTGTATGGTATATGAATTATATCTCAATGGAGCTGTTTTAAAAATACATTGAATAAAAAATTACATCAATAAAAATAAAAAATAACACCAGAGACTTCTAGTTCAGGAATAAATGGGCTAGACTCATCTCTCCCTGCTTCTCCAACTAACTATAACTTTAAAAACTGGGAAATAATAGCGCAGACAATTATGGGACTCTGGTGGGAAAAGAAAAGTAGGCTAGCTGGGGACCTAGGACTGAGGAAAAACACAGCAACCTGGCATCTCTCATCCTCCACCCAGCAGTAGAAGGCAGCCCAGGCCCAGTATATCCCCACCCTCCCACTGAGCAGCTGTGGGAAGGCTAACCATCCTCCCATGGGGGAATTGGCAGAGATTGAGCAGGAACCCTGATGGCACCAGATCTCTGGAAGCATTCTCCTTCCGATGGGTCCAACCTCACTCACTCCCCACCTACTGGCTCTGGGCAGCCTGGAGAATTACCTCTGTTCCCATAGGCAGCATCAATAAGATTTTTTTTTTTTTTGCTGAGAAAGATTCGTTCTGAGCTAACATCTGTTGCCAATCTTCCTCTCTCTTTTTTTGTTTTTTCCTCCCCACAGCCCCAGTACATAGTTATATATTCTAGTTGTAGGTTGTTCTAGTTCTGCTATGTGAGCTGCTGCCACAGCATGGCTACTGACAGACAAGCACACCAAACTTTAACCAGTAGGCCACCAGGGCTGGCTCAGCACCAGCAAAATTAAGTGGAAACTCCAGTAGGCCAGATAAACAAAACAGACAGGACAGAAATGTAAGGGCTCTGAAAACAATGATCATTGGAAGTACAACTCACAAAAGGAGGCCAGGACATGCTGCGCCTGAACAGGATGACTGCCTGCTACCACACAGGCTTAAACAGGATTCAGAGTCTCCTAACACAACACCCAAACTGCTCAGATTACAATTTTAAAAAAATCACTTGTCACACCATGAACCAGGAAATTCATAACTTGAATGAGAAACAATCAACAGATACCAACATTGAGATGAATCAGATGTTGGAATTACCTGACAGGGACTGTAAAGCAGCCATCACAAAAATGCTTCAACAGCAAGTACAAATTATCTCGAAATGGGTGAAAATATAGAACATCTTAGCAAAGAAACAAGTTATTAAAAAAAACCAAATGGAAATTATAGAACTGAAAAATACAATACACCAAAATACAAAACTCACTGAATGGACACAATAACACAATAAATGTGACAGAAGAAAGAATCCATGAACTAGAAGACAGAACAGTAGAAATGACCCAATCTGAACAACAGAGAGAAAATAGTCTGAAGGGGGAAAAAAATAACAAAGCCTCAGGGATCTGTGGGGCTATAAAAATATAAATGAAACATTTGTGTCATTGTATCCCAGAAGGAGAGAAGAAAGAGTATGAGGCTGAAAAAATATTTGAAGAACTAATGGCAGAAACTTTCCAAATTTGGCAAATGACATAAACCTACACATTCAAGAAGCAGAGTGAATGATAAACTCAAAGAAATCTATGCCACACATGATAATTTCTGAAAACTAATGACAAAGAAAAAAATCTTGAAAGCAGACAGAGAGAAACAACACATTGCATCTAAGGGAAGACCGACTGGAACAACAGTGGATTTCTCATCAGAACCACGGAGGCCAGAAGGAAGCAGCACATTTTTCAAGGGCTGCAAAGAAAGAATTCTATATCTAGTAAAAATATGCTTCAGGAATGAAGGGGAAATAAAAAAATTCTCAGACAAAGGAAAATTAAAGAAGGTATCACTAGCAGAACTACCCGTAAAGAACAGATAAAGGGATTTCTCCAAATAGAGAAGAAATGATAAGAGAAGGCCGAGAACTTTAGAAAAGAAAAGAAGAACAATGGAATGGGTAAAACACCATGGGATTTCTTTACCATGGGATAATACCAACAGGATTATCTTTCTCATCCTGAGTTTCTTAAGTCATATTGGGTGGTAGAAGCAAAACTTATAACATTATTTGATGTGGTATTAAATGTATATATAGGAAATACTTTGGAAAATTATATTTTTTAATTTTTTAAAAGAGGATAGTAGAGGGTTGGCCCCAGGGCCAAGTGGTTAAAGTTCTGCACACTCTGCTTCAGCAGCGTGGGTTCATGGGTTCAGATCCTGAGTGTGGACCCACTCCACTCGTCAGCTGTGTTGTGGAGGCAGCCCACATACAAAATAGAGGAAGACTGACACAGATGTGAGCTCAGAGCTGGTCTTCCTCAAGCAAAAAAAAAGAAAAAGGGGGATGGTAAAGGGAGTTAAATGGAAGTAAGTTTTTTATACTTCACTCCAAGTGCTAAAACAATATCCACAGACTGTGATAACTTATGTTTGTTTACTAGAACACCCAGAGAACCACTGAGACAATTATACAAAATGTCAGACTCAAAAACACTACAAAAAATCAAAATGGAATTCTAAACAATGTTCAAGTATCCCACAGGAAAGCAAGAAAAGAGAGAGAGGAATGAGAAAGAGAGGAAACAAGCAGAAAAAGAGGAAGTCATAAATAAATAAATAATAAGTCCTAATATATCAAAAATTTAAATGTAAATGTTCTAAATACACTGACTAAAACACACAGATTGTCAGAGTGGATTAAAAAAAAAAAACGACCCAACAATAGGTTGTCTATAGCAAACTCACTTCAAACATAATGACATAGGTAGGTTAAAAATAAAAGAATGAAAAAACATACATAATGCAAATATCAGTAAAAAAGTGTAGAAGTGGCCATAGTATATCATTTATTAGATATTACAATATGATGTAATTATATATTATGTTATTTATTATAAATAAAATCAGATGAAGTAAAGATAGAGCAAAGAAAATTACTGGGAACAAAGAGGAACATTGCACAACCATAAAATGATCAATCCTCTGGAAGACATCATGACACTAAACGTGTATGCCCCAAACAACAGAGTTTAAAAATATAGAAAGCAAAAAATAATAGAGCTGAAAGGAAAAATACACAAATCTACAATTATAGTTAGGGACTCCTACACCCTACTCTCTGCAACTGACAGAACTGCTAGACAGCGAGTCAGCAAAGATCTAGAAGAGCCTGACACCATCATCAACCAAGAGGATCTAAACAACACGCATAGAACACGCTACAAACAACAGCAGCATACACATCCTGCACAAGCACCCACGGAACATCAACAAAGATGGCCCATATCCTGCGTCACAGAGCAAAAGTCAACAAAGTTAAAAGGATTGAAATCATACAGACTATGTTCTCTGATCATAATAGAACCAAACTAGAAAGCAATAGCAGAAAGACCACAGGAAAATCTCCAAATGCTTGGAAACTAAACAATAAGCTTCTAAAGAATCCAGAGGTCAAAGAGGAAGGCTCAAGGGGATTTAAAATGCATTGAGTTGAATAAAATAGAAATACAATATATCAAAATTTCTGGGACACAACTAAAACAGTGCTGAGAGGGAAATCTATATCTGAGAAAAGAGGGAAAGTCTCAAATCAATAACCTAAGCTCCCACTTTAAGAACCTACAAAAAGAAAAAAAAAAGGAAAGCAAATTAAGCCCAAGGCAAGCAGAAGGAAGAAAATAACACAAATAAGAGCAGAAATCAATGAAATTGAAAACAGAAAAACAATAAAACAAGAGCTAGTTCTTTCAAAAGATCAATAAAATTCACAAACCTGAGGGAATACTTACAAAGGAGAAAAAAGAGAAAAGACAAATCACCAATAACAAGAATGAAGCAGGAGATATCACTCCAGAAGCTACAGACATCAAAAGGGTAATAAGAGAATTGTGATGGCTAAATTTATGTGTCAACTTGCCTGGGCCACAGTGCCCAGATATTTGGGTCAAACGTTACTCTGGATATTTCTGTGAGGGTGTTTTTAGATGATATTTACATTTAAATTGGTGGGCTTTGAGTAAAGCAGATTGCCGTCCATAATGCAGATGAGCCTCATCCAATCAGCTGAAGGCCTGAATAGAACAAAAGGCTGACCTCCCCAAGCAGGAAAGAATTCTCCAGCAGACTGCCTTCTGACTTCATTTGCAACATCAGTTCTTCCTGGTTCGACAGCAGACCACCTCTGGACTTGAACTTTGATTCTTTCCTGAGCCTCCAGCCTGCTGGCCTCCCTCATCAGATTTTGGACTCAGCAAGCCTCCACAATCTCATGAGCCAATTGCTTATGATAAATATCCTTACTGTACACGCATATGTACATATATACACACACATCATATATACATATATACACATCCTATTGGTTCTGTTTCTTTAGAGAACCCTATACAAACAAGAAGGAAAAGAAAAGACAAATTACCAATATCAGGAACGTAACAGTGGATATCACGATGGGCCCCACAGACATCAAAGGGATAATAAGCAAATATTATGAACAACTCTGGACACACAAATTTGACAATTTAGATGAAATGGACCAATCTCTTGAAAAACACAAATTACCACAGCTACCCCCAAATAAAATAGACAATTTAAAGAGCCATATAGCTATTAAATAAGTTGAATTCATAATTTTAAAACTTAAAAAAAAGAAATCTCCAGGCCCAGATGGTTTTAGCAGAGATTTTTCCAAATGTTTAAACAAGAATTAACACCAGTTCTACACAATCTTTTTCAGAAAACAGAAGAGAACACTGCCCAGCTCATTTTATGAAACTAGTGTTATCCTGATACCAAAACCAAATAAAGACAGAATCAAAATAGAAAACTACAGACCAATATCTCTCATGAATATAGACACAAAAATCTGTAACAAAGGATTAATAAATAGAATTCAGAAATATGCAAAAAGAATTATACACAATGACCAAGTAGGGTTTATTGCAAGACCGCAAGGCTGGTTCAACATTCAAAATTAAATTAATGTGGGGCCCGCCCGGTGGCGCAGCGGTTAAGTTCGCACATTCCACTTAGGCAGCCCAGGGTTTGCCAGTTCGGATCCCGGATGCAGACACGGCACCGCTTGGCAAAGCAGAGGAAGATGGGCACGGATGTTAGCTCAGGGCCAGTCTTCCTCAGCAAAAAGAGGAGGATTGGCAGCAGATATTAGCTCAGGGCTAAAAAAAAAAATTAAGTAATCAATGTGATCCATCATATTAACAGTTTGAAGTATAAAACCTTCATGACATCAGGGACCAGCCCTGTCGCTGAGTGGTTAAGTTCGCAAGCTCTGCTTCGGTGGCCTAGGGTTTTGCCAGTTCAAATCCTGGGTGTGGACATGGCACCGCTCATCAAGCCACGCTGAGGTGGCATCCCACATGCCACAACTAAAAGGACCCACAACTAAAAAAATACAACTACGTACCAGGGGGCTTTGGGAGAAGAAGGAAAAATAAAATCTTCAAAAAAAAAAAAAAACTTCATGACATCAATTGTTACAGAAAAGGCATTTGACAAAATTCAACAGCAATTCATAATAAAAACTCTCAGTAAAGTAGCAATAGAGGGTAATGACATCAACTTGATGAAGATCATCCACAAATAACATAGAGATAACATTATACTTAATGGTAAAAGACTGAATGCTTTCCCCCAAAGATGAGGAACAAGGTAAGTGTGTTACTCTCATCACTCTTAATCACCATAGTGCTGGAACTATTAGCCAGTGTAGTAAGACAAGAAAAGAGGGAAAATGCAGTTATTTCCAAAAGGAAGAAATAAAGCCATCTCTATTTGCAGATTAAATGATTATCTACACAGAATATCCCAAGGAATCTACCAACAAAATTCCTAAGACTAATAAGTGAGCTCAGCAAGGTCTCAGGATACGACACAAACATTTTTTAAAAATCAGTTGTATTTCTACATACTAGCAATGAACACAGGACACTGAAATTAAAAATACAACACCATTTACAATAATTCAAAATAAAATGAAATAGGTGTAAATCTAACAAAATATGTACAGACTATGCTGAAAATAATAAAATGCTGATGAAAGAAATCAAAGATCTAAACAAATGGAGAGAGGTACCATTTTCATGTTAGAAAATTCAAAATAGTAAAAATGCCAGTTCTCTCCAACTTGATAAACAAGTTTAACACAATTCCTATCAAAATCCTAGCAAGTTCTTTTGTACATACACACAAGATTATTCTCAAATGTATATGGAATGGCAAAGGACCTACAATAGCTAAAATGATTTTGAAAAGGAGAATAAAGAGGGAGGAATCAGTCTACCCAATTTCAAGACTTATTATAGCTATGGTAATCAAGACTGTGGTATTGGGGGTCCGCCCCACGGCCGAGTAGTTAAGTTCGCACGTGCTCTGCTTCGGTGGCCCAGGATTTCTCTGGTTCAAATCCTGGGCGCGGACATGGCACCACTCATCAGGCCATGCTGAGGTGGCATCCCACATGCCACAACTAGAATGACCCACAACTAAAAATACACAACTATGTACCCGGGGACTTGGGGGAGAAAAAGGAAAAATAAAATCTTTAAAAAAAAAAGAAGACTGTGGTGTTGGCAGAGGGATACACACACAGGTCAATGGAACAAAATACAAAACTCAAACTAGACCCACACAAATACGTCCAACTGATTTTTGATAAATGTGCAAAAGCATTTCAATGGAGGAAAGGCAGCCTTTTCAACAAATCGTGCTGGAGCAATTAGACACCCACAGGCAAGAAGGAGGAGGAGGACAGGGAGACAACGGGGAGGGGAAGAGGAGGAGAAGACAGGGAGGAGGAAGAGGAGAACCTCAACCTAAGGGTTTCACGTCTTATACAAAATCTAACTTGAAATGGATCACGAACTTAAAACTATAAAGCTTTTAGAAAAAAACGTAGGAGAAAATCTTCGGGATCTAGAGCTAGGCAAAAAGTTCCTAACTCGACACCAAAAGCAAGAGACATAAAATACTGATAAACTAGGCCTCATCAAAATTAATAACTTTTGCTTTGCAAACCACCCTGTTAAGAGAATGACAAGACAAGCTGCAGACTGGGAGGAAATATTTGCAAACCACCTAGCTGACAGAGGGCTGGCGTATAGAATGTACAAACACTCTCAAAACTCAACAGTAAGAAAATCAGTAATCCACTTAAAAAATTGGCAAAAGATATGAAGAGACATTTTAATAAAGAGCACATGCAGACGTCAAATAAGCATATGCAAAGATGTTCGACATCATTAGCCACTAGGGAAAGGCAAACTAAAACACCATGAGGTATCACACCTATTACAACAATGAAAATAAAAAGTGTGACCAACAAATGCTGGTGAGGGTGTGGAGAAACTGGATCCCTCATACACTGCTAGTGGGGATGTAAAATGGTGCCACCTCTCTGGAAACAGTTTGGCAATTTCTCCAACTACCTTATGCAACTACCTTATGACCCAGTCATTGCACTCCTGGGCATTTATCCCAGAGAAATAAAGACTTCTCTTTACACCAAAAGCCGTACACAAGTGTTCATAGCATCTTTATTAGTAATGCACTAAAACTGGAATCAACCCAGACGTTCTTTATTAGGGGAGTGGTTAAACAAAGTGTGGTCCATCCACACCATGGAACACTACTGACCAATACAAAGAAGCAAATTACTGATACAGGCAACTACTTGGTTGGATCTCCAGGGAGTTACGCTGAGCAAAAATAGCCGATCCCAAAGGTTACTTACTACATGATTCCATTTGTGGAACACTAAAATGACAAAATTTGAGGAATGGTGAACAGATTAGTGGTTGCCAGGGATTCATGACAGGGCAGGGGCAGGAGGGAAGTAAATGTGGTTACAAAAGGACCCCCTGGAGCAATGCTTGTTGGAACTCTCCAGTATCTTGACTGGATGCAAAAACCAACAAGGGTGATAAACTGCATTGGTGATAAAACATGAACAAAAGTAAAACCCCGGGGAAATTGGAACCAGATCAGTGGATTGTATTGGCGTCAATATCCTGGTTGCAATCTTCTGCTGTCATTTTATAAAATGTTAGTTGCCATTGGGAAAAATGAGCTAACATGTACAAGGGATCCTTCTGTATTATTTCTTAGAATTGCCTGTGAACCTATGATTACTTCCATAAAATTTTCAATTAAGAAAATTCCACCTCTAGGAATTTTTTGTGAGGAAATAACAGACGGGTCTGCAAAGGCATAAGAGCAGTCATGCTTCTCTGAGAATTGTTTATGACAGGGCGCTGGACACAGCTGGGACCCTTCCACAGGGCTGTGCGTCCACCCTGCTGTGTGATATCAAGCGGCCATTCAGAACGGCACTGTGCAGCCATAATCGGTGGTGGGGACACCTAGGTATTTTATTAAGCGAAAACAGCTAATTAAAAAAGAATACATACAGTAAAACCTTTTTTTTTTTAATCTACAGGCTTGTATATAAAACCTGAGTGAGATAGACATCTCATTGTTTTCAAAGTTATCCATTTAGTGTGATCATAGATAGTTCTCAGTTTTTCTTTATTTTGGTGTTGGCTGGACTGTTAATAGGGAAGAGTATTCCTGTTACAATCAGGATTGCCAGGTAAAATACAGTACACCCAGTTAACTTTTAAATCCAGATAAACAAATAATGTTTTAGTATGAGGCTGCCCCATAGAATACTTGTACCTCTATCTGCTAAAGCTGGCAGTCCTAGTTACAATTACAAACTCTGATGCCACTGCCACCTCCAAAAATAAAAGAAAACCAGCTGCCACAGGCAGGCCTGCGTGTGAGCCCACGTGAGCCCTCTGCCTCAGTCAGGGCCTGCTCCCACCTGGGCTCCTCCCCACGTCCTGGTGGGTCCTACCTACTGCCAGCAAGGATGCCTCCTGGGATTTCCTTGGCTCTCTCTCTCCCTCGGGATCATTCTGTCATCACCTCTCTTCCTCCCTGGACCCATGCCCATGACCCTTAGCAGCCCCTCCTCCTGGTCTCACCATTCCACCATTCCACCATTCCCATGGGCAGCCATTTGCTCCTGCCCCAGGGCCTTGCATCTGAAGACTTCCTGCCTACTCCCTCCCGAGCACCCCGAGCACCCCATCGCTGCCCCACAGCCCCTGTCTCCCCTGCCAGGCTTGAGATTTCCTCGTGGCACCTACTGCTGCCACTTTTCCCTGCCAGGAAGAAGGTAAGTGCAGCTCTCTTCCCACATACCCCATCTCACCTGAGGTCCTCACCGCTTGCTAGGGACCCTGCCTGCATCTCTGTCCACCTTAATCCCTCACCAAATCATGCCATTTTCTCTCCTAAGGCCCTCTGGAGCATCTCCCGAGCCGACATAGATGGTCACCTCACTGCCTCTCCAGCACCCCGAGTGGTCTTCTTAACACAGTCACCCCAGTTCACCTTCCAACCTCTCCTCTGCACGCCAGGAAGGGGCCAAGCTCCAGCCAAGCCCCCAGGGTTTGTTCCCGACTCCTTCAGAGTCCTCACCTTCCATAGGCTGGGTGCTTCCACCTCGGGCCTCCACCCGGACGGGATCCTCCGGCCCGCGCAACAGAGGGTCAGGTCGCACCAGGGCTCTGGCAAGGCAGCTCCTCCCGCCTGCCTTGCACTGCGCACACCCTCCCTCGCCCGGAGGAGGCGGTACCACCATCATTCCGACCGTTCAGGTGGGGACAAGGAGGCCTCCAGAGATCTCAGCAGCAGGGCTGGGCCTGGGGCTTGGCGGTGGCCCTGGCCACACTGTGGGGTCTGCCCTGCCATCAGTTAGGCAGCTGGGCCAGTGTTCACGGCTCGGCTACCCTGTGCTGGGGGCCCCTGCACCTGCCTGCCGCTGGCCGCGTCACTCTCCAGGCACCACGACATCAACGTCACCTCCTGCACCGAGAAGATGACCATCTGCTGCAGCTCTGAGGTCCCAGGGCCCCGTGGCAGGCGTTCCGGAAGCGGTTGAGTGCAGGCCCTCGTAGCTCGTCTGCCACAAAGGAGGAAGGCCACTCCAGCCACGAGCCTCCGGAGGAACACGGCCAGGACACCGTCGCACATCCTCAGCCGGAGCTGGAGTCTTGCCTCTAACAGCACAGTGACAAAGCGAAAACGTTTCAGAAGTGGAAGCCACAGAGGCACTTCCTCTTCGCTGGGCCTGGGAGAACTAGAGCCTCCACTCTAGGCCCCGCCTACCCCAGGAGGCCTGGGAGGTCCTGGGAACCGCAATGATGGAGATACCAGAGATACCCGGATGGGAGGACTCCAGGTGGGAGGTACCCGGGTGCAGTGGTACCCTGGTGCGGGGGCACCCAGTTGTAGGGGAGCCCAAGTGAGGAATGTATGGGTTCACCTGGTATCGGGGCCCAACCCTACCAGGCTTGGTATGTGTTTGCTGCCCACCCTGCCCCACCTGCCCCACAGAGGCCTCCCAGGAGTGTGTGGCCTGTGTGCATCCTGGCAGTGTCTCTGGGCCAAGTGCCATCAGGGGGAACTTGCACCCAGATCATCAAGGAAACCTTTCCCCCTGAACACAGCTTGCACAACGCCCCCTCGCCCTCCGACCCCCACCCACCCCAAACTCCCCCCCCCCCCCCCCCCCCCCCGCCCCACGCCTGTTTTCCGTCTGTCCTGCAAATGCCGGTGGAAATTAACAAAAGAAACCTTAACTAAACTGGATGGGGAAGGCCTGCAGGGGGAGCTCTCAGCCCCATCACACATCAGTTACTCCAAACACGAAAAGACAAACGCTTGTATCTTCCACCCCAAGTAACACCACTCTGGTACCAAAGGGAGATTTCTCTCCCAGCCCGGTAACAGCTCAGCCAATGAGAAACGCCACAGCTCAGCCAATGAGAAACGCCACAGCCCAGCCAATGAGAAACGCCACAGCCCAGCCAACGAGAAACGTCACAGCCCAGCCAATGAGAAATGCCCAGCTCAGCCAATGAGAAACGCCACAGCTCAGCCAATGAGAAGCTGTTGCCCCCTGAACTGTTACTCTTCCCCAATGGACTTTCTTTAAGGACAGCCCCGCCCTCCCCCTTTTTCTCTATAAAAGCAGCTCTCCTGGCTTATTCTCCGGGTTTGTCTATGCTTGGTCCTTGCGTGTGCTTTGTCTGCTTCAATTATTTTGGCTGTTCTCTTGTTCCAGAAGAAGGTAACCACTGGACTCAGCCATGGCATCTTCAGCAGGAGACTGGCAGGTGTCCACCCCAAACCACTATGGGGAGGACACCACATACAGATACAGTCACTCTTGCTTCAGGCCCAGCCCTCAGGACCCTGCTGCGCTGCCCCGGTGACCAAGTGGTCACCAGGGCCAGGGGACTCAGCTGCTTCTACGTGTGACACTGTCGACCCCATGTCCCCTTAGGTGGGCTTGGAATCTTAATTCACATCTGAGAAACGAAGAAATGCCCAATGTCACAGGGCTGGGAAGCTGCACATGGAGTGAAACCTCTCCAAGGGACGCAGTGCTGCCTGCAGTCACAGAGGACCACTCAGCCGGTGGAGGGTGCTATAGGTCAGTCCTCTGCCTCAATAGCCTCAGTGACCTTGGAGCAGAGTGCTCGGTCACTCTTCAATCCCCGTGTTGACTGAGTGGACTACACACTGTGCCTTGTACTTGGTGCTGCTGACTCTGAAGACAGCCCCCCCCCCCCCTTCGCTTTTCTGGGACTCCAGGTTTGTACTCAGAACTCAAATAAAACCCAGGAGCCTAAACGTTGGTTCACGTGAAAAAAAAAAAAAGGTGCAGTGCCTTGGGCACTCAGGAAGTGCTCTTCAAACATTTGTTAAATGAATGGATCACAGCTGTTAGATAGGTCCACCAAGCGCCCTGACTTGCCACGACAGTCCCAGTTTATGCTGGTGCCAGCTTCATGATTGGTAGCATCCCCATTTCATGACCTAATGTCCCATTTGGGCATTAAGTTATATGGCCACCCTATGTACAGAACAAAATCCTTCCTGGGAAGGTTCAGAGCAGGCCACACCTGGCTGACCTGCAGGATACAGAAGGTACAGGAGGGAGGAGGAAGGAGGGAGGTGGACCTGGTAAGTCCCTCCGGGAAGAGTTGTCGCCATTCTGCTAGGGCAATCTTTTATGTCCACACCTACCTCCATGCCTGGCAATTGCGGAGACTCAATCAACCTATTCCACCAAGACTTAAAGAGTGTTTGCTCTTCTTGGCACTGTGTATAATCCATCAGTGCACACGAGAGAGAAGGCCCTGCTCTTCTGGATTGTTAATTCTAGCTGGGGAGGCTGATCACGAATGAATGAGTAAATTGCAGAGAAGCATGAAAGCAGAAGAGCCGGTAAAGGGAATGGGGTGCAACTTTATAGAGAATGGTGAGGGAGAGCCTCAATAGGATGACATTTGGGCAGAGATCTGAAGAGGTTTGTTCATCAAGAGCAGGAGTTGACAACTTTTTCTGTAAAGGACTAGACAGTGAACATTCCTAGCTTCGCGGGTCATACGGTCCCTGTTGCAGCTCCTGAGCTCGGCCAGTGCATTGTGAAAGCAGCCATAGGCGCCTGCTGCCGCTGGGCCACAGCCCGCCACCTAGACGCCTCCCTGGTGCTGGCCACTGCGGGGTGAGGGTCGCTCTTTTCCTCCGCCCCCACAGGAGTTAAGCTTAATCCCTGTTCTACAGTGAACGAGGCCGCGCATGGAAGCACTTATCGCCTTAGACTTAAGGGCTTAAGCGCACCCTGCACGCTGCCGCCGCAGCCTTGGAGCGCTCTGCGTGAAGGAGGACCTCGGCGCCGTCTCAGGTCAGCCGGGCTCAGGGCGCCCGCGTGACGCGGCCGTGGGCGGAGGGGCAAGTCGGCCCCGCGTCCGCTCCCCTCCCCGCGCTCGCGGCCCCCGCGGCGGGCTGGGTGTCGGGCCCGGGGCCGGGAACGCGCAATCGGGCCCCGCTCGGCGCACCTGCCGGCACCTGCGCACACCTGCCGGCCGAGCCGAGGGCCCATCGGCGGCGCAGCCGCCCTCTGCGCCCAGGCACGTGCGCGGCCGCCCGGAAACTCGCAGCCGGCCACCGCCAACTGCACAGCCGCCAGAGACACCGCCACGGCCGGCCCCGCCCAGCCAGCGCGTCCGGACCCTGCCGCCCCCTGGGTCGGACCCGCGGGCGGGGCTGGCGAGCGGGGACTGCGCCTGCGTGGTCGGCTCTGCCCAGCACGGGGGCGGGGCCGGCGCACAGACTCTGCACCTGAGTGGTCGGTCCGCCCAGCACGGGGGCTGGGATTGCGCCTGCGTGATTGGTCCGGCCCCTCCTCCCCCCAGCGCGGGGGCGGGAACTGCGCCTGCGTGGTCGTCCCGGGCCCACCCTGACGGGAGCGCCGCGGCGCCTCCTGCTGCCCGCCAGGCCGGGCCCTGGGGCGGGGCGGGCGTGCGGACTCTGCGCTTGCGCACGCCGGCCCCGCCCCCAGCCCCGCCCCGCGCCGCGCGGGGCCCTGGGAGGGGCGCAGCGTCCGGCGGCGTCGCGGGCAGGCGGGCTGCGGGCGGCGGCGGCGGCGGCGGCGGCGGCAGCGGCGGCGGGAGGGGCGGCGGGGGCAGACAAAGCCGCGGCTAATGAATGGGAGCGCGTCCGCCCGCGCCGTCCGTCGTCCGCAGCCGGGCGGGAGCCGCGCCGCCCCGAGCCCGGCGCCCGCGGTGAGTACGCGGCGGCGGCCGAGCCGGCTCTGCCTCAGCCGCGAGCTCGCGCCCCGGGCCCGGCCGTCCTGGCGCGCCGTCGGGCCCGGGCCGGGCCGGGGCCGGGGGCCGGGCTGGGGGTTCCGGTCGGGGTCGGGGTCGGCGTCGAGGGGCCGGGGTCGGAGCGCCGGGCCGGGGAAGGGGTTGGGGAATGAGGGTCAGGCCGGGGTCGGGGCCGAGGGGCCGAGCCGGGGCCCGCGGTACTGCCCTTACCGGGTCGGGGGCCGGGGGCCGGGCGCGGCCTCCGTGGCCTAGACCCCGCGCGGCCACGGCGGACCCCGCGCCCCCGGCCCCCGACCCCGCTGACAGCTGGCGCCCGGGGCCCGGCCGGACGGTCGCCCCCGAGGCGCGTTGTCCGGGCGGTAGGATTTTGTGGAGGAAACACCTAAAGTGGTAAAAAGTTGGTGCGGCCCCGCGGGCCGTGGTGCCGGCCGGAGCGGCTTGGCGAGCGGGAGTGTGGCCGCCGGTGTGAGTGCGCGCTGGCCGCGCGTGCGTCTGTGCGCGCACGCGAGCGTGGCCCGGGGTCCGGGCCGGGCCGAGGCCACGGCGGTCGTCCCCGAGGAGGGGTCCGCGGGGGTCGCTGGCAGGCGCGGGCAGCCCGGAGCCGGGGCAGGTGCCCCTCCGCCAGCACAGCGAGCTGCCTTGCAAACTGTGTCGTTGGGGTTTCCTCTAGCTGTGCTTGGTTTTCAGCGGCATATCCAGGAAGAGACAGCCGAGGGCCTGTTTAAATGTGTCTTAGGGAGCGGATGAGACGGGTTCAGTGTTACTACGTGCTTTCCAAGCTTTTTAGTTACTGTGTGTGTTTGGGTGTGACCATTCCAATTTAATTAATAAAGATACGACTCACTACACAGCATAATTTCGAGTATTTTTCCAGCTGCTATTTTCCTAGACCCAAGTAAACTTGGAGTCATTTGTGTGTCTTTTGTCCTGTTTCCGTGACCCACACCACCTCCGTTGCTTAAGAGGGTTGCGGGCCCTGTCGGCTCTCCTGGTCCTCTCTCGGTGTTTTGGGCGACTTTGACACAGGTGCCCGCCCAGGTGAGCCGGCAGGAGAGGCCTCCCTCGGCATGCTCGTGTGTGTGTGTGTGTGTGTGTGTGTGTGTGTGTGTGTGTGTGTGTGTGTGTGTAAAAAGGGGAAGTTATTTTGAAGTTCTCTCTGATGAGATCAAGTGCATAGTTTTAGAAATCCACTTCAGACTTTCATGAGGCCAGGTTCCTAAAGCAAGGGCATCCTCCTGACTTTTTATATTGGAATACTAGTTTTTCATGTTTTCTCTATATCATGGTGATAAAATTAGGGGACTAGGAAGGGTTTAGTTGGAGTTTTTTAAAAAGTGTTATGAATAAGCCAACTTTCAATTAGGAATTAATTTCTATTACTAAACAGAGTTATCTTGTGAGAGGAAACAGCTTACAGGCGCTGGACTCCATACTCTGAGGGTTTCCCGTGGGCTGTCCATGCAGGGATGTGTACTTCCTGTAATCCTTAAACAGATTATATCTGGCTGTCATAAGTTACATTTTCTCTGGAAAAGATCCAGCACACGTTAAGAGATATTCTGTGAATCTTCAAAAGTTTCAAAGGACACAGTCCTTTTATTGGAAGAAAACTCAGACTTGTAGTCCACTTGACATGTGATTACTTGACAGTGCTCCCCTCCCACACACTCACTGTTTGTTCTGGTTAATTCCTGAAGTCTTTGGATGTGAAAACTCTGTTCTTTCACGCCATCGCATCCACATGAAGAGGTTTGTAAGTAACTCAAGCTGTGCAAAGAATGTTCCTAACACCTTGGAGAAAGGTTTTAAGTAAATTAGTAGGATCGTTGATTGAATTCTGTGTCTGTGCAAAGGAGCTGACAGGCAGTATTTATTTAGTGAAGGAGACGTGTGTGTCTGTATTTCAGATCCCTGTCCGGCGTAGAATTTGGAGAGTGACCGGAGCTGGGAGACGGAGCTGTTGCAGCACGAAGAGTGGTGATCATGGTCAGTGCAGTCCTTCTCTTCACTTGGTATTTGGGTTTTTTCTTTGCTGGCTTCAGCTCCTTCAGTCTCTGAACTCTTGTCTCTTTTCTCCTCGTTTGGTATGATGATTGATGATTGCCTCTCAGGGGAGGGAAGCAGGTGAGTGACCGTTGGGCATAGCAGCTGGTGCGGGGCAAGGAGCCTCTGATAGTGGGTTTGAGGCCCATCCGACTCTCCGTCACTGGCGTTCTGTTTCCTGCTGAGCTTCTCTGCACAAAACATGCAGTTTCATAGGGTCAAGAGACTGTCGTTGTTCTAATTACAATTTGATTTTTAAATTTCTATTTAAATCTCAGGACTAGAGGACGTAGGCTATAGGAATCTATTGTTCATGTTCACATTTTGTGTTTTACTGAACTCAGCTGCGTGAAAAGTCAGAGTGTGCCTCTGGCCCTTACCGTCCCGCAGCCTCAGTTCTGGCCTCTGAAGTGTCTGGATTGCAGCAGATTTCAGTCCCGCACACTTCCAGGGCCTTGGCCCTTTATGCATCTCTGTGTTTCCTGCCCTTCTACCTCACCCCGCTTTTCGTTACCTGGATTTTCCTTCATTCTAGAATATCTCAGATCACTTCCTTGCTATTTATTTGCTGTGTACTTTCAGTAGTTCCAATTCTGCAAGGCATTGCTAGAAATAAAATCTTTTCTTCTCATGCCCCCTTTTTCTGAGGCAGAGGGGAGCAGGAGAGACAGATGCTTGACTCTCCATGAGGTATTCTCACCTCTCTTCTCTGCGCGAGGCACTATTCTACCTGCTGGGGGCAATGGTGGTTTTTAAAAGAAGGCCTTGCCCTGGATTTCCTCAGAGGACCTACGTAGTGGTGGTGGGAATGAATGTCAGCCAGCGAAAAAGGCCCAATAAATGCTCCAAGGAAAAGATACAGGCAGGCACGGGCAGACATGATGGGCAGTTCCTGTGTGAGAAGTGTGCTCTGGGAATACCTCTTCTTCTAGAGGGAGAGAACGTTGAGTCCAGCCCTGGATGGTCTGGGGGTGACAGGGTGGAGGCCCCGAGTGAGAAGCACCAGTGTGGTGGAGAGGCTGGTCCCTCTGCTGGAGCCTGTGTCCTGTCGGTAGAGCCCCTCCTTAGCTCCTCATGCTCCTGATAAGGTGTCTTCTCTGCTTGGTTTCCCTCTCATTCGGGTGAAGGCCTTTCAGCATTTGTGTCCCAGCTGTTTTCCAGCAAAGTCTGCAGACCGTAGAAAGAGCTGACACTGGCCTGGGGGTCGGGTGGGGTTCGGGTGTCCCCCGATGGCCCACTGGACACTCTCTGTGTGTCCTTGATCTGGCTGGGGAGGTCCCAGTCCCTTGGCCTTGTGGCCCTGCACTCGCTCTTTCCTACTTCGCCGCCCCCCCCCCCCCCCCCCCCCCGCAGATATAAATGGTGAGGAGCTGAGTTTTCATCTGAGGGCACCACCGACTGAGCCTCACCTGTGGTCTGCTTGCTGTGGAGGGAGCAGCACTGGGAGCTGTGTGCTGTTCAGGGAGAGTTCCAGTTGCTCTGTCACAGAGGCCATGTTCCACATCCTATAAGGAAAAGGATGCTTTAAAGACTCTTCCAGCAGCTTCCAGCCACAGCAGCCATTTCAGACTTGTCACGGGTGGGATTGCCCTGTACCCCAGGAGAAAAGGTAGGCGGCGAGAGTACTGGTGTTGGGTAAGGGGGACCCACAGAAAAGTGAGCAGAACAACCCAAATAGCCCTGGTCTGTGACCCAGAACATTTCAGGGACAGAACAGGGACCAGCTGACCTTACTGTGCTGTTTGCTCGCTTTGGAATGTGCTTTGTTTCCAAGGTAGCCTTATCACGGCGTCTGACCACATTGCATGGAAACAGCGCTGGTTCTGGGCTTTGGAAGTTTAACCCTTAGCAGCCGTCTCTAGCTTTTAGCTTTGGGTTCTCCATCTCACTTTAGCCAGGACTTGATTATAGTGTTTCTTTGCACAAGCACAGTAGCTGTCGCTGGAATTTCTGGCTTTGAGGAGTTGATGCTGTTGCCACCCCTAGAATGTGTTGTGGTTATGTATCCTCAGAATACGTTCAAGTTACTCTCAGCTGTAGACCACTTCTTAATTTATAGCCTTGGGGAAGACCGTCATCCCCAAGTGTGAACCAGGCAAGAGTGTCAGCTGCCGCTCTCTGATCCCCTGGGTCACTTGACAGCTAACTGAGAGCATGTGTACTTTGAGTTGGAAACAAATATGCTTCAGGGTTTTCAAGGTTGTATTGTGAAGTTCCTAACTGACCAGAGAGTTGAAAGCACGGTCATGGCCCCTCTGTGCCTGCCCCAGGATGGAGCACTTGTCACAGCTGTGATTGCCACCTTGCACCTATCTGGGGCTTGCCACACTTTTTCAAAGGAAATTGCAGATTTCACAGCACATCACCTCTAAGTGCTCTTTTCTCTGAAGAAAAGGCAAAAGGGGATTCTTCTCTATAACCAACAATACTGTCATCGATAACGTCTAAGAAACGTAACAATAATCTGTGTCATCGAGGGGCCAAATCCACAGTCACATCCCCCAATTGTCCCCCAGTTGACTTTAGTAGCTGCTTTTCCCAAACCAGTCTAGTCTAGCTCATTGCATTAGTGGTTATGTCTTTAGTCTCCGTTATTCTGGAATACTCTGCACCGTACCCCACTTGCCTGCCTCAGTTTTTTCCCATGACATTGACTTTTTGAAGACACCAGGCCAGTTGTCTTGCAAACATCCCATGTTCTGGACTTGTTTGCTGTTTTCGTGCTGTGTCATTTAGCATGTTCCTCTGCTCCCTATATACGCCCTGTGATCTCACATGAAGAGGCTGATGGATTCAGGCGCATGTTTTCATGCAGGTGGTGACGTGTGCTGCTTAGTGCACGGTCCTCAGAGGCTGTCCTACTGGGACTGAAGCCGACTTTCTAATGCTGTTTTCTTTCTTTCTTTGTTTTATCTATGTTTCCCTCATCCATTATGTCCTAAGAAGACAGGACAAATGCTGAATTCTCTCCCTTTATTACCACTTTTCAGGGGAAGCCGTGGGTTGTAATATTCACCTGAGTTGTGGCAAATGTTTCTATTTTTCCTTTTTGAATGTGCAGACTAATGGATTTTCATTTATTCATTATATTGTAATCTATTAAAGTGTTTTGTTATTGTTTTTTGATGTTCACATTGTTATAACTATGACCACTTGGGCTCCCCACAAGGGTGGCTCCTGGTCCTTCTCAGGCAGCATCGTCCTGGAAGCACTTCCTTTCTGGCACTTTCCCCTTTCTCTCCCAGGCCTGCCCTCAGCCATTCCTCCACAGTGCTTTGGTTCCTTTTAGTGCAGAAAGGTAGAAACTGAAGTCTCGGAATTAGATGTGTTCATTGTGTTCATATGTTATTGCTGCTGTAAGC
Source organism: Equus przewalskii (assembly GCF_037783145.1). Lineage (NCBI taxonomy): Eukaryota > Metazoa > Chordata > Mammalia > Perissodactyla > Equidae > Equus > Equus przewalskii. The sequence continues at coordinate 45,940,497 of NC_091859.1, forward strand.
ACCTGTCTGGTGGGCAGAGCTAAGAAATAAATTCTTAAAACATCTTCAGTTCGCGCTGATTATTTTCAGTACAAATTTAAAATTATGTGGTTTTACTTACTTTCTTTGATTTTTTAAAATTTGTATCTTTTTCTTATCCTGAAAATCTTGATTCTTAGTGTCATTGGCATATTTATTTTATGCTAAAATGTACATAAAATGGACTGTAAAATTACTATATTATGTTACTACTACTACTGATGAAACTACTTAGCAAAGTTTAAGGTGTTTTTAAGTTCTTTTTGTCCTTAGTGTATATTCTGCTTAGGATGAAGTTAAAGTACTGTGTTATAAAGCCCCTTGAGGAATATTCTTTTATCTGCAGTTATATTGCCCAATCAGTATACAATTAGGTTTATTTGTTTCAGATTTGGAATTTTCTTTTTTTATTTTCTTTTTATGTACAAAATTATTACATGGCTCAAAAGTCAAAATTACATAAAAGATTTGATTAGAAATCTCACTTCCATCCCTATCTCCTCCACTTTTTAGAGGCAACCATTTTTATTTCTGCTTTATCCTGCAAAAAAAAGCACACACATAGAGACATATTTGTAACTCCCCTTGTTTTCCCTTCTGTCTCATAAAAGGTAGCAAGCACTATTCACGCTGTGTTGGCTGCCTTTTTACCCGACACATCTGAGCACCCATCCTCGTTGATGGATGTGGCCGCAGTGACTGACTGTGGGCAGGTGCTGTTTGTATCTGATGAGGGCCATCTTCAGGCCCTGTTTCTAGAAGTGGGATCACTGGGTCCACAGGTCAGTGTCGTTTTGATAGTGTTTCCGAATTCCCCTCTGTGGATGTGGTCCCCAGTTTGCATGCCATCAGCACCCTTCACAGCCTCACCGGCAGAAGGTGCTACCAAGTGTTTGGGCCTCTGCCAGTCTGATCCAGGGGGACCTTATATCTTAGAGTAGTTTTCATTTAATATGCTTCAATTTGAATGTGAAAAATGGAAAAATATACTATACCAAATTGGATGTATTTGGTAGTCAAAGCATTTGCGATCATTAAATGAAAGTTGATTATTATGTTAGTAAGTTACTCAGTCTGATCAAGCACTGTAGGATGAGAACTGGAAAACCCTGCTGTGAGAATTCACACTCTGACACCTAACTCTGCATCATAGCACAGTCACATGTCCCTTAACAATGGGGATACCTTATGAGAAACGCATCATTAGGCGATTTTGTTGTTGCATGAGCATCATAGAGGTACTTACTCAAACCTAGATGGTATTGCCTCCAACACATCTAGGCTGTGTGGTACTAATCTCTCTCTCTCTCTCTCTCTCTCCTTTTTTTTTTTTTTTTTTTTTGGTGAGGAAGATTGGCCCTGAGCTAACATCTGTGCCAGTCTTCCTCTATTTTGTATATGGGATGCTGCCACAGCGTAGCTTGATGAATGATGTGTAGGTCCACAACTAGAATCTGAACCCACAAACCTCAGGCCACCGAAGTGGAGCTCACGAACTTAACCACAATGCCGCCGGGCTGGCCTCCCATGGTACTAATCTTATGGGACCACCATCATATATGTGGTCTGTCGTTGACCAAAATGTCTTTATGCAGTGCAGGACTGTAATTTGGAAGGTGATTTCTGTAATTTTTTAAGTAAAAATTAGCAGTACATTCTCTAGCAAGTCAGAACACGTGTCTAAGGTTGAGAATACTCCATACATTTTGTTTTCTAGTTTATGGAAGGGCTCCTCCAGTTAGCTGCGTTTACTTTTATCTATTTTTGTCTTTGAAACTAAAAAGTGTAGAATAAATTCCAGAAAATTTTGGTTTTGGATGCCTCCTTTCTACCTCTCATCCTCCCCTCCCTTCAATTTCTAGTCGTAATTTAGATTGCTGCTCAGTGTTTGAGTGTAATGGTAATTTCTTAATTGCTGTAGTGCCTGGCATCAGAGTGGCCCTCTGGCTGTGAAGAGATGGGTGGGGCCAAGTGAGCTGGGCTTCCCTTCTGTCCTTTGAGCAGCAGTGACAACAGTGGAAGCAGTGACTAGATTTGTTCTGGAAGGATTCTGTGTTGTACTTGTTGTCGTTGATTACCCTATTTTATATTCATGCTGTTTGGTTTTATTTTTTAACTAACTTTTGTTTGCTGGAGAATAGCATCTGAACCATGGAATACCTGGTTCCACGTGCCATCCACATGCCCTGTAAAAGGTAACCCTCATCTTTCAGGGCCACAGTACCATCTCCAGAGTTTGGCGGTAGGTGGCAAAAAACAAGTTCTTCACACATATTGTAAAATTAGCAAAAATGTCACAAGAACATAATCCTTTTGTGGTTTGAAAACCAAAGCTGACATGCTTTTTTTAAATTGATGCTGAAATAGTAAGAAAAAATTCTTTTCTTTAGTAATAAACTCCTAGAGCAAGTGACAGGATTTTTCCTAAGATAGAAACATCTTTGCTGTTTATGGTTATCAAATAAAATGTGCAGAAATAGTCAAGCAGTAGAGAAACCTATGAAGTTGAAAGTGAAACTTTCGTAATTGCCCTTCTAGACACACGTTATGTGTGTGGGTGCACCTTTCCACCAGAGCCGTTCGGCCCACCCTCTCTTCTGCACTGAAGGCAGCAGTGGCAGTGTCTCCCTCCTGCTGGGTGGTCCCTGGGTTACAGGACTGCATCTAAAGCCTCAGAACAGATGCACCATAGGAGCACTCAGATGGCAGCCACTGGAGGACATGTAGATGATTTCCATCTTTTTACCTCTTTTACTGTGGCAAATAACACACATGCAAAGAAATGCACATCTCAGTAAATTGTCATCTGGAGACAGACTGATGTTCCCATCACCAGGTGAAGAGGTGGGAGATTGCCCCTGTGCTCTCCTATTCCTGCGCCCTTCTCTTAACCGTTCTCTGCATTTCTGCCACCGTAATTCATGTAAGGGGGATCCCATGATGTGTGTTCTTTTGTGTCTGGCTTCTCTTGGTCACTGTCATATTTCTTGAGAATAATGATAGTTTCTTCATTTTCTTTGCTGTATGATGTTCCATTGCATGAACACGTCACAAGAGGTATCTCTGGTCAATACCGATTTCTTACCTTTATGAATACTGTGATGAATGTTGTCACAGTTGTCTTTTGCTGCATGTACACGAGCATTTCTGTTGGGCATGTACCTGTGAGTGGAATCACGGGGTGATACTAGTTGTGGGGTGTAGTCTTATTAGGCAGTGGCAGATGTTTTCCCGTGTGGTTGCACTCCTCTGCTGCAGATCTTCCCCAGCAATTGGTGTGTGGGGGGGGAGAGAGCGAGCGAGAGAGCGAGAGAGCGAGCGAGAGAGCGAGCGGTGAAGTACCTGCTCGTAACTCTTTTGCCTTTTTTCCTAAATCTTCTCCTTATCTGAGGCTTACTTTTTTTACTCAGTTAATGGTGTTCCTTGAAGAACAGTTTCTTTTTTTCAAGTTCCTTAATTTTAATGTGGCCTGATTTTATCCACCTTCCCTCGGTGGTTAGTCCCGTTTTGCTCTAAATCAAGGTTATATGGATATTTTCTTATATTCTTTATTGTTTTGCCTTTAGCGCTACCATCCACCTGGAGTTGATTTGGAGGATGGCAGGAGCTAGGGGTCAAGTGTCATTTTTTCCATAAAGAGATCTAATTGTCCTGACACCATTTATTTAAAAGATCTTCCTTCTTCACTGTTCTGCAGCATCTCCGGCATAAAAAAGCAAGTGTGTGCAGACACTGTGTGCAGGTCTATTCCTGGACTCTCCAGTCGGAGCCTTGGTCTGTGAGCCCCTGGCACCAATACCATAATGCCCTTCTTGTTGTGGTTTCTTTTTTTTTTCTTCTTCTTTTTTCTTCCTGTTTTTAATATTTATTTTATTTTATTTTATTTTTTTAATTAATTTATTTTTTTTCTTTGTTGTTTCTTAAGGTTTGTTTTTTTAAGGCTTTTTTATTTTAGAGTATAGCACAGATAGAGAAACTGCGTAAAATGAGCGTATAGCTTGATGAGTTATTATAAGGTGGACACTTTTGTAACCATCATTTGGGTTAAGAAATAAAATTTTCCGGCTCCCCAGAGTCCTGCGTGTCCTGTCTCAGTCACACCTCCCTCCCGACAAAAGGAACTGCTGAGCTCACTTCTGCGGCAATTAGTACTTGTTGCTTTTCTTCATGGGTTTCTGCCTGAATTGTGCAGCTCTAAGTTGTAGCTCGTTTACCTGGTGTTTGATGACATTTTAGTCTCTCGTCTGTGGGTCACCCCCTGCCTGTGGAGGTTATCTGTGAGGAAGCCAGGTGGTCGGACTGGTGTTCTCACAGTCTCGGTGGGGCTGATCGTGGGCCTCAGGTGTGCTTTAATGTGTTCCTCTGTCCTTGGTTGCTGGGAGTCAGTACTGGTTCTGGAGGCTTCATGAGATTCAGGTTTGAGTTGTGGTAACGCTTTCACGGGAGTGTTGTGTTGTTCCATCAGGAGACACCTAATGTGCTGTGTCTCTCTGTTTTGATGTTGGCAGCCGACGATGCACACACCTATGTCCATTCATCCGTAGAGAGTTAGGAGTGGTGACGTTCTGGCTCAGGTACTGCCGCTTTGTCTGTGAGCTGGACTGCTGCTCTGAGAGACCTGTCCCTATCTGCTGTTTGGTGATCTAGTGTGGTAGTTCACGTGGGAAACTGAAGCTAAGTGCTTGATTCTTTCCTTGTATCAGTTCTCAAAGTAATAATTGTGGATTTTATTTTGGTATTATGAACTCATAGATTTAAACATGTTTGAGTTTTGATGTATTGTTGTTATGATCCCTGTTTGTGTTCGGATCATCTCATTTTTGGATAGTGGGAGCCTTTACAAGTTGGCTCCTAGAGCCTTTGGCACAGTCCCAGGGCCCTCTCAAAGGTTCCTTGCTACCTGGTATGCCAGGCTGTTCTAGGCCCAGCGTGCATTCCTCCTGCCCCAGACGTGGAATAAGCCGTTCCTTCAAGAAGCCCTGGTCTTTTTGTAATGGGAAATGACGTTTCAAAATCACAGTCTGGATGTTAGATATGCTCATTGCGGTTGGGTTGGTCAGTGTTTCTAGGTCTTTGCAGTGAACAGAGCTAGAGTATATATTCTGTTCACTGACTGTAGGATGTCTATTTGACCTTTTTTTTTTTTTTAAGATTTTATTTTTTTGGGGCTGGCCCCGTGGCCGAGTGGTTAAGTTCGCGTGCTCCACTGCAGGCGGCCCAGTGTTTCGTTGGTTCGAATCCTGGGTGCGGACATGGCACTGTTCATCAAACCACGCTGAGGCAGCGTCCCACATGCCACAACTAGAAGGACCCACAACGAAGAATATACAACTATGTACTGGGGGGCTTTGGGGAGAAAAAGGAAAAAATAAAATCTTTAAAAAAGTAAAACACAGTCTTAAAAAAAAGAAAAAAACGATTGTATTTTTCTTTTTTCTCCCCGAATCCCCCCAGTACATACCTGTATATTTTAGTTGTGGGTCCTTCTAGTTGTGACATGTGGGATGCTGCCTCAAAGTGGCCTGATGACTAGTGCCGTGTCTGTGTCCAGGATTCAAACCAGTGAAACCCTTGGCGCCTAAAGCAGAGTGCACGAACTTAACCACTTGGCCACAGGGCCGGCCCCTATTTGACCTTTTTAATCACAAGTCTGTCTCCTTTCCACACTGAGAATCCTGGTTCTCAAGGACAGAGGAAACGAGAGTGTTAGACTGTCACTAATTACTCATCTGCCTTACCTCTCTCTACACACATCCCAAGCTTGGAATAGCAATGGCAGTTCTACTACCACCTGTATTATAACTGAAAACAGGTAAAATATTTTTTGCATAGGATTTCCCGTTATCCTCCCATTCTTCTTCATAGTTACACAGGCTCTGCATTGTAGAGCACGGAGCCATTACCTATATATTCTCTCCCGTAAACCCTCATTCGGTCTTAGTTCTACAAGAAAATGGATATTAAATGTGCACACCTGGACCTTACGTCAGTGTTTCTCTAGACTTTTTGGTTTAAGTTTGTTCTCTAGTACACTTCTCAGGAAGGACTCATGGAAAAACATTTCCTGAATTCTTGCATATTGATAATAGTTTTTTTGCATCCTTTATACTTGATAGTTTGACTGGATATAAAATCCTTGGCTCACACTTTCTTTCCTTGAATATGTTATTCTGCTGTCTTCTAGCATAAAACACTGCTTTCAGACACATGACAGTTTTATTTTCTTTCCCTTATAAGTGACTTTGTTTTTTGTTTGAATGGCATTTCTTTTTCTTTAAGTCCAACAGTTTTACTAGCATATACCTCAGTGTTAATTGTTAAGGATGGGTCTTCTCAGCTATATAGTATGCTCTTTCAATATGTAGTTTCACAATTTTTATTCCTGGAAAGGTTTTCAAGTTTTAGGATTCTCTTCTCTCGCTTCGTCTCCTCTTTTGTTGGGGGCGCTCTGATTAGCCATATGTTGGATCTTCTTTACCTATCACTTAAATTGGTCAGTTTCTCTTGAGTCTTTTTTATCCCTTCATTTCTTTTTCATTAAAAAAAAAAAGTATTTTCCTCTTCTGTTTATCTCAAGCAATCATTTGTAGAGTCTGTTTGTTCTTATGTTGCTTCTAGCTTAGTCTCTATTCCTCAAATGATATTTTATTTTTCTGGTATTTTCTTAGGATCCATAATCTCATTTCAGTGTGTTCTATTTTGATTTATGTTGTTCTTTTGTGTTATTTTCTTAATATCTTTAGCTTTTGAAATAACTTGTAGTCACTGTGTAAGTTGAGGTTGTGTTTTTCTGGTGTGCTTTCATTATCTATAGAGATGTTTTTCTGCCCTGTATTACTTTTTATCCTGTCGTTTTGTGGGAGTTGACCTTCATCCTTTTCTCCTCCTTGTTGGATGAGTTTTCTAGTGCTTCTTTAACAAATTATTACAAACTTAGTGACTGAAACAGCATAAATTTGGAGGTCAGAAATCTACAATGGGTCTCATTGGGCTAAAATCAGGTTATTGGCAGGCTGCTTTTCTTTCTGGAGGTCCTCACGGTATCTGTTTCCTTGCCTTTTACACTTGCCTTACACCCGCTTGTGGGATCCCCCTTCCTCCATCTTCAAAGCCAGCAGCACCGCATCTCTCTGGTCATTCTTCTGAAGTCCTGTTCACTCTGTTTCTCTTCTGGCCTCTTTCTTCCACTTTTAAGATAATCCAGTATAATCTTCCTATTATTGCATAATTGTTGCATAGTTGCCTCTGCAACCTTATTAATAAATCCCCTTTGCCATGTAACCTAACATTCACAGGTCTGAGGATTAGGACATGGACTTCTTCAAGGGCCCATTATTCCATCTGCCACATTTATTTTTATATGATACTAGTTTTTTTGAAATTTAAGAAGGCTTCATGACCCAAGAGAACTTTGTCTAACTTCATGGTGCTTTCTCTTCTGCAGTCTTGATGTACTATTAAAAATATGGTGGCTTCCTTTATGTATCTAGGAATATCAATCTTTAGTCTTCTTTTCTTGCTATTTCTTTGTCTGACTTCAGTAGCCAGATGATACTGGCCTCTTAGAATAGGCTGGAAAGTATTCCATCCTCCTCTGTTTTCAAAAAGTTTGTGGAGTATTGGTATTATTTTTTTCTGTAAATGTTTGGTAAAATTCACCAGCGAAGCCATCTGGGCCTACGTTTTTCTTTGTGGAAAGATTTTAGGTTATTAATTCAGTTTCTTTAGTTATTATAGGTCTGTTCTGATTTTCTATTTCTTCTTGAGTCACTTTTGGTAATTTATTACTTTCTAGGAATTTTCCCATTTCACGTAAGATGTTAAATTTGTTGGTAGAAAGTTATTCATTGTATTCTCTTATATTCCATTGCATTTCTGAGGAATCAGTGGTAATGTTCCCACATTTTTGCAGTCTGTGTCTTCTTTTTTTCTTGGTTAATCTGGCTAAGGATTTTTCACTTTTGTTGATCTTTTCAAAGAACCAACTTTTGGTTTCATTGATGTTCTGCATTACTTTTTTGTTTCTGTTTCGTTAATACCCACTCTAATTTTTACTTTTTCCTTTTATTCTGCCTTGGTTTGTTTTGTTTTTCTAGGTTTTTTTTTTTAAGGTGAATGCTTACATTATTGATTTGAGATCTTTCTTCTTATCTAATGTAGGTATTTAAAGCTATAAATTTCTCTCAGAGCACCACTTTAGCTGCATCTCAGAAATTCTGGTGTGTTGTGTTTTTATTTTCGTTCAGATGAAAATATTCTTTTTTTTTTTTTTTTTTTGAGGAAGATTAGCCCTGAGCTAACTGCTGCCAATCCTCCTCTTTTTGCTGAGGAAGACTGGCCCTGAGCTAACATCCTTGCCGATCTTCCTCTACTTTATAGGGATGCCTGCCACAGCATGGCTTGCCAAGTGGTGCCATGTCTGCACCTGGGATCGGAACCGGCAAATCCTGGGCCACCAAAGCGGAACATGCGAACTTAACTGTTGCGCCTCCAGGCCAACCGCTGAAGATACTTTCTAATTTTCCTTGTAATTTCTTTTTGACCCATGGATTATTTAGAAATATGTTTTTTATTTCCAAATATTTATTGATTTCTCAAATTCCATTCTGTTATTGTTTTATAATCTAACTCCTTTGTGGTTGAAGGGCATCCTGGCATAGTTTGTCTTTTTAAATTTGTTAACACTTGTTTTATGGCCTGCCGTCTGGTCTGTACTGTGGGATGTTTCACTGTGCGCCTGAGTGTGTTGTGCTGCTGTTGGATGGAGTGTTGTAGTGTTGTATAGCTGTCTGTCTGTTCGAGTTGGTTGACAGTGTTGTTCAAGTCTTCTGTATCCTTGCTGATTTTCTGTCTGGTTGTTCTACTTGACCCATCTTCAAGTTGGTTGATTCTTTCTTCTGCCAGTTATTGCCCTTCTAGTGAATTTTAGTTATGCATTTCAACTCCATAATTCCTGCTTGGTTCTCTGTTATAATTTTTCTCTGTATATTGATATTTATTTGGTGAGACCTTGTCATGATTTCCTTTAGTTCTTTCAACATATTTGTAATAGCTGATATAAAGACTTTGTCTACGAAGTCCAACATCTGGGCTCCCTTAGGGACAGTTTCTTTTGACATTTTTTTAGCTGTGTATGGGCCATACTTTCCTGCCTTTTTACCTGTCTTGTAACGTTTTTGTTTCTGTTGAAAACTGGACATCAGATTCCCCTCCCTCTTGAGTTTTTGTTGTTGCTGGGGTTTTGTTTTTTGCCTGTTTGTCTCTTTTGCAGCTTGCCTGGACTAATTCTGAAAAGTCTGTATTGCTTGTAGTGTGTGGCTGCTGAGGCCTCTGCTTGGTTAGCTTGGTGGTCAGTTAATGATTGGTCAGAGGTTTCCTTACATACCTGGAACAAATCTGTCTGCCATCTTTGCCAAGAGGCTCTGTGTGAGTGCACACACACGCAATGCTGGGACAGGCCTTCGTCTTCCAGCACTTTGCCTTTGCCTTCTTCTTACACAGGGCACCAGGGCCAGCCAGACATGAGAGATTGGGGTAGCCCCTCAGGTCTTTCCTGGGCTGTGCAGTTCTGGACATGCGTGTCCTTCTACATCCTTGGGAATTTGTCAGAGCTTTTCAGCATTCCCCATAGACATCTTATTCTCCAGATCTTCCTTTTAAACCTTTGGCCAGGCTTTTGCTTGCCCCAGCTGGTATTGCAGCTATAGGCAGCTGGGATGTAAAAAAAAGTGCAGATATTGGTTTTCAGCAAACATCCTGGGTATAGGGCTTTTCCCACAAAGCAAGATCTGAGTCAGGTCAAATAGCAGCCATGCCCTGTGAATGGGGCTTTTCCAGGGACCTGTGACAAAGGTCAAATAGTGACAATGCCATAGACAGTGGGACTTTTTGAGGGGCCGCAGACCTGGTCTGCCCCCTCTGGTGGCTGCAAGGTTGCTGATTTTCACACCTACCGTGGTGTGGGGCTGCTGGTTTCATGGCTCTCGTGGGGAAAGGAGGATGGGAGTTCAACTGCCACAACCTGCTGTTGTTACAAAGGTCCAATAGTTTTTCTTAAATAAATGCTCCTCAGACTGTTGCAAGCCTTTGGTTAATTCCCAGAATTCTGCACAGTTTGATACTGACAACTTGCCAGCCCCTTCTTTGCTGCTCTGGCACAGTGCATTCTCGGGGGTCCTCACCCTGCCATTCTGGGACAGTGGGCTGCTTTCTGAGGTCCTGGGGTTTTGTGTCCTTCTCCCTTCTCCACCCTTCCTTTTCTTTGTTTCTTTTGTCCCTGAGCTGCTCGGTTTAGAGTCTTTTCCCACCAGTTTCTCTTTAATGTGGGTCTTTGCCCTGGAAGGAAGTTTTGTCTGGGTTGTTTTGCTCCAGCCTCTTTGGATCTTACCTTGGACCCCTGACACGCGTCTGCCTTATTGCAGTCAGGAAAGTCCCAATTTCAGAGCGTGGTCCTTGGGACTTACAGTGAGTACCTGTTGGCTACTTTGGGATTATTAGTATATTACATGCCCAGGGCTGCCTTCTTTTTCCATCTGTGCAGATCTGCGTCCACACGGGCCTTGTGTTTATTCTTGGTTTGTCCTCTCTGCTTATATTTTGAAGTTAAGGAAATACCTCATTAATTTTGCCTTGTTGCTCTCGTCCATATGATTGTGGTTTTGCTCTTCTAGTTCTGTGCTGTGTTACCAAGAAAAACAAAGGAATATAACTGTTTCAAATGAATAAAATAACTACGCTTAAGAGAGAAAATTGACCAAAGAAACTCTTGGACACAGTGCTCGCTTACACACCCTCAAGCCCAAAGACAAAAATTCACAAACTACTGTCTCTGGTTAGAGAGCTTGCTTCCCTTGGTGCTCTGGGTGAGGGCTCTAACGCCGCTTTCTGGGTGTTGTAGGGTTGAGCAAGCGATTGGGTCTTATAAGGACAGTGGGAGCCAGATTTCTTGCTGTTGGAGAAGGAAGTTACAAATGTGGAAAAAGGGATGCTAGAATGATCCTGTGATGTTGGCTTGAGATTGGAGGTATCAGTGTGAACTCATGGTTTTTATTCACATATGCATATGCATGGCAGTATGTGTGTGTGTTTATGGCTCCCAATTGGCAGGGCTTCTCTTGAAAAGTCAGCAGTGTGTCTAAGTGTTTTTTCTTAACATAATTCTTCCAGAAGTATTCTAATGTACTTTAGGAAGACTAGCATAGTGGACCCCATGCACTCAACACCCACCTTCAGCACTTACCAGCTCACAGCCATTCCTGTTTTTTCTGTAGCCCTCGCTCAGTTTCTTTTTTAAAGATTGGCACCTGAGCTAACAACTGTTTCCAGTCTTTTTCTTTTTTTCCTCCCCTGCTTCTTCTCCCCTAAGCCCCCCAGTTCATAGTTGTATGTTTTTTTTAGTTGTGGGTCCTTCTAGTTGTGGCATGTGGGATGCCACCTCAGCATGGCCTGATGAGTGGTGCCATGTCCGCGCCCAGGATCCAAATCAGCGAAACCCTGGGCCTCCAAAGGCGGAGTACGCGAACTTAACCACTGAGCCACAGGGCCGGCCCCTCACTCAATTATTTTTGAAGGAAATACCAGAAATCATATTTCGTCTGGATATATTTCAGTAAGTAACTTGGAAAGATGGGATTCTGTCAAAAGTTATATCCACAATACCTTTATCACACCTTAAAAAACTAACAGCAATTACTTAATGTCAAATATTAACTCAGTATCCAAATTTCCCACATTTTCTAAAAAATGTTCTTAAACAGTTTGCTAATTCAAATCAAGATGTAAGCAGAATTTTTTCGTTAAAGAAACTGGGTTCATCCCACAGAAAATCTCATAATCTGGATTTTACTGATTTCATTCCTCTGGTGTTTCAGTATGTTCCTCTGTCCCTTGTAATTTTTATCTGTCTGCTTTATCTCTCTCTCTCTCTTTTTTGTTTTTTTTGAGGAAGATTGGCCCTGAGTTAACATTTGCTGCCAATCCTCCTCTTTTTGCTGAGGAAGATTGGCCCTGAGCTACCATCCATGTCTGTCTTCCTCCACTTTATATGTGGGACACCTGCCACACCATGGCTTGATAAGTGGTGTGTAGGTTTGCACCCTGGATCCGAACCGGCAAATCCTGGGCTGCTGAAGTGGAATGTGTGAACTTAACTGCTGTATCACTGGGCTGGCCCCTGCTTTATCTTTTGTTTGCAGCTCTTTTTTAAAAAAAATCTTACTTGGATCTGTAGGGGTTCTTGAATCTGTGGTCAGAAGTCTTTCCTCAGTACTGGGAATTTCACAGCCATTACATCTCCCCTTCCTTACTACTCTTTTCTTCCCCTCTCCCTCCCCCAGTGCTTCCAGTGCTCACTTCTACCACTTCATACCCGTGTGCCCTGGACAGGTTTCTTACCCTCTCTGTGCCTCAGTTTCCTCATGTGTACAAGGAGAAAAGTCATACTAAACCTTCTGCAAGAGATTGTCACATGGTTTAGAGATAATACAGGTCAAACACTCAGAAGATGGCCCACAGTACGTACTCAGTACATATTGGCTCTTACCATCCTTACCACCCCACGCTCTTCCCCAAGAGAGTCTTCAGAGAAAGTCAGAATCAACCTAGAATGAGACGTTAGCCTTGAAGAGAGCAGAGCTGGGTTCTTCCAGACCCAGAGAGATGAAGGGCCCACCTTGTAGCATGGAGAGGGGCACAGGGCAAGGTTGTTCAAAAACGAGAAGATGAGGGCTGAGGAATGAGGTGGCATGCTGCCAATGGGGAGGAGCAGCAAAGAGGGCTGGGACATCCAGAGACAATGACCTTGAATCCTCTGACCTTCCCAAACTCACTGAGGTCTAGTACCTTTCTGTAGAGGCCTTCAGACCTTTATCACATCAATGGCCATCTTCTGTGAGTACAAGCAGTTGTGCTTTTTCCTTTCCAGTCTGCCTGCTGCCCTGGGACCCTCCAGGACAGTGTTGGATGGAAGTGGGAGGGCACGTGGGTCTTCTTGCCTTGTTGCAGAGCTTACGGGGAGCACTCATTCTCACTGTTCCGTGTGGTGTTAGCTGCAGGTGTTCCTGAATGCCCCTCGTAAGGTTGAGGAGAGTTTCTTCTGTTCCTGCTTTGTGACAGTGTGTCATGAATAGGGATAGAAGTGTGTTGTTAAATGTCTTCATATATTGAATGACATGGCCATATGGTTTTACTTCTTCATTCTCTTAATATGGTGAATTATATTGATTGATTTTTTAAATGTGAAACCAAACTTTTATTCTTGTGATAAACCCAACTTACTCATGGTGTATTTTTTTATATATAGTGCTGAATTTGATTTGCTGAATATTTGTCAAGAACTTGCTAAATTTTGTTAAGACTTTTCTGTGGTTCCAGGGAAATAGATCTGTTTCTTTCCTTGTAATGTCTTTGCTGGTTTTGCTGCCTCATGAAAAGAATTGGGAAGTTTCTTCTTTTCTTTTCTGGAAGAGTTTGTGTTTCATGGGTAGTTTTTCTTCCTTTAATGTTTGGTAGAATTCACCAGTGAAGCCATCTGGGCCTGAAAGTTTCTTTGAGAGGGTTTTTTAACTACAAGTTTAATTTTTTAATTAAATTTATGTTCTCTCTTCTTTAGTTAGTATTACAGTATTCTTTTCTGTAATGTGTGTCTTGCCAGGAATTTGTCCATTTCATCTAAGTTGCTGAATTTATGGTGGTAAAGTTATTCAGACTATTTCCTTACTATATCCTCTTACATCTGTCAGATCTATAGTGATCCCCGCCTCCTTCATTCCCAGTGTGGTAGTTTCTGTCTTCTCCATTTGTTTCTCTGACCAATCTGTAGAAGTTTGTCAGTTTTATTGATCTTTCCAAAGAACCAGTGTTTAGTATCATTGATTTTGTTTTCTCTCTCTCTTTTTTTTTCCCATTTCACTGATTTCATATCTTTTCACCCCTGTTTACTTTGGGATTAAATTTACTTTACTTTTCCTTGTGAGTTTTTTCTTTGACCCTTGGCTTGATATAGAAGAGTTATTTATTTGAAAATATTTTGGATTTTTCCAGGTCTCATTCTGTTGTTGATTTCCCATTCAGTTCCCTATTGTCAGAGACTATCCTGTGTTTTATTTCAGTTCTTTTAAATTTATTGAGATTTGTTTTATTGTCCAGAGAATAATCTATCTTGGTGAGTGTTTTGTATGCACCTGTAAATAATATGTATTCTGGTGGTGTTGGTTGGACTGTTCGGTAAATGTCAATTTGGTCAAGTTTAATAATAGTGTTTTTAAATCTTCTGTTATCTTCACTGGTTTTCTGTCTCCCTCTTGAATTAACTATTGAAGAGGTGTGTTGAGACCCCCATCTGTAATTGTGAATTGTTTTGCTCTCCCTTTCGTTCCCTCAGTTTTGCTTCATATACTTGAAGGGCTGTTGGCAGATGTGTGCACACTTGGTGGATTGACCTCTTTGTCACTCTCTGTCATGTCCCTTGTGTCCCTGGTGTGCAATTCTTAAGTCTTCGTCTGATGGTGATATAGCCCCTCCAGCTCTCTATTGGTTAGAGTTAGCGTGGTGCAGCTTTTCCGTCCTTTTGCATTAACCTGCTGGTGTCTTTATGTTTGAAGTGTGTCTCTCGCAGGCAGCATGTAGTTAGTCTTGCTTTCTCATCCAATCTGACAATCTCTGCCTTCCTTAAAAAAACAGCTTTATTTGGGTGTCTGGGAAAAATCTCTCCTGTTTCTCCTTTGTTCTTATACTCTACTCACAGAATACTTCACTTTTGGCCACCAAACATGTGGGGTTTTTCCCCCACACTGACCAGTTCTCCAACACCAGCTGGGTGTCCCACAATTCACTTCAGTTCTGACACCATCTACTTGGAGACAGTGTCAGATACCACAGGTTAAGAGCTTAGTCCCTCAAGACTGCCCCCACTCAGACACCAGCCTCAGTTGTCACCTGTACTTCCAGCCGACCAGCTGTAAATCAGGGTTCCCACAACCCCCTCCTCAGGTTCAGTAATTTGCTGGAGCGGCTCACAGAACTCAGGGGAACACTTACTTACATTTACTGGTTTATTATAGAATAAAGGATATGGAAAAGAACACAGATGAACAGCCGAATGAAGAGGTGCATAGGGCGAGGTCTGGAAGGGTGCCGAGCACAGGAGCAGCCACTGATCTGCTCTGTCTCCATGGATCTGCCCATTTTGGACCTTTCATTTGAAGTCAGTCATACAGTATGTGATCTTTTGTGTCTGGCTTCTTTCATTTAGCTTGATGTTTTTGAGGTTTGTAAAGCTTCATCCATGCGATGGCTTGAATTAGTACTTCATTCCTTTTAATGGCTGCATGTGACCTGCCGTCGTAGGAATGGATCATATTTTTTATCCGTTCATCAGTAGATGGACATTTGGGTTGTTTCCACTTTCTATCTGATGTTAGTAATGTTGCTATTCGTGTACAAGTTGTTGAGTGAACACGCATTTTCATTTCTCTTGGGTATATACATAGAAGTAGAATTCCCAGGTTGTGTGGTAACTCTACGTGTAACGTTTTGAGGAGCTGCCAGACTGACTTCCAAAGTGGTTGCACCGTCTTACGTTCCCACTAGGAGTGCATGAGGGTTCCCATTTCTCCAAATCCTTGTCAACACTTACTGTCTGTTTTTTTATTATAGTCATCCTAGTGGGTGTCTCATCGTGGTTTGGATTTATGTATATTTTTAATTCTAATTTTTAAAAATTCCTTTCCAAATCTAGCTTCTCACTTTTATAGTCTCTTCTTTTTTGCTCATTTTTCTTTATTTTCTATTTTATTTTTTAAATAAACTGCCTGGTTATATGTATGAAATATGTTATTATGTATAATGTTTTAGAAACACAATTATATCTAAATTTTTGTTTGTTTGTTCGTTTTTGCTGAGGAAGATTTGCCCTGAGCTAACATCTGTTGCCAGTCTTCCTCTCTTTTGTATGTGAGCTGCCGCCACAGCATGGCCACTGATCTGTGGTGCATGTCCGTGCCTGGGAATCGAACCCGGGCCGCCAGAGCAGAGCATGCCAAACTTAACCACTAGGCCACTGGGGCTGGCCCTGTATCTAATTATTTTGTGTCCTGTGTGTCGTCATTCCAGTGGATGAAGTCCTTGGTGCTCTAAATCTGCTGCTTTTGCCGACTCTCACGCCTCGTGTCCTGTTTCCTGTGTGTTCAGTGATATTTTGTTTACATACTAATTTTTAATTTTGAGTATTTGGCTGAACTTTGTGGAATTCATTGTTTGGAATGCTTTCTTTCCAGAACAACCTGCATTTGCTTCTGGTGACAGCTAGCCGTTTTTGTTAAGCCAGGAAGACTTTGATAGGACGACCATACATCCTGCTGGGCCCCAGGGAGGCTCCGAGGAAGCCTGTTGTCCAGCGTTCTTATTGGCAGTGCCTCCTCTCATAGGGAGAAATGCACTGTGTGGCCTAAATTCTGGGTGGCCTCCCTGCTTTGGCTCCTGCTCTCGATGGTGGCTCACCTGGCTGGTGTGGCCCGCGATCAGGCATTGCCCATGGACAGCCTTGGTTTGCACAGCTGGGCACAGCTCAGCCCCCTCCTATCTCGGGCCCCACTCTGCTCTTTGTGTGCCCAGTAATGTGTTAGAGAGTAAAGGTGGAGAGCCGTGCAGGCCAGGTGGGAGTATGAGCTGCTTGTGAGAGGGCAAATCCGGGAGACAAGGTGGCGCTGGGGGCAGGACAGAGGGACAGGCAGGGGACACATGGCTGCCTGGGGCAGAAGTGTTGACCAGGGTGGTGTCTGTCCTGCTCTTGTCTGAGCACCTGCCGATGCTGCTGTCCTGGGCTTGGGCTGCCATGGTCCATGGCACACCTACCCACCACTCCATGCCCGCTGAGTCCCAGCCTGCAGGAGGGGCTATTGCTGCCCAGCCCAGGCCACCCCCATGGCCAAAAAGGGCAGTCATGCCTCTGTGGAGGACAGCTGGCATGGAGTGGCTCAAGCCAGACCTGAGACAGCAACTCTGCCAGCAGCTTGTGGGTCCCTCGCGACTGTGCCTACTGTGTGAGGGCAGCAGATTGGCCCTGGCCAGGGACGAGCTGGAGTCCCAAGGCTCAGGCTACCCTGCAGCTGTTGTGCCAACACATGAAGCTGGGCAGCCAGTGTTCCTCACCACGTGTTTGGGCATCTTGTGCCCTTCAGATGCCTATCTGGGCTGTGCTGGCCCCGGATAGGCAGGACTGGCATGAGGTGGCCAAGGATGCTGTGTCTGCACAGCTGCTGGAGGCACTGAGCCAGTCTGGGGCCAGCCGTCTGTAGTCTGCTGAGGCGATGCAGGCACTGGGGTAAGTAGTGACCCCCGTCCTCTCCATGGGCAGCCTGAACGCATAGGCAGAGCCTGTGTCCTACCCCAGCTCAGCAGGCCTGGGCAGCTACCATCTGATCCCACAGGGGAGGAGCGTGAGCCCTGCCTTCAGCTGGCACAGCCTCCCAGGTGGGCAGGCCCAGGGCACCTGGGGCAGCTCAGCTTTGGCTGAGTTGTGGTGAAGGACTGTGGCCTCTCCTCCCGCACCCTGCGTGGACCTTCTGTTTCCTGATTTGTCCTCTGGTGGCTTTTCTTTGGGGGCTTGCTGAGCAAAAGGGTCAGAAACCTCTCTTTTGTCCCCACCACTTGGCGTTCTGATTTGGTTTATGTGTAGTTTGAGTTTTTCTGTGCTGGTTGTATTTATATTAAACCTCGGGATGGTGGAAAAGAAAAAAAAAAGAAGGAAGTTTGTTGAAGGTTTTATTATAGTAAGCATGTTCTTCCTAGTGTTTATGCTTCCGTATTGCCAAGAATGGTTTTTTGTTGGTTTTTCTTAAATACTTTTTAATTAACTGCTCCACTCCCCCACCCATCTTCATCATCCTTCACATTTCAGCTCAGTCATTATATGCTGACCCCTCCTGCTCCTGTTCTGGGTCCTGTCCTGCTCTCACCTGCCTTCCTAACATCATTTATCCTGGCTGCCAGCATTTGTCACAGTTAAAATCCTAACGTCCCTGCGGCCATTTCCTCGCTGTTGCACCCCAGCACCTGCACAGCACCAAGTCGCCCAGGGAGTGTCCCGGAGAAACTGGCTGGAGGCTGCTCTCCTCTCGCAGGACTTTCCTCCACCTTAGATGCAGGGAATCATCATTTTCTTTATGATATTCAGTTTTTAGTCTGTGAATTGATTCATAGGTCAGCTGTAGGTTTTTTAAATTTCTTATTTTATGTGTCAGTTCTTATAGCAAAGTAGAATGAAAATGGACTTCAGGGAATTCTTCTTTGCTGATTATAGCAGCTACAAGTAGCCCTTGAAGGTTGGAGGTGTAAATTCTAGACCAAACTGACCTTTTTATACCATTGTAGGGTTTTTTTTTATGTTCCCCCAATCCTTTATTAATAGGCCATTTGAATTTAAATTCCTGTCTTTATTTTGCAGTTTTAGGGTATTTTCATTGTGTAAGTGGATTGTAAAAACGTCAAGGAACAACTTTTTCTATTTTACTGTACCATTATGGAATTTTTTCTATGCATATTGAGGCCAGTATATCCATGACAGTATAGATTTGAAACGTATGATTTAGTTCAATGCTTAACTTGATTTCATCTTTTATAGGTAATGCAAAAGGATCATTATGCTATCAAGATGACAGCAATCCTGTTCCTAAGACAAGAAGCAGGTCTCCACTGTGTAAATTTCTGTCCACACCATGAAGTATTTAATAGCAGAACTCCTGGGAAGCAGTGATCCACGCCCTAGATGATGTGCTCATGAGTTCCATATTCTGCTTTTCAGTAAGATTTATGATTAGCCATATTGATAAACATCCTGAAAGATAGAATTGTTTTGGAAAAACTGAAGATAAGGTTCATGTAGGGGCACAAATGAGCATTTGGATCAGTTTCTTACCGACATAAGATATCAATGTGATGAAGCAGCTACAATAGTTATGGTCAGTCATGGAGAATAACCAGGAAGCTTGTCCCAAAGGGGATGATGATTTTGTTTCCGATAAAATAAATTTTAAAATAGAAGAGGAAGATGATGAGCAGATTCCTGATCACAGTTTGGAAAGAATGGACTTTAAAAATGAGCAAGAGGACGGGAAACAAGCTGACAGTGGTGATGAACAGGCAGAAATCAGGGAAACGAGCCATAGCTGTAAGCCCCCTGGGAAGTACTTCTCAGCTGACAGTGAGGATGACTATGGGTCCCTGTTCTCACAGTACAGTAGTACACTGTATGATGTTGCAATGGAGGCTGTGACGCAGAGCCTCCTTTCCAGCCGGAACATAAGCTCCAGGAAGAAGTCTCCAGCTTGGAAACATTTTTTTATCTCTCCTCGGGATAGCACTAAAGCAATATGTATGTACTGTATGAAAGAGTTCAGTAGAGGAAAAAATGAAAAGGACCTGAGCACAAGTTGTCTCATGAGACACGTGAGGAGAGCACACCCTACTGTGCTCATTCAAGAAAATGGAAGTGTGTCAGCCCTGTCCTCACTCTCTTCCCCTTCACCGCGGCCCCCGCCCCAGCCTGCAGACGTTGGAGACCTGGGCACCATGCTTTCACCCATCAAACTGGTCCAAAAGATGGCATCTAAGATCCCGTCTGCTGATCAAGTAACAGAGGAATCTGTGTCTGTAGTTTCTTCTGAAGAAGTCTCCTCTGACCTGTCCATCTCTGAGAAGCATAGCAGGGAAGAAGCCCTGGTGGGGCCACCTCCCCACCTCTCCACTCTCCATTATGAGGAAACTGCAGAGAATGGAGCAGAGAAAAGCCTCCCGCTCCCAAAGGGTGCGTCTGGGTCCAGAAGAAGGTCTGCTGTCTGGAAGCACTTCTACCTTTCGCCCCTGGACAGCTCCAAAGCTGTCTGCATCCACTGCATGAACGAGTTCAGCCGAGGGAAGAACGGGAAGGATCTGGGCACCAGCTGCCTGATCAGGCACATGTGGAGGGCACACCGCTCCATTGTGCTGCAGGAGAACGGCGGGGGCACAGGCATACCACCCCTGTACTCTGCTCCCCCTACCCTGCTGCCTGCCCTCCCTCCTCCTGAGGGAGACCCGAACTCCGTGTCATCGTCTCCAGGGAAGCTGGTCCAAGAGTCCCCTTCAGCATCCTCCTCCCCCGATCGGCTGACGGAGGACCTGCAATCGCACTTGAATCCCAGAGATGCGCTTATGGAAGATGCGTCCGTGTTGTCGTCCTCTGATGACGTCGGTGAGGCCTCGTTGGTGTCCTCTCCTGAGAAGCAGCAGAGGGAGGGGTTGAGCCCCAGCATATTTGAATCTGGTGCTGTATTCCAGCAGAACAAAAAGGTCATGAAGAGACTGAAGTCAGAAGTTTGGCATCACTTTTCATTAGCCCCCATGGATAGTCTCAAGGCAGTGTGCAGACACTGCAGTTGTGTCATCAGTAGGGGGAAGCAGGGGGACGTGGGCACCAGCTGTTTGATGAGACATCTCTACAGACGCCACCCGGAAGTTGTTGGGAACCAGAAGGGCTTTCTGGGGACCAGTTTGGCAAATTCTCCCTATGCCACTTTGGCTTCTGCAGAAAGTTCCTCCTCCAAATTAACTGACTTGCCAACAATGGTTACAAAAAACAATCAAGTTATATTTCCTGTTAATAGCAAAAAGACCTCAAAGTTGTGGAATCACTTTTCTATCTGCTCCACAGACCCCACTAAAGTCGTGTGCCTGCACTGTGGCCGGACAATAAGCAGGGGCAAGAAGCCGAGTAACCTGGGCACCAGTTGTCTCCTAAGGCATTTACAGAGGTTCCACAGCGGCGTGCTCAAGACTGATGTCCCCCAGACGGCGCTGCCCGCCTCTCCAGGCATCCGGGTGCCCCTGAGCACAGAATTATCAGGAGCTTCCTCCTTTGATGACACCAGTGAGAAGTTTTATGATTCTCATCCAGTTGCCAAAAAAATAACAAGTCTCATAGCCGAAATGATTGCACTTGACCTTCAGCCATATTCTTTTGTAGACAATGTTGGCTTTAACAGGCTGCTCGAATACTTGAAACCTCAGTACTCTTTACCCTCACCTTCTTACTTCTCTAGGACAGCTATCCCAGGTATGTATGATAATGTGAAACAGATAATTCTGTCACATCTTAAGGAAGCTGAGAGTGGCGTGATCCACTTCACATCTGGCATATGGATGAGTAACCAGACCCGTGAGTACCTGACACTCACTGCTCACTGGGTCACCTTTGAGTCGTCGGTCCGGCCGCACTGTGAGGACCACCACTGCTCAGCACTTTTAGATGTGTCACAGATTGACTGCGACTACAGCGGCAACAGCATTCAGAAGCAGCTGGAATGTTGGTGGGAGGCCTGGGTGACATCCACTGGCCTTCAGATTGGCATCACGGTCACCGACAATGCAAGCATAGGAAAGACACTGAATGAAGGGGAGCACTCGAGCGTGCAGTGCTTCAGTCACACAGTTAATCTCATTGTCAGTGAGGCCATTAAAAGCCAGAGAATGGTCCAGAATTTACTTAGCATCGCACGGAAAATATGTGAGCGGGTGCATCGGTCACCCAAAGCAAAAGAGAAACTAGCAGAGCTGCAGAAGGAGTACGAGCTGCCACCACACCATCTTATCCAAGATGTCCCATCCAAATGGAACACATCGTTTCATATGCTTGAACGACTCATTGAACAGAAAAGGGCAGTTAATGAGATGTCAATCGAGTGTAACTTCAGAGAACTGATTAGTTGTGACCAGTGGGAAGTCATGCAGTCTGTGTGTCATGCGCTGAAACCCTTTGATGCTGCGAGTCGGGAGATGAGCACCCACATGTCCACACTCAGCCAGGTCATCCCCATGATCCACATCCTCAACAGGAAGATCGAAATGCTGTTTGAGGAAACGATGGGCATCGACACCATGCTGAAGTCTTTGAAGGAAGCCATGGTGAGCCGACTGTCCTCCACGCTCCATGACCCCAGGTACATCTTTGCTACACTGTTGGACCCTCGTTACAAAGCCTCCCTGTTCTCCGAGGAGGAGGCGGAGCAGTACAAGCAAGATTTAATCAGGGAACTAGAAATGTTGACTTCTACCTCAGAGGACACGCCTGTCTCTAATGGGTGTGATCCAGGCTCCCCGTCAAAAGACTCCGTTGAGGAGAACCTGTGGTCACTCATGGCCAAGATGAAAAGGAAAGCCCCAAGAGAAAAGACGAAGGTACCCGAGGACATGGTGCTTGCATATCTGGAGGAGGAGGTGCTTGAACACAGCTGTGACCCACTCACCTACTGGAACCTAAAGAAGTCGTCCTGGCCGGCCCTCTCAACTCTAGCTGTCAGGTTTTTGGGCTGTCCCCCAAGTATCGTCCCTTCAGAAAAGCTGTTCAACACACCCACCGAGAATGGTAGCTTTGGCCAGTCCAGGCTCATGATGGAACATTTTGAAAAACTTATCTTTTTGAAAGTGAATCTTCCCTTAATATACTTTCAGTATTGAAACTCACAGTGGAGCCACGAGACTAAAGATATTGTTGCTTATCAGGCACCAGCTCTTTGTCCCGGGGCTGGTGCCTTGCTCCGGTCGGGGCCCTGTAGGACAGCAGACCAGGCACTCTCAGGTCCACGTTGAGTTTCATTTCCAGCTCTCGCCGTAGTGTCTCCATGTGCCTTACTCCTAGTCCTTCAGGCCAGGTATCACGGTGTGTTTTTTAAGAAGTCCACTAGAAATAGCCTGTCTCGTCAATTATGAATACGATGATTAGGTTTTAATTCATAATTGTAAAGTTTTTTTAAAAGTTAGGCGTTAGTAATTTGTTTTGCTAGAATGGCAGAGAAGATGTAAACAGTTTTATTCAGTAGGCTTTTTATTCAATTATGTAAAAACCACAAATCAGGTACTGTATTTTAGTTAAAAATTGCTTTACTTGCAACAAAACAGCTTTTGTGGCTGTCAAATAAAATCTGTAAATAGGAGGTGGAGCTCAAGCCATCCTGACTGAGCAGTTTTTAACTGCAGGCTCTAAAGTATGTCAAGGAGTACAGAGAATATTCTGGAAGATAACTGTTTACTGCGACAGAGACGTGGCATTTGAAGACAAAACTACACTTAGCTGTATCATGTATGTCAGTTATATAGTGATTTCGTAAAGAGAACTTTTCCATTTCGTGTTTTGCATTCAGGTTTTACATGGGGGCCCCCAGGTGTTTATGATGAGCTCGTTGCCTATTGTCGGGCCGGTGCACAACATGACACGTTTACAGCCCTCCTGTCGATTAGATCTCCAAGTCCCTGACTTAGTGTGTCTACACTATGAAGTTTCTTTTGAAATTTGTGCACTGACCCCCGATTTGATCAAATCATGTACAAAATTCTTTTTGGAAGAGATGGCTCATTAACAGGGAAGAAGATTGTTATATTACAGCTATAAGAATAGCCTTAGGTGTTTAGATTTTTTTTTTATAATAGGGAAGATTCAGCCATCACTGGGGTATTTTAGACTCCCAAGGACATCAGAATGAAGTATCAGTTGTCAGATTTTTTAACAATAATATGTCTTCAAAGTTTTTGCTTCAGTGTCTAGGAAAGGGTTTGTTTTCTTATTTCAAACCAATGAAATATTCTGGGTGAAACAAGTCACTCATTTGCCTATGACCTTTTAGAAAAGTTGTCATTTTGTTAAAATACTGTACCTATTATTAACCTGAATTTGCATTGACTATGTTTTAGTGTATTTATAAATGGTGAACTCAGTTTCTGAAATTAAACTTTTTATTTGTAATTTTCTACTGCTGGAGGACACTGGCTTTTATTCTTAGGATAATAAAGCCATCATACTCTTTGGGGGCCAGTATATTTAGAAACCACATTCAGGCAGCCTTTGAATTTTCACCTTAGCCCCAGACAGGACATGGGAAAAGCGGAGATGTAATTCTTACAACAGCATTTCTGATACTGGTAATGACAGTGACGAGAACTTCCCAGCAGGCAGCCACGTGGTTGGCCGTGTGGCCTCTGCATACGTGCACACCCTTTCCTATGCCTCTCCTCGGTGCCTGTGTGCCTCTTCTCCTGAGACCAGCCTCTGTTGTGGATGCCCCAGGAGCACTGATCAGGGATGTACTAGTGAATTATGCTGACATGGTTTCCGCCATGACTCTCAACATGCGAATTTCTATAAATGTGTGTTCAAAGTGATACTATGTGTAAAGACTTGAAACTTCACCAATTTGGAATTCAGCCCTTCATCAGTCTTCCCCATCCAGGATCTAACCAAGCTCCAGGAAGTGACTCCAAAGTGCAGAGTAGCTGTTACAAAGTTCAGGTATTGAAGCACATGGCTTTCCTGAAAGGAGAATCCTTCTAATGTTTTATCTGGGGGCTAGCAACAGTTCTACCTCCACGAGACCTGGTGGGGCAAGGCCCTGGACCGCTTCCTGGTGGGGCCCAGCACACAGCACCGAGGCCCTGGGGACCCTGTGCTCTCCTCTGAGCGCTCGGCTTGGCTGACATGTGGAATGTTTCTTTGCAGGTTTTGTATGCCTGTACACCTAGAGGCGGGGCTGAGACTGAGAGTCATTAATTTCAGAACGACAGCTGTTCTCCTGCCTCTAGTTTACAGATGGCGAGCTGGGACTGCCTGCGAGTTCCAGGGCCCGAGAGAGTAGGACTCTGGGAGGACTGGAGTCAGGATCGAGCAGGGCAGTCCTTGGGATTCTGAGGGCCACATGAGGCTCTGTGCATGCTCACTGGGTTGTGGTGGTAGCCACCTGGTTCACACCAGGGACCGTTAGGAATCTGGGACAAGTTTGATACACTTTCCTACCTCTCTCTGTTCACACTTCAAGACTTTGATTTAGTCAGGTTTCCATAGTAAGGGGAGGTTCATCACGTTTAAGGCCAGTGATCTGTGGGGACAGCAGTGTGGCCCAGGAATTTGGCCAGCCCATTCCCTCCCAGAGCTCTGGGGTACCTTGCTCACAGCCCTGCTACTCCTTGTTACTGTCCCCTGCACAAGCTGGGACTGGCCCTGATGTGGCCCGTGGCCACCTTGCAGTCCTCCTTTTCTTAGGATTCTATTTTGAAAGGTAACATCCTAAGGACTGGGAGCTACTGAGCTTCATGAATTTTCCCCCTAAAATAAGTCAGCACAAACTAACTGGCAGAATGTATCCTGTCCTTCACTCACTGGGTGGCCCTCCTTTCCCCAGGGCCTGGGCTGGCTGCTGCCCAGAGCAGTGATTGAAACAGACACAGTCCCTGCTCATCAGAGCCCATGGTCTGGGCTAAGGTGGCAGACGACAGCCTGAGGGTCAAACCAGCCTCCTGCTTGTTTTCTAAGTGAAGTTTTCTTGAACACAGCGGTGCCCATTTGTTCACACATAGTCCACAGTTGCTTCCAAGCTGCCGTAGCGGAATTGAGTAGTTGTGACAGAGACAATAGGCCAAACAGCTGAAAATGTTTACTCTCTGGCCCTTTAAAGAACAAGTTTTCTGGTCTCTGAGCTAGCCACCCTTTCTGTTCCATTTTCTAAAACTTTTGGCCTCAGGCTGTTGTTTTCCATTTGAGGGGCTCTGTAACAGTCATCGTGTAGAGGGGACTCAGGAGACATGGCCCCACGAGAGTCACGAACACGAGGAGGCTGTCGGCACCTCATGCGTCCTGCTCGTGTGGCTGGCAGGCGTTTGTGGAGACCAGGCACCACTGGGCACTGCAGAAAGTCAAACCACCTCTATTCTGGGGTTGCGGCCAGCCCTGCAGGAAGAAACGAGGAGCAGCGTTGACAGCGGTATGTGATACTTCTCATTGCCAGAACTTAGGCAAACATTTGCCTGACTGAGGGGGCTGTGGGTGCAGCTAGAACACGCATCTTCTCTCAGCCATTTCCGACGTAACTCTCCAGTCACACCTGAATCATGAGCTGTTTAGTTCCCTGCCACTGGGTGATGTTTTGGGCAGGCGGCTTAATTTCTCTGGTCATTCTCATAATAAAATGCCATTTGTATAAGCCTCAGGAACTGTCTCATTTCAGTGAATAAATGTTGTATATTAATAAAACATTGGACTTCATTTAAAGTTAAAATTCCCTTCCCTTCCACTTCTGACTATGAGGCAGCAGCTGGGATCAGACCAACCCTGCCCCAAGAACCATCAAGGCCAGAGAAAATACATTTTTAAAACAAGCTTACTGAAGAGATCAGAGAGCATCCAAGGCTTTGAAGAAACAATCCCAGCGAGAAGAGACTTGCATAAAGCCAGGTCCTCTATTTCACAACTTTTTCCTGTTGGAACATTTGCTGGTGTGCAGAAGGTGGCAGCCAGAGCTGGCAGCAGTGGCATTGGGCTAGGGAGAGACAAGAGTGACATCGGCTAGGACTCCAGGAGCCAAGATCTTGGAGAAGAGGGGGCCTCAAGAGGGGCCCGTATCTTATGCAGCTTTTGCTGGAGGCAGCTGCCAGATCCTGAGAGATGCTTGTGCCCAGGGCGGGAGGCTGAATAGCTAAGCAGACACCCTGTGCAGGGGACAGACAGCTTCAGTGCCAGCCGGCCCATGAGATAACCCCAGGTTTCCAGGGGTGCTTCTGAAGGGCAAGTGAGACGGACCAGCCATCTCAGAGCCTGAAACAGCTGTGTCATCTCAACCCTCAACGGTATTGAGGGCCAGCCCTTTCCATCTTTCTGCCCACAGCAGAATTAAGTTCCCTTTCAGTGGAAAGATCCAGAGCTCTGTCACTTCACAGACATACAGACTGACTCTTAATAAGAAGTACCAGACACACTAAAAAAATAGGACCAAAGACTGAAAGGTAAGAGAGGAGACAACAGAAACACTCAGAGGTGATGCAGAGGCCAGTGTTCAGACATGGACTTCAACCACGATGGACATTCAAGAAAAATGATGGGAAGAATTTGTAAACAGAACGTCTAAAACTGGAAAATACAATGACAAATTAAGAATTAATAGATCTACTATCGCGTTAGACGAGATGACTGCTAGACAGGAAGACATCAGCAGAAAACATCTAGACTCAAGTACAGAGAGAAGAATGGATGGAACGTGGGGAAGGGCACCTGAGAGATGTGAGCTATTGGGAGGTCTGACACCGGTCGCTGAGTCCTGGAGGAACAGCAAGAATGAGCAGAGGCGAGGGGAGAGAGAGGACGTGCAGGGCTTTCCTACACTGACAGCGGACAACCCCCATCGCTGTGAGAATCTCTGGACCCCAAGCAGGATAAATTAGAAGTAACAAACTTGAAACCTCCACCTCAGCACATCACAGTGAAGTGCTGAAAACCGAAGACAGGAGACCTGAGAAGCAGAGGAAGAAAGACACTCTCACCTTCAGAGGGACAATCAGCTGGCAGCTGACGGTAACAGAAGCAGTGGAAGGTCTAACAGTAGAATGGCGCCTATAAAGTGCTAAAAGAAGATAATTGCCAATCCAAATTTGTATGCTCAGTAAAGATTCCTCAAAAATGAGCATGAAATGACGTTTTCAGACAAAACAAAACTGAAGGAATTTGTCACCATCACGCCTTCCCTAAAAATACACCCTGAGGGAGTTCTCCAGACAGAAGGAAAACAGTCCCAGACGGAAGTATGATGGTGCAAGAAGGAAGGAGGAACATTTCTAGGAAGGGTAAAAAATGGGGAAATCAAAATGAATACTGGCTGTTTAAACAAGATCTTTTAGGGTTTAACATACAAGTAGGCTTAAAATACATAGACTTTAGCACACAAGGTGGGAGGGACGGTACATGAAGTAAAGGATTATAGGCCCCTTGCACTGTCCCATAAGTGGTAAAAATTTGAATTTAAAGTAAACTCTAAAAAGTCAGATGCATGTAATCTCTAAGATAAACAGTAAAAGCAATAAAAATGTTTAAGAAAGTAATAAGGAGGGAAATGGACTAACAAATACTTTCATTAATCCAAGAGAAGGTAAGAAGGAACCAAATAGGTGGGACAAAAAGAAGACACAGTAAAACGGTAGATTTAAACCCAAGTGTATCAGCGATTAAATGTAAGTGGAACGCATACTCTAATTGGAAGAGATTGTCAGGTTGGATAAAATGACAAAACCCAGTTCCTTTACAAGATCCTCTCCTGCACGCTGAGGACAGGCGATGTGAGGGGACAGAGCTGGCACGGCTGCTAACAGCAGGCAAGGCAGTGTCTGGGCAGGAGCCATTCCTAGAGAGAGGGACATCTCAGTGATAAAGTGATCAGTTGAAGGGAAGATATAATAATCCTAAATTCCCTAGACGCCCCGAAGAGCACAGCACCAAAATGAGGCTGATGCGAAAGAACTGAAAGGAGAAAAACAACCGTAGTGAGAGATTTGCTCACTCACCTCAGCAGCAAGGCCAGTGAGCCTTGGTGGGCAAATGTGTCCTGGTTCTGACCACCAGGCCAGCCCCAGTTAACTCCTGCCCCAAACGCCATCTCCCAAGTGCATGCCTGCTTCCACCTGCTCCTTGGCCTCCGGGGGCCCTTCTGTAGCTCTGTTAACATTTCAAACGGCATTGTCACTTGTGCCCTTGAGGAAAAGCATGTGTGGTTACTTGGGGCTACACAATTAACATTCAGTTTATTGAGGTTACTAATTCAAAAATTGTTTTCTTTAAACATTTAAAGGAATTTCTTCTATTTATAAATTTAATGAATTTTAATTATGAAACTAATCACTATAAAAGAGGCCTTAGGTAAATGGTATTGCACTCACTCAGCATTGGTCCCACTGGCAGCCTGGTGAGATGAGTTTTCAGGCGAGCACCCGTGCCAGGCCTCCTGGGAGCAGCCCTGTCCTGCTTGGCGCTCAGCGCTGTGCCTGGGGATGGGCTCAGTCCTCCCGAGGCTGCCCACCGCCTCCACAGGGAGCTGGCCATGATTCCTGTGTGGGCCTCTTCCACAAATGTTGCTCTGCTTTTCACACGCTGTCTGCACAGACCAGACAAGACCCGATGACGCTACTCAAGAATTAGAGGCAGAGGCTGGCTCCATGGCCGAGCGGTTGGGTTCGCGCATTCCGCTGTGGCAGCCCAGGGTTCGGATCCTGGGCGCAGACATGGCACCGCTCGTCAGGCCACATTGAGGCGGTGTCCCACGTCCCACAACTGGAAGGACCTGCAACTAAGATATACAACTATGTACCCGGGGGGTGAGGGGCGGGCGGGATGTGGGAAATAAAGTGGAAAAGAAAAAAAAGATTGGCAACAGTTGTTAGCCCAGGTGCCAATCCTTAAAAAAAAAAAAAGGAAGATTGGCAACAGTTGTTAGCCTAGGTGCCAATCTTTGAAAATAATAATAATAATAGTAAAGTTAAAAAAAAAAGAATTAGAGGCATGTGTGTGTCTTGTGTACCAGAGAGCATGGTGGCTCCGTGACCACAGGGCTCTGGGCCTTGATTTTCTCTGATCCTCTTGACTTCTCCCTCTCAGTTTCCAAATGGCTGCCACAGACCCATGAGTAGGAACATCTGTGGCTACAGCTCCTCCTCAGGAGTAAAAGCTTTTCCAGAGCAGCCCAGCACACACCTGTCTGGCTGCAATGGGTCCCAGAGGACATCGCCAGCATATTCCTGAGGAGAGGTCACATGACCCCGTCCTGCTGGGCTCACGGCCCCTGATGCAGGTCTGGGTCACCTCTGGACCCTCCGTCCACTCTGTCCTGTTTGTCCCTCTGCCTCGCACAGTGCCCTGACTTTGAAAGCACTGCAGTTCAGGTATGCCTCCCCTTGTCCTTTCAATATCTATCTTGGCACTTTGTCCCCTGAAAATTTCAAAATCAGTTGCCAAGTTCCCTGAAAAATTCTTACAGTATTTCGATTGAAATGGAATTGAATTTATAGCTCAATTTGGCAAATAGCTTTATTATAAGTACATTTGTACTTAAATAGTGCATTGTTTTGTTTAATACTGACCTCTACAAAAATGGCATTGGGCTCCTACTCCTCGTGCCACAGCTGAATCACTAGGACCAAGCCTGCAGCGAAGACGGCACGGAAGTGTCAGTGGCTGACAAGACAGCGAGGAAGTCGGGGCCACCTGACCAGCACGGAATGCTGCCGCCAGGGCCACCTTCCCTCCATCCTCTGAGTTTTGAAGAAGCCGTCGTGTTCAGCCTGTTCTAATGGAAGTTCCTGTGCACAGCTAGGTTTAATGAAAACTGTATATGAGCTGGTTTTCATAATATCTGGAGTATCCAAACTAGTTTTTAAAAATAATTTTGTCATAAAACAATCTCAATCTTGCAGGATTGTTGCAAGTATAATACAAAGAACCTTCTTCCTGAATCACTTGTGAGTGGCCGGCTCAAGGCCCCATGACCCCCGCAAGCCTGTACACCAGAGCATTTCTGTGACCGCAGCAGAGCCACCACAACCAGGGGACTCATCTCGACAGGTCAGCCCCTCAGGAAGGTTTGTGGGGAGGAAGCAGACGGCAGGGAGAGCCTCAGACCACAATGCAGACCTGAGGGTGCCGTCAGAGAGTCCACGTAGACCCCAGGCCCCTGCCCGCTGCAGCTGGAGGCCCTCAGCCACTTCTGCTTCACACAGGACAGCCCAGGCACTCGTCCAAGGAGTGCCAGATGTGGCAGCAATGCAACAACGGATCCAGCCCTGCAGCTTATGTCGCATTTAGTTGACATGCCCCTTCAGTTCCCTTCAGTCTGGAACATTCCTCAGTGTTCCGTGACCTTGGCACTCATGCAAACAGGCTGTTCATTCTGTGGAGTGTCCGTCAGGCGGGGCTTATGTGGTGCTTCCTCATGATGAGATTCAGGTCATGCGTCACGTAAGTGACGCTCATTCTCATCGCCGTGTCCGCCATGTGGCACATGGGGTCAACCTGTGCTACCACTGCTGACGTTCTTTTCAATTGCTGGGGGAAGGTGGCTCCACCAGGCTTCTCACTGCAAGTTACTTGTTACCCCTTTGTAATTAAAAAGTACTTTGTGTGGAGGCTCTGAGACAATGTAAACATCCCATTCCTTGTAACACTTTATTCATTTATATCACTGTGAACTCAGGGTTTCTTGTCTCATTTATGAAGTGTCTGTTACTATCATTATTTTGCTCAAATTTTCCCAGATTTGGCCAGTGGGAGCCCCTCAGTCTGGCCTTTGTGTCTCTTTGGCAAGTCCCCATCATTCTGAGACTTTTTTCCTTTCTGGGGGAAAGTGTCTTCCTGGTTCATCTTCTGTCTTCCCTGCCCTGTCCCAGGATCAGGCATTTCTCCAAGGCACTTTGGTTCTTCTCTTGGAGGTGGTGTCTGGAAACCGAGGTCTGGGCGCTGGGCGTGCTTGTTGCTGCTCGGGTGTTCCTGACTGTGGACTCCCACTGCACACGTGCATTTATATTTCTACATCTAGATCCACCAAAACCACGACTTCATACCACCAACTCTGATCCAACACCACAGGGTTCATTCTAGTTCTCTCCCTTTCCATGTTTCCAGCTCCCTTCTCAGACCATCTCTACTTCTCTTTAATACGTTTATTTGATGGGTCCCCTTGTCTACTGGGGGGATGCAATGCTGCCCCCCGTGATGCCCTCTCACCCCACTCAGGCTCTGACCTCCCATGCCAGGCCGTTGTACCCTGCTCCCCCCTTACCCCATGGAAACCCTCCTTACTCTGCATGACCTCCAAACCTGGGTGCTAGGGTGCCCTCCTGAGCAACTCCCTGCTCGGTCCACGTGGCCTCTGGCATCTCTTGCTGGCCACAGTGGCCTCCCTGCCCCTTCATGGCAGACTCTTGCTGGGCCCTCCCTAATGCATTCTAAACTGAATTTTTTGGGAAGATCTTCGAGCTACTCTCCCCGTGGGGGAACTTGCCAATAACCATTCATCATGGAATCAAATTCTTCACCATTGGGCACCACAGGAAAGTGTTTTCATGCATGCTTGATGCAGCAGGAAGTACAGTCCATAAATGAGGTCTTGCCAGGAAAATTTAACCTGAATTTATTTAAGCCTTTAGACTTAATTTCCAGTTTACAAGAAATACAGGAATAGAGGACTGAGTTAAATAACAGTAGGACAAATCTGTAGCATAGAAAAATCTGCAAGACATTTGGGATAGTCATTTTAAAAGTTAATGTCAATTTTCCAGAGAAGATATACAGATGGCCAACAGGCACATGAAAAGATGTTCAACATCACTAATCATTAGGGAAATACAAATCAAAACTACAATGAGATATCATCCCACACCCAGCAGAATGGCTATAATTAACAAGACAAGAAATAACAAGTGTTGGAGAGGGTGTGGAGAAAAGAGAACCCTCATAACTCTGCTAGTGGGAATGCAAACTGGTGCAGCTGCTATGGAAAACAGTGTGGAGATTCCTCAAAAAATTAAGAATAGAACTACCATATGATCCAGCTATTCCACTGCTAGGTATTTATCCAAAGAACATGAAAACATGAATGCATAAAAATATATGCACCCCTATGTTGACTGCAGCTTTATTCACAATAGCCAAGACTTGGAAGCAACCTAGGTGCCTATTAAGGGACGAATGGGTAAAGATGTGGACATACACAGTGGACTGCTACTCAGCCAAAAGAAGCTATGAAATCCGGCCATTTGCAACAACATGGATGGACCTTGAGGGTATTAGGCTAAGTGAAGTAAGTCAGAGGGAGAAAGTCAAATACCGTATGATCCCACTCAAAAGTGAAAGATAAAAATAACAAACAGAGAAACAGAGACTGGAGTTTACCAGAGGGGAAGAGGGGAGGGCGGAGGGTGAAAGGGGTAGTTAGACACATGTGTGTGGGGATGGATGGTAGTCTTTGGGTGGTGAATATGATGTAATCTACACAGAAATTGAAATATGATGTACACCTGAAATTTATATAATGTTATAAACCAATGTTACCTCAAAAAAATAGATATATATAAATAAAAGGATGAACTAAAAAAAATTCATATGAAATGAGAGAGGATCTGGGAAGACGGTGGAGTAGGAGGCACTAGGAACCCAGGTCCCTGCTCAGACAACAAGCGCACTGGCAGAATCTCCGACGTAACAGCAGCAGCTCCCCTCCGCCCACCCCAGGCCCGGGACAGCCAGCTGTGCACCTGTTCCTGGAGCAGCTTGCACACAGGGTGTGGGTGCCGGGGAGACAGAAAGGACCCCGTCCTCCAAATACCAGGGACTGTGTCCTGACCGCCGGTCACTGCCTCCAACCTTAGATGTGCAGACAGAGGGGCAGCCCCTATTGTTGGACCCCCCACACTGTTGTAACCCTCCCCCCACCCACCCCCGGGGATTTAAAGGGCCAGTGCCCTTCTCCCCTGCCCTTCAATTTTTGCTTTTCCCCTTTCAGGAGCCAGACGTTAAAGACTAGGACATTTAAAAGCAACTGCATATACAGGGGGAATTTAGTACGTAACACGCATGCCCAGGGAAAGGCTCAGAAAAGACCTGAGAAGACCTTAAGTCTACACCTCAGGCACAGAGACAGCCTACAAGAGTCAAAAAACCAAAAACATTAAACAGCAAACCCTGCAGAAGGAGGATAATCTGATTCCAGAGTTACTGCATTACTAGATTCAACATCCAGTTTTCAACAGAAACTCACAGGGCACACAAAGAAACAGGAAAGTATGGCTCATTCATCAACATAAACTGCCCCTGAAAAAGACCTGATGGCAGATCTAGACAAAGACTTTAAAGCAACCATCATAAAGATGCTCAACGAACTAAAGGAGGATATGGACAAAGTCAAGAAAATGATGTATGATCAAAATGGAAATATCAAAAAGGAGACAGAACCTAGAAAGAAATTTGGAGTTGAAAAGTATAATCACTGAAATGAAAAATTCACTAGTGGGATCCAAAGGCAGATCTGAACAGAAAGAAGAAAGAATCAGAGAACTTAAAGATAAGACAATGGAAATTATTGAGTCTGAAAATCAGAAAGAAAGAAGATTGAAGGAAAACAAACCAGAGCCTAAGGGACCTCTGGGACATCATCAAGCAACCAACATGTGCATTGTGGTGTCCCAGAAGAAGAGAGAAAGGGGCAGAGGGAATATGTGAAGATAAAATGGCCATAAACTTCCCAAATTTGATATAAGACATGAATATAAACGTCTAAGAAGCTAGGGCCAGCCCCGTGGCCAAGTGGTTAAGTTCATGTGCTCCACTTCGGTGGCCCAGGGTATCACCGGTTTGGATCCTGGGCGCAGACATGGCACTGCTCATCAGGTCACACTGAGGTGGTGTCCCACATGCCACAACTAGGAGGACCCACAACTAAAATATACAACTATGTACTGGGGGAGTTTGGGGAGAAAAAGCAGGAAAAAAAAACATCTAAGAAGCTTAATGAACTTCAAGTAAGATGAACTCAAAGAGACTCACACGGAGACACATTATATAATCAACCTGTCAAAAGACAAAGGGAGGATCTTGAAAGCATCAAGAGAGAAGTGACCCATCATATACGAAGGATCATCAATAAGATTATCAGCAGATTTCTCATAAACCTGAGGAGCCAGGAGGCAGAGGGCTGATATATTCAAAGTGCTAAGAGAAAAAACTTTCAACCAAAAATCCTGTATCTGGCAAAACTGTCCTTCGAAAGTGAGGGAGAAATTAAGACATTCCCAAATAGACAAGATCTGAGAGAGATGTGACCACTAGACCAGCCCTGCAAGAAAGGCACAGTCCTGCAGGGTGAGACAAAGGACACAAGACAGTAACCTGAAGCCATGTGAGGAAACACACGTGCCAATAAAGGCAAATGCAAGGGCAGCTATCAAATCTAGTATTATTGTAACCAGGGTTTGTAACTCCACTTTTTGTTTTCTGCATGATTTGAGAGACTCATACATGTTTTTAAAAAACAATTATTGGCTTCCAGTTTGGGGTTCTGCATGTAAGGAGCATGGAAGCTGCAAGTCCATCCTAACCACAAGTAAAAAGCAGAAAAAACTGAAAAACCGCAACTCTTCTTGGATCTGTAAGAGAGAGGAAGACACAGGGCAAACTTGTCCCCAGGGCTGGAGAGACAGACAGGCAAATAGAGTCATGAATTACTGGAGCAGAGACTCACGAGCAGGAACCACCACAGGCACCAGTGCTGGGGCAGGAAAACCTAAACTGTAGTTGACGAATTTCTGGAGGCTCAGAGTGCACAACTCTGAGAGTTAAAAACTCCAGGGTGAACCAGCCAAAGGAGCCCCCCACAATATTGTGAGACTTACCTCCAGGAGCACGACCAGGTGCCCACAGTAAATATCAGAAAAATTCCCTCACGCTTCCAGCAGGGGGAGGGGAAAAGAACCATTTGGAAACAGCCGGAGCACTCTGTCCTTCCTAGCAAAGCCTGCCCTCCAGGGAAACAGTTACCAGAGCCTAACTGACCTCGAGGAAGGGAAATGACCCAACTCCTGTCCCGTCGGGCCTTCTGTCCCAGCTCAGGGGGAAGGAAAAAACTGAGAAACGCTGTTGACGTTCACAGTCGATACAGGCTCACTGCAAAACCGAGACTAATCAGGACTATAGATCTCCCCTCCCTACGCTTTATCAAGACCTATTTATAGCAGTGCCTTTCACCTGGTACATCACGTCCAAGAAAAAATTACAAGGTGTATCAAAAGGCAAAAACACAGTTTGAAGGGACAGAGCAAGCATCAGAACCAGACACGGCAGGGGTGTTGGAATAATCACACCAGGAATTTAAAACAACTATGGTTAATACAACAAGGGCTCTAATGGAGAAAGTAGGCAACATGCAAGAACAGATGGGCAATGTAAGCAGAGAGACGGAAATCCTAAGAAAGGACCAAAAAGAAACGCTAGAGATAGAAAACACCGTAACAGCAATGAGGAATGCCTTTGATGGGCTCATTAGTAGACTGGATACGGCTAAGGAAAGAATCTCTGAGCTTGAGGATATCTCAACAGAATCCCTGAAAGTCGAAAAGCAAAGAGAACAAAGACGGAAAAAAACAGAACAGAATATCCAAGGACTGTGGGACAACTTCAAAAGGTGTAACATACACATTATGGAATACCTGAGGGAGAAGAAATAGAAGAAGAAACAGAAGAAATATTTGAAATAATGACTGAGAATTTCACCAACTTAATGCCAGGCACCAATCCCCAGATCCAGGAAACATGAACATCAAGCAGGATAAATTCCAAAAATACTGCACACCTTTTTTGTTTGTTTGTTTGTTTGTTTTGGAGGAAGATTAGCCCTGAGCTAAGATCTGCTGCCACTCCTCTTTTTGCTGAGGAAGCCTGGCTCTGAGCTAACATCTGTGCCCATCTTCCTCTAGTTTATACGTGGGACGCCTACCACAGCATGGCTGCCAAGCAGTGCCATGTCCGCACCCGGGATCCGAACCAGCGAACCCTGGGCCGCCGAGAAGCGGAACGTGCGAACTTTGCTGCGCCACTGGGCCGGCCCCTGCACACCTTTTTTTTTTTAAAGATTTTATTTTTCCTTTTTCTCCCCAAAGGCCTCCAGTACATAACTGTATATATTTAGTTGTGGGTCCCTTCTAGTTGTGGCATGTGGGACGCCACCTC
The DNA here is from genome assembly GCF_037783145.1 of Equus przewalskii. Lineage (NCBI taxonomy): Eukaryota > Metazoa > Chordata > Mammalia > Perissodactyla > Equidae > Equus > Equus przewalskii. The sequence continues at coordinate 45,977,062 of NC_091859.1, forward strand.
AGCATGGCTTGATGAGTGGTGCCACGTCCGCACGCAGGATCCAAACCAGCGAATCCCTGGGCCACCAAAGTGGAGCACGTGAACTTAACCACTCAGCCACAGGGCCAGCCCCCTCCCCAACACCTTTATATATCATTTTCAAACTACAGAAAAATCAAAGATAAATTTTAAATCCTGAAGCCAGAGGGAAAAAACCCACCTTACCTGTAAAAGAACAAAGATAAGAATTACATCCGACTTCTCAGAAATCATGCAAGCAAGAAGAAAGTAGAGTGAGATATTTAAAGTGTTGAGAGAGAAAACCCACCAACCTAGAATTCTATAAATTCTGTAATTTCACCTTGTGGAATCATTCTTAAAAATGAAGGAGAAATAGAGACTTTCTTAGACAAACAAAAATTGAGGGAATTTGTGGCCAGTAAACTGCCTTGCAAAAACTGTTAAAGGAAGTTCTTTAGAGAGAAGGAAAATAATATAGGTCAGAAACTCATATCTACATAAAACAAGGAAGAGCACTGAAGAAGAAAGAAGTTAACTTTTTTATTCTTAGTTGATCAGATAATAGTTTGTTCAAAATAACACAATGTACACTAATTATGTATGCTTATGTATATATGACATGTACATATATGCTTCTGTAAGCTTATATGTGCGTGAAATGAATGCCAGCAATGATGCAAGGGATGGGAGGGCAGGATTAGGATTATTTTGTTGTTGTTGGGATTATAAGGTGCTCACATTACCCATGAAGTGGTATAGTGTTATTTGAAAATGGACTTGGATTAGCTATAAATAAATATTGCAAACTCTAGGACAACCACTTCAGAAAAAAGCAAAAGAGAAGTGTAGCTGATATGCTAAAAAGAGAGAAAATGGAATCATAGAAAATTCTTAGTTAAAAGCCAGAGATGGATCTGAGGCTGGCATGGTGGCACAGTGGTTAAGTTCATGCACTCTGCTTCAGCAGCCTGGGGTTTGCAGGTTTGGATCCCAGGTGCGGACCTACACACTGCTTATTAAGCCATACTGTGGCAGGCATCCTACATATAAAATAGAGGAAGATGGGTGTAGATGTTAGCTCAGGACCAATCTTCCGCAGCAAAAAGTGGAGTATTGGTGGCAGATGCTAGCTCAGGACTAATCTTCCTCACACACACACAAAAAAAGCCAGAGATGGATCAAAAAACAGGACCCAACTATATGTCGTCTACAGAAACTCACTTTCAGTGTAAAGACACATATAGATTAAAAGTAAAAGGATGGAGAAAAATACACCATGCTAACACTAATCAAAAGAAGCAGGAGTAGCTATATGAATTCCAGAAAGGATGGACTTCACAGTAAGGCAAGTTATCAGAGATAAATAAGGGTATTATCATATAATGATAAAGGGGTCAATTCTCTAAGAAGACAACAATCCTTAATGTGTATGCACCTAAAAACAAGGCACCAAACTATATGAGAAAAAAAACCTAATAGAATTATAAAGAGAAATAGATGAATCCACCATTATAGCTGGAGACCTCAACACCCCTCTCTCAGAAATGGACAGATGCAGCAGGCAGCAAATCAGTGAGGACATCACTGAACTCAACAGCAGCATCAATCAACAGGACATAACTGACATCTCTAGACTGCCACAGCAACAGAACACACAGCCTTTTGAAGCCCTCACTCTCCAAGACTGACCACAGCCAGGCCATAAAACACACCTGAACACATTTAAAAGAATAATTCATACAACATCTGCTCTCAGACCACAATGAAGTTAAACTAGAAATCAATAACAGAGAGAAACTGGAAAGTCCCCAAATACATGGTGATTAAACAACACATTTCTAAATCACACATGGATCAAAGCAGAATCTCAAGAAAAATTTAAAAATAATTGGAACAAAATGAAAATGAAAGCACAAGCTACCAATATTTGTGGGATGAGGTGAAAGCAATGCTTAAAGGGAACTTTACAGCAGTGAATGCATACATTAGAAAAGAGGAAAGGTCTGAAGTCAATAATCTAAGTTTCCACTTTAGGAAACTAGAAGAAGAGCACGTTAGGTCCAAAGTAAACAGAAGAAAAGAAGGATCAGAGCAGAAATCAATGAAAACAAAAACAGGAAATCAGTAGAGAAAATCAATGAGACCAAAAGCTGGTTCTTTGAAAAGATTAATCAAACTGATAAGCTTCTAACCAGGCTAACAAAGGAAAAAAGAGAGAGAGAGAAAAGACATTAATTACCAACAACAGAAAGGAAAGAGGAGACATCACTACAGATCCCATGGGCATTAAAGGATCATAAAGGAATATTATGAACAATTCTGTGCACATAAATTTGATAATATAAATGAAATGGTCCAATTCCTTGAAATACACAATCTGCCAAAAGTCAACACCAGAAGAAACAGACAATCTGTATAGGCCTAAATCTATTAAGGAAATTGAATTAAGAATTAAAAACCAAATATTCAAGGAGATATTATACCAATTCCCTACAACCTCTTTCAGAGGATAGAAGCAGAGGGAATACTTCCTAACTCATTCTATGAGGCCAGCGCTACCCTAATACCAAATCCAGACAAAGACAATACGAGAAAGGAAAACTATAGACCAATATCTTTCATGAACATAGATGCAAATATCCTCAACAAAATATTAGTAAATTGAATCCAACAATGTATAAAAAGAATTATACACCATAACCAACTGAGATTTACCCCAGGTATGTAAGGCTGGTTCAACATGAGAAAATCTTTAGCGTAATCTGTCAGATCAATAGGCTAAAAGAGTAAAATCACATGATCATAATAAAAGATGCAGAAAAGCATCTAATGCTTTTTCTAAATCCAACACGCATTCATGATAAAAACTCAATAAACTAGGAATAAAGGGGAATGTCCTCAACTTGATAAAGAATATCTACAGAAAATCTACAGCTAACATTATACTTAATGGTGAAGAACATGAAATTTTCCACTAAGATCCACTAAGATCAGGCATAAGGCAAGGATGTCCCTTCTCTTTCTAGCTAATGCAACAAGACAAGAAAAGGGGAAAAAGGTATACAAATTGGGCAGGAAGAAATAAAACTGTCTTGTTTGCAGATGACATGACCGTCCACGTAGAAATTCTGAAAGAATTGATAAACTCCTGGAACTAATAAGCACTTGGAGCAAGGCTGCAGGATATGAGGTTAATATGCAGGAAAAATTGCTTGCCTATGTACCAGCAGTGAACAAGTGGAATTTGAAATTAAAAACATAATAACATTTACAGTAGCACCCAAAAAAGTGAAATATTTAGGTGTAAATCTAACAAAATATATACAAGATTTATAAGAGGAAACAAACAAAACTCTGAAGAGGGAAATCAAAGAACTAAACAAATGGGGAGACATTCCACATACTGTTAAGATGTCCATTCTTACCAACTTGATCTATAAACTCAACGCATCTCAATCAAATCCCAGCAAGTTATTTGTGGATGTCAGCAAACCAGTTCTAAAGCTTCTGTGAGAGGGAGAGACCCAGAACGCCAACACAATGGTGAAGAAGAAATTCAGAGGCCTGACATTGCCCAACTTCAAGACTTACTATACAGCTATAGTCATCAAGACAGTGTGCTCTAGCAAAGAACAGACAAACAGGTCAATGGAACAGGAGAGAGAGCCAGAAACAGACTCACGTGAACAAGTCAACTGATCCTTGACAGAGGAGCAAAGGCAATACAATAGAACAAAGTCTCCTCAACAAATGGAGCTGGAATAACTGGATGTCCACATGCAAAAATATGAATCTAGACATAGACCTTACACCCTTCCCCAAAATGAACTCAAAACGGATCATAGACCTAACTGTAAGATGCAAAACTATAAAACCCTTAGAAGATAACATAAGAGAAAATCTGGATAAGTTGGGTATAGTGATGACTTTTTAGATACACCACCCAAGGCATGATGCGTGAAAGAGAAAATTGATAAGCTAGACTTTGTTAAAATTAAAAACTTCTGCTCTGTGAAAGACAATGTGAAGAGAATGAGAAGACAAGCCACAGACTGAGAGAAAATATTTGCAAAAGACATATCTGATAAAGGCCTGTTATCTAAAATATACAAAGAACTCTTTAAACTCAACACTAAAAAAACAAACCACCTGATTGAAAAATGGGCTTAAAGACCTGAACACATACCTCACCAAAGAAGACATTCAGATGACAAACATGACAAGATTCTCCATATCATATGTCATCACAGAATTGCAAATTAAAATAAGATACCACTACACACCTAGTATAATGGCCTAAATCTGGAACACTGACCACATCAAATGCTGGCGAGGATGTGGAGCAACAGAACTCTCTCATTGCTGGTGGGAACGCAAAAACAGCCACTTTGGAAGACAGCTTGGCAGTTTCTTACAAACCTAAACATACTCTTACCATATGATCTAGCAATTGCTCTCCTTGGTATTTATCAAAAGGAGCTAGGAACTTATGTCCACACAAAAATCTGCCCACAGATGTTTATAGCAGCTGTATTAATAACTGCCAAAACTTGAAATGCAGAAGTTCAGTTTGTGACTTCAAATCTCTGAGGCAAAGATGGACCCTTAGTGAGCAGACAGCCATTTGGAAAAAGACAAAATCAGGCCCACCCTTTATAGAAAAGTAAAACTCCAAATGGATCAGGGATCTACATGTAAAGTGAAACACAGGTACTGAGAGAAAACACAGGGCTGACCTCCTGAGTGTGGGAAAAGCCTCCCAACTATGATGCAGTGAAGAAAAGACTGATAAACTGAAGACACGGAATGGAGAAAACTTCTGCATGGAAAAAGCACTTTATAAGAAGAATCAAAGGCCAGTGACAAACAGGGAGAAGTTACTTGCAATATGTATTGGAGACAAAGGGCAAATATCCCTAATAATTGAAGAATTTTTAAAGTGAGAGGAAAATGACTAAACATCAAAATGGACAAAAGATACAAACAGACAGTTCACAAAAACAGAAGGCCTTTATACCTATGAAAACATCCAACTTCACTCATAGGGAAATGAAGCTTAAAACAATACTGAGACAGCACTGCTCACCCATCAGATTATAAATTGAAAAAGGTTAACATGCTGTTGGTTCCATGGAAGTGTGAAATGGAACGACCCCTGTGGAGGGGAATTTGGCAATACTTAGCAAAACTAATATGCATTTACCCTTGACCCAGCATTTCCACTTGTAGGAATCTACCCTAAAGATACCTCAAACAATACGAAAATATAAATGCATAAGGTTATTTCTTGTAGCATTATTTGAAGTTGGAAAATATTGGCAACGACCTAAATGCCCAGACACAGGAGATTGACTGAACAAATTATGGTCATCCACATAATGACGTACTATGTGATTCAAAAAAACGAGAGACATCTCTGTGAACAGATGGAGTGATTTCCAGGAGATGTTCCAGAAGTGAAACAAACGAAGTACAATAGAGAATATATAGAATGCTGCCTTTTGTCTAAGAAAGAAAGGGAAGTAAAGTAAACAAGTATTTACTTACCTTTACAAAAAGAAAGACATGAAGGATAAACCAGAAAACAATGACGTGAGTTACTAAAAACAGGGGAGACGTACAGGAGGGAGCGACCTCCCTGAGCACAGCTTCAGGGACACTTCTGATTTCCAGCAGCATGGTCACGTCCTACCAACTAAAAAGGATGGGAAGTCGGGTCCTAAGACTGAAAGCAGACGGAAAGAAGTGAACTCAACTGTATTCCAAATGAAAAAACCACCACCTGAAGAGGGCGCTCACCCAAGGGACTGATCAACACAGCACTCGACGGTGAGCCTCCAGCCGCAGACGCAGGGTGAAGAAGGCAAACCAACCCTGCCTCTGTCTTGTGGGTCTGTCTGTTTCCTGCAGTCATGGCAAAGCAATTCTGAAACTACTGAACGTCTTGAGCAAATACACTGATATTGCTGGGGTCGGGCTTCTTCTCTCTGTGGAAGACGGGACATTCAGACATGGAAGGAGGGAGGCACATAGCCCAGGGAGATGGGGTGGGATTGGGGTATCACGATGGTGTCGTGATTTCTCATACATGTGCAAGTGTGTGCACACACCTCTGTCCTCACTAGCTGTCCACAGATAGGCCTAAAAGCACAGGCATCTCAACAGCAACGAGCATGCTTTGCACTCAGATCTTGGGCTTCAAAACCATTCTCCACCAAAAGGGGCCAGGGCCCCTCAAAGACACGGCTGATTCCAGGGCCAGGACAGAGAGGCCCAGGAGGAGCCTGGGCGGGACACCTTGTGCCAGGAAGGTTAACAATGAAGGGCCGGCTCCATGGCCGAGTGGTTAAGTTTGCGCGCTCTGCTTCGGCAGCCCAGGGCTTTGCCAATTTGGATCCTGGGCAAGGACGTGGCACCACTCATCAGGCCATGCTGAGGCAACATCCCACCCAGCACAACCAGGACCTACAACTAGAATATACAGCTATGCACTGGGGGGCTCTGGGGAGAAGAAAAAGAAAAAAAATTAAAATAATAAAAACGATTGGCAGTAGATGTTAGCTCAAGTGGCAAAAAAAATCAAATTAACAGTAACAGGGCGTGTCACAAGGACAGAGCAGCTTGACAGCCCCCCAGGGAATCCTGTACAATCTGAACACCACAGTGATTAGACAGGGCCACTCACAGACCATTGAGGTCTAGCAGCAATCCATGCAGGCGTGACGGTGATCAGTGACAAATATCTGAGCACTGACAAATTACAACAGAGTGATAAACGCCAACAATAGGTAAATAACAAATATGGATGATAGACAAATGGGAGAGACAGGAGCTTGCTCACGTGGAGTACTAGTGCTGCCTGGCAGGCAGGGCGGCGGCGCCACAGAGACTGGCCTTGCAGGGGTCATGGGTGGGCGCCAAGGCCGGAGAGCTGGGGGAGGTCCTCCTGGTCTGAAGGTGTCTATGCAGACTGCTTGTCGGCTGCAGTGAAAGAGTGGAAACTACAAGGTGGGAAAGGCCATCACCTCCTTCCTGGGGCACCCTGAGGTGCTCAGTGCCAAGGCCACGCAGTGAACAACTCACTCTTGAATGGCTCAGCAGAAAACAGCCTGTCTTTATGCACATGCAGGTTATGTGTGCATGCGTGTAGTATGTGTACACGTGTGCATGTTGTGGGTACATGTGGTATGTGTGTGTGTGCAGCCTCACCCAGTTCTCTGCGTTGTCTTCAGTGCCTGCTGGTACTTAATAAATGCTTGCTCAGTGAAGCGTAAAAGTACCAAAATTATCACTTAAAAATAAAACCTAGGTGAAGGCAGTCTCTGGAAATATCACAGATCATAAGATCGCTAATAAAACATTAAAACATTTTTATTCTCATTCCTTTTTGAACACGTTTATCTTCCAAAATGTCATCTGCCATGGAAATGGTGTGCCTGTGACTACGAAAGAGGGCACATCCTGCAGCTTGGGACGAGTGTGGGGATGCACCCAGCAGCAGCTGAGGCTCACAAAGATGGGACTTCCCCAGCGGGTGCCACTTTAGGTGCCCCCAGAGGCCACGGGCAGCAAAGGTGGCATGCCACCAGAGCAGCTCCACAGAACAAGGCCTGCTGTCCTTGCCGCCGCGAGCAGCGCATGGTCCACACAAAAAGGATCTTGTTGCCCACCGTCCCCCTTGGCAGTGGCACTGGCCCCTTGCTCTCACCAGCGGAGTGCAGCATGGACGTGGGGCCCGCCGCCCAGGTGTCTGCGGAGGGGCCCACCTGCTCCCCAGGGCATGTCCGTGGCTCTTCGGTTGTCTCTCTGAACCGTGTCACCTGTCACGGCGCTGCGGAGCGCCAACATTCTCAGAGGGGCTTTGGTCCCCTCCCTGGGAGGAGTCTCTCCAGAAGCACCAGCTTTGTCTGCAGTTTGACGTCGAAGGGAGGCAGTTTGGTCACATTCAGACTCACACCGGTGGTGCCCGAGACGCTGGCCAGGACCCGGTGCGTGTCCCTGTAGAGGGCCAGGTGCCCGGGGGCTGCCTCCATGAGGAGGTGCGTGTAGGCCAGCATGTGCCCCGACCCAGGCTGCACATCTTCCCTCTTCTCGTACCTGCAAGACAAGAGCACAGTCATGCACCTGTGGCCCCTGCGCCAGCCCCTGGCTCCGGGGTACCAAAGGGAGCCTGTGCTCGGCCTCTAGGAGAAGCACCGCCACCTGCAGTCACGTCATAGCGGAGCATACCTCCAGGCGCTGTTGACTTCCAAAAACCGAGACACGCCTGTCTGTGCAGCAGCCACGTCGATGTGCAGAACGACACCTATGGAAAACCACGTCTGCTTGGTTAGAACCGCGAGCCGGGTGCCTCTGGCCAGAGCTGCAGCTGGTCCCTGCACAGCCCCGAGCACCCACCTGTTTGGGGGGGCACCAGCTCGTGCAGCCTCTGCATCGCCACGCCACCGGGATAGTTGAAGTGGGACACGTACAGGGCCGTGGCCGAGTACGTGGCATTCACCATAAGGTGCCCAATCACAAGGAGGGACCCCACTTTATACAGCCAAGACTTCTTATAATTATTCAGTCTGGAAAAAAAACAATCCATTTCACAGAAAGGGTATGGCGGCAATTAAGTGGAGGATACATCATCAGGCACATATACCTGTTCCTCCCCTCCCCGCACTGTAACGAGCACATCACCCAATACATCACCATCAGAGACAGCGGGTAAAGGGCTACCTTGAAATTTTTCTCTGTGAAATTCTACCCAGATGCCAATTTAAAGTTTATATGAGACTTTCAAACGTCCCGAGTTGCTCCTTGGATCAGAGAATGGCCTGTGGGACAAACCCCATGCACTGCCCTCTTTGTAAGTGACACCAACGGGACACAGTTGGCTTTGCGCCTCAACGGCAGAGGTGGAGGCTGCGACAGAGACCGTGCAGCTGCAGAGACAAGAATATTCACTATCTGGCCCTTCACAGGAAGGTTTGCTGGCCCCTGAAAACTCAGGATGGACCCTTGACCAAACTCATCAGGCCCCACTGAGCCCTTCTCCACCAGGCCCCAGCCTCGGCCTCGGGGGACTGCAGACCCTCAGCACAAAGGATCTCGCCCACCCGACACTAAGACACTGGAGCAAACTCAAAGCTGCACCCCTAGGGTGGCCCCAGCCCCTGAGTGCCTGCCGGAGAAAGCTCCAGGCTGCCAGGAGAATTTACCACATGTTCCCCCCAAAACCTGGGGATGGGCAGGTGGCCTTGGACCCCTCCAGAGCAATGATTTTAGAAAGCTCATGATTAGAATCCTTTCTCTGCCCTTTAAGATGCAAATCTACCACCCAAATCCCTTTCAGTCAGGGAGACTAGCAGAGCGGAGCCTGGTGAGAGCAGCGGGAACAGGCTTTATTCGGTAACAAACCACTGAGTAGAGAAGAGGGTCCTGCGTGAGCTGCGCTCGGCTTCCCTGAAGCACAAGACAGGGGACTCCTGGCCAGGCTGCTGGGGGAGGGGAGGGGCAGGGCCTGACGGCCCCCTGGGCCTGCTCCTTGCCCACCCGGGGAGACGCAGACAAACTCTGGTTCTTAGGGCAGGAGGCAGGGGAGCAGGGCCCTTTGCTCCCTCAGGGACAGAGCAGGGTTAGCCCCCAAGCGTTGGCCTTTCAGAGACAGCTCTTCCCGGGTCCTGGAGGAAAGGGTCAGTCTGCCTGCCGCTCTGGGTCAGGGTCTGTCTACATGGCTCAGAGCACCCGGCCGTCCCTGGGCCGGGAGGAAGCCCCAGGCAAAAACACAGCAGCAGGGAGCTGGGGACAAGCTGTGAGTTCCTTCACCCGTGTCCCAGGGCAGCACAGTGACAAGCTGCCTCCCGCCCTTAACAGGTGTCCTTGGGAAAGTGAGGGCCATGAAGGGGTGACCTGCCCTCCTCCTGGCTCACAGGCTGCCTCAGGGCGCCTCTCCCACCTGCGTCCCTTGCGCCCCCAGCCCAGCCAAGGGGCTGGCCTTGGCCTCCTGTTCCCACCACAGGCAGTGACCATCCTGCCTCAGCCCCAGGCCTGCTCCCTGGTGAGCTGCAGCCCCACTCCCACCACCCCGCACAGCCCAGGGGCACCCTCCTCAGGGCTACCCGCGCCCCCTTCATTCTACTGCTGGGCAGTCTCCCTGCCTCCCTGCTTCCCTGCCCCACACCACTGCCTTTGTGTCCCCGAGCCTCGGCCTCCACTTGCAGCTCCTCTTCCTCACTCGGCTAGTCACCCTCAGAACCTCCCTGCCCTGCACCACGGCTACCTCCTAAGTGTCCTTCTCCTGAGTGACTGAGCCCTGGACAATTAGCACAGCTGTGTGCAGACTGGCCCAAGACACACGTCCCAGAAACCAAAGACCAGACAGAAAAGCAGAACCATGGGTTGGCAGGTGGCCAGTCCCATCCTGGCCTCGGCCCAGCGGCTTCACCGTCTCCACGGCCAGGCTGCCCTCTTTCAACACAGTGCCCACAGACACGTGCGTCTGCCTTAAAAATCTCCCCCTTTACGAATCAGTAAACCCGTGTCCCCTGAAAGCGAGGAGCATCGCGGAGGGAGCACTCACAGGCAGGCGCAGCCCCGGGCGGCCGCGATGTTGAGCACGGGGAAGACATAGATGACGAAGCGCAGCTCCTTGTGCGGGAGGAGCGAGTACAGGGCCACGAAGCCCAGCGCCGGCAGCAGCAGCGCCACGGCCCTCCTGTCCAGGAGGCCCAGGGGCACGAAGAGCAGGCTGCAGCCCAGGCCACGCGGCAGGGCCGAGTAGAAGTACCACAGCAGTGGGGAGGTCGGAGCGGGTTAAGGAGCCACACGGCCACCCCTCAGCCAAGCCCGGGCAACCGAGACAAGCCCTGACAGCTGCCCCGGCCTGCGGCCTCGGCCCACGGTGACGCCCTTCCCACGCGGACAGAGGCCAGGGTTCCGCATCAGCACCGAGGCTGCACTGCTCCTCTCCCGGTCCCTTCTTTTTTCACTGTAAAAAGCATCGCCCTGGGGTGCACTGGGGACTCATGATGCTATTCTTCCTATTTGTGTCTATGTTTAAATGTTCTACAATAAAACGTTTAAAAAAGCCTATTACCATGAGGACTGCAAGAGAAGTTGGGGCTACGAAAGCAAGGTGGTGTTTCCAGAGGGGACAGACTGCTGGGTGGGGGGACCTGCCTGCCACGTCTCCCGGGCAGGCTTGGTCCTGGTGCCACAGCCGCTGCAGCAGCTCCACCCCGTGCTCCTGTCCCTCGAGCGCACACCTCCCGTCAGGGGCGACACCTGGGAGGAAGGCAGCTCCTCGCGCCTCCGGCTGTCCTGCCCCACGACCACCTTACAGAGACACCTGAAGGATACGCCCCAGTTGGAACTTTTGTTCAGGACGGTGTTGTACCAAAGCACTTTTCCTTCCGGCCACACAAGATACCGCCAAAAATAGGAGTCCACAGCAACCGTCAGTCCTAGTAAGATAAAATAAAGAGTTCCTCAGGAGGGAACACGGCCACCTGAAAAGCTCAGACTTCAAGGCTGCTGGGTGAAGGGCAGCCCCAAGTCCCAGGTCCCAGGTAACCGTCCCCACAAAGCAGCCCTGTCGGCACAGAGGCCAGGAGCCACCAGCAGCTTCACATGAAGGAGCTGAGACATCGGGGTCCCCGCCCCCTAAATAAGCACCTTCACGCCGGTCCCCTCACGAGCACCGGTCCCCTCATGAGCCGGGCGCAGGGGCCGGCTGAGCTGCAGGAGGAGACCGGCGCACGGAGGCCCTGGCAGCCGGGGGGCGCTCAGGAAGAACAGCAAGGAGAACCACGTTAAGAGGTTTCAATACTGCTAAAAGTTAAAGTAATTTTATTTAATGAGAAAGAAAAACCAAAAAAACTCCCGAATTTCTCTTCATCTTTGTAAAATGAGACAAAGCACAGCCTCCGGGCAGGATGGCCCCTGGCGACTCCGACTCACCCAGGCAGAGACCCCCGGCCGGCACGGCGCAGCGCAGCGCCTTCCCCACGGAGAGCCGCCCCGTGCTCAGCAGCAGCAGCAGCACGAGGCCCAGGAACAGGCTCAGCTCAGCTCTGAAGACGAGGATGGCAAAGGCCGAGAGCCGGACGAAGCGGGCCCCCTTCTGCTGCAGCCAGGCCGTGAGGGCCAGCAGGACTGCAGGACACAGGGCGGCAAGAGTAGGCTGATTACCTTCTCAGTACAAAAGCAACACAGAACCCTCCAGAAGACAGCAAACACCACCAAGAACCAGATCCCCCACACGGGGCCTGGGCTCCATTGTAGACGCCGCCCACCCCCGCCGGCCACAGGCCTGCGGCCCACACTGTCACACAGCTTGGGGCCACTTCCAGTGGGCCTAACTGTGCCAGACCCCAGACGCCTGAGTCCTGCTTCCTATCTCCTCCGGAGCCTCAGGCTCCACACGCCCAGTGCCAACCCTGGCCACCCTCCACTCTTCCCTGGCCATTCCCAGGCACTTGGCACGGCCTCTGAGCTCCACTTGGGGTTCATCTGGAATGGCGCCCTGCTTGCCATGTTCCCCGCCATGTCCCACAGAGGTTGCTTCCCCGGGCTTGGTGAGGGCCAGGCCACACCTCTGCCCCAGTTGGCACAGACCCCCAGGCCCACGCCATCTGCAGCCTCCCCTCCTACCTACACTTGGCCTCCCTGTGGCTCCCAGAGCAGGGCGGCTCTCTGCCTGGGGCGCCTGACAACACCTGACAGAGCTGCCCCCATCTGACCCACATGAGGCTTTTTCCTCCCAGCACTCACTGTCCTCAGACCAGGGCCACTCCCACTCGGCCCAGCCACTGCAGGTCCTGCACGAGGGAAACCCTCCCAGGGGACCTGTGAAACAGACTCGTGCCCACCTGGCATTTGCTGGAAAGGACACCTCAACGCAGCACTGAGAAGAGATCCCCCTTCCTGCCAAGGCTACCCTGGCGCTGAGTGTTTGAGACACTCAGTGGAAAGCAGCTTTCTCCAGGCAGGCACACCTTGGATGGATACCCACTCACCTGTCCCCAGGCCGGTGTGCCCTGAGCCCAGCGAGAGGCATGGGGGGCCAGCACTGGGTCCAACAGACACGGCTCGGCGGCTACGTACCCACAGGCAGGGCCAGCACGTTGGGGAGTGTCCGCGTGCAGTAGAACATCAGGTGGAACTGCGTGGCCGTCACCCAGCAGAACATGGCGGCTACCGTGGCCCCAAACTGCCGTCTCACTTCTTTTTGTAAAGTCCAGAGTGCAAAAATCACACCGAGTCCGAGGACGGCTCTGACTAAACAAAGACGGCAACACACATGCAACCATCAGTGTGGACAGAAGCTGGGGCAAAGTGGGTCTTTGAAATGGTGGCTTGCAGTGGTCAGTTAATGACTAGGTGACAGAAAAACAGCCCTGAGACAGGGAGTCCTCTTTGGCATTAAAAATGGACTGGACATGGCAAACCGACAGCCTGGACCCCAGGCCCCTGACTCTAAAGCTTCGCTGTGAGCGCACGGCCCAGGGCAGTGGGCAGTGTCCGTGCGACAGCGCGACGAGTCCGGCACTAACATCAGGGGCCCCACCACACGGCTGTGACAGCTCCGGGGCCACATTTACCGAGGGCCTGATGGTCAGACGTGGCCCAATCTCCTGTCTGGGGCTCCAAGGCCCCACACGACCGGTACAGCCTGTCCCGCTGCCCCCGCGATGGGGGATTTCCATTTCCTAATCTGCCCTTTCAAGCAGCAGAACCACTTCTCCCCAGGAATGCGTACTTTCTCAAAGCTCTCCGTATGGGCCAGACCAACGAGCTACGTGAATGTGTCTGAGTCGGCTGGGGGAATCAGAATACAGTCTGGGTAGAGATGCAATAAAAATTTACTGAAATGGAAAGACGGTGATTGTTGGCTAAAAAATGAGGTTGCAGAGCAATATGTGCAGAATGTTCTAAATTTGGTTTTAAAAAATATTCACGTAGGCACAGAGAAAGGTCCAGAAGGATTTGCACAAAGGCCTATCTGTAGCAACCTCTGGGAGGTGGGAATGTGAGGCCTCCCCAGCAGATGTGCGGCTCTGGAATAATAAAGCCCTGCTCGGGTGCATGCAGCCCACCAGGCAGGGCTGGTGGCTCCCCTGCAGCCCAAGCGTGGCCCCGTGGGAGGTGCCTCACTCCTGCCTCATTCCTCCTGTGCCAGCCTGGGGAGGAAGGCACCATTGTAAGAGCAGAAGCAAGAGGCGCTCAGCTACGCGTCCCAGGTCACAGCCCAGAAAGGGCCGATGTCTGACCTCAACCTGTGCTCTGTACCACCCCGCTGAGTGGCCAGGGACAGCCAAGATCCCAACAGATGGATGTTCCTAGAGGAGGTAACTCAACCTGGTTGACTGAGCTCATCGATTACACCGTGGTTCTTCATTTTGTCCTCAGGTGAAGAACCCCTTACCTACTAGCTGAGAGTAAAACTTGGACACTTCTAACAGCGAGAGCACACACACGGCAGGGCTGGAGAGAACCGCAATCACCACCGGCCCGAGGAACGTCCTGGGCACCACTCCGGGGAACTCGAGATGGTCATACTGCAGGGAGAAAGGAGGGTCAGCCAGAGAGGCCCTCAGGAGTCGGGGTAGATGCGCGGTCCTGGACACACGTCCTCACCTTCTCCACGTCCAGCTGGTGGTAAAGCAGGTCATGCACGGCCTGCAGGCTGAAGCTCTCCTCCACTTTGGCATAGGGGCAGGTGACGAGGTGGACAGCGGCTACAGCAACCAGCAGCACCAGCAGCCGGCGCTGCCTGCCCACACCGGATGGCCTCTTCCCGGCCATTCTGCGCTTCAGCTTCACGTGCCTTCGTCGACTGTCAGCACCGCCACTCTGCAAGCATTTTGAAAGAATGAAAACGTAGATCCTCAAGTTTCCAAAATCACCCTTGCATTAGCATCTGGGAGACGTGGGTGAAGGGTAAGTGAGAGTTCTTTGAACTACTGTCATAACTTCCATAAATCCGAAAACACATCAAAATAGAAAGTTCAGAGGAAAATCATGCTTGAGAAGCTTTCGTATTTTAACCAGCTATCTTATGCTTTAGGTGGCATAAACATTCCTCCAGGAAGAAAGACTTTAGTTGCAGAACCCTGAGATAAGTCCGTGCAGCCAGGCCCTGGGCCGGCCTGGCCTCTGGAGCGCAGGAGGGCGGCCCCTGCATCTGAGAAGCTCAAATCTGGTAGGAGAGTTGGGTAAAACCTGAACTGGCCCCCATGGTACTGGCTGAGAGCCTGGACCGGAGGCTGTGAGGTAGGAGGGTGGGAGGGATGCACCTGGAGGATGAGAGGGGCAGGTGCAGGAAGGCAGGACGTGGGACGCAGGGCTCAGGGCAGCCAGCGAGGTCCCTGTGCTCAGGGACGGTGGGCTGGGGCTGTGGATGCCTACCCTGCTGTGTCCTGAACTTCACCCTGGGAGCCCCAGGATGGCGCCACGATGGTCATGAACATGAATACGTGGGTGACAACAAGCACGAGTGTGTCCTTGAGGGGTTCAGATACATGTGCCTGCGATGGATCTCCCAAATGCCAACACGACGATCTGGGGGGAACCCTGTTACGAAGCTTCCTGAGAAAACCCCGGCAGTGTCCAGTCCACTTCCTGCTCACGAAAGACCTAGATCTTTCCATCCTGGAGGGGGAGGAAAGATGGCAAACTTGTCTTCGTGTTCCTGGCTTCTCTTAAAACAGGTTTGACTTTATTTGATAGAAGGGGCAGAGGAGAGAGCCATGGTGCTTACTGCTTGTTAAAAGTACCTTTTGATTAGAGGGAGATTTAAGAAGTCTGTACTCTCCCAAGATGGCAAGTGAAGGAGAACCTGCAGGTCAGAAGGAGCAGGACTCCCGTCTGATACAGTGGGGGAGGTGGGGGCAGCTTTAATAATTAAGAATTACCAAAATAATACGCGGTTCCCCTTAGAAGTCACCTAACTTTTTTCCTTCCCAAATATAAAAAACACTGGATGGAGACAGGTGCTTCTAGCTTATTTGTCTTCCTCTTTCTAAAACGTAAGCTCCTCGAGGACGGGACTTTTCTGTTTGTTTCTTCCCCACCACTGTAACCTCAGCAAGGAGGACGCACTCTGGGCATTACAGGAGGCGCTTGCACGTGCTGAAGGAAAGGTACGTTTGCCTGTCTCCCCTGCTGGGCTCCGGCCTGTCCCGACTCCCCACTCACTGCTGCATCAGCAGAGCCTGGCGCACAGCAGGTGCTCAACAAACTAGCTGAAGAACAAAGTATGTAAAAACTTAAGCATGGATCTCACGCCAGCTTACGTTTTCATTAAAAATACGTTAAAGCTTTAGTTTCCAGTGAAGCCAAAGAGGCCACGGAACATTCATACACTACTCTCTGTTCCTCTTACTGTCATGAAGGAAAAAAAAAAAGAGTTTTAAGAAATAGGAAGCATCTACACAGCTAAGCCGTTGAAGCAGCTGCACAGTGCTGCTTGGCAGGAACCCGACACGGGCTCACAGCTGTCCCCAGTCAGCTGAGAACAGGCCTGTCCCCACACACCCCACTCGATGCCTCTGCCCAGAGGAGTTCCCCTGCAGGAAAATCCACACTCTTATCTCACAAGCTGTGGGGTGAAAAAGTATGTGCAGAACTCGGAGCCCCCTCCTGGCCCCGGGGATTCTCACTCAGATAAGGGTGTGCTCTTGCTGACACTGAGGGCAGAGACCAACCGGCAGAGCAGCTCAACCTGGAAGGCAAGGGCCCCAACGGGGGTAAGCAGAATGCTTCTCCAGGACGACGGGAAGACAACAGGGCATAAGCAAGTACAGAACCCACGGTCACCCCACCACTGGGGCTCGAGAGGGCCAGGGGACATTTCTCTACACCCGTCCAGCCCTGCTTGCAGGTGTTCGGATTGTTAATCTGAGGCATCAAACAGGCCAGACTCAAAACAGGTAGTTTACAGAGGGCGGCATCTCAGACCAGGGAATGGCCTACAGAGGCCTCCTGTCCCCAGCGATTCAGAGTCTAGGCCTCGACTGAAACTGGTCAAAGCAGACGTTCACACTATTAATCCCCTGGCTGGAAACACAGGGGATCTGGCACAAATTGGGCGGCTAAAGGCCAGGGAAAAGCGGGCGTCATTGTACTCCTTCCTTTGGCAGCTATGTCCTCTTAGACTCTACATAACGCTCCTCTTACTTCTCCTGATGCAAACCAGGACTCCCTGCCCACCCACCGCCTCGGGCACGTGGGCAAATGCAGATTCCTGGGCCCCAAAGAGACAGATCACGCCCCAGGTGAGCAGCCCGGCCCCACATGAAGAGCCCACCCCATGTGAGAAGCCCGGCCCCAGGTAAGAAGTTTGGCCGCCAGGTGAACAGCCCAGCCCCAGGTAAGAAGCCTGGCCCCCAGGTAAGCTGCCCGGCCCCAGGTGAGGAGCGCAACCCCCAGGGGAGCAACCCGGAGGCCTTCCCGCGTAGACACGCTCCGTGAGGCCGGAGGAGCGCTGCGGAAGCGCTGGTTTGGGGTCCCCGCCGTCCGCCCCGCGAGCCAGGGTCGTCCCCTCCCGCCGCCCGTCCCGAGAGCCCTGGACGCGGCTGCGCGCGCTGACCTCCCGGCCCCGGCTCCGTCCCTCGGAGCGCGGCCGCCCGGGCCGCCCTTGGCCGGAAGTGAGGTAGCGGAAGCCGAGAACGGAGGCGGAGCCCTTGCCCGAACCTAACACGGCCGCCTGGCCTAGCCATCGCAGCGGGCGCGCCCCTGCCCGGAGTAAAGATGGCCGCAGCGGGCCGCGCGCGAGGTGCGCTCGGATCTCCACGCCCCCGGCCCCACCCCCTCGCGGCGGGACGCTGACCCGGGGCCTTCCTATTGGTCGCTTCTCGTGGCGAGCCTGGATTGGGCCCCGTGGAAAAGGGGAGGGTCCCGCTGACCAATAGCGGCGCTAGGGCTGGCGGGGGCGGGGCCCCGGCCGACGCCGTCAAGTATCCCCGGGAACGGCCGGCGCGGCGGAGCCGGTGGGCGCGCGGAGGCCGGAGCGCTAGCCGGTTCTCGCTGGGCCTCGGCCCGTGCCCGCGCGGGTGCGTCCTCGCAGCGCTGCCCGCCTCGGCCCGCCATGCGCCCGCCGGCCCCGGCCGCGCTGGGGCTGCTGCTGCTGCTGCTGCTGCTGCTGCTGCCGCCGCCCGATCAGGCCGCCAAGAAGCCGACGCCCTGCCAGCGCTGCCGGGAGCTGGTGGACAAGTTCAAACAGGTGGGCCGGGGACCCGCGGACCCGGGGCGGGGGGCTGGGGACACGAAGCTGGGGGGCGGGGGGTGGGGGGCCGGGGGCGCGGACCTAGGGTCATTCCCTCGATGGACAGCGGCATCCCTCCGTAGACCAATCACCCTCGCGATGGATGGGGTAGGGGCAGCAGCGCTGAGCCCCCTGCCCACCGTCTCTCCACAGGGCATGGTGGACACAGCGAAGAAGAACTTCGGCGGTGGGAACACGGCTTGGGAGGAAAAGACGCTGTCCAAGTATGAATTCAGGTGGGCGCCCGCCCCTGCTCTGAGAGCCCCAGCGGCCTGCCTTTAGTACTTGATGTGTTCCTGTGAACCTTGTCACCCACCCTGATGACAGAAGGGTCCCTTTGGTGCGGTCACCTGTCCTCTGGCCTGGGACTAGTGCACTGGCCCCTAACTGATCTTTTGGCTTCCACACTTGTCCCTACATCCACTCTCCAAACAAAAGTCACGGTGGTCTTTTTAAAAAACACGCTGGAAGGTGAGTCCCCCCCACCTGAAATGTTGCTGGCTTCCCCTACAGGTGGGATTACCCCCTCCCCCTCTGCCCGGAGCTCCGGCTCCTCCTGCCCTGCTTCAGCTTTCCGCTGGTGGACCCCACACCTGACCACCCCCCTCTCTGAGTTTAATTCTCTGCATAGCACTGGCTACCCCATCCCCAGTTGATGTGTTTGTTGAGAGTCTTTTTTACACTAAGTGGCACCAGGTGGGGCCCCAGGACATCCCTGTAGCGTGCACTGACCACCAGGCACGTTCCCCCCCGCCTTGCAGTACTGACGGACCTTCTGTTTCAGTGAGGTCCGCCTCCTGGAGATCATGGAGAGCCTGTGTGGCAGCAGCGACTTCGAGTGCAACAGGCTTGTGGAGGAGCAGGAGGAGCACCTGGAGGCCTGGTGGCTCCGGCTGTGAGTGCCCACAGACCCGCAGCTCTTCCCGAGCCTTCACTGAAACCATCACAAATAGTTTCTTATCTTTTAACTTATAATTTTAAAATAACTTCGGACTTGGAAAAGTTACAAGAATGGCACAAGCGTTTCCACGTACGTGCCTGCCTCCTTAGCCACGTGTCACCATCTGTTGTTAGCATACTGCCACAGAGCAAGGCAGCCAGCCAGGGAGGTTCCCACCTACACTGCTGTAGCCCAGCCCTTAGCATACGCGGGAGCACGTGTGATAGTAGATGGCTTTTGTTTTGAACAAATCTGTCCTGTGAGATTTAACGAATGCTTTTTTAAATCCCTAGGAAGAAGGAGCACCCTGACTTATTTGAATGGTTTTGTGTGAAAACGCTGCAAGTTTGCTGTTATCCGGGGACTTACGGGCCAGACTGCCTAGGTATGTCTCTCTCAGGGAGATCTCGAGTGTGCCACGTGGTCCCCGTTATCTCTGTCGTGGGTCTGGGTGGGCAGAGCACAGGCGGGAACTGGGGCCGTGGGCTCCACAGAGCCTGGCGCTGCCTCCGCGCCGTGGGGCTGCGGCGCCACAGCTGCCTTCCCGCCTTGGGGACCTTCTCCGTGGGCCATACAGCTCTGCGCATCTGATCCCAACGTGCTTCTAATTCAGGGGTCCACAGACCCACGGCAGCCCTCACCCACCTGCCCAGGCGTTGCCCTCTGAGTACGGGGAGGTGGCTTCCGTGGCCCCCAGCACAGCTCTGCCTTCAGAGTAGCAAAGGCCGTCTGTGAAAGGCCGGCGGGGGGGCAGTGGGTGTCAGGCTGGACGCATGGCATTCAGCCTTAATAGGGGAAGCAGGCTCTTCCGTGAAGAGGTAGGCGCTGAAAGTGAAGCCATAGTTTGCTGTCGGGGCATTACCAAGGGTATTCACATTGACCAGCGGGGTCAAGTGGCACAGTTTTCAGGTTCAGACCCCCTCACTGGTCCGAGCACCTCCTGCCTGCCTCTTGGCTTTCCCACTGGTGTGTGGCCACAGCAGGATATTCTCACTCTTCCAAGCACCCCATGTGTGAGCATCTTTGTCCCATGTTTCAGGGAAGGCTCCCATGCAGGTGATCCACTGGGCCTGCAAACCCCAGCAAGTCAGCTTCCCAGATACCCTCACAGCCTCGCATGCCCCTCAGATAGATCCTACTTGTTCCAGGGGCAAAGTAGGGCTTGGGTCTTGGTGAGAAATCCGAAGCTGTTTTGATGGTGAATGAGTCGAGTGAGTGAAGAGGCATTTGCTCTGTGTGAAAACATGCCCCTGGCCACCTGCTGGGGTGCACTCTGAGTGGTGGGTTTATGTTCCCCACAGCATGCCAGGGCGGTTCCGAGAGACCCTGCAGTGGGAACGGCCACTGCAGTGGAGATGGCAGCCGACAGGGGGACGGGTCCTGCCAGTGCCACATAGGGTACCAGGGAGTGCTGTGCACCGACTGCACAGACGGCTACTTCAGCTCACTGAGGAATGAGACGCACAGCATCTGCACAGGTACCACGGATGCTGGCATCCAGGGCTCTGTCCTGGTCCGTGAGGCATGCAGAGGCAGCCTTTCCCGGAGCTGCCTGCACAGATGGGACGGGGGACCCATTGCCTTCTTACCCCAGACCTTCTGGGAGCTTAGGAGGCCCAGGGGACACTGGCCCTTGTAAAACATGTGAGGGGAAACAAGACCATGGGTGGTCTCGCTCTCGTCCCTAAACAACCCCCAGAGGGAAGAGGAGTTGCTCTTCTCCTGACGTCCTGGAGGACTCGGGGTCGGCAGTGCCGTTTGTCCACACTTGTGGTTCTCTGTGACCTGGCACCTGGAGTGTCCAGACACAAGACTGCCCACCCCCGTGGCTCTCCCGGCAGGACAGTGGCCCCTGAGTGCCCTGCTGGTCAGTGTCCTTGGGTGCGTACGGCGTGCAGCACGCATGGGTTGTGACCGCCACGTGCACATCAGGCTGGGTGTGGGCTCAGCGTTTGGGAGCCGCCTTTGCCAGATTATGAGAAGCCCCTTGGAGTCCTCATTTGCTAAGAATTTTTATCATGAATGGGCATGGAAAGCCCACGTATTGTGTTTCTTAAGCCTGGGAATATTATGAATCACACGAATGGATTTTTTCTGTTGAGCGAATCTTGCTTTGCTGGGATTTTTTGCTTGTTTGCTTTCAATTCTTGTTTTTACCTTGTTGAATGTAAACCCCTAATTTCTGCAGTGACCTTTGTGTCACGTTCATTACTGAGGATGGCATGCACACGTTTTGACGGATGTCGCCTCTGCCTTCCAGCTTGTGATGAGTCGTGTAAGACGTGCACTGGCCCAACCAACAGAGACTGTGCCCAGTGCGAAGTGGGCTGGGTGCGCGAGGACGGCGCCTGCGTGGGTAAGGTGGCGGGGCTCCTCTGTGTGGGGGGGACGTGTCAGTCCCCTTCGTGTCCTCCTCCCCTCCCTCCTCCCCACTCCCTCGGGGGTCTGCGTGGCCCCTGCCATGCTCAGCCCCCGCCCCGGGCTCCCTTCAACAGCCCCGTCCCAGGCTGTCTTCACAGTCTCACTGTGCAGGCCTAGGCTTACACTCATGTGACCTCGCCCAGGGGCTGGTTGCTGAGTGCGGCCCGCAGCTTTCAAGAAGGATCCTGTGTGGTTTCCATCTTGCCCTCTGCAGCCTGAGCCCTGGGCTGGGAAGGCGGACGCCGCACCAGCCGTCCTTGCTGTCAGGTGGCCCAGGGTAGTTTGTTGGCTCAGGCCCCAGGAGGGAAACCTGGGATGTGCCCAGTCATGTCTCCTGGTGCCCTGGTTTCATAAAATAGAAGGATGGGGAGTGGAGGGCTTCTGGCCGGCAAGCAGGCCGGTGGAGACTCCAGAGCGGGCAGCCTCTGACTGGGGTGGTGACAGGGATGAGTGGCACAGGCAAGGTGCAGGCAGGTCCTGCTGGTGTGCAGTCACAGGCTGGGAAACTGAGGCACAGACCTCTCCTTGACCTGGACAGTCTCACAGGTGAGCCCAGCAGCCATGCTAGTCTGGCTCAGCTGCAGAGAGGAGGCACCTGCCCTGGGTGCCGTGCGGACTTGAGGCTCCGGCCCCGGCGCCGTGTGTGCAGTCCTCTGCGTCCATCCCCACCCAGCAGCCCATCGTTTCCTTTGAGCTCCAGTCTGTCTGTGAGCTTACAAACGCAGCCCTGCCGCGTCTCAGAGCCCCAGAACCGCGGGCTGTCGGGGGCCCTGGGGAGGGTCTAGCACTGGCTGAGGTGCTTTTCTGCAGGCCCAGGTGTTGGCAGGCAGGTGGGAGGGTGGCAGGTGGAGGCCGGGCTCCCTCCCACCACGGCATCAGTTTTGGTTTCACCCTTCACAGCTGCTTGGCCTCAGGCAAATCAGGGCCTCAGCCTTGGGCCCCGGGCCCCACCTTGAGTGGTGGGCAGCAGCCCTCCATGACCTGGACTTGAGGTTTGTGTGAGGCTCTGTGGAAGCACAGGGCGCTCACGCATCGGCCCTCGGTCCCTCACAGCACCCTGGGCACTAAGCATCCCGCGTCCCCACCCCTGCACACAAGAGGCCTTTAAGGACGACCAGCAAAACATGTCCTCCACACAGTGGTCACTGTCCTCTCCAGGCCGGCCCTGGCCACGGGTGTGTCAGGCCACCAACTGTCACCTCAGAGGTGGTGGGGCCGCTCACGGCTGTGCTGTTGTGTTCCAGATGTGGACGAGTGCGCGGCGGAGCCACCCCCCTGCGGCGAGAAGCAATACTGCCAGAATGCCAACGGCTCGTTCGTGTGCGAAGGTGCCTGGGCCCGGCACCCCGAGCACCTCTGCAGTCATGCCTTGGTTCCTTTTCTTCCCTTTGAACGTTGTTGGTGCTTTGTCAGCATGACTGCTGTATATTCTGCCTACTTAGAAATATCCTAGTGGCAGCACAAGTGATATTTGCTGCGGAAAAAGCAGAAAATGCAAATAGGTTGAAAAGAAGATAATAACAAAATCCCTTGGTTCCCCAGAGAGGGCACCTCTGCTCATGTTGTTAACACACTCCCGTGGACTCCTTGATGCTCTCGTCAGTTTGACGTGACGCCTTGTTGCCTGTTTTTTCATACAATGATGTTGTGACCATCTTTGTACATCACATTTTTTTACATCACATTAATGATTTGGAGCATGCCGTTACTCCATAGTTATCCTCAACAGTCCATGCTGTTGGATATTTAAATTACACTAATTTTTCCACAGTTATACACTTCAAATATCCTTGAAGGTAAAGCTTTTCACATTCTTCATTATTTGCTTTTATTAGTTTCCAAATTACTCCAAATCCCATTCACACGAATGTGGATGTTAGGGCCACACCCCTACAGGAAGGCTGTGCCGGCTCCTCTGCCAGCAGTGCGGGCGCCTCTCCCATGTCTGCGCCCACACCGGGGGCTCTCAATGCCTGTGGCGTCTGCAGTGGTCGCTTTGACGATGAGGTCTTAGGCCAGTCGCAGCCCACGTTTCTCTCTTGTTACTTTTACTGAGCTCCTCGCAGCTGAGTGAAGCAGTGTCGCCAAGCTTGAGGTGGGTTTTGTTTTGAGAAAGGCTGCCGTACCCAGTTTTCACTTCCACAAACGGGTTTATAGCGGGATTGCTTTACATAGCGCCCCTTCCGCTCTATTGCTGTCTTGCAACTCTTGAGGAGCATGTCTGCTGCATAAATTTAGGCACATCCGTCCTTTGCCAGAAGACAGAGGTGGGTGAAAAGAACATACTGTCTGCAGCCCCCCATGATTGGCTCAGGGAACACGCGCGTTTCAGATCCCTTTGTGCTCAAGGGGAGGTGCTCTGCTGTCATCATCATCTTTCCCCTCTTGTTTCCAGAATGTGACTCCACCTGTGTGGGCTGCACGGGGAAAGGTCCAGGACAGTGTAAAGAGTGCATCCCTGGCTACACTAAAGAAAGCGGCCAGTGTACAGGTCAGTGTGCTGCACTAAGGCAGAACCTTCCAGAGGGACCACGATGTGAATGGCCACATGAAGAGGTGGGGGGGGGGACAGGGCACTGGGCTCAAACGCTTCCTGCAGACCCTGCTTCTCTAGCTTCTCAAGCTCCTGGGAGTCTCAAGAGACACAGAAGCAGCAGGTGGGGTCGAGTGTCTGCCCCAGCTGGCCCCCAGGTGTGCCTGGTGCTGGTGACGCTGGAGCAGGTGCCCGCGGCCTCGTGCCCTGGTCCAGCCTCATGTGCCCAGGCCTCCCACCTCCCGCCCACCTTTCCCTGTCAGGTCCTGGGCAACGGGGCCCCAGGGCTGGCCGTCGGGGCCTCTGTGGTGGAGGCCAGGCTGCAAGCTGCTTGGTGAGAGGCAGCGAATCTGCTGATGCCCCATGGCATGGGTGTCCACTGCGCTTCCCGCCTTCATGCATCCTGGACTGTCCTCTCCGCTTCTCTGCCTGTCCAGGGCCTGACTCCAGAGACGTGTGTTACATTCCCCATCTCGCTCCTTTCTCTGATGTGACGTGTATGGTCTTTGTGCTTTCTGTACGTGCGTATTTTGTGAGTGAGTGACTCTCATGATCCATGACACGTGTGTGTTTGCTAAATGAGGTGATTTGTTACAGTGGAGTATTTTTATCTCAGATATAGATGAGTGCTCACTTGCAGAAAAAGCGTGTGTGAGAGAAAATGAAAACTGCTACAATACCCCCGGGAGTTATGTGTGCGTGTGTCCTGAAGGCTTCGAAGAAACAGAAGACGCTTGTGTGCAGACGCAGACAGCGGGGGACGGTGAGTGGTCGGCTCTCCTGCCTCTGGCACAGAGGGAAGATTCTCGATGGGGCCTGCCCTCCCTCTGCAGTGGGGTTTGCCTGCACTGGGAACCCCCGAGAGAAGAAATTCACACAAGAAGTGGCCTGGGGATTCCGGGAAGACGAGAGGGTAAAACTGCTCCTGGGACAAAGTCCTGACAGGGGCCACGGCCCAGAAGGTGGGGAGACGGCAAGCAGTCACTGAGATGTAAGGGTCAGCCACCCAGATGGCTGCAGAGAAACAGACGTGGGGGGAGGTCAGGATGGCAGGAAGGCCTGCAGGTTGTCTCTGTGCTAGCTTCCTGGGCGGCTCCAACAACAGAAAGGTGCTGTCTCACAGGCTGGAGGCCAGAAGTCTGGGATCCGGTGTCACAGGGCCTGGCTCCCTCTGAGACCTGGAGGGAGCGCCCTTCCCTGCTTCCTCCAGCTTCCAGTGGCTGCCAGCTTGGAGCTCCTTGGCTTGCAGCCACATGTCTCCAGTCTCTGTCTGTGTCCAAATTTCCCTCTTAAAGGACACCAGCCATTGGAGGACAGCCCACCCCAATGACCTCATCTCAACTTGATCATCTGCAAAGACCCTATTTCCAAATAGAGTCACGTTCACAGGCCCTGGGGGTTGGGTGCCATCTTTTTGGGAAATAATTCTTCCCATGATAGTCTCATAGAAGAATATGGGGGGTGTGAAAGGCAATGCTCAAAAAGACAATGGCTAAGAATCTTCCAGAATGAAAAAGACGTGGCTCATATTCCAGAAGCTCCCTGAGTCTGAGCAGGATAAAGAAGCAAATCCACGTCAAGATGTGCTGTAGTAAACCATGTAACACCACAGACAAACGGTCGGCGGAGAGTGAGGACATGGCAGAGGATGGGACGTGGCCAAGCGTCACCTGGCTGCTCCTGGGCCTCCACCCGCCCTTTGCCCCCACGTTTCCTGGGGTGGCCCTTCCTCACCCACCCCTCATCTTCACTCAGGCTCTTGTCTCACCAGGTTGGCTCAGGGCGCCTCACCAGCCCCCAACCTCCCACCTTCCACACCCGGTGCTGTGTGGCAGCTCTGAAATGCCATCTGGCCGCGTCACCTGGGTGGACACCCCTAGCTGTGGGGGGCCTGGGGCCACAGTGTCTATAGGGAGCCTGGGTGCCGTCCCCAGGGCCCTGGGTGAGCAGTCCACCCCCTGCACTGCGTTGTCCCAGTGGAAATGTCGTGGCCATGTCCTCAGGGCCTTTTGTCCTGGGAATTTACTGAGTGACCTGCATTTGTTTTCTGACAGAAGTCACACAAGAAAGCCCAACAGAGCTGCCCTCCCGAGAGGATCTATGACGCGCGTCCAGCGTCAGGAGCCAGACCTGCCCCTTAAGTTATTGAGACTAACATCCTGGAAACGTGACCCTGCCCCCATTCCTCAGGGGACCGCTGGAGGGAGAAGCTGCCTTTGAAGAGGTCACTGCTCATTTGGCCCTTTAAAAACTGCATTTTTTGGTTGTTCTTAAGCAGATTTGTCTATTTTCATACCATTCTTTCTAATAAAATTGACCATTGAAGGCAGCCAGGCACAGAACACGTGTTGGGTCTCACTGGAAAAGGCTGGATGCTTTAAAGTGGAGTTTGCTCGTTCAGCTAGCACCTGTGGGGCAAGAGCCAGGAGATGCATGCGACAGGGACGCTGAGGCAGACGCAGCCCTGCCGTCCCTGGTGGGGCTCCCTTCCCCACCTCCCCGGAGCAGTCCCACCTCCCTTGCAAGTTCACTCAAAGTCTTGACCGGCCTCTAGAGTGAGTGTTGTCGAGGGACCCACACAGAGTAAGGGACCCTTGGGTGGGAGACAACCATGTTGAAGGGTTGAGCTGGAGATAAAAGTCAGCTGTAAACCTCAGGGCCAGTTCCTCACGTAGGAATGAAGTGCCAGGAAGAAGACAGGCTGTGGGGTTGAGGCCATGGCGACTGAGCCACCGGGTGGCGCTGTCTCCCTGTGCATGGAGGCGTCACCTGGGTGGCTGCTCCGCCTCCACTGGGGCTCTGTGGGCGCCAGCGGCCCCTCCCCCACACAGGTGGCATCAGTAGGTGTCCCCAGGGGCCAGGCAGTCACCTGACGGGCGGGGGCAGACCTTGCCTTTTTGGACACTAGGACACCAGACCGTGGGCCTGAGGCCTGCAGCTGGTGACCCCAGGCCTGGGGGGGTCCTCTCTTGGGCCCCTCCCCTGCCCTTCTGCCATGGGCACCTCCATGGGCTCCATGGGCCTGGGGGGCCTGGGAAGGGACGACACAGGCATCTCCATGCTGATGGCAGCTGCGGCCACAGGCCCAGGGTGCCCCGTTGGCCCTCACCTCGGCCTGCTCTGTGACCCCCCACTCCGGGCCCCCTGGGCCCTTCAGTGCTACACTGACCCGGTTCCTCAGATGTGCCCAGCTGGTCTCACCTCAGGGCCCATGCACTGCTGTCCCTTCTGCCAGCAAATCCCAGGTCTGGCACCTCTTGTTCCCTCCCTCCATTGGGGTCTCTGCTCGGCTGAGCACCACCCCCACCCCCTTCCCACCCCCTCCCCAAGGAGGGTTGCCACTCTCAGCAGGGGATCCCCACTTCCTTCTCTGAGGCTGGGGCCTGGGGTCAGTGGTGCGGCTCCCTCAGCCTCACTGTTCTCATCTGAAAACAGGCGGATGTTCCCAGCAGAGAGATGTGGGGCCAGATGAGATCGGGGGGCACTGCCTGGCCCACGGTGGGGGCTGGACAGGGGTGCAAGTCCGGCAGGAAGGGTGGAATGGACCCCAGCGGGACCTTGGCCCACGGTGGCTGAGGCCCACGTGCCGAGCTATGGGGACAAGGGCGCTGGGGGCTTGAACGTTGGTGCCTCTGCAGGGAGTCCAGCTCTGCCTGGTGCGCAGGGGGCGCAGTGCAGACGGGACAGGAACTCAGCCCAATCCCCTACCTCCAGCAGCATTCCTGTCCAGGACCTGCAGCCTTCCCTCTGGCTCAAGTCAGGCCAAGCGGATGGATAGCCAGGACCACACCCCTCAAGTCTGGCCCCCTGGGTGGAGCGGCCACTGGGCCTGGCTGGAGGATTGGGTACAGCCGGCAGGTGGCACTGCGGGACCACCCCGGTGGCCCTCTGCCCGGACTGTGCTTCTGGCCAGAGTTCTGCAGGGTGCAGGCAGCACTGGGTGAGATGCCCCTGGGCCCAGAGGGCCAAGGTCCCAGAGGACACACTGTGGCCAGGAACCAGCCCCCAGTGTTGACGAGAGTGTGGTGCTCCCAGGGTCAGAACTGGAGGGGACAGGCAGGGAGAAAGCAGGCCCAGGACACAGCCAACATAAGGCCTCACGGCCCCACAGGGACCCCAAACCTAATGACCCTCGGAGTGACCCAGTTCCCGTGCGGGCCATGACTTCTGCTCCCTCATCCCACATTGGGTGCTGTCGGGGTAGGGGCTCAGGAGCGCCCAGCCGGCCCACCTTCACCACTTGGACACCTCCTATCTCCTCAGGACCACGGGGCGCAAATTCCATCCTCGCTGCCCCCCGAGCCGGGCAGCCTGCCCCTACTGCGAGTCAGGTCAACGACCCTTGCTCCTGGTGGCGCTTCTGCTCGCCCTCTGGGTCCTGGCACAAGGGGCCTGGAGGTCCAGACGGGGGCTCCTTGCCGTGTCCCTTGGGGGAGCCAGGACCTCGGCTCTGCAGGGCCAGGACTGACTCCCGGGGCTGCTCCCACCCTACACTTGGTTCCCGGACCCAGGTGTCATCCTTTGGGGATGCAGCCCCATACGCAGGTCCTGGATGGCTTCCATCCCCACAGAGGATGGCCTTCCACCTGGCCTTAGCAGGCCGCTGCATGTCCTGTGGGGCTAGAATCTTCTGGAAGTGCAGAGTGAGTCCCATAGTCCCAGCCCAACCTTGCCCTGGCTTTGCTGTAAAGCGGGTCCCTCGGTCTGACGCATCACTACGTAGGATCCTGTGCCGTGGGGTCAAACATTCTGTAAGCCAACAGTTCTCAACACGTGGACCAGGGGACCCGGGGCCGTGTCTGGGGACATTTCTCACAACTGGGTGAGGAGATGCTACTGGCTCAACAGGGTGGAGGCCAGGGACACTGCTCAACACCCTCCAGTGCCCAGGATGGCCCCGTACAGGGAATGACCCGGCCCCAAGGGTCAGCCATGGCAGAGAGATGCTGACTGAAGCCCTCGGACTGTGGCCTGGGGCCTGGGCCTCTGTCCCCTGGGGAGGACATCCTGTGGACACAGGTCTGTTCCTGTAAGTATGGGTGGCTCCTCTGCCAGCTGTCTCCTGAGGGGTGGGCCATCCTGAGCTCCCCCATAGACGGGCGTATGAGTGGCCTTCATCTCTGCCATCTGTCTGTGTGCCAGTGTGCTGCCCAGGGCTGATGACAGGCTGGCCGCTGTCACCTGCCTGAGTCATTCTGTCTACCTCGAGCACAGTGAGTATGTTGTGGTGGGTGTTACAGGGGATTTAAAACATCTCCATCTGTGTCCACCCCACAGTCCCCTGCACGCCTCTCTTCAGACCCCCTTGTCCCTGAAAATTACCATTTTTCTCCTCCCAGCCCCCCAACCAACCAGCCAGGCTGCTTGGCCATGGGTCCGTTTCTCTTTCCACTGAAATGGATGCCCAGGTCCACCACCCAAAGCCCCGAAGCCTGGGAGGGTCGCCCGTCACCCATCTCTCCCAGATACTGTCCACTGTCACCTTGTACCCACACACTGCACTGACCATCCCTGAACCTCGACTGGGCTCCTCCCCACCTCAGCCGGTCACAGGAACCCTTGGGAGGCCACGAGGGGAGCTGCAAGGTGGGTAAAGGTGCAGGGGAGTGGGCACCACACAAGGGGGGTGGGGCACATAGGTCTGGATCACCTATGCGTGCAGTGCACTGCTGGCCTCCGGCCAAGCTCGTGTTGTGACACCAACATGTTGGGTGGTGCAGACTGCCGCCTGGGGACCCAGCCCCCTTCAGTCAGTGGGTTCTGGGTCTGAAACCTGCCTCAGGCCTGGAAACTGGGCAAGGGGTCACAACATTTCATGGGGCCTCCTGGTCATGAATCCTTGATTTCTCCTCCGCGGCCGCCTGTCCTGTGCTGCAAACACTGTGTTCTGGTAACCACAGCCTGGGGCATCTGAGGCCTTCAGCCCCACCCCAACCTTGCTGCTCACGAGAGAGCCATGTCCACCTGGCCCCAAGAGCCAGGTGCGTCATCCTGTCCCTGTCAGGTCTGGGCCTGCTGTGCTGTCATTCTCGTGGGTGTACCACCGGCAGCCAGCCTGATGGACCTGGGGTGGGGGGATGTCAGGGACTGTGGGGAGGGGATACTGGAGTCTGGGGTAAGGGTGGAGGCATGTGGCACAGAAGGCCTCACTCCTATGGGCAGCGATGGGGGCTGAAGGCTCGCCCTGTGGTTGGGTGGGACCAAATTTAAGCCTCTGCGGGGACAGCCTGTCACTCAGGCCACGTGTCCCTCTCCCGGTCCAGAGGCCCCTCAAGGCCCTCATTGTGGTTGGAGTCATCCCAGACGCCAGACTGACTGGTCCACAGCAGTGTGAGGCAAGGGGCCTGTCCTGTCCTGAGTAGGGCTGCGGGGAGAGGGGCCGCCCACTTTTTCAGAGCCCTCCAAGTCCCGTGGAGAGAAGTCCTCTGGAGAGGGTTTCCAGGTGACATCCCCAGGGCGGGCCTGGCAGTGAGCACGGGCTGTCTTCCTCCAGCCTGGGCACCCCAGGCCCCTCAGCCACCGAACAGCGTCCAAAGCCAGGCTCCTGTGCGCCCACCCACCTACGGCAGCGGGGAAGGCTCTCCCGCAGAGCTCGGCAGACAGGCGCTCAGAGACCGCGTCGGGAATGAATGGACGAAGCGGGAACCGGTAGCTGACTACGTCCTCCGCTCACCCCTGAAGGCCGAGGGGGCTCGCATCCGGCTCGAGGGCAGCGCCCCCGGAGGCCTACAGGCCACAGAGCAGCCACCGGGCCACCTCCCCCTAGCCCTGCCCTCGCAGGGGTCGTCCGTGGGCGCAGTGTCCTTGCTCGGGACCTGGGCGCGTGGCCCGCCGCCCCTGCCGTGGTGGTGGGTAGGGAGCGGGGCACCCTGCGAGACCGCGCCCGGCGAGGG
The DNA here is from genome assembly GCF_037783145.1 of Equus przewalskii. NCBI lineage: Eukaryota > Metazoa > Chordata > Mammalia > Perissodactyla > Equidae > Equus > Equus przewalskii. The sequence goes on from NC_091859.1 coordinate 46,008,099, forward strand.
CGGTCCCCTCGGGGCAGCTCAGCCCCTCGAGACCCCCACGACGCGGAAGGCGCGCCCTGGCCCCCTCCCTGCGCCTGGCCCCCCAGGCCTCCCCATCCCCCAGTCTCACGCTCCCAGCTCCCCAGGCCTCCCCATCCCCCGGTCCCCCGCTCCCAGCCCCCCAGACCTCCCTACCCGCGGTTTCCCGCCTCCCCTCCTCCCCTACTAGTCTTCCGCCCCCGGCCCCCCGGCCCTGCGCCCCCCGCCCCCGGCCGCCCAGGCCCGAGAGCGCGCAGCCTCGTCCTCCCGCAGCCGAGGGAGGGCTTGGCCGCCGCCCCTTTTCCGCCGTCGCAGGGCAGCTTTCGGCGGCGGGGCGGGGAGGGGGCGCACCCTGCTGGCGGGAAGCCGGGCGCGGCCGTGCCGGGAAGGAGGCGGCGCCGGAAGTGCGGCCGGGGTTTCCCGGAGGGAGGGGCCGTCGTCCGCGCGTCGCGTCGGGGGGGGGGCCGGCGGCCCAGCCGCGCCCCGCCCCTCCCCCGGCCCCCGAGCCCGCGCGTCAGGGCACTGGGAACCACCCCCGTTCCCGGAGCAACAATAATGCGTGGTGATGACGCTGATGGTAAAGCCCGAGGTTTCGGGTCGTAGGCGCAGCGCGTGCGCAGTGGGTCACCACCTTCTTGGAAAGCAGTTGGCGACAGGTGGCCACGGACCGGGTGCTCGCGTCCCTCGCTACGTCATTGCGGGCGGGGGGAGTGGGAGGTTCCCGAAGGAAAGAAGCCCGGCGGAAGCAGGCCGGTGAACAAGGTGCAGGTTCAGGGGTGGGGAGCGCGGCAGACCCCCACAGGTCCCTGCCGGTGAGGGTGGGGCGGCCGGAGGGCGGTCTCGGCCTGGGAAAGCGCTCCCTCCACCCGCAGGTGTGTGGGGCCCCAGGACTCCTGCCTAACGTGTGACTGGGGGACCCGCACTCGTACCCCCGCAACACCGCCCCCCGCCCCCCAGCCTCCTCCCCCGGGCCCAGAATGAAAGTGTGTTCCTTCCGTGGGGGCCCCTTACTGCCCGGGGTGGCCTGAAGCGCCCCTCGCCTAGGCAGTGCCGTATGGGCGCCGCGGTTCAGTGTCCATTCCAGCCCCTGCCCCGCTGCCCTCCACAGCCAGGCAGGGAGGGATGCTGCCTCCGCCCCACGTGTCTCCCAGGACCTCAGGCCTGTGCTTCTGGGAGGGCCTGGTACTTGTGGGAGAGCCAAGCCAGCGCTGGTCTCAGCAAGGCCTGAGACCCCACAGCTTCTCTGGCCCAGCTCCTCACCCTCCCCTCCTCAGGAAGACAGTGGACCCCTGGACACAGCCCACCTTCTGGAAGGGCATCTGGTGGGACCTCTGACTGGGCCATGATGCTCGAGAGTGGGGACGACGCAAAGGCCTGGAAGGTTGGGCCCTAACTTCACGCTGCCTTCTGAGGAGTTGGGCCTGATCTTTTTGTTTGTGTGTGGGGGGGGGGGGGCATGGTTTGCCCTGAGCTAACATCTGTGTCAGTCCTCCTCTACTTTGTATGTGGGTCTCCACCACAGCGTATCTGCGGAGTGGAGCAGGTCCGTGCCTGGGATGCAAACCTGTGAACCCCAGGCCACCACTCAGCCACGGACCAGACCCCCGAGCCTGATCTTTTTACCACTAGCTGGGCATCCCTTTGTAGTTTCAAAAAACAGAGAAGGAACCTCTGAGCAGGGGGTGACCCGCCAGCCCAGGCCTGGGCAAGCCTGCCCCCTCCCACCACCTGCATCCCTTGATGTGGCCCAAAAGCCCAGCTGAACAGCCGTCTACTGATCTGCTTGTCCTGCCAGAGGCAGGGAGGGGCCTGCAAGGTCAGCCCGGACCCTGTGTCAAATCCACTTCTCGTCGTGCACTAGAAATGAGTGCTTTGCAAGGAACACATGGTTGGCGTGAGGGCTCAGGGTCCCTTGTGGACCCCACAAGCCCTTTCTCATCCCTCCCCACCTTGTTTGCTGCCACCTGAGAACCAGGTGTGGGAGGCAGATCTCAGCGTGCCTCCTCCATCCTGAGTCCCATCTGCTAGCTTACCCGCCCCCCCCCACCATCTCATGTGCCCCGCCATCAGCGCATCCGTCCTTAGAGTGAAGAGTGCCTGGCAAATGGCCCCCTGGGAGGGTGGGGGCGGGTGGGCACCAGCCTGGAAACCCCCAGCCTGCTGCCCCAGGTGAACCGTAGACCCTGGATCAGCCGCTGACCAGATAACAGTGGCCCTTGTCTGGCCGCCTGGGTGGGGGCTGGGGTACCAGCCCGGGGTGTCTCGGGCAGAGAATGGCGCCCGCCTCCCATCCCACCCGGAGGGTATTGTTCATTCACCCTCCACCCTCCCTATTGACAGCTCCTCTCCTCAGTGGAGCCGCTGTAAATAGCCCCCCAGCCCCTCACATAGGCCCTTCAGGCGCCTGCTGCCCGGCGCACACAATCGCCCACACATGCCCGCACACTGGCCCACTCAGAGCTGTGCACGCCTGGGCACCGAGCCCACTCCTGCTCCGGTCCACGGCCAGCCGTGTGGGGCTGCACACACCGCCCCAGCTGCCCTCGGTCAAGGCAGTCCCTGCACCCCTTGTGGGTCCACTCATACCAGGGCCAGCAGGAGGGTGTCATTTCTGTCCCTGTGTCAGTCACTGCCTGAGGCCAAGGGCCTGGAGCAGGCATTTTGGCTCCTCCTCCTCTGTCGGGCCTGGCCTGGCCTCCCTTCCTGGGGATCCAGGTGTGCTTGGTCTGCTCCCGTGGGTCCCACTCAGGGCTTTGGGCACGGCTCAGGCCCTCTCTGACCCTCGAGCTTTTCATTTGTGGAGCAGGCACTATAGTGTCTACCTGGCTGAGCATCCAGGGTCAGCTCCCTCAGCCAGCATGGCGACCCCAGCCAGCCAGGAGGGAGATCTCCCTGGAGAGCCCCTGCTGCCCCCCCACCCCCCGGGAGGCCCAGCCGCTGCTGGACACAGCCCTACTCTCTGTCCCAGAGCCTCTGGGTTAGGCCCACCTGTAAAGGGCACCAGCTCAGCGCAGCCCCACTTACTCTGACTCTCTGGTTCTCAAGGAGTGGACCCCAAGGCATCCCACCAGCCCCATGGGATGGGCACCACTGAAGTCCTGTCCCCTGCTTGCCCAGAGCCTCGTCGAAGGCAGCCAAGCCATGACTCCATTCCCAGGATGGCAGGATGGCCCCTGGCCCAGGAGAGCCTCCTCTGAGGACCCTGTGGCTGGTGGTGCCCGGCGCCTGGATGAGGGGCTTGGAGACCTCTGTTATTGTGCCAAGAGAAGAAAAGGAAAACAACACTGTTTACGGAAAAGGCACGTCCGCTGCTGCTGGCCAGGCCTCCCTGGGGGACAGAGGCCCTTTGTTGGGAAAACAGGAAGCAAGGATTTCCAGGACCCGTCGGGCCACCCGCCGGCCGCCCGCCCAGCTTCCGCCAATTCTCAGCAGCTTCTGCCGGCCACCAGCTGCCTGTCTGTCCATCCACTTGTCTGTGTGTCCCTCTGACCACGAGGCCTCAGCTTCTGGCTTTGGGGCAAAGCTGCTATCGATGCTCAACCCCACAGTAGGGGGTCACCTGGAGGCTGCTCTCTCCTGCATGGTGCTCCCTGGTCACACAGAGAAAGCACTCGAGAAGCACCCGCTGGCGCCTGGCTTCAGGCAGAGCTGGGAGCACGGTGGCCCCGGCCAGGCCCTCTGAGCATCGCCACCTTGGAGCCGCAGACTCATGCAGAAACCCACTGAGAGACCAGCCCCACGCTGTGAGCTGGCCACGAGCCAAGAAACGTGTGGGTGGGGGTCTTGTCAGGTCACCACAACCAGGGTGCCCTGAGGGCACAGAGAAAGGCAGTGCCAGCCATGGGGAAGGAGGGTTGAGGTGTGGGGCTGGGTGAGGAGGCTGACAGCCTAAGGCCCCTCCTGCCTCCTGGCTCTGTCCCCTCACCTTCCCTCCCTGCCTGAGGGCCAGGTAGGGTCTTGGGATCAGTGGTCATCATGTCGCTGCCACACAGGCCAACATCCAGCCCATAGCTGACACACTCTTACTAGCTGGACCTGCTACAGCATGGGCAAGTGTGCACGTGTGTGTGCTCACATATGCATGCACACACACGCGCTCATGTGCACAAGCACACACATGTGCAGTCACACACACACGGCTACCCCGTCCCCACATGCAGGACACGAGCAGCTGCACCCCCAGCCCCCACTTCCAACCAGCATCTGCTGGGAGGAGGCGCAAGAAGCATGGGGGGGCTGCCCCCAGCCCCACCCCGACTTCGGGCACTGGCCCGGAGCTGGCCCACGCCGGCCGCCCTGTCCCATGCAGCTGTGAAGTGCCACAGGGCACCTGGCGCTGGGTGGGAGCTGGGCCGGCGCTGGGGCAGGGTGACCGTTCCCCACCCACTACGCAGCCCGAAGCTGCCCTTCCCACTGCCCAGGCCTCTGCTCCTTGGAGCCGCTCCCCCTGCTATGTGCCCGGTCAGCTCCCATGGGTCAGAGTCGGTTCCACTGGTCCCACCGCGACCTCAGTGTGTTGGGGTGGGTGCGTACGGGTACAGGCAGGCCCAGGGGCCGTGGACCTGGCAGTCAGGAGAGAAAGGAAGTCGGGTGCACAGGAGGCTGGGTGGGCCCTGGGATCCTGGTCCCCTGGCTGCTGCCTGGCACCCGCGTGTAATCCAGCCTCTGACCCCTGCTCACCCTTCCTCCCCTTTGCATGCCCGGTTGTGTCCCTGGGAGTGGGCAAGATGTGATGTTGTCCAGAGAGGGAGGGCCCTGGGCCGGGGGGCTCCCACAAGCCGGGCTCTGCCCAGGCCTGGGCCACTGCCCCCTAGCCCCCAGGTCCTGATACTGCAGCTCCACCATGCTGGCCCCAAGTCCCTGGGTCCTGATACTGCAGCTCCACCACGTTGGAGGAGGCCAGTGTTTGGACCCCCAAAGTCATTCTGGATGTTCTTTCTTTTGTTCAACCGTCTGCTGATGAAAGAATGGTGCTCAGCCAGTTCATTCCAGGCCCTGGGCTTGGGGCCTGAGGCCTGGAGAGTGACCCTCCCAAGCTCGCAGGTGGCAGAGACTTCCACGGCGCTGATCCCTAGGTCTGCACCATCAGAAACAGCCACTGTAGGGGCTCAGAGGCATGGGGGGAGGTAAGATGCTCTCACAACCCCGACCAGGTGGCCCTCCGCCCAGCTCTGGCCCTGGCATGTCAGGGCTGAGGGACAGAGTATGGGACACGGAAGACAGCTGGGCCTCCAAGGTCTGAGGGTCCCCCCAGGAGACCCCTCCCTCACCTGCCCTGCCTCTACTGCCCACCTCAGTCCCTGGGGAGTGCTGGGCGCCAGGGAGGCCTTTTAGGGGTGAGGGAGGGGCCACACAGATGTGGGATACTGACGGGGGTGGAGGGACAGACAGTGCCAGACCTCGAGGTAGGAGCCTGTGTGTTGGAGCCAGGACGGCAGGAGCAGAGCATGGGGAGGAGAAGGTGGGAGGAAATGGGGCAGATCCAAGGTGGACAGAGGACCGCTTCCACCTCACGGGGTGGGAGCCGGCGGGGTTCTGCACAGAGGGGCGTGATCTGACCAAAGCTGGGGGACCCCTCTGCTGCCAAGCCGAGCATAGTGAAATTCCTGGCCCGGAATGAGGGGGTGTGGAGCGTTGTGGAGGGGCGAGCAATGATGGGATTCTGCGTGTATTTTAACATGGCATTTGCTGAGAGCCTGGGGTGGCTGTGAGAGTAGGGCAGCTCCAAGGTTTGAGTCGGAGGGCCAGGTTCGGGGTGGGGCTCAGTTTGGACGTGTTCCCCATGGTCTGGGTCCAGTGTCATGTCCCTGTGTCCAGGTCTCGGCATGCTGACACGGGTATGTCCTCCATGGCCGTGCTGACAGGCCACAGGCCAGGCTACTGTCCGCTAGCCTGGGCCCCCTGCAGGGGAGCGGCTCTGGCTCTCCCACCAATGGGACCCAGCAGCCCCACTGAGCCAGGCATACAGCAGCTGCTCAGGGCGGCGTGGGAAGTGACCTTGCCACTGTGTTGGGCTTGGAGGGACACCTGCATGGGCCCCACTCCTCCTCCAGATCTTTCCTGAGCCCACAGAGTCCACGTGGAGGGCAGGCCCCTCCTATCCCAGGAGAGGAGCACACTTAGAGGGGGCCGCTGGAAAGGGCACAGCAGCTTCCTGAAGACTCAGAAACCTGTAACAGATGAGGAAAGGGAGGGGGCAGAGGTGTCCTCGATGGTGCCTGCTTGGTGAGGGGCAGTGAGGCCCCCCCAGAGGTGCCACCTTGGCCAGCCGGATGTCTGCTTGTGTCTGAGAAGAGGGCACCCAGGGGCCTGGCTTCAGGAGACCACATCAAGGATGTCTCAGCTGGAACCCCCACCAGGGAATGTGTGTGTCTATGTGTCCATCTGTCCGTGCGTCCATCTATTTATCTGTCCATGTATCCATCTGTCCACCTGTTCATTCGTCCATCCGTCCAGCCATCTGCAGTGCTGCAGACTCATAGGCACTCAGAAAGGTTTGTTTAATGATGAATAAATGAATGAACCCACCCTTCCATCTAGCTGGTGCCCTCCCTCCCAGCAGCCTGACCTGGCCTGGCAGAGAGCGGCTCTCAGAAGATGTACTCGCTGAATGACAGATGACTGAATGAACAAGTGAGTGAAGGACTGTTTGATGAGCGAGTGAATGAATGTGTGAAGGCATGAATGAATGAGTAGGTGAATGAATGTGTGAAGGCATGAATGAATGAGTGACTGAGAGAGTGAATGAATGCACACATGAATGAACTGGCAGGCATGGATTGGCCACCCAGCCCTGCATCTGCTCACTGCTGACCCTGGGCCTTCCGAGCTGGCTCACCCTCCCAAGCAAACAGAGGCTGCGTGTGGGAAAGGGGAAATGGCCCAAAATGCTGTGCATGAACTTCTCGAAGCCACAGGCAGCGCCGGGGTGTCTGGGTGTCTGAGGCCGCCTGCCTCCCGCCTGCTGAGGACACAAAGCCGCAGCTGTTCCTGCCACAGAGGGCCCCAGGCTGGGCGGCGGTCTACCTTGAGTCCTGCCCAGGGCAGCCGGGCCCAGGCTGGGCTCCGAGGGGTGTGAGGCATCCCACCAGGGACCCCTCTGCCCTGGACCATGGGCTGAGTGATGTGAGGGCCCATCGTCACCCACCGGAACCCCCAGACTTGGAGTCGGCCTCACTCAGGTCTGGGCTGACTGTCACAGCAGGAGGTGAGGCGGGGAGGGGACGGCCCCTGCGTGGGTGGTAGGCTGCTGCTGCCCACCCAGGTGTAGACCAAGGGGGGGCCCAGGGAGACTCAGGGGCCGACTCCTCACAACTGGAGGGGTGCAGGTCAGAGAGGCCCTTCGAACAATCTCGGGAACTTTGAACACTTTGTCTGAAAATCGCTGTCCCTAAAGAGTACCCTCAGGTCTTGCCCCCAAAACCCGCACACCCAGAGCAGAGCCCCCGAAGCAGCAGCCGTGCCTGGGGGCTGGCGAGTGGGTGGCACCGTGGGGCTGGAGGGGCACATGGCTCCAGGACCTCCATGCCTGCAGCCCTTGGGCCCCAGTGCCCCGCGTCTTCAGGGAAGGACCCACAGGCCTATCGAGAAGGGAAGTTTCCTCCATTTACAAGGATCCCTGCCCTTGGGACACCCTGGTCTGTGACTCCTCCCTGACCCAAGCCTTCATCCCTGAGGGATCCGGCCTTGGTGACCACGTCCACTCACGGCCACGCTGGGGAGTGGGTGAAAGCAGCCCTCTCTCCCACCCTGTGGGACTGGCCACCCCTAATGACGCGGCCACTCTCCTCACCTGCTGTTCTTCGACAGTTCAGCTTGTGTTTCTCTGGCACCTTGTGTGTCCCTTGGTGAGACTGGGCCGCTTGGGGCACCAGGACCGTGGACCTGCAGAGCCCAGAGCTGTGTGGACAAGAGCACAGAATCTCTGTGTGGTCACTCCACGGCGAGGGCCACTCATTCTCCCACCCCTTGGACCCTGGGCACAGCGCCACCCAGGTCCCACTGTGGGTGGCAATGCCCCGGAAACCAGCACCCTGCTGTGACTCTCCCTCTGTGAGGTCAGCAGGATGTCCTGAGGGCTGCAGACCCCAGGCCTTATCATGTGAATGCAGGAGAGTTAACATGGTCCTGGAGCAGAAGTGCACTGTCTACATGGTCTGTTCCCTGCGAGTGCCATTTCTGGTCTTCTTTCTTGATCGGCATAGACGAGAACACACTCACCAAATTGACACCATGGACGCGGTACTGAGGTCTGTGGGGGCTCTAGCCCTGCTTCCACAGAGGTCTGCGCTGAGCCTGCACCCATCTGGTCACTTTCAGGACCCAGCAGGCCTGCGGGGGCCGGTGAATTAAATGGGCCTGCAGGAGGACCAGCCTTGCATCCTTCAGAGCTGCCCAGTGGCACTCATCTCTGCTGCATCGCCGCCAGGGACGTGGCCTCTGTCATCTGCCATCTCGGCGGTCGGGGGAGGAAGCTCCCGGAGTCCCTGCTTGGCTGAGCCACCATGACAGCTCTTCCCGGCAGGCTGAGCCTGCGGTGCAGGCGGCCCAGGGGCCGAGTGCATCAACCCCAGTTATACATTCGGGGAGTGGGGTAATGACCACTGCGGTCTGTGGACCCACCGCCGTCACCAGGGCGCCACTTGTTCCTGACCCCACGTCCCCAGCTCTAATGGGGCTGCGAAGCTGCTTCAGGTCTCCAGGTACCCATGCCAACACAGACCCTGTGTCCTCCCCCCAGGGTACAGCACTGGGGTGAAGGGTTGTGGGCCCCCGTAAGGGGTGGGGAATCATCGAGTGTGTCATGATGCAGGGCGGCACCATCCTTCCCCCGGCACTAGCCGCCTCTTCAGTTGGTGAGCCAGCCATCCACCACTGCGTTGCTCCTTCGCTGGCTGGGAGCTGCTGGGAGCCTCAGCTGGAGGCAGCGCTAACAATGCGAGAAGGCCATCAGGAGGACTGGGGGCGGAGTGGTGGCAGGATGGGACTCAGGTCGTCTCAGGCCCTCTGGCTGCCCTGCCAGGGGTGGAGGCAGAGAGATCAGCGAGGAGAGGTGATCTGGTCATCCAGGTGAGACAGGACGTGACAAGGACCAGGGGCGGGTGGTGCGCTGGGCAGATTCTGCACCCCACCTCCTCCTTTCGCACCCCAGCCATCCCTCCCCTCTGGCGGGCCTGGTGGCTGACTTCTGAGGCTCTGATGGAAGCTGCCCATGGAGAGGCCTCATGGTGGAGCTGAGGGAAGCCCCATCAGTGAGGCCCTGAATCAGCTGCACCACTTGAGTGAGCTTGGAAGCGATCCCACCGCTGTCGACCCTTCTGATGACACCGCAACCCTGCCCACCATCTCAAAGCAAAGGAAACCACTGAGCCACACCTGGACTCCAGACGCACAGACACCATTGGACAATAAACCTATGTTGTTTTAAGCCACTAATGTTTGGGGGTAATTTGTCACACAGCAAAGGATCAGCCACGCAGTGTTGAAGGTGGAGCTAGCTGTGGGTGTGAGAAGTCAAGGGTGATTCCAGAGCGTCGGCCTGAGGCATTGGCGGGTGGAACCGGCAGCGCCTGAGACAGGAGGGTGAGCCAGGCGCTGGGTTTGCCCATGTTGCTGGGAGCTGCTGGTTGGCATCTCAATGGAGTGCACACAGGTGCTGGGCCTGCGCATCTGGCCAGGCGAGGGTGGCATTGGCAGCCCAGGGACCCATTGCAAATGCCAGGAAGGACCCTCAGAAGGACCGGGGAGAAGGCAGCCATCCCAGCCTTGAGTCCTGGGCCACGTTCTGGTAAGAAGAGGAAGGAAATCCCACAGAGGAGATGGCGAGGGATAAGGTGGGCCTGAGACTGTGGGGCCTCCAGCCCCAGGAAAGGAGGAGGTCTGGGAGGGAGACCGCAGGGAGAGGTGAAGAGCAGCCCAGGGCGCTCAGGAGAGGAGGGGCGGCGACACAGACCAGCCCCCCAGGAGAGGCCGAAAAGTCCCCTGGCTAGCGAGGGGCCCCAGAGAGACTTGTAGGCTGAGAGAGGATGCCACGAAGGTATCTGTCAGACACTGTCGGGGAAAATGACAACGAGAGAAAGAGGACTCTGCGAGGGGCTCACTGAGCTGGCAGGGGCTGGGGGGTCTGCTGTGACATGGGCAGAGGGAAGGGCGGGAAGGACAGGGAGGGGGTGTCAGGATTTGGGAAGGGAGGGGGATGGCGCGGAAGGAGTGGGCAGCTGAGTGGGTGTTTCTCCAGCCACATCTAGCTGCCCCGAGTCAGGAGCGAGAGGGGCTGGGGGGAAAGGGGCAGTCGGTGGTGGCTGGGGATCTGGGCTGGGTGAGGAGGAAAGTGCGGACAAGGAGGGGGAGTCGGGCAGGGGAAACCTGGGGGTAAAGCAGACGGAGACCATCCTGAGATCCCACCCATACCCATCAATAAGGCCATTAGCAAAAAATCGGGAAATACCAAGTGTTGGCCAGGATGCGAAGAAACCGCACACTGTGCACTGTTGATGAGAACGCAAGATGGTGCCGCCACTGTGGAGAACAGTCTGGAAGGCCCTCAGAATGCTACATGAGGAGTTGCCATATGACTGAGGATTCCACTCCTGGGTATATGCCTAAAGGAACTGAAAGCAGGAACTCAGACAAAGATTAGTATGCCCAGGTTGATAGCAATGTTATTCACAGTAGACAAAAGGTGGAGAAAACCAAAATGTCCATCAACCAGAGAATGGATAGAGAAAATGTGGTCCATCCATACCACGGAATATTATTCACCCGAAAAAGGAAGGAAATTCTGACACATGCTACGACATGGATGAACCCTGAGGACATTATACTCAGTGAAATAAGCCAGTCACAAAAGGACAAATACTGATGACTCCACTCATATGAGGTCCCTAGAGTCATCAAATTCATGGAAACAGAAAGTAGAATGGTGGGTGCCAGGGGCTGGGGACCAGGATGGAGTTAGTGTTTAATGGGACAGAGTTTCAGTCAGGGACGATGAAAAATTTCTGGAGATGGATGGTGGGGATGGTTGCACAACAATGTGAAAGTACTTAATACCACCGAACCGTATACCTAAAAATGGTTAACATGGTAAATTTTGTGTTAGTAGATTTTGCCACAATGGAAAATAAAAACAGCTGAGTTAGTGTGGAGCAGTGTTTCACTCTTGTGGTGAGAACGAGGCCCACAGGCCCACAGGATCTGTGTCTGAACCACGTGGGCTCAGGGTCTGCACTGAGCTCGACGCCCTGACGTTTGCATTCAGAGAGCGCCGTGCACAGAATAAAGATAAATGGCAACACTCATGATAGTGATTTTATAATTTAATTTTTTTTTACTTATAACAACATCAAATAATAATCAAAAAACACTGTGACAACACTTGTCAACACCATGACAAGAGACAACGGAAAAAAGGAAAAACTTCGTGTGTTAGTTCCTTCAATGTCACTTCTCCCTGCCTTTTGAGCAAGGGGCCCTGCGTTCATTACGTAGCCACTGGCCAGCCGGGCCCACCGGTGGGAAGGAGAGGCGCACAGGGCTGGAGCCTCCGGCCTCGCCCTGGCTTGGCGTGCCTGCTGGAACCCGGAACCGCGCAGTGACGTGGTTCTGGGAAGGGACGCCATGGAACTGTGTTGACGCGGCGCCACGTGAAGGCCGCTGGGGGTGGTTGACAGGGCCGCTCTGCAGGAGGGACTCCCGGCCTGAGGTCCTGGCCGGCCCCGCTGGGAGACCTGGGGGGCGCGTGGTGTCTTGTCGTCACTGTTGTTTAAACTGCACGATATTCTGTGCTCCTTCCTCCAAGTACATTGCATTTGACAATTTCAATATTAAATTGTGTCCTTTTTAAAAAAAGACAGTTCCAGGGCATGTCCCACCACCACCTCCCAAGGGCCCCAGCCCCGGACTCAGAGATGTCCTGGGGTCACCAGGGGCAACCCGTGGGTCTCTAGTGGGCTTTCTGAGTGTCCAACAGGCTCCAGGAGGGTCCCCAGCAAGGGTCCAAGCTGCACTGTCCAGAAGGTCCCTCCAGGGCTGCCCGAACTGAGCTGCCCGCAGTGTGGGAGGCACAGGGGTCTTAGGGCTCAGGAGGAGAAAAGATGTAAGCTGCCTCCTTAAGGTCCGTTTACAGGGACTGCAGGTTGAAACGATAACATTTTGGAGAGACGGGGTTAAATAAGATGAATTGTTAACATTAATTTCATCTCTTTCTTGCTATTTTTGATTGCGGCTGTGGCCGGTGTGTGCTTCTGAGGGGGCAGTGCTTGTCCAGAGCACTCCTCTCTGCCAGCACAAACCACCATCAGATCTTTGTCTTTTTTTATGTCCCTTTCGGAGGGGTCTGCCAGGGAGCAGAGGGCTGGCGGGGGGGGGGGGGGGGGGGGGGCGGTGCCCTAGAGCCAAGCCCACCCTCTCTAGAACACAGCAAGGCCTCTACCTCCCCTCTGGTCCCTCAGCCCCATCTGACCCCACCCCCAGCAGCCAGATCCCCTCCCAGTCCAGTCCAACCCAGGCTCACGGCCACCTGCCCCTCAGCACTCCTCCACCAGTTCCCCACCAGGCAAGGGTCCTCCACACCTGGGTCTCCCCAGGTCCTGCCACACCACCCGCCCACGCTCTCCCCACCTTCCCACCTCCACTTGCCTGACCCAGCCAAGTCTAGCCATCTCAAGCCCATCCCAGAAGTGGACAGAGAACCTGGGCAGAAGCCCTGGGTGTCTGCTTAGAAGCCCCCACCCACCCCATAGCCCTGAAGGCCCTCGGCATGGGGCTGTGGCCCTGTGAGGGCAGGGGAGAGAAGGCCTGGGCCCGCATGGCAGACACTTCCTGTCCCACTGACGTGTAGAACCATCACCAGGGCCGAGGGACACCGAGGACATTGGGCAGTGATGTCTCTCGACCTGGATGAGACGAGGAAATGTTCTGAGGCCTGGCTGGGTATAGGACCTCAGCTTTGTGGCCCAGAATGGGGCTCTCCCTGTGAGCAGCAGGCTGTCATCAGCTGGGGGTGTAGGCATGGGAAGGGCCAGCCTGTGAGGACAACCGAGCTTGGGGTGGCTGTGCAGCCTAATGCAGGGGGTGTTGTGGGCCTGTGCAGTGTGGTCAGGCCTGGGTGCCCCCAGGCATTAACGTGCACACACACACACACACACACACACACAGGCTTCCTGGGCAGAGCAGCCTTCCAGGGAATCTATTTGTCATGCAAATTCCCCCCATCCCCCCCCTCCCCCCCAGCCCCCTTGGCCCTGCCAGCTTTCCTGAGGGGGTTTGAGAGCCCTATCCTGTGCAGTATGGGCCCCAGTGGGTCATGCAGCTCCCTTCCTCACAACGGGTGGCAGCTGAGAGGTCCCACCCCCCACGCCCCCGGCAGAGGGGCCCCAGCTGCAGACCCAGACTGGCTTGGGACTCAACCTCCACTACAGCCTCAGTGCCTAGGCCACTGCCCAGCCCCACTCACAGAAGCCCTGGGGCCACCAGGCTCCCTCCTGGCTTCCTGGAACACCCCTGGGTCAGAGGAGGCAGTCTTTTTCTCTTTCCTTGGCTGCCTCCAGGGTTGTGAGCCAAGAGGTAGGGGTGCTCAGCCCTGTGTCTGCCCCACCCCACAGAGCCAGGGCACAGGCCTGCTTAGGCCCCTCTGCAGCCCACCAGCTCTTGGAGCTGAGCCTGACCAGGCTCTCTTCCCACAGGATGTGTCTGCCCCCTGCCTGCTCCCTCCCCATCCAGGCACAGCCCAGGGTGCCTGGTGGGAGCCCAGGGAGGCACATGAGGTAGACCAGGCAGGCAGGGTTGGCTGCTCATCGATGACATGTGCCCTGGCCCTGCTGCAGCCCTCTCACTGGCCGAGCGCCACAGCCGGCAGTCCAGGACACGGTGTGCAGCCGGAGCAGGGCGTGTGTTTGCTCAGGGTGCCCAACAGCCCGCACACGGCGCCCCGGAGCTGTGGCCTCAGGACAAGGGCCCATTGTGTCCCCAGCCCCCATCTACCCCACCCCCACTGCCCCGCCCCTGCCATCAGGGCCACCCCCCAGCCCCATCCTCCACTCCCCCACCTCTCCCCCTTCGCCCCAGCCCCACAACCTCAGCCACCCCACCACTCACCCTCTGTTCTCCTGGCCACCTTGCCTCTTGGCCCACGTCCTTGCAGTCCCCACAATGCCCACTCCCCCTACCCGACCTACTGTCCCCGCCCTCATCCCCCTAGACCTGTGCTGCCCACTGCCCCTCCACCACACTCCCTGCCCGCGCCCCCTAGCCTGCCCACCCAGCCCGGATCCCTGCTGCCAGCGCCCCTGACTCCCGGCCGCCCTGTTGGGCCAGGTTTCCCAGAGTCATGGGATCGGGATTTCTGGAGCTGCTCCCCCTCCTCTATGTGGCCCAGCCTACACATTCACGCTCATGCTCCAGGGGCCAGACAAGATGAACCCAGGGCCAGACACCCTCCCTGCCAACCACCCCAGGTGGACTGAGAGGTGTCCAGAGAGCAGAGCCCCCTCAGGCTGTAGGGGCGGGCTTCCTGTTGGAGGAGGCCTTGGAGGAAGGATGGTCGATGGCCAAGGAGGTGGCATGGGTGCTGGGAATCCCTTGGGTGGGTCTGAGTATCCTAGAGGCAGGTACAGCCCTGGGACCCCACTGTCAGGCCAGGGCTGTGGCCCTCTGGTTGGTGAGCCACAAAGCTGCCCAGTGACGGTGGTGGCCCAGCTGCACTGGCCCAGAGATGAAGCCTGTGGCAAGGCTGCTCCCAGGCTGTGAGGGCCACAGCTGCCCAGGCATCTAGGCTGCTGGACCTTTCAGTGGAGAGCTGGATTCAGGGAGGGCCACCTGTATCCTTCTGCGGATTCCAGTTCTCAGGCCGGCTGGTCAAGCAGGACATGGGCTACTATCAGGGCACACACAAGGATCCATATGGGCCCTTCCTGATCGTGACTCAGCACCACATGGGCCCACCCAGGTCATAACACACAGGCCCACAGGCATCCACACCCACCATCCTGCACACAGGCATACCTGGGCTCGAGCGCAGCTCTTCCACACCTGCGCGTGCTTGCCGCCCCCGCACAGGCACCCACTCCTCCTCTGCCCACACAGGTGCCCACACATGTCCAGCACCGCAGGCAGGTTCTGGGGCTCTCACAGTGTGCTCTCCCAGGTGTCCGTAGGACATGCCCAAACTGCTGGGCAGAGAGTTGGAAGAGGTCAAGAAGGGCACCCATGGGCCAGGATGACCCAACGGCTCCAGTGACAGGTGGGAGCAGGTGTCACCACCAATCACAGGGGAGCACAGAGACAGAGTGGGATGTGGGGCTGGTCTGGGCTGTGCTGTTGATGAAAGAGTCATGTGACCAGCCAACTAAGTATTGGGGATGAACCAGCACAGGTGCCTGCTGGTAGCTGCCTCGGGGTCCCACAGGGCAGCCTGCTAGGCCTACTCCACGACTCTCTCTTGGGCTCTTCGGAAGCCCCTTGAAGGCCCCATGGGCCGAGTGACGAGATGAGTAGGAGGTGGTGGAGGGTGCACTGCTGTACTGGACCTGGCTGGAAGGGCCTCGGGGAGGGGGCGGCTGCACCTCCATAGCCTCCTCTTGCTCTCCACCCCCCTGCTGTGAGATTCCTTCATGTTCCAGCCTAGCGAGGGCCTCCGGTGGGGAAACCGAGGCTGGAGGCAGGGGAGGGTGAGGACAGCCACGGGGCAGGCTTGGCCATGCAGAACTGGTTTAACCAGCTGTGTGTGTGTGTGTGTGTGTGTGTACGTGTTCACGTGCGCATGTGGGTTGGGACCTGGCCAGGAGGCAGGCGGAACAGAGGCCACAGCCTGCGTCATAGGCAGCACCCTGGGGCACCTGCCCAGCAGCGGGTGGCAGAGCAGGTACCAGTGACAGAGCCTCGAAGTCTGGGCCACTGGGTGGGGGATGGGCAGACCAGCGGGCTGCTCCTCTCCTCTTCACAGACACAGAGATGGGGACATGGGAGGCCAAATTTGGCTTCAGGCTTGGCCACTGGGCTGTGCCAAGACCCAGGTCTGCGGCCCCACCTACGTCTGCCCACCTCACCCTCAGCCCACGGGCAGCCTGTCCAGTGCCCTCCAGAGCCCTTGAGCTTGCCCAGGGCAGGGCCCATCTCAGTGTGCTGGTCTGACAGGCTCCCTGCTCCAGCACATCCAGGGCGACTGTGGCCAGGCCAGCCTGATGCTGGCCCCTAGCCCCACCTCTGAGAGGCTCCACCCCAGGCAGGCAGCTGAGTCACCTCTGCTGGGAGCCCCAGGGTCCTGGCAGGTGGGACTTCAGGAGAGCAGAGCATCTGCCGAGGCCCCTTTGACCCCACTCAGCCCAGCCCTATCCTCCTGTCCCCCATGTTTGTTCCGTCCCTCCTCTGAGGCTCGGCTTCTCCGTGCACCCTTGGCCTGGCCGGTGCAGTCCCTCTGCCCTCCCCTCCCCTCCCCACCCCCTTGATCTCAAATCCTCCCCACAAGAGACACCCTGACCTCTGCCCTCAGAGTGCCTGCACAGGGAGTGGGCACGCCCCGCCCCTCCTGCCTGGCCTCCTGGCCCTGGACTGAGCCCAGGCCTGGCCTTGGGCTCTGGGCCGCCCAGTCCAGCTCCCCTACCTCCCTGCCCACAGCAGCTCCCATCCTGGTGACACCCAGCCTTGGTTTTCTAGCCTGTGAGCTGGGCAGTGCTGTCCAACTTGAGCTGGCAGCTGGGGCCTGGCCAGCCACTTTGCATTTCTGAGCCTCAGTTTCCCCATCTGTAAATGAGGATCAAGAGGAGGACCACAGGCCTGCCTCTGCCCTTAGAGCCCCATCTGGGGGCAGGGGTGGTGGGCAGGTCCTGAGCATGCGGGTGGGCTCTCTCCCTTCCCCTCCCTGTCCTTCTCCTGCTCCCCGATGGGACAAGCCACGGCGTTAGGAGGCATGCTAGCGACTGAGATCCAGGACCTGGAACAACACCCCCGGGCCTAAGCTAGTTCCTGCAGCTGTCCCCAAGGTCAGCACAGTCCGGTACACATCCCATCGCTAGCCCAGCCAGCCCTGACCTAGCCCGGAGACTCTGGGCCTTTGGAAAAGGCAAAGCCTAGACGAGGCTGAGAGGTGGCACAGGGATGAGTGCATGCCAACACCTAAAGGTGAAGGGTGGTTGGCCGAGGGTTTGTCATGCTGGGAAGGGGTGGAAGAGGCAGGAACAGGTCACACTGGGCTTCGAGGCCCCACCGGGCACCCGTTCCCTGCCTGGCGCACGCAGGCACCTCCTTGCCACTCACACCTTCCCTGAGAAGTCCTGCGGGGGCAGGAGGTGCTCCCTGGAGACCCCTTTTGGAGCTAAGAGAACAAAGGCCCAGCAGCTCTGCCTTTCTTCCACAGGCAGGAGGGAGCCACGCGAGGCTCCTGAGCAGGGGAGTGGTACATTTAGAAGCAGGTTCCAGAAGCTGCACCAGAGGGAGGGGTGCAGAGGGCTCCTGAGGACATCGAGAAGTAGGAGGGCCTAGGGGCGCAGGATGGACACCGGAGTCAGTGCAGGGCGGGTGGCCCTGGGTGAGCTTGCATCTCCTGCTGCCTGCGGGGCAGCCTCAGCCATGGTCCCAGAGCAGCTGACTTGCCTGGGAGGGACTCCAGGGCCGGGTCGAAACTGTGCTGGCTGGCGCGTCCCAGAAAACGGGAGTCAGCAGTTCCCCTCCAGCTGAAGGGCCAATGAAGCCACAATAGGATCACACAAACGGGGGGTGGCAGAGACAGGGAGATGGCAGGGGAGGGCAGAGGGCCAGTGCCTGGGGGCCTGGGGAGAAACACTGGGTCCCCTCGCCCCCGTCAGATCCTCTTTGGCAGCACTGGGGAGTGACTGAGGCTGCATTTCACAGATGGGAAGATGGCTCGGTGCCTCTACGGGGACCCCGGCCATGCCCTGCCCCCCAGGGCCCAACATGCTGTTGATCAAGGAGACACACGAGTGTCTGAGCCTGGACATTCAGGCACAACTCACTCTGGGCCCCTGTTCTGAGCCCGCCCAGGCCCCCAGAAGGAGGCAGAGCAGGCTGGCACAGGGTCTGCTCTGAGCCAGGTTGGCACCTGGGCTGGCCCTTGGCACCCCAGCTACTGCACACCCCCACCCAGGCCAGTAGGGTCCTCTCTGGTGCCGGAGGAAACTGCCCCCTGGGAACCAGGGCCGAGTCAACAGGAGGGTGACCTGTGTTCTGCATCGCCTAGCGCCCCGGGTCCGGTGTGGCAGGGCCCCGATGCTCTCCGAGGGCAGAGGTGGAGGTCCAAGGCAGAGGCTGGAGGTGGGAGCCAGGCCCCCGCTGGGCAGTGGGAAACGGAGGGGGTCTGTGCAGAGAGGTGCTAGTGGCTCAGGAATTTCTTGGGGGTGGGGGAGCCCAGCCAGAGAGTGAAAGTGCAGAATTCTTTCCATTCTTCCCATTTCTCTGTGATGACTCAGCAGCTCCACCAGCTGCACCCTGCACCGCAGTCCTGCGGAAGGCCCAGGAGTGTGCCTGACTGTAGTGTGGGTGGGGCAGACAGCATGGCCTCCCCAGGCCTCAGGCTCCCCACCTGGACAGTGGACAACTAGGCCAGACCCCAGGCCTCCAGCCCTTGGCCACACTCAGTGCAGCCCACTGGACTCCCTCCTCCAGAAGGAGTGGGAAGGCTTCCCCCACACCCTGGGGGACCAGAGGGCCGGGGCTGCAAGTCAAGAGGCCGTCCAGCCATGGCTGTGGTATCTCATCTGGGTGGGATGGCCCTTGGGAGGACGGGGAAGGAGGCACCAGGGCAGCACATGCAGCAGGGGTGGCAGGAAGGGCGTGCCTGCCAGGGCGCCCCTGTGTGTATCTGCATACCACCTGCCCAGCTCGCACGGGCCAGCTGGCTGTGTGTGCATGTGCCTGTTCACAGGTGAGCGCACAGGTGTGTTCACAGGTGAGCACACAGGTGTGTTGCTGCCTGGGCCCTGACCAACCACTGGGGAGCTCTGGGATGTCTTCCCAGCCAGATTGGGCCCCACCCCGCTCCTGGGCCCTGGAGCACCCATGGCACCACCACCTCCTCAGGAAGCCCCTCTGTGGCACAGTCCCACTTGGGGGAGAGTAGGAGCAAGTCTGGGGCATTTAGGGATGAACCAGGCAACAATCTCCTTGCCAAAGCCCCACTCGGCTCCTGGGCTGCCCCCCACCCCCACCCCAGCCCTTCCAGGGAATAGGGAAGTGGCTCTGAGGCTGGAAACTAGCTTGGCCACTTCTTCTGAACCGGATGCTCTGCACTGGCCACCTCATGGCTCCGAGGTCAGGACACCTGGGAGAACCTCGGGCATAGACGGGACAGGGCAGGGCCCCTCCCCTGGGCCTCTGTGGCGCTCTGGTCTCTTCTAGTCTGCAATGGAGCCTAGACTCAGGGGGCTGGCCCTGAGCTCCAGCAGCCCTAAACCCCTCCTCCCTTAGCCATTCTGGATTCCGTTCGCCCCCAAGAAGGCCTCCAGCCTGGGGTCATGGCTCAGGGTCACCACACTCCCTGCTTCCTCCCCCACAGGCCTAGCCTCTGAATGTTGACATCACCCTGCTTCCTGGGCTGAGGGCCCTGAAGCCCCTGTGCCCTGCCCCTGCTACATCCTGGGATCTGAATGCCCGGGTGCTTCTCAGCGCCCGGCCCAGGCTGGTGCTGTGGACGCTCCTGGGAGCCAGACCAGGTCCTTCTGGCAAAAGCCACAGAGAAGAGAGTCTAGAAGGTCCCACAGGCTGGAGGGGAGCCTCGGCCTCCTGGGGCTCGTCTGGCAGACTTGCCTCCTGCCCTGGCCTGGCTCCATGTCCAGGCTGTGGCTGTCAGGATCCAGCCCCTGCCCACAGGCCTGGGTCCACTCCCAGCAGGAAAGGGCCAGCTGAGGCCCGGGGCTGGGCAGCCTCGCGCACCAGCGTGTGCCTCCAGGGTGCTGAGTACAGACGGACCTCGGCCAATGCAGTTCTCATCCTTTCTCCATGAGCAGAACTTTCCGTCATGTTGGACCTTCCTTGGAACCACTGACACCCTCCCACCCCCACCCCCTGCCCAGGCGTGGGCGACTCTCCTCACGGATCTCTGTTTCTGAACCATTAAAGGAGGGGACCCACAGGGACTGGGGCACCCAGGCTTGCAGGCTCTGAGCCGTGTGGGTGCTACCTGGGGCTGGCAGAGTGGGGCCAGATCAAGCCTGACCTGAAGCCATCCTGCCCTGCTTCTGTCCAAACTTGTCCTATTCTTGGCAGGGCTCATGCCCTGGCAGCGACACTCTCCTATCTGCCTGTCTAGTCCAGTTGCTACCCGGGGGCTAATCCTTCACCCCCACATCCCTGCGGGCCATTGCTTTCTCTGTGACATGGTGTGAAAGCAATACCCCAACAAAGGCGGAGGTGGAGGTACATGAGTGTCCTGGGCAGTATGCAGTAAGTATTCACTAAATGCAGGTCTCCAAGGCCGTTATTGCATCCTGAGCCCATGTTTACAGTGACCAAGCCCTCCGGAGGTCCATGCTCTGGAGACCCTGAGGATCCATTTGTAGGGGCGGTTCCTCCATGGCCTAAGTGTGGTCTAAGTGTGGCCTGGGCCAGCCCTGGGACTGAATGAAACTCTCTCAGACAACATCATCGCTGCCCCAGGCCCCCAAAGCCCCTGGGACTCTGGTCATCAGCCCCTTCCCCTCTAGAGAGACCTCCTGGCTGGCTCCAAATGGCACAGCCCTGATCCTTGGCCCTGCTGTGGCCCCAGCCCGGCCCCTGGTGGTCACAGGTGCTGAGAGCCCCCTATGCCCTCCCTTGTTCTGGTTCACGTGGGACCAACTGTCTGCACGGCTCCTGGAGCCCAGCCTGTGGGAGTCACATGCAAATCAGAGGCAAACAGAGGCCTGCCCAGCTTCCGGCTCCTGGGGATCCCCCTCCTCTGCCCCTTCCACATCTCATCTTCATCTGCATGCTGGGGGCTGGGGCAGAGCTGGCGAGGGGACTGTCCAGCCTGGGCACCATCTACAGAGGCCGCCTGACTCCCTGCCTTGGGTCTGAGGGGCTGCACCAGCTCCTGGGGTCAGGGTGTGGGACTCCTGCAGAGGGCAGCCTGGCTGTACCAGCCCCCTGTGGACTGGCCTCCAGGGCAAGCAGGAAGGGTACAAGGGGGCAGCCCACCCAGTCCTATCCAGGCTGGACTCCTGGACCTGGAGGGTCTCAGCACAGAGCCGGTGGAGCTGCCAGGGTCTGATGGGCCCTGCCCCAGCCCTCCCCCTCCCAGGGAGCCCCTCAGATTCTATCGCTGAACTCTGGGGGCTGTGCCCAGAAGGACAGCCAGAGCCCCCACCGCCACATCTAGCGGGCACCTACTGTGTGGCAAGAAGCACTCACAGACACCACATGGGATCCTCCTCCCAGCTGCAGGGGCGACCAGAGTCCACGGACAGGGAGACTTAGCCTGGGAGAGGTCAGGGACGTGCCCATGGCTCTGTGGGTCAGTGGCAGAGTGAGGCTTTGGCCAGGAGGTCGGGGGGGCCCAGGCTGGGGGTACTGAGGCTAGGTTAGAGGATGGTCCTAAGAGAAGGTGGGAGAAGGCACCGCAGGGAGAAGGAACAGGGGAGGGGGAGACGGCAAAGGGGGTGTGAGGCCACAGAAGAGTATCTGGGGAGCTGGTCCAGGGCACACACTGTGCCCACCGCCTGGGGCAGCCTGGCCCCGATTCCAGGCCAGAGGCCCTGGGTGAGGTCAGGACCTCTGCAGGCCCAGACAGATCCTGATGGGGTAGGTGGTCACGTTCCCATCACTGCCACACCAAGGCTGGGTTTGGGGGCTCCAGTCCAGCTGCCTTTGTGGTCAGCTCCGCAAAGCTCCCAGCTTCTCCCCGGGTTAGGTCTGGATGCTCCCATGGCATCTTCTTTGGTTTTTCTGGGCCTTCTTGGCCAGGAGTCCAGGTGGCCATTGCCAGGCTGCAGGTGGCTCGTGGGGTGAAGGCTCTACAGGGGCAGAAGATGGGGTGCCGAGAGGGAACAGCAGCTCTCGAACACAAGCCAGCCTTGGCCTCGGGCAGGCCAGGCTGGGGACTCCTGGGCAGGGAGGCCAGAGTTCATACAGGTCGCTGCCCACTGGCTCCAGCTATTTGTGCCCCACCTAGCCCAGGCCCCACCCTAGGTAGCCTTTGGTGAATGTTGCAAAATCTTGGCCCAGCTCTGCTGGCTCTCCTCCCTGACGGGTGAGAGGCTGCAACGGAGGCGAGTGGAGGTCAGAGGGAAGGCCCCTCCCTGCCTTGGCCAGGCTGTGGCCCTGTACGGGCCCTGGAGGGGTACAGGGGTGCCTGTGCTCTGTTGCATGCAGGCTGGACCAGGGTCACAGAGCTCCCAGGGCTTGGCATGGGGTCAGGGCAGAGGTGGGTGCCAGTGCCAAGCTGGGCATTGTCTGGGAGCATACGAGCCAGGCTGCTGGACTGGAGAGGGGCAGACCTAGGAGGGCCAGGAGTTCCTACAGTGGGAGCAGAGGCCCGAGGAGACTCAGGGTGATGGCTGCGGCTGTGGGCCGAGTCACTGGGATTGACCCTGATGGCCCAGGGCAGCCTTGGAGGATTGGAGGCAGGAGAGCGACGTGCTGACAGTGGGAGTTGGGAAGACCTGGCAGGCTGAGGGCGCATGGAGAGGGGCTGAGATGAGGGGGGGAGCAGGAAGGGCGAGGGGCTAGGATGGGTGGGGGTCCCCCAGACATGGCCTGGGTTGGGGTGCACCAAGACGACTAGGACAGGGTCAAGCTACCCCTGGAAAAGGGCTGAGTGAAAAGGCCTTGGTCTTTGGCATGGGGACTGGGGTGGACACAGGGAAGAGGGCCCAGGACAGGCCTGAGGGGGCTCAGCAGGACAGGCAGAGGCCCAGGAAGCCAGGGGACTGTGGGAGCATGCCCCTGAGTATGTGCCCACCCCTGTTCCTGGCAGTGATGCCCCAGCTCTGCGGGAGTGTCTGTAAGTGTCTGATGGTCTCTGTGTGTCTGTGAAGGGTGCATGTGTACACATGCACACGCCTGTGTGAAAGTATTGGAGATAGAGGGTGAGTGGTCCAGGCCACCATCTGTCTACTCTCTTCTTCCTCCCTAATCTGGGGAGGCCAGCCTGGCTCCAGTCACCGTGGAAACAGGGCACCCTTCCTCCCAGCAGGATGGGGTGCCCTGGTGTGGCTAGCTGTGCAGGGCAGGGCTGGGGTGGCGGTTCGGCCCTTCTGGGAGGATGTGCTCTGCTCCCCATTTGGGAAACATCTGCTCTGAGAGGACGGGAACTTGAAGAGGCCCCTGGCCCTGGCGTGAGGGTACTCCTCTCAGCAGGACAGCACAATGCCCAGAGGTGCCCGCGCCATGCTGGCCTGAGCCTCGGGTACCCAGAGGGGTGGTGAAAGGCCAAAGGACAGTCAGTGGGGCAGCAGGACAAGGACCTGGCATCTCAACCCCAGCTGAGCCCTCCTCCTGGTGGCCTCTCCTTGCTGTTTGCAGGAGCAGCCCCAGCTCTGCTGCCCGTGGAGGTGTTGACCTGGGCTGGGCCTGCCTGTGGGTCCCAGAGCTATTTTTAAGGTCCACCGGATGGGCCTTCCAGGAACCAGGAAAAAACAGGCAGGGACTGGCATCCTGTACTGCTGGGGACGTGGCTGGGGGTGGGTGGGTCAGACTTGCAGAGAAGGGGTGGCCTGGGGTCACTTACCACAGGCCATGCCCAGGGAAGAAGGGCAAAAAACTCTTGGGTTTCAAATTCAGCTTTGCAGCCCCCACCCCCATACAAGGAGGGCAGGGGCTCCACAGCTGGGAGGACCCCTCAGAGCCTCACTGTGCCAAGCTCAGAAATGGGGTGAGCTGTGCCCACCTGCAGGGTAGGGCAGACTGCGACAGGTGGCACCCTGCCTGAGTCCCGCACCCTGGGCAGGGTCGTCTGGAGTGCTGGGGGCCCCCAAGGCCAGCGTGGACACGGGGCTGGGTGGCTGCACAGGCAGAGACAGCAGGCCTCCTGCTCAGCCTCCTTGGGCTGGATGGAGCCTGAAAGAGACCCTCACAGCAGGACAGCCCCTAGTGGGGGGGTCCAGGTCCATTCTGACCCCTCGTGGAGCACACAGTCAATGCAGGACATGCACAAACACACAGGCTCTCACAATGGCACAGCTACCAGAGTCTGGGAGAGACTGGGGCTCTAGGGAAATCCTCCCCACAGGAAAAAGGCTGCCTTCTGCTCCGTCCTCCACTCCCAGATCAGGAGGGGGACACCCCCCACTCCCAGAGCCCTTGGAGGCCTCCACAGATGGCCCAGCCTACCTCCAGGGCTGGGAAAGGAGGAGCTGTTGACAGCGGGACACACACCCTGCCACTTTCTGAAGGAGTGCGTGCACACTACTCTGAGTTTGGGGAGACTCAAGGTCATCGGATCAGATTCAGGAGCTGGTGGGGCGAAGGGGGGTGCCCTCCCCCAGGACGTGGGCCTCCCAAGGCTACCCCTAAGGCCAGGGACCAGCCGGGCACACGGGCCAAGACACCCGAGGAGGACTGACCTGGAGATTTACACACCGGGCTGAGGGGCCCACTGGGGAGGCCACCGAGGACCTCAGCCCCTCTTAGCTGAGTCGGATCTGCCCTCAGAGCCACATCTTGATGTGCTCACCATCTAGACCCGGAACACTCTCCAGCACGCCCATCCTTCCCAGCTCCAGGACACGCTGTAAGGTCAGGAACCTTAACAGCCTGACCTGAAGACACCCACTGTCTGGGAGAGGGCAGGCTCTGAGGACCCCCCTGCTGGCCTTCTGGAAGGACCTACAAGTGGAAAACAGCCCCTCCTCCTTTGCAGGTGCTGTGTGGATTCCGCTGAAGGGGTGGGCTCCAGCATCCTACCTTGGATCTGACCCCATTGGGATCCCTGCAGTGGGCTAGGACCCATGATTAACCTGCCAGCCCTGGCCCTGTCCTCATGGACCCACACTGCAGGAGGGTGGTGGACAGAGCTCCAGTAAGGCAAGAACCTAAGAGCAGCACCAGTGGAGGGTCCACTTTCTGTCCTGGGACAGTGACAGTGGCAGTGAAGGGGTGTGACTTGGGGGAGGTTGGGTGTGCTGAGGGCCAGCAGGCCAGCCCAGGCCTCTGAGGCAGGTGAGTGTGCATGCTTGGGGGTCACACATGAAGGCGACCCCAGACAGGCCCAGGGATGTGGCTGCAATGGTTAGATCCTGGCCTGGCCTCCACAGGCCACCAGGAGCACCTGCAATGCCAGAAGGATCAGCACCATGGCCTTTTGGCTCCCTCAGCCCTCTCTGGGCCTGATGTGAGAGGCAGTGGACGCCCAGGGCTCAGCCCTCGGGGCTGGCAGAGGGCTGCTCGCACCTCACAGTCCTGAGCTGCTCAGGCCAGTGACCTTGGGTTGAGGTCGGCAACACGTTGGGTTGGATCGGCCACACAGGTGAGTCTGCATACTACAGGAGACTGAGGGCAGGCTCAGGGCCAGACCAGGGCCATGTGGACTCGAGCTAGCTCAGGCCCTGACTGTAGCGGTGAAGGTGGACTCCTTGGTGGAGGTGGACAGGAGCTGGGCCTGGACGGCAGCCAAGTGGGTGGAGAGCAGGCGAGGGCGCTCCAGCACCAGGACAGCAGGGCAAAGGTTCCGGGAGGGGAGGCGTGATCAGGGAAGGACTTCGGGCTGCGGGCGTGAGGTCAAGCCAGGTCAGAACGGCGGCCCAGGGGTGGGCAGGGTCGGCCCCCCGCCCGCGCCGGGGCTCTGAGTCCCGGGACGCTGCCGCCGAGCGGGGTCCCCAAGGGGGCGGTGCCGCCTCCCCGCGCCGGGTCACCTGCGCCCAGGGGTGCGGACGGCCGGAGACGCACGCGCACACGCAGGTCCGGGGGTGGCCTCCCGGACTCCCGCCCCCGGGACCCCGTGCCAGCACCCAGCTCCAGCCGCCCACTTCGGACCTGCTGGGAAGGCGCGCGTGTAACCGGTGACCTTCCCGGCGCGGCCTGGGGCGGGGCCCACGAGCCCCCGCCCCGCGCTCGCCGCCATTGGCTGGGCCACGGCGCCCTCCGGGAAGCCCGCGCCCATTGGCTCCCGCGGCCCCGCCCCGACACCTCGGCCACCGCCCGCGCGGAAGCTGCGCATGCGCGGGGCGTCTGCGAGCAGAGGAGGGGCTACGCCGCGCCGTGCACCTCCGCGGCTCCAGCACAGCGAGCTAGTCCCGGGCGGCTCTCCGCGACCCTCGTCCACCGGCCTCCGCCCGCCCCGGCCGGGGCGCTCGGCCTCCCGCCGTCCCTCGGCGGCTCGCGCGGGCTCCCCGGGGCCACTCGGACACGCGGACCCCAGAGGAAGGGGGCGGGGTCTCGACTAGCCCCGCCCCCGCGGAGGGATACGGGCGGCCGCGGCCCAAAACCCCGGGGCGAGGCGGCCGCGGCGTGTGAGCGGCTTGTCCTGCGGCGCGTCCACGCGGTCCGCGCGGGCTTGGCCGGGCCACTGCGCCGCGCCGCGCCGCGCCGACGGCCTCGCCCGAGCGCTCTTGGAGCCTCGAGGGCCGGTGCTCCCGGCGTGCCCGCCCGCCGCCCGCCGTCCTGAGCTCGGGGCTCCGCGCGGTCCGGGGAGGCCGCCCTCCCGTGTCCGCGGCCGCGCGGGGAGCCGGGCGGCGAGAGGCGGCGCAGAGCCCGGAGGCCGCGAGTCCGCTCCCGCCGCCGCCCGCGATGCTGCTTTCCAAGTTCGGCTCCCTGGCGCACCTCTGCGGGCCGGGCGGCGTGGACCACCTCCCGGTGAAGATCCTGCAGCCAGGTGCGCGCGGGGCGGGGGCGTCGGGGGTCCTGGGGTCGGGGGATCAGGGGCTGAGATCTGGGGGCCGGGGGCGCAACGGGGGTTTCGGGGACCGGGAGATCGGTGGCTGAGATCTGGGGGCCGGGGGCGAGTCCGGGGTCTCGGCAGTCAGGATTTGGGGGTCGGGCGGCGTCGGGGGCCAGGGCGCGCCGGGCCGCACCAACCCCGCCCGCGGTCCCCACAGCCAAGGCGGACAAGGAGAGCTTCGAGAAGGTGTACCAAGTCGGCGCCGTGCTGGGCAGCGGCGGCTTCGGCACGGTTTACGCGGGCAGCCGCATCGCCGACGGGCTCCCGGTGAGTCGGGCAGCCGGGCGGACCCGGGATTCTCGCCCACTGCGCGCGTCGTCGCAGCCTCGCAGGGCCTGACCACTCGCGTCCCCCCCCTCCAGGTGGCTGTGAAGCACGTGGTGAAGGAGCGGGTGACCGAGTGGGGCAGCATCGTAAGTGCGGGGGGCCGGGCGGGCGGCGGGCACTATCGGCCGGGGTCGGGGGGCCGCCCGCCGGCTTGTGCGCGCTGACCGCAGTGTCCCCCAGGGCGGCGCGGCCGTGCCCCTCGAGGTGGTGCTGCTGCGCAAGGTGGGCGCGGCGGGCGGCGCGCGCGGCGTCATCCGCCTGCTGGACTGGTTTGAGCGGCCCGACGGCTTCCTGCTGGTGCTCGAGCGGCCCGAGCCGGCCCAGGACCTCTTCGACTTCATCACGGAGCGCGGCGCGCTCGATGAGCCCCTGGCGCGCCGCTTCTTCGCGCAGGTGCTAGCCGCCGTGCGCCACTGCCACGGCTGCGGGGTCGTGCACCGCGACATCAAGGACGAGAACCTGCTCGTGGACCTGCGCTCGGGCGAGCTCAAGCTCATTGACTTCGGCTCCGGCGCCCTGCTCAAGGACACGGTCTACACCGACTTTGACGGTGAGCACGGGCGGGGTGGCGGAGCGGTCCAGCGGCGGCCGGTAACGTCCGTGGGGAGCGGAGGACCCACGGAGGAGCTGGGACTGTTGGAGGACGCGCGCGCCGCGCCTGGGGCATGCTCGCGTGGGGGGCGTGGGCCACGCGCTGCCTTGGGGAGGGCAGAGCCCGGGATCGCAAGCCGGATCGTGGCGTGGGGGCGAGGGGCGGGCTCGAGACTGCCCCCTCCGGTTGTGTCGGGGTGCGACCGCGGGTGGAGGGCGGTGGGGACGGCGCCGGGAGTGCCTGGACCCCCGCGATGTCGCAGCCGGCGCTACCGCGGGCCTCCCCCTGCGTGGGGGCGGGCGCTGCGTGCGTGCGTGCAGAGCTGGGGGCGCCGCGGCAGAAATCCCCGCATTGCGGAGCGCGGGGAAGCCGGGGCTCCCCGCCCGCGCGCCGCCTCCTCCCTCCTCCCACGTTCCTCCTCCCTCCTCCCTCCTTTCTTTTCTCTCCCGGGTTCTCCCTTCCCCGCCCTCTGCGTATCCTCACCTCACATCTGTTTGTTGTGAAACCCGAGCTCTAGCTCATGTGACCCGCTCCGTCCGCTGCGGGGCCAGCTGGGGGGCGGGGCGGGCCGGCGGCCCTGGGGAGGCCACGCCCCGGCGTTTTTCCAGGGTGATGACCAGCAGGAATTGGAGGCGGCTCCCTCCCGATTAGCCGGGAGCACTGTGTTGGTGTTTGTGTTTGGTACCAGCTTTATGGGGCACTGGTCCCTTAGTGGCGTCCTGATCTTCACGTGTCCCACAGGCACCCGAGTGTACAGCCCACCGGAGTGGATCCGCTACCACCGCTACCACGGGCGCTCGGCCACCGTGTGGTCTCTGGGCGTGCTGCTGTACGACATGGTGTGTGGGGACATTCCCTTTGAGCACGACGAGGAGATTCTTCGGGGCCGCCTCTTTTTCCGGAGGAGGGTCTCCCCAGGTGTGTGGGGGCACTGGGCCTGCCCGCGGTGTGGGGCGGGCAGCGGAGCCGGCCCTTTCTGACCCTCTCTCCTTCCCCTCAGAGTGTCAGCAGCTCATTCAGTGGTGTCTGTCCCTGCGGCCCTCAGAGCGGCCCTCGCTGGACCAGATCTGCGCCCACCCTTGGATGCTGGGAGCAGACGGGGGCACCCCGGAGAGCTGCGACCTGCGGCTCTGCGCCCTGGACGCGGAGGACGGGGCCAGCACCACCTCCAGCAGCGAGAGCTTGTGAGGCCGGGCCTGGCCTGGCTTGTGGGAGCCAGAAGGACCGCCTTCCCCAGCCCAGCTCTGCGAGAGACCGCAGACGACTCTGCTTGGCCGCCTGCTCCTTGCGAAAGCAGTGATCTCTGACCCCTGGTGACCTTTGCCTCGGGCACTGGGCTGTTTCCTTTGCTTTGAGTGCCTTTTCGAACGCTGCTCTCACGGACTTGGTTTCTCAAGCTCTGTCGTCCAAAGACGCTCCCCTCAAGTGAGGTTCCACCTGCCTTGGGCGGGTGCTTAGACCCAAGACTGTCCCTCTCCTGTGCTCCAGGAGGCAGCCCTGCCGGCCCTCAGCGCCTCCCTGTGTGACAGTGTTGGACCCGGAGCACTCCCATGTCCTGTGGCCTCATCTCCCCGGGGACACCTCCCCGACCCGCCCTGGTCTCTCAGTCTTCGTCTGGGCGTGTCCATGCACAAGCAATGCAACGTTCAGGCCTCTGCTGCCCGCATGCACACTGTGTGCGTGCGGACGTCTGTTATTTATGGTGTGACTTCCGCAGAGGGCTATTTATTGTTAATTTATTTGTTGGGGTTCCTGCCTCCCAACAGCCCCACCTCCCCCAGGCCCGGGGGGCGGAGAGTGCTGTGGACCCAGGCCCCCACCTGTGTCTGTCGGAAGATGGACTTGTACAGTGGCTAATTTAAAGGGAGTTGGTGATGCCGCCACTTCAAGGCTCTGTGCCCTAGGGGGCGGGTTTTAAATTATTGACCTTGTACAGTCTGCTTGTTGGCTCTGGAAGCTGGGGGGTAGGGGGGACAGAGTCTCAAGCCTTTAATTTATTTTAGCAGCTGTGTTCCTATGATCCGGGTGTGTAGACATCGCAGCTGGGGGTTTCTCTCAGCTCAAGAGTGAGATGTCTGGAGATCATATTTTTTTATATGGTATTTCAATTAAATTGTTTTGTATTTAATGGGTTTCTATGTTTGTTGGGCTGGGTGGTCTGGGGTGGGAGAAGGGAGTTCTGGGAGATGGAGCCTCTAGCTGCTGGGGAGCCCCCTCTGGGTCTCCTGTGGGGAGCCAGCAGCGTGAGGGGCCCAGGCTCTTCCCTCCCAGGCTGGAGGGTTTGGCGTGTGGTGTGGCTCTTGGCCTTTTTGCCCCCCATTCTTTGCCCAGGGGAGTGGGCCGCAGGCCTCACCATCAGGGGCATGTGGGAGAGGAGCAGGGAGCTGGGCTCAGGGGTTGGCCTTCCCACCACTAGTCTAGAGGCTTAGGGTGTGGCCTCAAAAGCATCTCTGTGGCCTTGTTTTCAGGGAGGCCCCATCAGGGTGGGAAGAGCAGAGGACCATTGCTCAGGTCACTGAGGCAGACGTGTGCATGGAGGGATCTGTGAAGCCCACAGATGGCTGAAAGAGGTCCTGAAGGACGAGGGCTTTGCCAGGTAGAGGACGTGGAGGGCACTTCAGGTGTAGAGAACTGGGGTGGGTGTGGTCAAAAAATGCTCCAGTGGTCATCCAGGCCTGACAGGTGTAGGGCAAGGTGGTAGGTGGAGGTCACGGCCAAGTCCAGGTGTGGAAATGTGGGCACCAGGCCACTGTGTGAAGGGCAGGCCTGGTGGAGATGGTGTGCCCTATAGCCCCCATGGGGTCCTTTGTTTGGTTGGTCCCCAGGGTGGGGCAGTAGGGCACCTGCTGAGCCTGCAAGGAGGCCGTTTGGGTCCAGCAGGGCCCAGACACATGGCTTGGAGTCTCCAGAGACCTGTCCTTCTGTTCCACAGCCCAGGTGTCTGGCCACATGCCTGTCTGCAAAGCACGCAGACCCCTGCCTGCCCATGAACTTGCTAATGGCCCTCGGGACCACATTGTCAGACAAAGTGTCCTGAGCCCACAGGCAGGAGCAGAGACAGGAAGTTTTGGAAAGTGATGCTGAAGGAAAAGGACAGGCGGAGGCGCTGAGGGGGCTTCTGGTTCAGTCTCGGCCATTCACGGAGTCAGTGGGGTTTGCGGCTGGCCTGGGCCTGGAACACGTCCTGAGGAGCTGCTATGGAGAGCCCGGAATTTCCAGGGGTGGCCCCACTCACTGTAGGCAGATGCCTCAGAGGAGTTGGGGGACTGTCGGGAGACAGCCCGCCTGTTCCCACGGCCCTGGGCTGACCAGCCTGCCCAGAGGCCACCCTGGCCGGCTGGGGTTCTCCTTAGCTTACCCTGCCCCCTCCCAGGAATGGAGCCCTCAGGCAGCAACCCCAGGCCATGGGCTGGAGCTCCATGGGGGAGCCGTCAGAGAGGGTTGAGGACAAGTTCAGGCCCCTGCACCCCACTCTGGTGACAGCTACCCACATGTAGTGATCCCAGCTCCCCTCCTTGCCAGCTGAATGTGCTGGGCTCATTTGGGCACTCCTGCATCCACCCATCTGTCCATCCATCTGTCCTTCCATCCGTCCACCCACCAGGCCATACGGTAATCACTCACTGAGCTTGTCCTTGTGTGGGACCCTGAGTCAGGCCCTGGGAAGGCACAGGGGCTCGTGGAGTGGGACGGAGGGCAGTGCTTGTGCAAAGTCAGGAGGGAAGTGGTCAGGACAGGTGGGGAAAGGCTTGCAGCCTTGGTGAGCGCGTGCGGTCTTGAGCGCATGCCAGCACCACAAGCGGGGTCCTGAGTTCTCACATTTATCAACTCCGTGAGCTCCACAGATGGGGAAGCAGAGGTGCGGAGAGGCGGAGAGGCTCCCCCAAGGCCACTGGCCACCTGACTGCAGGCTGAGTGTCTGTCTCTTAAGAGCAGCCCAGAGGACAGTGTTTCCCGAGGTCTGCCCCTGGAAGGGGAGCTCAGCCCCCGCTGTCAGCAAAGGCCTGCCATGGAGGCAGTTTGGGAAATGCTGCCCTCCAGCCCAGGCCCTCCTCAGAATCACCGCTGGTCAGAGGCTCTGCCAGCCCTCCTGAGGCCTCTGGGCCCTGGGCCCCCGTCCAGTGACGCCTGTGCAGGTGGCGCTGGCCGCTCTGGCAGTGGATGGACAGGTCTGTGGGGGTGACCACTGATGGGTTTGAGGGACGCAGAAGCTGTTGCCACAGGTGACAGCTCCTCTCCTGCCTGGGGGTGGGAGGCCTGGCTCTGACAAGAGTGACGGGTCAGCAGGGAGAGGGCCCCACTTGGTGTAGGGGGAGCCCATGCCTGTGTGCATCGGGGCCGGCGGGGCGAGTGGACTGGGGCTGGGGCCAGAGGCTGGGCCCCGGGGTCAGGGTCTGGGGGGCTGGTATGTGCTAGCCCACGTGGCATATGCAAGCCAGGGTGGAGGGCTGAGCTCCCCTCACAGAGCCTGCCCTGCAGGGCAAGAGGGAAAAGACAGAGAGGAGACAGACAAGGGGAGCGGGTGGCCACCCGACGGCCACGCACCCCTTCTGTCTCAGCTTGACTGCACAAGCCTGGGCACCCCACAGGCACCCCTTCCCACCCTGTCAGCCAGGGCTAGCCCAGCCTTGGCTGCTGGGCGCTGCCAGCTGCCGTCCTGGGTTGGACATGTGCACATGCCCCAGCCCCAGCGCCACCAGGGAAGGGCTCTTGCCCAGGTTGCCCTTGGGGAAACTGAGGCCCAGAAAGGGAGGGACCTTATGCAGATGCCAGAGCATGAGTGCTGTGCCTCACAGATTAGGGAGCTGCTGAGGGCCAGCCTGGACATTCCTCCTGGTGGTTGAGGCCCATGGGGGTGGGGGGCTGGGTCCAGACTGCATCCAGGACCTGGCTGTGGGCGCAGGGTGCAGGCCACAGGAGAGGCCCAGGACACAGCACACTGTGAAGGGTAGCTTTCCTGGACCCTGGGGCGCCCCCACAGTCAGATTTCAGAGAATCCCCATGTTTCAGAGACCCAGCAGAATTCCAGAGCTCTGGCTGTGAGGCCTGGATCCCCTTTGGAATGCCCACCTGCAGCCCTGGCCCAGCCCTGCCTGCTGCCCCTCGGGCTCTGTGGGGCTCCGCTGGGCCACTCGGCTTGGGGCGCTGGATGGGACAAAATACGCAGATCCCCTGTCCTCTCCTTGAGGCCACTCCAGCCCCTAGGCTCTCTTCTCTATGTCTGGGTGCCCCCACCTCCTGCCCCACAAACCTGGAGCTCCGTCAGGATCCGAGTGGGGCCCTGCCCCTCCAGGTTCCCCCAGCCCTGCCGGTCTGGCCCCTCCCTGGGGGAGGGAGGCCAGCAGAATCCATTTCAGTTCCTCAGGCTTTGTGTCTACACAGGGGCCTCTCCCGGCTCTGAGGTGGGATCTGGCGGGGGGTGTTCAGGCCCCTTCCCACAGGTTGGGCCCATCCCACCCTGCCTGGACTGGCCCCCAGGGCTGCAGCCCCTCCTCAGGCACTCAGGGCCAAGCAATCACACATGTGCGCCAAGGCAGGGCGCCCATCTGGATGTGGTGCCTGTGGGACCTGGGGTGGGCCGGCCGCAGAGCCGCTGTCCCACTGTTCCACTCCTCAGGGCTGGGAGCTGCCCCAAGCTGTGC
Organism: Equus przewalskii; assembly: GCF_037783145.1. Classification (NCBI taxonomy): domain Eukaryota; kingdom Metazoa; phylum Chordata; class Mammalia; order Perissodactyla; family Equidae; genus Equus; species Equus przewalskii. The sequence goes on from NC_091859.1 coordinate 46,041,481, forward strand.
CATCCCCAAGGGTCTATGCCACTCATGCTAAGCTTTGTGGGTCCCCCGTGTCTACAGGACCCTCCTCTGCTGGAGTAGGATCTGTTCTCAGCAGAACCAGCCCCGTCTGCAGAGTCTGTGGGCTGGGGGCTGGGGCCTGAGCGAGGGGACTCCTCTTCCCAGGGCCTCTTGAGGCCCGGATGAGGCTGTACCCACCGGCAGGACCCCCAACTCCCCTGCGGCTAGCACTGTTGGCCATGTGGACAGCTTGGCGCTGGAGCAGAGGGGACAGGCTGCCTAAGACCGTGTGGAATGCACGACCCCCAAAACCCTCTCCTGGCCTCCTCCAGGCTGCCGCTCTGGGACAGGCCTGGGTTTCTCCCCTCCCCTTCACCCACCGCCCCATACCCAGGAGGCTCTGGCTGTTCTCTGCTGGGCTAGCCCCCAACTCCGCTCATCCTTACTATCTTTACAATTTAACCACTCGCTCAAGTTCTGAACAGTGTCCGTCCTTCAGGGACTTTCCTCGGGGCTATGCACAACCCAGAAACCATCGTGGAAAGAACCAGGCTCCTGAATGTACTGCGGCCTTGGTGGCACGTGGCCTCGGCCAGAATGCCCCCACGGCCCGCCGGTTCTGGCCTCCCTCTGGCGCCGCTGCCCTCCCGGGAGCCTCATGTTGTACCCCATCTGGGTCTGCACTTTGACTGCTTTGCTCAAGGCCAGGCCCCCTGAGGGCTGTGGGGTGCCAGTCATGCCCACGTGGTGGCGAGGCGCCCTTCAACACTGCCTCTCCTGGCCTCCTCACCTACAACTGAGGCTGGCCCGGCTCCCCAGGAAGAGAGAGGCTGGGACACAGATCCGAAATTGACCTTCTGCAGCTGTCAGAGCCCTGCTAAGTTTCCTCCTCCCACACAGCCCCAGAAACGAAACCTTGGCGTTGCTTTGGTGCCAGCACTTCTCGGAAAAGGGAAGTGATCCCTGGCAGGACCCCGGGATCCCTTCCGCCCCTCTGGGCATCCAGACCCCAGTCAGCCAGGGAGCCCTGTGCTGGCAAAATCAGCACTAAAAGGAAATGCCAGGCAGAAGTCTGGACAGTCCAAGGTGGGCAGTGGAGGCCTGGACAGGCAGGGCTGAGGGGCCGCAATCTCCCGTGTGACCTGCAATCATGGGCACTGTGGCTGTGAAGGTGTCAGCCAGGTCTGGCACCTGACCATGGAGCAAGTGGATGGATAGGAGCTCCCTGGGCCCCTGTGTATCCCTGACCCTTGGCCATGGCCAAGGGGGTGCGGGGCCCAAGCTGAATTGCCGGCCCTGGGGTTTCTCAATGGACCAGTCCCCTTGATACAGAGGCCTCTGATGGGGAGGAGGGGTCTGCCTGAGCTTCCAGCACATGACTTCCAGGCCGGCCAGTTTTCCAGGCAGCCTTGGCAAAGCCCTGAGCTTTGATTACACAACTGACTCCCCCCTCTACCCCCCAGAGTTCCTGGCAGTCAGGCCTGGCTGGGTAGGGTGGAGGCAGGGCCTGCCCCTCCAGCACTGGTCCACAGCCCTCCTTCTGGCCTGATCCTTGCAGGAAAGCCCTTCCCGGGGCCTGGGCCCCAGATGTTGGCCAGGATAGGGTGGTGTAGGGGGTCCACTCCTATATGAATGAGTAAGGGGTCTTCTTTGGGGGTGGGTTACCCATACCTAGCCCTGAATGAGCTAGGTGGGGGAAACTGAGGCTCTGGGAAGTCAGGGACCCACCCAAGGTCACAAGCAGCCAAGGGGGCCCACCCTACCTGGGGAGGGGGATCTTCCTAACATGGGGCCCGGGGAGGTGAGCTGGCTCTGACCTGGCCTCTGGCCCTTCCTGCCCACCCTCTTACCAGGAGGCTGCCTACCCTGATCTGAGGCTCAGGCCCTGATGTCACTGGCCCCATCCACCTGTGGGGGAGGCTGGCACCTGGCCCAGGGCCTCTGGGCTTCTCCGCCCCACCCCGCAGTTGCTGCCCCTGAGCCAGGTTCCTTGGGTTCTTCACGCAGGAATACTGTGCTCAGTGACCCCCACCCCAGTGGCCACCCCAGCAGTGGGCAGAGGGATGGAGAGGAGAGGAGCTGGCACCAGAAGCGTCAGGCCAGGCCCAGCCCAGAGCCGTTTTCCCCACTCCTAGTGGCCCTTGAGGCCCTCAGTGGGACCTGGGCTGTGGGGGCAGGGCTGGACCATGAGGCTGACTAGGTGACGCTCCTGTCAGGCTGTGGGGCCTCTCTGGGTTGCAGATGCCCTAGGTCCTGGGACCCAGTGACCAGGAGGGCCAGGAGGCTCCACCCACTGGGCCAGGCCAGGCAGGGGGTCAGGGATCCTAGACCACTGGGGTGCTGCCCTAGGCCGTGTGACCCTAAAGCCTTAGGAGACTTCTCATCTCACAGGTGGGCAGTGCAGGAGGCCAGGGACCTGGAGATACCCCGATTGCGGTCTGTAACCTGGGATGGCCTGCCCAACAGCTCCCCACAGAGGCACCTCCATCCTACGGAGCACGTGCAGAGGGGGTCTACACACCCACCCCAGGGAGCAAACAGAGGGGTCTGCCCCAAGGCCCCTGACTCTCCTCTGCCATCTGGTTTCTGCTCACCAAGCTGTCTCATGGAGCTCAAAGGGCCCTTTTCACTCTGGAGAGAACCAGACAGTCCTGACCCCTCGGGCTTACCCCTGCCAATGGGCAGTGACCCAGACAAATTGGCATGATAGTTTCAGGATGTGACAGAGACGTGGAGGTGGTGTTCTTAGGGTCACCATTGACCTTTCTGCTGAGTGGGCTTCTGAGTGGGACCTGAGAGATGGCACAGGCAGCTCTGCAGAGATCTGGGGAGGGGGCTCCAGCAGGGGGAACAGCAGAGGCAAAGGCCCTGAGGCAGGCAGAGGAGCCCAGGCCCAGCTTACTCAAAGGAGGAACAGAAGGAGAGGCACGGGAGGCCTGCAGTCTCCACTTAGCACACACGTCTTCTGGGCTCTTCTCCTGGTTTGCCCCATAGCCCTGACTTCCCCAGCGGTGGGCTGAGGGGAGGGAGGCAGGGGCCTCAGAGGCCCTGAGCACAGAGCTCCTGGCCCTCCGCTGCTCCTCCTACTGGGAGACAGGGGTTGGGACAGAGCAGGGTCACAAATCTGTAGTGTGTGGGTGGTCGAGGACCCTGGTGCAGTGGCTGGTTCAGTGACCTCAACAGGCCAGAACAGGAGTGCATCCCACACTAGGGGCCAGAGGAAGCCCCCCTGCTAGCCTGGTAAACCGTACCGGCCCTGGAGCAGGTCCGAGCTGCTATGGGGCCCTGTAGTGTCAGCTCTGCCCCTGCCCAGTCCCGGCCATTCAGCAGCCACCTCAGTCTCCCTCCAGAAAAGGCCCGGAGGACCCATGCGGCCATGGAAAGGGTGCTTGTCTTTGAGTGTGTATGTGCACGTGCACATCTCTGTGTACCTGAGAGTGTGCATGTAGGGATGTGTGGGTGTGTAAATATGCGCTCCAAGCACGCGTGTGTGTCAAGGTGTTTGTGTCTGCACATGCATGCACGTATGTGCATGTGTGCCCACACAAGTAGATCAGTAAGCATGTACATGTATGTGTGATCCAGCATATGTGTGTGCATGCATGTGTATCTGTGTATATGTGCATGGATGCATGTGTGTGTGCACCTGTGTATGTCTGTGCATGGCTGCTCCAGTGTGTGCGCCCATGTAGGGCCCAGTCTAAGCAGAGCCTGGTGCCAAGACTTGGGCGTCCTTCTGCACATGCCGTGGCTGACACTGCTGTGTGACTCGCCTCCTCGAAGGGCACAGCAGCACGTGGGGGAGTCCCTGTGACTCAGCGCTGTGGGGAGTGGGGGGTGGGGAAGTTGGTGACAGAAGAGGAGCTCGGAGCTGGGAGGGGGCAGAGGGAGGAAGGGTGTGCCTACCAGCCCTCCTGTCCCTCCCACTGCTCGGCTGCGACACTGACCAGCCATGGTGGCAGTGCAGTCACACATGTGTACTGGTGTCAGGGCACACAGACACATCGGCCCATGTGTAGGAACTGCCTGAGGCCCTGGAGGGGGGTCAAGAATATCCCTGGGCCCCCACAGAGCCCACAGTCAGGGGGCCACTGTGAGGGCATCGGGAAGTGAGGGGTCCCCAGAGGGCCACTGGTGCTGAGATCTGAGGCTGGAGGGAGTCTAGGAGCCAAGGGCAGCTGCAGAGAGGTGAGCATGTCTGGAGTGAGGAGAGGTCCTGGAGAGGCCGCCAGGCCAGCAGGCCAGATCTCCCAGGAAGGGGGAGGGTGGACGCTGTCAGAGGGGGATGTGGAGTGCCCAGGGGCAGGCCACCCTGGGGCCAGAGTCTGGTGGGGGGCTCAGTGCCCAGGCAAGGGGGAGTCCTGCAAGACCACGAGGGGGTCACTTCCGGATGGTTTGGGAGGTAGAAGGTCAGTCGGCCCCAAGGAGGAATGGAGGCTGGACAGGACCCTGCCCACACACCCAGCAAGCCCAGGGAGAGCACAGTGAGTCCTCTCTCTCCAAAGCATCCCCCCATTAGTGCAGGAGAGCAGGCCGGGCCGGTGCTGACCCTGGTCTTGAGGTCGCCTCTTGCCCTATGGTGAGGGGGGAGCTCGGGGCCTGGAGGCGACTGAGGACTCAGAGCTGTGGTCCACTGGCCTCCCCGCCCCCACACCCTGGCCCAGCCTCTGGGACATTCTGTCCCTGTCCTCGCTGCACATGATCACCAGGCCCGGCCACTCTGTCTGCCCGGCACCTGACTCCCATGCCTGGCTGCTGCCGGCACCGCTGTGCCCTAACGGTCAGATTAGCTGTGGGCACCCTGAGCCCGCCGGCTGGGACGCTGGCTCCAGCAGCTGGTGGGCCAAGGGAGACTGGGCTGTAACCATGGCCCTGGGTGGGAGGAGGGAAGAGAGGGGGCCAGGGCCCTGGAGCAGAGGTGCACTGTCTCCAGGATCACAGGTCCAAGCTCCTGTGGGGGCTTCCCAGCCCACAGAGCCCGGTCCTGGTTGGGCTGCTCTGGGGCCACTGCAGACCATGGGTACCCGGGCTGGGTTTCCATCTACGGGCCTTGGTTTCCTCACCTCACTTCCTCCTGGACAAAAAGGAGCTGAAGATGGACAGTCCCCAGGGCCATGGGGCGCGTCAGGTGTCAGGAAGGCAAGGGCTGAGCTCGGTCCAGCACGCAGTAGGTGTGCACTGCCCGGTGGGAAGGGGTGGTGCCATCTTTCACCCTGGCTACTCCTCAGTGGTCTATTCTCTGGGGAGCTCAGAGCACAGAGTGGAGGAGCCCTGGCCTGGGGGCGGGGGTCTCATGGACAGGCAGAGCCCAGCGGTGGGGTGGGGAGACACTTGTGGGGCTGGCCCAGCCTTGCCACAGCACCTCCCTGTGGTCCTTTCGTCTCCCCCAGACAGTCCCCCAGCCTCCCTCTGGTCCCCAAACGCGCTGTGATTCTCCCCAGCTCCTGAGGGGCAGCGCTGGCTCCAGGCCTTGTGTGGAGGGATGGTGATGGGGGCCCCACCAGGGGACAGCCCCAGGGTCAGGGTCCGGGGCAGGCTTTCTCTTTCAGCCAACTAAGTGTTTAATAAAAAACGAAGTTCCTCTTAAATTAATACTCGGAGCCACTTTAAACATTTCTCAGAGAGTTAAATGGAAATCTAATAAAATCCATGAAAAGTATTTTTAAGACAGCTTTATTGAGGTATAATTTACATACCATAAAATCCACCCACTTTCAACGATTTCAGTGAGCCACCCACAATTCAATGATTTTAGTAAATTTTCCGGGTTGTGCAACCATCACCATAGTCCAATTTTAGAAATTTCCATCACCTCAAAGATCTCTTGTGCCCATTAGCCATCACTTCCCCTCCCACCCCAGCCCTAGGCAGCCATTCAGCTGCTTTCTGTCTTCACAGACTCACCATTTTTGGATATTTCACAAAAAAGGAATCCTACAACTTGTAGTATTTGGTGTCTGGCTGCTTTCACTGAACACAATAATGTTGGGGTTCATCCACGTTGTAGCCTGTGTCAGGAGTTGGTTCCCATAATAATATCCCAGTGTATGGGAGGACCACATTTTGTTTATCCATTCACCAGTAGATGGACCTTTGGGTTGTTTCCACATTTTGGCGATTGTGAATAAAGCTGCTGTGAACATTCACGTACATATGTGGACATATGTTGTCATTTCTCTTAGGTAGATACTTAGAAATGGAATTGCTGGGCCATATGGTAAATTTGTGTTTAAGGTTTGACGAAATTGGCTACACATTTACATTCCCACCAGCAACGTATGAGGGTTCCAATGTCCCCACATCCTTGTCAACGCTCGTCACTGTCTTTTTGTTGCAGCCATCCTGTGGGTGTGAAGTGGTGTGGCATTTGGTTTCAATCTGAATTTTTCTAATAACTAATGATGTTGAGCATCTTTTCAAATTTGATTAGAAATTTTGCCAAAGAATGTATCCAGCTTCCCTCCTTCTTTGATTATATGTCTAATCAAATTTTTTGCCTCTTTTGTATTTGGGTTGTTTGTCTTGTTATTTTAAAATTTATATTTATTTTTTATTGTGGTAAAGCATGCATGACAATTTTAAGTGTGTGTTTATCTTATTTTTGAGTTGCAAGTGTTCTTTTTTGAGTTGCAAGTTCTTTTTTACATATATGATTTGGAAATGGTTTAGACCAATTTTCATTTTCTTTCTACTGTTGTTTGAAGCACAAAATTGTTACTGTTGATCAAGTCCAGCATGTCTATTTTTTCTGTCACAGATCCTGTTTTTGGTGTTGCACCTAAGAACACCGAAGAACGCAGGGTCGCAAAGATTTTCTCTTATGTTTCCTTTTTAAAGTTTTATGGCTTTAGCTCTTACATTTAGGTTTACTGTTGATTTTGAGTCAAATTTTTTTTTAAAGATTGGCACCTGAGCTAACAACTGTTGCCAATCTTCTTTTTTTTTCCTGCTTTTTCTCCCCCAATCCTCCCAGTACATAGTTGTATATTTTAGTTGTGGGTCCTTCTAGTTGTGGCATGTGGGACGCCACCTCAGCATGGCTTAATGAGTGATGCCATGTCCACGCCCAGGATCCAAACTGGTGAAACCCTGGGCCGCCAAAGCAGAGGGCACGAACCAAACCACTCGGCCACAAGGCCAGCCCCCTTGAGTTAATTTTTGTGTGTGGTGTGAGGTAAGGGTCCAGTTCCTCTTACATGTGGACATCTGATTGTCATCGCACCATTTGTTGAAAAGAGTATCCTTTTCCCCTTTGAAAGCCTTGTCACCTTTATCAAAAATCAATTGGCCAAAAGTCTATGGGTTTACTTCTGGACTCTCAGTTGTGTTCCATTGATCTATATGTCAATCTTGTGCCAGAACACACTGTCTTTATTCTTGTAGCTTTATAGTGTTTTAAAATTGGAAACTGTAAATTCTCCAACTTGGTTCCTTTTCAAAATTGTTTTGGTTATTCTGTGTCCTTGCATTTTCATAGAAATTTTATAGTCAGATTGCTAATTTCTGCCCACCCCCCAAAGATCCACTCACAGTTTGGTAGGGATTGCATTATCAACTTGAGGAGTATTGCCCTCTTAACAGTACTGGGTCTCCCATCCGCGAACATCGAATGTCTCTCCGTTCACTTAGAGGTTCCTTCATAGCTCTTAGAAATGCTGTGTGGTTTAGTGTATGGTCTTGCACTCCTCTTGTGAAACTTACCCCTCAGTATTTTATTCTTTTCAATGCTGTTGTGAATGGAATTGTTCTCTCAATTTCATTTCGGGTAGCTCATTGCTGACATATAGAAATGCAGTTGGTTTTTGTGTATTGATCTTAGATCCTGGAACCTTGGTGAACTCGCTTATTGGCAGCCTTTTTTCCTCTACATCCTCCTGCCATTTGTCCGCAAATGCATCACAAATGCAGAAGTGGACGGTTTCTGGTGAATGAAAAGGGAACGTCAGGTAACTGGAAAGTACCAGGAAAATAATGGAGAGGAAGAAGCTCGGGGAAATGACCCCAGAGGTTTAAGTTGTGGACTCCTGTGTTCACACAACTCCTCAGGGTGAATCTGACCCTCATGAGCAGATCAAACCCTCTGAGAACCCATCTGACAGGTAGACTTCACGTACGTCTCAGAGTGACCACTAGGTGGTGCACATGCAGGACAGACCTGCTGAGAACGGCAAAGACTGAACATTGAACAGACACGGAAGCCACAGCCCAAGGGACTAAAACAGAAGCTCACCCCTCTCCCTGGGGCAGGGGAAGGCCCAGAGTCTCATAACATGGTACTCAAAATGTCCAGGATAGAAACTCAGATCACTTGGCATATGAAGAATGTGACATGAGCAAAGACAACGGACACCAAGGATGTATCGACACAGGCGTCTGAGTTGCCTGACAGAGACTTTAGATCAGCTACTATAAAAATGCTTGAACCAGAAACTGCAAACAGTCTTGACATAAATATTAAAATTGAGTGACTCAGCAAAGACACAGAAAGATATAGAGAAGAAGAAATGGAAATTTTGGAACTGAAAAATACAATAACTGAAAAAAAAACCCTCACTGAGTGGATTCAGTAGCAGAATGGAAATGACAGGGGAAAGAGTCAATGAACTTGAAGACATATCAATAGAAATTAATCTGAGCGATAGAGAGAAAAAAGATTTTAAAAAATGAATAGAGTTTCAGGGACCTGTAGGACAACAGTAAAAGCGCCAATCTTTGTGTCATTGGAGTCTGGGAAGGAGAGGAGAAAGAGTATGGGGCTGAAAAAATATTTCAGGGAATAATAGCTGAAAACTATTGGTTTGGTGAAAGCCATAACCCTACAATCCAAGAAGCAGAGCAAATCCCATCTAGGTAAACTGGAAGAAACCCACACCAAGACACTTCGTAAGCAAATCGCTGAAACCAAAACCAAAGGAAAAAATCATAAAAGCAGGCAGAGAAAAATGATGTGTTACGTATAGAAGAACAAGGATTCAAATGACTGATTTCTCATCAGAAACCAGACACCAGAAGGAAGTCATACAACATTCTTCAAGTGCTGAAAGAACCGTCCATTCAGATTTCTACATCCAGCAAACGTCCTTAACCGATAAAGGGCATTGACAAAAGTCCTACAGCTCACACAATACTTAACGCGAAAGCCTGAATGCTTCCCCTTGACAGCAGGATCAAGTCAAGGATGCCACTCTCGCCCTCTTATCATGGAAGTTCCAGCCAGTGAAATAGGGCAAGAAAAAGAAATAAAAAGCATACCAATTGGAAGGGAAGAATAAAACTGTCCTTACTTGTAGACAACACAATTGTCTATGTAGAAAATCCCAGGAATCTATATGTATATTAAAAAAAGAACCAAACTCCTAGAACCAATAAGTGAGTTTAGCAAGGTTGTAGGACACAAGGTCAACACATAAAAATCAATTGTATTCCTATAGGCAAGCAATGAGAAACTGGAAAACAAAATTTTAAGAATGTTACCATTTATAATAGCTCCCCAAAATGTATAAGTGTAAATCTAGCCAAACATGTACAGAATCTGTGTGCTGAAAACTACAAAATGCTGTTGGAAAAAAATCAAAGATCTAAATAAATCAAAAGACTTACCGTGTTCATGGATTTGAAGACTCAGCATAGTTAAGATGTCAGTTCTCCCGAAAGTGATTATAGGTTTAACACATTACCAGCCAAAATTCCAGAAAGATTTTTTTGTTGATGTGGACAAGCCAATTCTAAAATTTTTGTGGAAGGGCAATGAACTCGAATAACTAAAACAATTTGAAGAAGAACAAAGTCGTAGGAATCTCGCTGCCTGATTTTAACACTTCCTGCACAGCCACGGGACTTGAGACAGCATAGTGTTGGTGAAGTGACAGGTGCAAACACAGATCAATGGAACAGAAGATAGTCCAGAAAGAGACCCACAAAAATCTCTGACAACTGTGCAAGTGCAACTCAGTGGAGAAAGAAAAGGGTTTTCAGTAAACAGTGCTGAAACAACTGGTCATCCACATTCAGAGAGATGAACCTTGACCTAGACCTCCCACCTTGTGTAAAGACAAACCCAGAGAGAGTCCAGGTCTCGATGTCAAACATGGACTATAAAACTTTCACAAGGAAAAGTAGGAGCAAATCTTCATGACATGGGGTTAATCAAAGAGTTTGTAGAAATGACACCAAAAGCATGACCCATAAAAGAAAAAAAATAGCTAAATTACATTTCATCAAAACTAAAAACTTTTACCCTTTTACAGCCAAAGACACTGTCAAGAGAATGATGGAGAAGAGACAGTTTGGGAGAAAGTACTTGCAAACCAAATATCTGAAAAGGACTTGTATGCAGAACATAAAAGAGCTCTCGAAACTCAACACAAGAAAGACAACACAATTTACAAACAGCAAAGGTCTTGGACAGACCCTTCACCAGAGAGGATGTACAGATGGCAAACAAGCATATGAAAACGTGTTCAACACCGTTAGTTAGCCGCTAGGGAAATGCAAATTAGAACCTTGAGGAGATATCACCACGCTCATCAGAATGACTAAAAGAGGAAATACTGATAATACCAAGTGCTGACAAGGACGTGAAGCAACTGGAACCCTCACATGTTGAGGCTTGGAGTGCAACATGAGGTAGGCGCTTTGGAAACCGGTTTCTCAGTTTCCTATGACTGCAGCTACATGCTTATCCTAGGATGCCGCAACCCCACCCCTGGGCATTCAGCCTAGAGGAATGAAGATGTCTGTTCACACAAAGACTTGTAGTGAATACTGGCAGCAGCTTTATTTGTAAGAGCTGGAAAGAACCCAAATATGTTTTCATGGATGAATGGGCAGACAGACTGTGGCCATCTACACCAGGAAACACTGGGGAGTTGCGGAAAGACACAAACTATTGATCACACAACCACCCAGATGAATCTCGAAGACATCGCGCTGAGTGAAAGAAGCTGGTCCCCAAGGTCGCACAGTCTGGTTCCATTTGTACGACATTCCAAAAGGTAGAGCTGTGGTGACGGAGGGCAGAGCGGTGGCTGCCGGGGCTCAGACGGGGGGCTGTGCCTATAAAGCCCCAGCAGGAGGGAGTTTTTTGGGGCGATGGAAACATTTTGTATCCTGTTGTAGTGACGGCTATCCTAACGTGTTAAAATTCATAAAGCTGTACACCAAAACAAAAAAGTCAACTTTACTGTATGATAATTAAAAATTAGATAAATAAAATACTTCAAAAAATATATTTCAGGCAGTTTTTGCGTTTGCCCGAGCTTTCTCTCTGGGGTGAGTTCCCCCGCTCGCCTCCTCTGTGGTCTCCCGACTCCACCCGCGCACAGCCTTGCGCATGCACCCCCCTCACCTCCCAACCTGGTCCTGGTGGGTCAGGCTACGTGGGAACTGGGTAGGAGGCCACAGGGATCCCGAGGGAGAGGAGATCTCCAGGAGGGCCGGGTCTGAGGTCGGTCAGCAGCAAAAGACACTTGCACTGGGAACCTGGGGGCCCAAGACAAGGGAGGTGTCCTGAAAGAATTTCCCCCGAATAAAGGCCAAAGCAAGGAGTGGGAGGGGAGGGGAGCCGGAGGCCTTGAGCCCCTTCCCTGGCCCTGCCGGTGGAGGAGGCGCTAAGCTCCTCAACCCCTCCCTAACCTCCAGCCACAGGGCCGCCCTTCCCCACAGCAGACGCGGCCCCTTCCCCTCGCCCTCCAGGGCCTCTCTGCCAAGCCCGAGCCCCGTGCCCCGGGGCAGCTCCCTCCTCCGACTTCGAGGTCGCCGGGCCCGCCCCTGCAGCTGCTCCCCCTCACTACCGCACCTGGGTCCCCGCTGCCGACCGCCAAGGGGAACCGCGACCCTCCCCAGCCCGCCCACAGGGACCTGGGGGACAGCAGACCTCGAAATCGGGCGTGGGGGCAGAAGCGGGGTGTTGGGGGGGTAACCACGCGGTCGCCCCGCCCCCGGACCCGCCCAGTCCCGCCCCTTCCAGTTGGAACAGAGCCCCCTGCCCCAGACCCCCCTTGCTCCTGGGGCGCCGGGGCGGGTCGGAGCCACCGAGGAGGACGCTCTCCCAAGGCGCCGAGTGACGGTGGTTTCGCTGGAGAGACAGGTGCCCACCGCCCTGAGCACTCGGCTCGTTTGCCCCCAGCACCCCTTCCCCAAATGGCTGGGGCACACGCCCTCCCCAGTGGTCACTGCCTGGTCCCCGCCCAGCCAGCCGTGACCAGAACGCCCGGCGACGGTCTTGGGCCTCCCGCATCTCCCCATCCCGCGGCCGCCCACCCCACGTCCGTGTGACTCTTTCTCGCACCTCGCAGCCCGTTTTCCTCCCTCGCGCCTCCGGGAATGAGCGCCCTGCGCTCCCCGCACACCCACGCCCGGGCCCGGGGCCCGCCGCCTCATCGCGCCCCGGCTCCCCGGGGTCCCCACCGCACGGCGCGCACCGCTGCCCGACGCGCCCCACGGTCTGCTGGGTCCTGTCCTCGCGCTGTTCGTCGCGGCGCCCAAGGAGACCCAGACAGCAGCACGCTGAAATCTACACGATGGAGAGTTTTAGGGGAAAATCCAGTCGTCTCAAAGTAACAAGCAGAGATTCAAAACCAGCGTTGAAATAATCGCGGTCTTACGGAAGCTGAACGGGTCCAGGTTCCCTGCTCGACACGCGCTGCGCGCTTCCGCCGCCAGAGGGCAAGTGCGGGCGGCCGTGCGGCCCGGGCCGGAGGGGGTGCGGCCGCCCACGCCCGCGCGCCGCTGCCGGGGACCCCCGGCTCCCTGCCCCGCCTGCGATGGCGCCTGGCGGCCGGGGCTGGGGCCCTGGAGCCCGGCTTCTCCACGACGTCCCCAGGCGGAGGTGGCCCCAGGCCGAGCCCCGGCGCCCCGCTCACCGCAGAACCCGGTTCGCAGCGGCCGCCCGCCGGCTTGTACACGTGTCATTCCTGCAAACTAGAAACCCCAACCCCAAAACCCTCTGATCGCGCATCACCTCCGAGGCACCACCATTTCTTTGTTCCTCCCCAGCTAACCCCGGAGGTGTCTGCGCGCCCTCCCTGTCCACTCCCTCCCCAGACCCTCTCGGGTCAGGCTTCTCCCCCAGAGCTCATCTCGTCAAGGCCCGTCCCCACCTCCGGCTGCTCGTCCTTGGTGGCCCGGAACTTGGCCGTCCTCCCTCCCCGGTGGCCTCACCCAGCACCTCGGCGGGATGCCCACGGGGCCCACGCTGGGGTCTTGCCGCCGCGACAGCTCTTCTGGCCTCCTCACGAAAACGCAGCCGACCGTGCCCCGGACAGAATTCCTGGGCGCCCCACCCCAGGGCGCTCCCTGTTCCCTTCCCCATCGCGGGCGGCCTCAGGGCCATGCTCCCAGGTGCTCAGATCAAAGGCCGAGGTTATGCCCAGCTCCTATTCCTCTTCCGCTGCTAGCCTGCTCCACCGGGAGATCCCGTGGGCCCTGCCTCTGGAATATCTGCCCAACCCAAGCAGCCTCGCCACCTCCAGGCTGCCGCCGGCCTCTCGCTGGGCTATCGCAGCAGCGTCCACCCGCTCTCACCGCGTCCGCCCTCCACCCGCTCCCGTCCTCGCCGCAGACTTCTCCCTCGGCCTCACCTCACTGGGGCCAAAAGCCGACTTCTTCTCAATGGCTAGGAGGCCCCCTCCACCTCTCCGCTCTCTGTCCCTCTGCCGGACCCTCCTCTCACGTGAATCCACGGTACCCACCTCGGGGCCTTTGCGCCGGCTCTTCCCTCTGGCCAGGACACCTTTCCTCTAGGTGTTATAAGAGTAAATGCAAATCCAAGATGGAGACGCCCCACCCTGCGTTTTCTTAGAGCATTTCCTTTAGAAAATTTGAAAATTCTTTCTGTCCCTTCGAGATGTATGTAAACCTTCTGAAAAGTTAAAATATCCCTTGCCAGTTTTACGACCCAGGAATGTTTTCATTCATAGTCTGGGATCCGTCTCTTTGAAATGTAAGCAGCAAGGAAGACGGCGCCCTCTCTCCTTGTCTTGGGACTGTGACCTAGGGCCTGGCCGAGCTATAACTCCTGCTTGTCACAGAGATATGGGAATTTTAAAATTTTTCCTTTGAATAAAGAGAAATAGCCAACACAATGACCACCACAATTACGTAAATTTAGGATGAACTATAAATCATACATGGCGCTGTCAAGTCCTCTTCAAATTTTTTTTATTGTGGCAAAATATACGTAAGACAAAATTTTCCATTTTAACCATTTTTAAGTGTACAATTTGGTGACATTAAGCATATTCACAGTGCTGTGCAACCATCACACTATCTGCGTCCAGAACTTTTTTATCATCCCAAAGACTCTGTATCCATGAAGCAATAACTTCCTTTCCCTCACCCCTCAGGCCATGGGAACCTCTACTCTACTTCACATGGCTATCACTTTTCTTCTGGAAAGCTCCTACAAGTGGAATCATAGACCATGTGTCCTGCGGTAACTGGTTTATCTCACTTTACCTGCTGTTTTCAAGGTCTGTCCACACTATAATGTGTTAGTGCTTCTTTCCTTTTTATGGCTGGTTAATATTCCATTGTGTCTAAACCATATTCCGTTTATCTCTTGATGGACACTTGGGTGAGGGCCCACCTTCGTTCTTTTGCACGTGGATATCCAGTTTTCCCAGCACCATTTGCTCAAAACACTATTCTCCATTGAAATGGTATTTTCACCTTGTTGAAAGTCAATTGACCAAATATATGAGAGTTTATTTCTTGAGTCTCAGTCCTTTTCCATTGAGCTATATTTTTCTGCCAGAATCACACTCTCCTGATAACTGTAGCTTTGTAGTAAGTCTTGAAATCAGGAAGTGTGAGTCCAACTTTTTTTTTTCAAGATTATTTTGTCTATTCAGGTCCCTTGTAATTCCATATGAATTTTAGGATAGATTTTTCTATTTCTTCAAAAAATGTCGTTGGAGCTTTGATAGAGATTGCACTGAGTCTGTAAATCATTTTGGGGAATATTGACATCCTAACAACATTAAGGCTTCCAACCCATGAACACAGAGGTCTTTCCATTTATTTAGGTCTTCTTTAATTTCTTTCAGTCACATTTCAGAGTACAAGTCTTCCACCCCTTTGGTTAAATTTATTTCTAAGTATTTTATTCTTTTTGATGATCTTGCAAATGGAATGTTTTTCTTAATTTCCTTTTTGGATCGTTCATTGCTAGTGTATAGAGATGCAATTGACTTTTATGTGTTGGTTTTGTATCCTGCAATTTTGCTGAATTTGTTTTGATAGCTCTAAAAGTGTTTTCATGTGATTCTTTAGGGTTTTCTACAAATAAGATCACGTCATCTGCAAATAGAGATAATTCTCCTTTATTTCTATTTCTTGTCTAACAGCTCTGGCTAGCACTTGCAGTACCTTTTTTTCTTTCAGGAAGATTAGCCCTGAGCTAACATCTGCTGCCAATCCTCCTCTTTTTGCTGAGGAAGACTGGCCCTGAGCTAACATCCATGCCCATCTTCCCCCATTTTATATGTGGGATGCCTGCCACAGCATGGCGTGCCAAGCGGTGCCATGTCCACACCCGGGATCCGAACCAACGAACCCCGGGCCGCCCAAGTGGAATGTGCAGTACCCTTTTGAATGTTGAAAGTGGGCGTCCTTGTCTTGTTCCTGATCTTAAGAGTAAGGCTTTCAGTCCTTCACCACTGAGTATGATGTCAGTTGTGGGCTTGTCGTATATGGTCTTTATCAGGTTAGAGAAGTTCCTGTCTATTCCTATTTTATTGAGCATTTTTATTTTGAAAGGTGTTGGATTTTGTCAAATGCTTTTTCTATATCAATTGAGATGACAATATGGTTTTTTCCTTCATTCTATAAATGTGTGTATTACACTGATTGACTTCTGCATGTTGAACTACCCTTGCATTCTTGGAATAAATCCCACTTGGTCATGGTGCATAATCCTTTTAATAAGCTTCTGAATTCAGCTTGCCAGTATTTTGTTGAGGATTTTTGCATCTATACTCATAAGTGATATTGAACGGTAGTTTTCTTCTGGTAGTGTCATTCTGGCTTTGGAATCAGGGTAATGCTGGCCTTGTAGAATGAATTAGGAAGTGTTTCCTTTTCTTCAACTTTTTTTCCCACAGGAAAAAAAGAATTTTACAGAAATCATCTCTGAAGAAGTCCAGACATTGGAACTGATAGACAAAGATGTTAAATCAACTGCCTTTAATATGTTCATTGAGCTAAAGGAAATCAGGAGAACAAAGTACAAACAAATAGAGACTAGCAATAAAGAAAAATTTTAGAAAGAAACCAAATAGAAAATCGGGAGCTGAAGAGTATGATAGCCAAAATGAAAAATTCACTAGAGAGGTTCTATAACATATTTGAGCAGGCAGAAGAAAAGATCAGCAAATTTGAAGATAAGGCCATTGAAATTACCCAGTTTGAGGAGCAGAAATAAAAAAGAATGAAGAAAAATTGAAAAGCTAGAGAGACCTATGGGACACCATCAAGAGTACTGGCATACACATCATATGAATCCTAGAAAGAGGGGAGAGAAGGGATATACAAATATTTGAATGAATAATGGCCCTAAACTTCCCGAATGTGATGAACTACATGAATCTATATATCCAAGAATCTCAACAAACTCCAAGTAGGATAAAGTTAAAGAGATCCACATCCAGACACGTTATAGCCAAACTGTCAAAAGCCAAGATTCTCAAGAGAGAATCTTGAAAGCAGCAAGAGAGAAGTGACTGAGTTGTCACATACAAGAGCTCCTCAGTAAGATTTTCAGCAGATTTCCCATTAGAAGCCTTGGAGACCAGAAAGCAGTGGGATGACAGCTTTAAAGTCCTGAAAGAAAGAAAAAAAACCTGTCAACCCAAAATTCTATATCCAGTAAAACTATCTTTCAAAAATGGAGAAAGTAAGATATTTCCAGCTAAATAAAAGTTTATGGAGCTCATTACAAGTAGAGCTGCCCGACGAGAAATGCTAAAGAGAGTCCTTTAACCTAAAATGAAAGGACAACAGACAGTAACTCCAAGCCATATCAAGAAATAAAGAACACTGGTAAAGGTAACTATACAGGAAAATATGCAAGCCAGTACTATTGCAGTTTTGGTTTGTAACATCTCTTTCTGTTTCCTATATGATTTAAAAGGCAAATGCATGAAACAACAGTTCTAAATCTATGTTAACGGGCACACAGTATATAAAGACATATCTGTGACAATGGGGGAGAGATAGAAATGTATAGGAGCAGTGTTTGTATACTAGCGAAACTAAATTGGTATTATTCAAACTAGGTTGTTATAAGTTTAAGATTTTAATTGTAACTCCCAAGGAAACCATTAAGAAAATACTGAAAAAATATACAGAAAAAGAAGGAAATCAAAATGGTACACTACAAAAAATCAACTAAATACCAAAAAAGGCAGTAATGGAGGAATTGAGGAACAAAAACTATATAAGAAATAGAGAAAACAAGAGACTAAATAGAAGTAAATCCTTTCTTTCTAGTGATCACTTTAAATGTAAATGGATTAAACTCTCCAATTAAAAGGCAGAGACAGGCAGAGTGCATTAAAAAACACGACCCATCTACATGCTGTGCACAAGAGACTCACTTTAGATACAAAGACACAAAGAGGTTGAAAGGATGGAATAGGACATTCTCTGCAAATGTAACCAGAGAGAGCTGGGAGATGCTATCCGCACACGAAACAGGCTCTATGTCAAGTGCTCTTGAGGACAAGCTATCACTTCTCTTGAGATCACATGTGGAACGGGTTGCACCTGGCTTGTATGAAAGGGGGGGATTTCTGTCTTTGCCATCTCTTAATGCTTATTCAAAAATAAAACTGTTTCTTTTCGACCTTTGTGGAGAGGACTCACTGGGTTGGCAGGAATCTTTATTTTGAATTGTTTTTCCACTTGTGTCCACTAACTCCCACATCCCTATCACATCCTGCATGGACCCACCCTGCCGTGCTGCCCCACAACCATCTCCTTCCCTTTCTCTGCTCCGCTTTTTCTTTCTGAATACATCCTAGATAGTTCACTCATTTTTTATGTTTCTGCCTCTGTCCTCTGCTTCGGGCAGGGATCTGCATCTGTTTTGATCACTGAGGGAGTAGGTACACGGCAGGCACTATGTAAGCATTGGTGACTGGATGAATGAACGTCTAGCAGATGGCTCAAACTTACAAAATCCAAACCCAGCTCCCGCTGCCGCATCCCCATCTCAGCCAGCGGAGCTCCATCCTCCAGTCACGGAGGCCAAAACATCTGTTTTGCTCCGACCTGTGCAGGGTCACCCTGTGGCCCCTGCCTGCCACACCCCACCTCTCACCTTCAGATGCTGTTAGAACCAGACAGCTTGCCGCCCCTTGAGTCTGCAGTCTGTTCACGAGAGGCGGGGACCACCCTGCTCTACATGGCCCCCCCAACTTCCTGTTTGCTTTCCCAGCCCCCTTCTTCCAGCCTGACACCGGCCCTGCTCGCCCCACACAATTTCTGTGTTTGCCTGTCTGTGGCCTGTCTCCCCCATGCAGAGGTCAGCTCCAGGTGCCTGGCTTTAGGGCTGGGAATCCTGACCCCAGGAACCACTCAGTCACGAGCACACCCAGCCTCGGTCCCCAGCTGCAGGGGCAGGATCTTCGTCAGCGTTTGGTCCTGGTGCCGGGTCAGTGCGGCACCTGTGGGTGCTCAGCACCTGCTTGAGTGAATGAATGTGAACAAGGCACACAGTGTCAGTCAAACTTCGAACCCTGGCCTGGGCCACCTTGCCACCTCCCTTAGTCACTCCCCATCCTGGGCCCCAGTTCACCAGCACTTTTCTCCTGGGCAGGGAAGGCCTGAGATGGGGATGGAGTCTCTGGCTGGGGTGGGGGCAGTTACTGGCCAAGTGAGTGGGTCTGTTGTGGGACACAGGGTGTGGTCCCAGATCCTGAGCGGAGGTGGGATGGAGGTCATCAGACCCGGGCACTGAGCACCACTTGGTGGCAGCAGACGTGGGTAGCTGGGCCCAAGCATGCCCCTCCTCACCCCATTGCCTACAGCCCTGAACACCCTCAGTCCTGGAAAGGAGGGAAGTCATTGCTTCTGTTGGGGCCTCAGTTTCCTGCATCTGTGGATGGCCAGGGCTGTGTTGAAGTCTTGAAGGAGCCTGCACGCGGTCAGCTCCTGTGACCACTTCCTGAAAATTGTCCCCGCTCTCCACCTCCAGTGGTCAAGATTCAGGGTGGCTCTGGGTCAGGGCGGGGTCTACACGCCTGGCCAGGCTGCCCCAGGATGGTACAGGGGTGGGAGCAGGAACTCCAGGCGGGCGACCCAACCAGAGCCCGGACTCTGGTCCCCCACCAGACCCTGTGCCTCGATGAAGAGGAGACACCAGGAGTGGACAGGGGCTTCCAGAGGACCTCGTCCTGTCCCACACAATGAGGACACGTGGAGAGCACAGAGCCGCAGCCTGCCCCACCACCCTGACCTGGGCAGGGGTGGGGGCGCCTGATGTCCGAGGGTGCGGCCTCCCTGCTCCGGCCCCACCTCGCTTTCCAGCCCCTGGCCTCGGTACCCAGAGTGCCCCTCATCAGCCTCTTTATGGGCACACAGGTGCAGGGAGAAAGGGGAAAGGCTTCCAGAAAGGGGCGGGTCCCCCCCAATCAATCATGGGGGGGGGGCTTTGGGCTGAGCAGGAGGGGGTGGCCTCTGTGTGGACAGACGCCCCCTCCTTCCCACACACACAGTAGGGGGGGCGTTGGGGTCCCAGATGTCCTTGGGTACAGCCTAGAGGGCTCCCACGTCAGGGGGAGGCAGGCTCCATCTGGTGTCTGTGGTTCCGCCCCCGCCCCTGGCGGCAGGCACGACCTTGGCTCCATTTTAACACCTGGCCCCGAAATCCTCCCCACCACATGCCCAGAGGGGCTACCTTGCCCTGCAGACCCCCTCTCTGTCCTCAAGGGAAGAGGTGAGCCAGGTGGACAGGTGTTTACTGAGTGAGCAGGCGAGCTGGCTTTCCCACGCCCCCGTCTGCCGGGGCAGGCGCCCATGAGGGAGGGACCGGAGGCCCAGTGGCCTGTGGCCGGCTGAAGGAGGGACAGGTGACCCAGGGCCTGGAGGTAGGAGTGCATTTGCAGACAGGTAGAGAGATGCCCAGACTCTGGACGGGCAGCTGGGTGGTCTTTGTGAGCTGGCATGAGAGTTCTGTGAGGGCTGAGCTGGTGGGCTAACTTCTAGTGACCCCTGGCCTGGGGTCCAAAAGTCACACGGCAGGGTCAAGGGTCCCTCTGTGGTCCTTGAGCACAGATGGCACATGGTGGCCTTCAGTGAGTGTGACATGTCTGAGAATGGCATGTCCTGGCAGGTGGCCCTGGAGGCCAGTGGAAGTGGCCAGCTTTCACTGAACCGGCCAGGTTGGGGGCTGGGGCGTGGAAGGTGGCCTGACCTCTGGGGAGGTTGGGTCAGGGTGGGTGCTGCAGGTGGCAGGCAGCCCCGGGTTCTTAGCAGAGTCCTTGAAGGGACAGTGGAGAGAGAGCTGGGGGCCTTGTGAGGTGGGGTTTGGGTGAAAGCCTAGCCTGGGCAGCAGGAAGTGCCCAGCTTGTGGACCCCCACCAGCAAGGGGGTGTTCAAGCAGGAGCTGGAGACGGTCCTGAGACCCCTACAGAAAGGATGGGGTCACACCTGCACTCCAGAGGCCGGGGACAGCTCTCGCACCCAGGGGGCAGGGCCAGGTGCTGGACCTCAGGGCTAGGGATGGTGGCTGTGACCATGGGCTGTCCAGAGGGAGCCTGGATCAAGCTGAGACAGGGCAGGTCAGGGTCTGGGCTGTCTGGGGCAGAGGGCATCCCGCCCAGCCATTCTGTTGGTCCCCACCCAGGGGGTTCAGGCAGGGGCTGCAGGCCCAGCCTGAGGGCTCCCGTGGAGCTGCACGCCTCTGAAGAACTGGAAGGTGCCTGGGCCCCACACCTGGGGCCAGGTGAGACCATTCCCACGCCCTGAGGTGTGGCCTTTGCTGTTAGAGCTTGGAGTGCCCAGATGCGAGCTGGCCCCCTGCCGCACCCCAGCAGTCCAGCTCTGTTGCTTGCTTGTTCTTGACACAACACCCAGCCTCAGTCTGCTGTTCGCCGGCTGGCAGCTGGGAAGAGAAGGATGGAGGCTGGCTCTGTGGCCCAGTACTGACCTTGTCTGGGGACACACCTGTACCCAGCCCGGGACCATTGTGGGGCCAGAGGAAGGACAGGGAGCTGTTGACCCCAATGCAGGGCTCACTGGGCAGGCCCTTCCCTGGCCACCTGGTCCTGGAGAGCCAGTGCCCATGGCAGCAGGCACATGTCCTGTCTCCAGGGGCAGCCTGCCCAGACCACAAGAGGAGTATGTACACCCCCAGATGCCTCTCACTTAAGCAGGGCCCAGCCTCTCCTATAGCTCACAGGCCTGTCCCTGGGACCCTGGGACTTGCCCAGTGCGGCAGTGGGGCTTGGGCAGTGGCCGGTTACTGGGTGGTCACCTGGGTGGCAGGTAGTGGAGCTCCAGACACCAGGCCCCCAGGGATGACCTTCACCCCTTTGGCCTGTGAGCTGCTGGAGGTGACCTTTGCTGGGGAATGGGACCCAGACTTGGCTGCAAAGCTCCGCTGTGGGGTGAGGGGAGATGGAGGGTGCAGGTCTGCTGGGCCCTCTGCTGGACCCTCTGCAGGCCCTGGGGCATTTCTAGGGGAAGGGTAGGCTTGGGGCTGGCCTGGAGGTGCTGTGACCTAGCTGAGCCCCGAGGCGGTTCTGAGACCCTGGCACCCATCAGAGTGAAGGGCCATGAGAAGCCCTGGATGCTGCCCCCCTCACCCCGCGGCCCCTCCTGCCTGGCTCCTGCAGTCCACCCTCCACCCAGCAGCCAGGAGAGCTTCTGCATTAGAAGGGAGGTCGCCTGCTCCCATTCACACCCCACTGGCCTCCTGGGCTCCCAGGCAGAGGCCACCCTCCTGGTCCACACCCAGGCCCACACCCAGGCCCCCATGGTTAGTTCTGTCTCCTGCCAAGCCAAGGCCCCAGGAGTCTGGGCCTCAGTGGCTGGCAGGGTGACGGTGGATGGAATGACATCCCGAGTTCCTGGACAGTTAGAACCAGAGCCCTGGTCAGGGTGGTGGACACTCAGGGATCAGGAAACAGCACCACTGACACAGTGAGGCCAGGGAAGGGTGCTGGGGAGGCCAGAGGGGCCAAGACCCCGTGTCAGAGGTGGGACCAGGCCTCTGCCTCCTGTCTGGCCTGCCTCCACCTTGGCTTGGAGACCTGGCCTAACTCCGAGGCTGGTGGCCCCTCTGTCCCCCACCTACCCCCAGTCTCCTGTGCAGTGCACACCACACCCACCCTGACAGTGGGAGACAGGGACACCAGGGGCCAGGCTCAGAGCAGAAGTTGGGGTCCAGCCCTTGGCCTCCCGCCGCCCCTGAGTGCCTGCCTGTCCCGGCACCCCTCCAGCCCGAGGCCCAACTCCAGCACTCACTGCACTGGAGGTCGCACAGCTGCTGGGGGGCAGAGAAGTGCACATCGGTCCTCCGGCCCTGCAGACGTGGGACAGCTTGGTCAGCACGGCCTGCAGCCCCTTCCTGCACCCTGCTGCAGCCCACAGAGGGACTGCCCAGTGAGACTGCTGTGCCAAGGGGGCCCCCAGAGCAGGCCAGGGCCCTAGGGCAGCTTCAGGGAGGTGGGAGCTCCCCTGGCGGCTGATGACGGGAAGGGGTGGGTGTAGAAGCTGAGGTCTGAGAGTGGAGTAGGTGGGTGGGGGCTGGGGTGCTGGGTGGGGCAGCACTCCCCACCTGGATGCAGGTGTCAGGTGCACAGGCCTCGTCCCCAGGAATGTCCACGAAGGCAACTGCAGGGTCAGCTGTGAGGTTACCCTGGGTCGGGAGAGGGATCTATCACAGGTGGAGCAGGAGGGGCAGACCAGACTATACCATGTCCCTCTTGGCACCATCCCCGCCAGGCGGCCTCCAGGGAGGTTAAGAGGACTGCAGAGAAGTGAGGGGTCAGCCCTTTCCCCAGGATGGCGCCCACCCCACCCGGCTCTCACAGAGGCTGGAGGGAGGGGGATGGCCGGGAGTGCTGGGCGGCAGGCAGGCGGCCACATCTTCCTTCCATGACACAGGTGCACCTGGAAGCGGGCGGGGCTGGGTGAGAAGAAGGTGATCCGGAGGTGGCTCGGAGAGGACGCTGGCTGGACGGCCATCTTCCAGGCTGCAGAGATGGAGGGGTGAGGCAAGCACCCCACCTGCCTCCCCTCCTCCCTCCCACTCACCCAGAACCCCGTTGTCCTGACTCCCTGACCGCGAAGAAAAGGGCGTTGTTTGTTGCATCCACACAGCAAAGGCACCGAACCAGTCCCCTGCCCGCTGACCCGTGGAGAGCTCACCTGGGAAGCGCTGCTGTTCAAAAGGGCACTTCACCCAGGAGCCCAGGCTGGTGGAGAACTGCAGAGAGGCCACGAGACATATGCATGTGGAGGCTGGGTAGGGGTGTTGGGGGCTGGGATAAGCTGCGCCTTGTTTGCTGCCCTCTGTGAGGCTTCCCCACCCTGAGTCCTAGCTCTATCCACCTTCAGACCAGGAGGGGGTTAGAGGGGCCACTGGGAGGCTGGACCCCAGGGTCGGGCAAGGCATAGGGGTGTGTGACTACAGCCCCCTGCCCCAATGCCCCTCTGTGTGCCTGCTCGCCCCCTACCCAAGCTCAGGTAGTGCACATGGCAGCTGTGGCCCGGCCCACTCACCTTCAGGCAGAGCTGGGGCTGTGTGTCCACTAGTGGGTACTGCACCTGAGGGGGGCTCAAGTCAGGGCCCTGGCCATCCATGCCCACCCCCATCCCCCCTTGGCGGGCACTCACCCTACCATGTGCAGGCCGGCCCGAGTGCTCCAGCTCGTGGCAGTGGACCCCTGGCCCTGGGCGCCAGCACAGACTCACATGGCCACTCACAGGACAGGCGGGCTCCCAGCTCAGTGCCTGGCTCCCTGGGTCGTAGTGGATGGCATCCCACAGTGCCTCCGTGTCTGCAGGGACCCTCCCCCCAAGGCTCTAGTCAGCTGGGCCCTACCTCAGCTGCCAGTGGGCCACAGGACCTGACACCTGCTTGAGAGACCCTTGGGCCAGGTCCAGGGACTCAGGTGCAGTTCTCCCATGGGCGTCTGGGCCCTGGACCCAACCTGTGTGTGCGAGCATGTGCATGTGCAGTGTGTCTCTCTTGTACCCCTAAGAGAGCCCCGCTCAGCAAGACTTGGGTCTTCCAGGTGAGCCAGGCCATCACATGTGCATGCACGTACACCAGGCACACACACGCACACACTTGTGCACACGCAGGTCCATGCACAGGTTCTGCCACCTGGAGGGGTTTGCCCAGGACACACCCTTGGCCGCATGCTGTCCACAGCAGGCTCAAGGGTTGAGGCTGGGCCTGCCCCCAGGCCTCATCCCCCAGTGTCAGCCCTCCCAGACAGACTGGGTGGGAAGATCCTGTGGGCAACTCTGACCCGCGCATCTCCCACTCCTCTCCTCCCTGCCTCCTCCCCTTCCCTCAGCACCACAAGGCACTTGCCATCTTCAAAGGGGCAGGTCTGGGTCCGCACTGCGTCAGGGGTGGCAGACCAGCCCTGCAGGAGGGGCTGGGGTCAGCGCAGGGCCTGCCCATTCCTTTGTCCCCTCCCAGCAGTCGAGGCCACACCCTCACTGACCTCAAGGCACAGACATGGCAGCTCTTGGCTGTAGGGCAGAGAGATGGTCTGGGAGACGCTGTTCGCTGTCACCTGCAGCGAAGCGGAGGGTTTAGGGGCTGGGGCCCGGAGGGCGGGGCGTGGGGCCTGGTCTGGGGCTGACGGCCTGGGACGGGAGTGGGCGGGGCTAGGGGCGTGGTCGAGGCTTGTTTGGGCCGGGGGCGGGGCTGTGGGCGTCGCTCTGGGCGGAAGGGGCGTCTGGTGGGCGGGGCGTGGTTTGGGGCGCGGTTTAGGGTGGGGCTCACCTGCACCAGGGCGCCCGCATCCTCGCAGATGAACCACTTGAAGCAGAGTCGCACATAGTAGTCGGGACCCCCAGGGGCTTCCGGCACCTGCACCAGAACCACCTTACGGCTGCGGTCCACCCAGTAGGAGAGCTTCCTGGCTGCAGGAGGGCGGCAAGTGGGGGCCAAGGTGGGACTAGAGGTCACCGGACACAGGGTCATGGACACAGGGCTCCACGTGAGACTCTCCAGGTGGTGACCTTTGCTAGACCCAGGCATTTCCCACTAGAGGACCCTATCAAGATTTCCCAAGTGGAGGCAGAAGACCCCAGTGGGAGCAAGCCGAGGGTCTTCCCAGGTCTGGGCCTCACCAAAGCAGTCTGGCACGTTCCTCCTCATGTCCTCATCTCTGCAGTCTGCAAATGACAGAGACAATGGTGGACCTACCCTGCTCTACCCCCAGGGGCTATCCCCACAGCTGGGCCTCTGTCCATGTGGTTTCCAGAAGTTCCTCCTCTCCAGGGAGGCTGTGACCCTGAATTAAGCCAAATGTGCTTGCTGGGAGCTGTCCAGTACGGGGCCCTGCCTCCTGCCCCCTGCCTTGGGCAAGTCCCACCCCAAGTCAGTCCTTAGAGGCTGGATGGCAGCTGTGCCCAGGATGGCTCCATGGGCTCCCACCTTCCACGTGGTACTGTTGGTCTAGCTGGACCCCGCAGAAGTGGGGGACAGTCCTCAGGGTGACGTAGAGGCTCTGGGCCACGCTCACCTCGAAGCAGTCAAAGTGCACCTGGAGCTGGGCAGGTACAGGTGTGAGCCGGGTGGACCTGGGGCCACTGCCCACCCACACCTGGACAGGCCAGCTCCACCTTGCACAGGTGGAACCCAGAGTCTGGGGGCAGAGCAGGAGGGGCACCCATTCCTTGGGGCTTGCATGGCAGAACCCCAGGCCAGGCTGTGAAGCAGGTGGCCAGGAGGTGAGGGCAGCGAGGAGCAGGCCGGGACAGCTTCTGCTGCCCTGCAAAGCCTGGGGCTGGACCAGCAGATGTGAGTCAGGCCCTGGCCTCACCTGCTGCCCCACCTGCATCTGGCGGGAGGCCCTGGAGACCCGCACGATCTGACACTGGATCTCCTGGGTGTCGAGGGTCATGGAACAGGCCTCTAGGCCCCGCAGGCTCTCTGGGTGAAGGGAGGGGCCAGCAGGGCTAGTCAGACCATGGTGATGAGATCCACCCCCCCACTTCCAAGTGCAGTTAGCAGGGTCCCCATCCCGCCCAGCCTCCCAGGTTGCTGTGGAGCCCCGAGCCCAGCGCCCCACTGCCTGGGTGTTACCACCATCACGGTCAGCCCGGCCCTCAAGGCCGCCTCTCACCATGCAGCGTGAGGGAGGCATGCACGCGCAGGAGCAGGGAGCAGCCGTTACGGGGGGCACACTTCATGGCAGTGGAGAGCGTCAGGGTCTCCAGGACCGACCTGGACATGGACGCGGGGGGTTGCCGGCAGAAGTTGCTGAAAATGTTCCCTGGGGAGAGGAAGGAGGGCAAGTGCCACAGGGTCCCCTGGCACGGGGTCAGGCTTTGTGGGAGGTCGCGTGGCGGGGGTGGTTCTCTGGAGCTGCACAGTGTGGGGAAGGGTCCTCACTATCTTGCCCCAGTTCAGTCAGGGAACTAGCCCCCTGGTGAGTGGTGGGCCCACTGCTGAGCCACATTCAGAACTGTCTGCTGGGTGTCAAGAGTGGGGCCCAGGTCAGGGGAGCAGGCTGCACCTGAGTGTGGGCAGCTGCTGTCCCACCTGGCCAACAAAGGGGCAGGGGAGCCCCTCCTCTGGCAAGCCAGCAGCCCCATCACCCTCTTCAAAGATGAGCAACAGAAAAGGCACGCTGGGGGCCCCTGGGCATGACCCTGAGGTCATGGCAGCCCAGGGCTCTGTACAGGCAAGTGGCTGCACTGGCACAGGTGGGCCTTGGTCAGGGCCCGGGCCACTATGGCTGGACTAAGTGCCACGCAGGGCAGTTGGCCTGATGTCGGTGGAGCTGGGGTCTCACTTTCAGGCACTGGGGGCTGAGAGGTATTTGCTGTCTTCACTAGGCCAGGTGTGCAGGTAGAGACTTTCAGGCCAGTAAGAGTTGACCCCATGCGAGCCACTGAGCCCTGGGGAGCCCTGCGCCCCATGGAGCCAGCAGCCCAGCTTCCCTCCTGTGCTCCGGGTCATGGCTTGTCCCCAGGTGTGACAGATGGCATTCAGGCCTGGTGATACGTCAGGTGGAGGGAGTAACCCCAGGGGGACAATGCGCCCAGGAAGGGGAAGGTGCTTAGTGGGTGCTTCCGGGGGACCCAGAACTCCAGGGGCCCCCAGGCAAACCCTAGGGCTCTCTCGGGAGGTTGCTGTGGGGCTAAAACTCCAGGGAAGTGAAGGAAGGTGTCCGGCCTGCGGCCCTACCGCGTGTCAGGAGGAGAGGGACCACCCATAAGACCAGCGCAAGTGAAAGGAAGGAAAGCAGAGGAAGATGGCCAGACACCAAAGACACACCTCTCGGCAGAGAAGGTGAAGCAGAAACAAATGCTCCCCAGGGATCAAAGCCCCCAAGGGCCTTGAGAACTGAGGTGAGGCTGTGACTTGAGGGGCCCAGAGCAGTCGCCCCTCCCCAGGCCGGGGGTCTCATGCTGCCTCCCCTCGGGGACCTTTCTCCAGCCAAAACACAAAGAGGTGTGCAATCGAGAAGGCCTGCCTGGAAGGCAGGTTGCCGCAGAGCCAGCTCTGCATATGGAAGGAGAGGCAGTGGCCCTGCCCCTGAGGCACAGAGGTGCTGCTGCTGAGTCACTGGAGCCCACCACTCACAGAGCCCACACTAAACAGTTCAGAAACAGACTCAAAGGAGTAATGGGACTGCGAGGTCTGAATATGTTCATGGGAAAGAAATGCAACTCTGTGGATGCCACCCTGGCCAAGACGGAGGCATGAGGATCAGGTTTACCCTCTTGTCTGAAACAGCCTGGAAAACCAGACAAAATACGTGGAGCAATGGTTTCAAGACAGCGGATATGAAGAAACAAAGGGCAGTGATGCCTGAGAGACGGAGACAAGCAAGGTGAGCTCCGTGAAGACACCGCTGTCTGAGCGTTTCCGGGCAGCAGCAGAGGGAGGGGAAGCTCAGGCAGAGCCTGACACCATCCCCGAGTTGAGGAAATGGGACCGAGAGTGTGGGCAGAACAAAGTGGCCAGACTTTGCAGGACAGAGTATGAGAGAGGAAAGAACGATTCAGAAAGAACTGGAGAATATTCAGTCCGCTGGACATTCAGCAGAGCATCGATCAGCACATGATGCGAGGGCACTACCAGAGGCAGGGGAGAGCCAGCCAAAAGCGTGTGAGGGAGCAGTATCCTGCAGTCACACGGGGTCAGGAACAGTCCCTGTTCCCAGCCAGACGAGAAACCTCACGATTCACAGGGCGCTGGGCACAGTGTATATGAAAGTCCTGCCTCAGTAGGAGAATAATTAGCCTTTGACCGAGCACTGCTCTCAACTTGCCTAACTAATCTTAAAAGCAAGACCCAAAAAAGATTGAGCTATTTCCAAGTAACTTAACTGTATTCCAGAAAAGGCTCAAGAATATTCCTAGGAATAAGAAAAGATATCCAGCACACAAGAGGGTAAATTCACAATGTCTACCATCCAATAAAAAGTTACAAGTCATGAAAATAATCAGGAAAATACAACCCATAATGAGAAGAAAAATCAGTTAAACTGACACAGATATTAAAATTAGTAGACAAGAACATTAAAATGATTATTATAACTGTATTCCATATGTTCAAAAAGTTAATTATAGACATGGAAGATATAAAGAAAACCCCAAATCCAACCTCTAGAGATAAGAACTACAGTGTCTGAGATAAAGAATACATCAGATAGGATTAAGAGCAGATTAGACATTGAATAAAAAAAGATTGAGGAACTTGGCATAGCAATAGAAACTATCCAAAAGTAAATGGAAAGAGATGAGATGATGATGATGATGATGATGACGATGATGATGTGTTGATGATGATGATGTGCTGATGATGTTGATGATGATGATGTTGATGATGATGATGATGATGTGTTGATGATGATGTGTTAATGATGATGATGATGATGATGTGTTGATGTTGATGATGATGATGATGATGTGTTGGTGATGATGATGATGATGTTGATGATGATGATGTTGATGATGATGATGTTGATGATGATGATGTGTTGATGATGATGATGATGATGATGTGTTGGTGATGATGATGATGATGATGATGTGTTGGTGATGATGATGATGATGTTGATGATGATGATGTTGATGATGATGATGTTGATGATGATGATGTGTTGATGATGATGATGTTGATGATGATGATGTGTTGATGATGATGTGTTGATGATGATGATGATGTGTTGATGATGATGTGTTGATGATGATGATGATGTGTTGATGATGATGATGATGTGTTGATGATGATGATGATGTGTTGATGATGATGATGATGTGATGATGATGATGATGATGATGTTGATGATGATGATGATGTGTTGATGATGATGATGATGATGATGATGATGATGTGTTGATGATGTGCTGATGATGTTGATGATGATGATGATGATGATGTGTTGATGATGATGATGATGATGTTGATGATGATGATGATGTGTTGATGATGATGATGATGTGTTGATGATGTGCTGATGATGTTGATGATGATGATGATGTGTTGATGATGATGATGATGATGATGATGATGATGTGTTGATGATGATGATGATGATGATGTGTTGATGATGATGATGATGTGTTGATGATGTTGATGATGATGATGTGATGATGATGATGATGATGATGTGTTGATGATGATGATGATGATGATGTGTTGATGATGATGTGTTGATGATGATGATGTGTTGATGATGATGATGATGATGATGTGTTGATGATGATGATGATGTGTTGATGATGATGATGATGATGATGTGTTGATGATGATGATGATGATGATGATGGTGCTGATGATGATGATGTTGGTGGTGATGATGTTCATGCTGATATAATAGTAGAACAAAGCATCAGTGAGCTGTGGGACAACTTCAAGTGACCTAATATATGTATAATTAGAGTCCCTGAAGGAATAAGGTGAATGAAAAAAGACTTGAAGAAATGATAGAAATTTTCCAGACTTGATGAAAACTATAAACTCACAGATCCAAGAAGCTCAATGAGTATCAAGTATAAGATATATGAAGAAAATTACAAGGCACACCATGACCAATATGTTCAAAGCCAGAGATAAACAGAAAATTGTAAAAACCACCAGAGGAAAACTGACATGTTATGTACAGAAGAACAAAGATAAGGATGACAGCAAATTCCTTGTTGGAAGCAGAGCAAATAAGACAAAGAGAAAAACCTTTAAAGTACTGAAAGAAAAAACCTGACAACCCAGAACTCTATACCATTGAAAATCTCTTTGAAAATGAAGGATAAATAAAGACTTCTTTAGCATACAAAAGCTGAAAGAATTGCTCATCAGAAGACCCACACTACAAAAAATGTTAAGAAAGTCCTTTCAGTAGGAAGAAAAATGATTTCAGATGGAAATTTTATCAAAAGAATAAAGAATACCAGAAATGGTAATCACGTGGTTAAATATAAAAGATATTTTATTACTATTTAAACCTGTTTAAAAGACAAGTGATTGTTTAAGACAATATATTTAAAATTTTGGATATTGCTAAATCAGCATTTAAGGGGAAATTTGTAGCACTAAACTCCTATATTAGAAAAGAAAGACCTCAAGTTAGTGACCTCAGCTTCCACCTTAAGGCACTAGAGAAAGAAGAGTAAATACACACTGTGAACTAATACAATGTTATTTGTCAATTACATCTCAAACTGGGGAAAAAAAGAATAACAAAACCCCAGGTAGTCAGAAGAAAGGAAATAATAAAGATCAAAGTGGAAATTAATGAAATAGGAAAGAGAAAAGCAACAGAGAAAATCAATGAAAGCATATGTTTAAGAAAGAAATAATACCAGTTCTACACCGATTCTTCCAGAAAAGAGATGAGGGAATAGTTCAGAACTCATTCTCTGTTACCAAAACCTGACAAAAATACTACAAAAAGAGAAAACTACAGAGCAATATACTTCATGGTCATAAACTAAAAACTCTAACAAAATTTCAGCAAATTGAATCCAACAATCTATAAAAGGATAACACATAATTACCAAGTGTGGTTTGTTCTAGGAATGCAAGGTTGGTTTAATACTCAAAAATCAATCCCTATAATTAACTATGTTAACAAATTTTAAAAACACATATAATCTCAATAGTCACAGCAAAATTATTTGACAAAATCTAAAATCTATTCCTAATAAAAACTCTCAGCAAAATAAGCATAGAAGGGAATTTCCTTGATCTGATAAAGGCCCTCTATGAGAACCTGCAGCTAATATGGTATTTAATAGTGAAAGGATGGATTATTTTCCCCTAAGATCAGGAAGAAGACCAGGATTGCTGCTCTGATGGCTTCTATTCAATCTTCTGTATTAGAGATCCTAGTCAATGTAATAAGGCAAGAAAAGGAAACAGTAAACCTGTCTTCCTTTGCAGATGATATAGTTGTCTCTATAGAAAATCTGACGGAATCTAGAAAAAAGATACCAGAACTAAAGAATGAGTTTAGCAAATTGCAAGGCACAAGATCAAGATGTGAAAATCTACCATATTTCTATGTACTAGCAAAGAACAATTGCAAATTGAAATTTTAAAAATATAATTTACAGTAACATAAAATATGAAAGACGTAAGGACAAATCTGACAAAAGATGTGCAAAATCTATGCCTTGAAAACTAAAAAATATTGCTGAGAGAAATTTGAGAAAACCTAAATAAATTGAGAGGTAAATTGGGTTCATAGGTCAGAAGACCTAATATTGTTAAGATGTCAGTTCTCCCCAAATTGATGTGTAGATTCAAGAAATCACGATCAAAAACATTTTCATAGAAGGCCTTTTTTTCCCCATAAACTGATAAGCTGATTCTAAAATTCATATAGAAATGCAAAGGATCTAGAATAGACAAATCATCTTTGGTAAAGAAGAGCAAATCAGAAGCTAACACTGCCTAATTTCAGGACTTCTTATAAAGTAATCAGGTACAGGAATCAGGACAGTGTGGTATTGGTGTCAAGACAGACAAATGGATGGAACAGAACAGGGTCCCAAAACAGACCTGCCCAGATATGGACAATTGATGTCAACCAATACACTAGCTGCTGAAGGAGGAGAGTCTTCAACAAACTATGCTGGATCAACTGGACATCCACGTGCAAAAATGTGGACTTTAATCTGTGCCTTGCCCTAAATACAAAGTTCACTCAAAATGGACTGGAGATCAAAACTTTTAAAAGAAAACATAGTAAAAAAAATCTTTGTGACCTTGGGTAGGGCAAAACTTTTCTTAGCTACAATACTGAAATTATGATGCATAAAAGAAAACATTAGACTTCATCAAAATTAAAAACTTCTGCTCTTTGAAAGACACCGTTAAGAGAATGAAAAGACAAGTCACAAACTGGGGGAAAATATTTGCAAATCATCTATCTGATGAGGAACTTGTATTCAGAACTTATAAAGAACTTTCCAAACCAGCAACGCAATAAAAAATGGGCAAAAGATTTGAACAGATACTTCACCACAGAAGAAGAAAATGGCAAATAAGCACATGAAGAGGTGCTCGACGTTGTTAGACGTTAGGGAAATGCAAAAGTAAACCATGATGAGCTGCTGTCACTATGGGAACAGGCAACATGAGAAGGACTGACTATTCCAAGTGTTGGCGGGATGACTACTCCAAGTGTGGAGGAACTGGAAGCCTCATCCACTGCTGCTGGGAATGTGAAATTGTACAACCACTTTATAAAACAATTCGGCAACTTCTTTAAAAGTTAAACATATACCTGCTATGTGATACAGCCATTCACGCCTGGATATTTACCCATGAGTAATGAGAAAGACTTTCCCAGTGTTCACTGTAGTTTTACTTTTAGTAGCCAAGCCTGGAGACAACTCAAGTGTCCATCAACAGGTGAACGAGTAAACAGACTGTGTATAGCCATATAGTCATGCAATGGGCTGGACTTTTTTTTTTTTTTTTGCTGAGGAAGATTCACCCTGAGCTAACATCTGTTGCCAATCTCCCTCTGTTTTATATGTGGGTCACCACCACAGCATGGCCACTGACAAGTGGTGTAGGTCTGCGCCCAGGAACTAAACCTGGGCCACCAGAGCAGAGTGCACTGAACTTAACCCCTAAGTCACTGGGCTGGCCCTAGGATGGACTTTTCATATGTGCTATACGTGGATGAATCCAAAAATAATTATGCTGAGTGAAAGACACGAGAGTTCACACTGCATGATTCCATTTATATAAAATTCTAGAAAATGCAAACTAATCTCTAGGGACAGAAAGCAGATCTGTGGCTGTTGGGGAGGAGGAGGACGGGGAGGTCTGGAGAGAGGGTGTCACAGGGACTGAGGAAACTTTGGGGATGGTGAGACTATCCATTATGCTGACTGTGGCAGTGGTTTCACAGATGTACACATACGCAAAACGTCAGCAAGTCGAATACTTAAAATATGTAGAGTTCACTTTATGTCAATCACACATCAATAAGGCCCAAAAGGTCATTTCCTTCCCTCATCCATCTGTGATGTGTGTAAGCCAGCAGCAAGTGTCCAGATTCCTGCCCAGGTTTGGTGGCCCCTTGGGAGGGGGGTCTCTCCCAACTCAGTTTACATTTACTCGAGATCAGAAGTGGGAAAAAGAAAACAATAAGACAACTTTAAAAAGATGTCTTAAACACCAGGGATGCAACTGAGTTCACACCCCTGGGAGCTTCTCTTCACCAGCGCGCCCTCATGTCCTCAGTGGTGGGAGGGGGTAGACCAAGGGAGGGGCGGAGGACCGCAGGCTCCCCCCACCAGATCGATGGAGACTTAGAAAACCACAAAACCAATGAAAAGTTGGTCTGCCTTCTATGATTACCGTGTGTGGGCAGTTCTAACAGTGCCAGTGATAAAAATCCTCCTCCCAGTTGCTCCAGGTTCTAATCACCTGCCCGCCCCTGGCGTGGCCCGCGCCAAGCATCCTGGCCGCCGCTGTCCTGGAGCTCGTGGGATCTAACACACTATGTGGGGCTTTTTGGAGGGACTCCACCCAAGGGCGGCGGCTGGAACCTGAGGAGGCAGCCGGACCCCTGGCTGGCCACCAGCTCCGTGGGACAGGCCGGTGGGCTAGTGGGCAATGTGCGGGGAGCAGAACTCTGTCCCCAGGCCTGATGTCCCCTTGTGTGGAGGTCACACGTGGAGCCCGGTGCACAGCGGTCCTAAGGGATGAGACTGGGCTTCAGGATTCTCTCTCCAGCTTCACAGTGAAAACTTCCTCCTCGACCAGGACATGAGGTGTCTGCATCTTCTGACCTTTTCTGGGAAACACAAAGACCTGTTCTAGCCAAAAAGAACAGCAAAGCCAGAATATAGGCAATAAATGGTAGAGCAGTAGAAGGACTCAGAGGAACATGAAATGATGACATATGTAGAGTTAAGCAGGATGGATGCAAAGGAAAAGTTGCCTCTTGTAAAAGAAAATGTATAAAAATAAGAACAGGCTCTTGTCCCAAGTTAAGCTGACGAAAACAGGAGAGAGGAGCAAGCAGAGGAGGGAATGAGTGAGGCAGAAATATGCGGAGTGTTTGTGGTTCAAAATGGGGAATGCTGCTCATTGTTGCTGTGTGGAAATAACTGTGAACCCAAGATTCATCAGAAAGACTTGGGGAGAAGTAAAGATATTTGATCTTAATCAAAAATTTAAAGACTACCATAGAGCCTTACTAAAAGAAGGCCTAACAGATGTATTTTAAAAATGAGAAATATGAACTCAAAAGGAAGAAGTGGCTTACGGAAAGGAACAGTGGACACAGGAGTTGGTAAACAGGTGGTTAATTTAAATTTGCATTGACAGAGGAGGACAAAGAAAGACTATGTTTAAAAACAAGTTGGGACGCAGAGCACAGGCAGCCATGTCTGTCGGGGCATCTCCCAGCCCAGTGCAGCTGAGAGCTTCAGGCACAGGGCAGGCCAGGGAGCCACAGAGCTGCCCTGGTGACATGTTGGTCCCTGACCCGGTTTGGGGGAGTCTGGAGAAACTCTGGGGCACTGCGGGCTGGCTGCTCTGAGCCGGCAGGGCCAAGTGGAGAGCTTCCTGGGGAGCTGAAGCCTCTAGCGGGTCTGGGTGCTGGTTACCAGCACTGGTTTGCACCTCCAGGAAGATCCAAGAAGCCTCAGAAATGGTCCTGACAGTCTTGCATTACTCCTGGGTACCACTCAGAAACAAAGGTGACTCTGGTTTGGGGGAAGGCCCCTTCATCCTAGGCCTCAGGAAATGCCAAGAATCATTTCTTGAGGGTGTTGAGCAGATGTACTTAAAGATAAACAAACACACCAGGAAACAAAGCGCCAAAAGGGAGAACCAGCAGAAACAACGGGCCACAGACAACCCAACAGAGTTCTCCGATGACGGAAGTGCCAGCCGTGAACTACAGATAAACTGTGCTAAACAGACAAGCTCGAAAACACGTGCAGTGGGGAAAAAGTATAAAGAAGGACGAAGCACATTTGAAAGAAACAAACAGAAGTTCTAGAAATGAAACTCAGAGAAACAGAAATTTAAAATGCAATAAATGATTTTAAGAGCAGTTGGACATCACTGGAGAATTAGTAAAGTGGAAGAAAGATCACAATGAATGATCTAGAAGGCAGCAAAAGGACAGAAAGATGGAAGATACAGAAGAGAGATTAAGAAAGGTGCAGAAAGAAGTAAAGTGCCTAAGATGTGCCCACTCGAGTTCCAGAAGGAAGAGAGAGAAGGGGCAGAGGCAATATTGATATGACGGCTAACTTTTCTAAGGCTTACACAAGAAAGTAAAAATATAGGCCAGTCTCACTTATGAATATAGTTGCAAAATCCTAAATAAAATTTTAGCAAATTGACTTGATGTATCAAACATGATCAGATAGGATTTGTTTCAGGACTGCAATGTGGTCAACATTAGAAAATCTATCAGTCAGTTTCACCTCATTAATGGATTAAAGGACAAAAACTACATGATTATCTTCATAGATGCAGAAAGTTTTCATACAGGGCAACACATATCCATGTTAAAAGAATGTTTAGCAAAATAAGAAAAGAAAGGCACTTCCTTGTCTACATTGAGGACATCTACTGTGAACTCCCAATAAACCAACACTCAATGGTCAGCCTTGGGGATCACTGCCATTCATATCAGGGCTAAGACCAGGGTTCCCCATTCAACGTTGTCCTGTGGATTTGAGCCAGTTCCATAAGATCAAAAACCAACCAACAAACATAGGTTTATAAACTGTCACTATTTGCAGGATATGTGATTATCTATGTACAAAAACTTGAGACTCAGTGGGAATCTATTAGAAATAACAAAGAGACTTTGACAAATGTATTGGATACAAGATCAATATACAAAGATAGCATTGCTTTACACTAGCAAAAGCCAACTAGAAAATGTAATAAAATAAGGAAACCATTCACAGTATCCTTCAACCTCAGAAAACCATAAATAAATGCTTTGAGGAAGACCTAAACAGATGGGAAGCCATACCATGTTCATGGGTGGAACACTCAACTCTGATAAGATGTCATTTCTGCCTCGAATTGATCAATAAATTCAATGCAATTCCAATCAAAATGTGTGATATTGTGACTTACAGTAAGAAATATAAGGGCCAGCCCGGTGGCATAGTAGAAGAGTCTGTGCACTCTGCTTTGGTGGCCTGGGGTTCACAGGTTCAGATCCTGGGCACAGACCTACACACCACTCATCAAGCCATGCTGTGGCAGTGACCCACACACAAAATAGAGGAATATTGGCACAGACGTTAGCTCAGGGATAATCTTCCTCACCAAAAAAAAGAAGAAAAGAAATATACATTTGGTCTTCATCCTCGTTTCCGGCACAGAGCTCCTAAAACCCCTGGAATTTCCTAAGTGATAAGAACAATAAACGTGTCTTTTGCTATTCATAACAAGCCCCTTTCAACCACACCTGAGTTTGTGTTAATGAGGTGACTTATGGAAAGCACCTACATGGGGCTGATGCCAGAGGACCCAACCCTGTGATTACAGGGTTGGAACTCTCAGCCCCACCCCTGACCTGCAGGGAGGGGAGAGGGGCTGGAGATTGAGTTCAATCCCCAACAGCCAATGATTTAATCAATCGTGCCTGGGCAATGAAGTCTCCATAAAAACCCAAAAGGATGCGGCTCTGAGAGCTCGGTGAACACGTGAAGATGTGGGGAGAGAGGTGTGCAGAGAGGGCGTGGAAGCTCCACCCCTCCCCACATGCCCGCCCTACGCATCTCTTCCCTCTGGTTGTTCTCGAGTTATATCCTTTCATAACAAGCCAGTCAACTAGGAAGTAAAATGATTCTCTGAGTTCTGTGAGTCACTCAAGCAAATTAATTGAACCAGAGGAGGGAGTCATGGGAGCCTCTGATCTATAGCCAGTTAGTCAGAAGCACAGGCGACAACCTGGACTTGGAATTGGTGTCTGAAGTGGGGGACAGTCTCGTGGGACCGAGTCCTTAACCTGTGGGATCTGACGCTATCCTCAGCTAGACCGTGTCAGAACAGAGTTCACTGCTTGGTGGTGTTGAAAAACATACACACTGGAAAATGCCTGCTGAAATTTTCAGGAAACTTGACAATCAAAAATTCACATTGAAGAGCTGAAGATGTACAAAATGCTAAGACCCTTTAAAAACCTTTCGATTGTAAAGATGAAAGGTAGATCCTGAAAACTATTACAGAGCAGACAGCCTTGCTCCACACCCAGGTGGCCCCCCAGCTCCATTGCAGCTCCTTCCCTCACTCCAGAAGCAACCACTGTCCTGACTTTTCTAGTCACGACTGTTTTGCATTTCTTTACGGTTTCATCACCCAAACATGCCTCTCCAGACATATTGTTGAATCTTGCTCATTTTTTAAACCTGGCTATCTGTTTGGTCTCTCTTAGTCAACCGGTGCTCCTTGCAGTTGTTCAGATGAAGACCAGGCTCCTGAGGGGTCAGGCGTCCTCCACTGGCATTTGTTTTCCTCCTGGTGCGATCTCTGGGCCCTGCATTTCTGGCAAATCAGCAGTGGGGCCCGGAGGCCTGACCACCTTCAGGGTCGAGTCTTCTGACGGGACTTGAGCTGCTGTTGAATGGCTTTATGAGGAGGTGTGTCGTGTCTGGATCTTGGCCGTGTTTGATGTCAGCTGGTACCGAGGCTCCCAATTCAGTGGGAGATGCAAAATGGCGGTATCATAATTCCATTGTTTCATTTCCATTTATTAGCTGGAATAATTACTTACTCCAAGGTAGCTTTCATAGAAGAGAGCCAGGATCGAGGCTTGACTCTTTTCTTTCACTTTCCCAGTTTTCAAGATGATGACTGGTTTCTTCTCATCCACCAAAGACCAATGACTCTTTTTTTTTAACAATATCATTATGAATGCATGGGTTGCAATTCACTGCAATTCTTATTTTTTTAAAGCTCCAATGATGTCCTCTTGGCTAGTGGCAGCTTCTTCGGGTTGGTTCCCAAGCCTATTGACATGTCACCACAGCCTTGAGCGCCCTCTCGCCGGCTGGTAAGACAAGATGTTCAGGCTCTTGCACATTTTCTGCCCCAAACCGGGAATCAGTCACTGTGGTCAGAAGCCCTGCCTGGTTTCCTCCGGTGGGAAATGGTATTTCAAGACCCTGGCCAAGGGGGCTCATGGCTGTGAGGTAGTCGTTGGTTCGAGGATATTTGTGTGGGCAAAGCTGCAATATATTTATATAAAACAAGTGTGACTCATGAGGTGATATTTATGTTACCAATTCAGAGTAAAGGTTTTACTTCACCTTTTCTGTATGAACCTGCTTCTCTTTTTTTGCATGCGGAGAGTCCTGATTCTCAAGAACACGGGGATGATAGAATGAAAACAGGTCCTCTGCTGCGTTCCACATAATACAGGGTCTCAGAGTCACAGGACTACCAACCAGGACCAATCGAACAGTCTGTCTTGGCATCCACTTTTCTCATTCTCTCTGCATTTTTTATGGCCGTTCCCTATCTACAGGGTCAGACCGTTGAGCTGGGACACACCACACTATCTCCCTTTTAACGTGTGGTCTCAGTTTTGCCCGAAGCCATGTACTTGATTCTCTCCCATTTCCATGGGGGCCTCGCCAGTCCTTCGGGCTGCCTGAAGCTTGTTTCCTGTAGAGTTCTCCAGAGGGGCCTGTGCCAACGACACACCTGGACGTCAGCTTTGCTTTTGTTGGAGGATATTTGACGTATGATGTTGTGGATCTGACACATTTGTATGCTGTCATATGACTGCCACTGTGGCGATGGTTAGCACCTGTATCGAAGAATTCCCATTTCGTTTTTGGGGTGGGAAGAACGGGGTCCCTCAGAAGTGTGGTGATGACAGTGCCGTGTTGCTGTCTACACTGAACTGTGCGCTGTGGCTGCCCACACCTTCTGCCCGTCTGAATGCTGCTGATGGAAAGTCTGACGTCATGTCCTTTGCCTCCAGGGTCAGCTGTACTCTCTTTGCAGAATACCCAAAAGATTTTTCTCTTTCTCTTTAAAATCCAGTCATCTTACTAGAATAGGTTGGGTATTCCCAGGTACGTAGTTTGCCCTTTCGATAACTAGTTTCAAGAAACAAATTTAAAAGTTTTCTTGAGCTGTAGTTCTTGGGGTTTGTGCTGTTGCTTCTGTTTTCATCTCCAGGGTCCCTGTCATCTGTGGTTTCGACATTCTTTGCCTATGGCAACATTTACCAGTTATTCACACATCATTTCAATCTCTTTTTTTCAATTAAAAAAAAATGTCCTCCTTTCAACTTCTACTTCTCTGAAGGTGTTCAGTGTTGGGTCCACTTACTCTTGTGTTCTTCTAATGCAGCCTTCACTCCTAAAACGGCTTTTTGGGCTGGCCCGGTGGTGCAGCGGTGAAGTGCTCACGTTCTGCTTCTCGGCAGCCCGGGGTTCGCTGGTTCGGATCCCAGGTGCGGACATGGCACCGCTTGGCACGCCATGCTGTGGCGGGCATCCCACGTATAAATAGAGGAAGATGGGCACGGATGTTAGCTCAGGGCCAGTCTTCCTCAGCAAAAAGAGGAGGATTGGCAGCAGATGTTAGGTCAGGGCTGATCTTCCTCAAAAAAAAAAATAAATAAATAAAATGGCCTTTTCCTTTATTCCTAGTTCTGAGTGTTGCCACCTCATTTCTGAATATTTCTAGTTTCTGTTCATGTCACTTTCACGTCTCAGATCATTTTCTGAGCATTCTAAACCACCCTGAAGTGGGGGCACAGCAGGTTCCAGGGCGTTCCTCAGTCTTGCTCTATCACCATCACCTGTCTGGAGCTTGTCCTTGATGCTATTCTGTGGCTTATATTTACGAGAGCTCAGTTTCCCTGAGCTTTCTGCAGCTGTCTTGGTTCTGACCGCCTTCCTGACCACGCAAACCTCCCTCCCCTCCTGCTGTTTTGGGTGATGTTAAAACGGGCGGATTGCTTCCTCAGGTCCTGCTTCCCCCTCGTCTGTGCCTCCTCTTTTCCTGCCTCTGTTGTCCTCACTCTGCTCAACCTGATGCCACCCCCAGCCTCTCCATGTGCAGCCGCCTCACAGGGCTCCTCACAGGATGCTCCCTGCCGGCGCAGCCCCCTGCCACGGAGCCGAGTGGGGACAGCCATCCTGGCTTCCTCTGCTTTTCTCAGTTGGCTGCGTGCCTCCGTGTGATTACGGTTGTCTGTCTGGGTTCTACTGCGCTCCGTCTGTCAGACGTCCCTCTGCTTCCTGCCACACGCCCTGCTGCTCCAGCTCATCCTCGCGGTTTTGGAGCCTGCACCCGCGTTGTTGAAAGCACTGTGCGCCACTTCTCCTTCACGGTCTCCTTGCTCTGTTTGCATCTGAGGACTCAGGGAGGTGATACACCTCCTGGGACAATTTAGGAAGGAAAGGAACAAAGAGGGCATGCGCTCCACCAGAAACCCCTACCTCATGGAGATGGATGATGAGAGACAAGGACAGCGGGTCAGAGGACCAACCACAGCGGCTGGAAGTCTGACATCACACAGTCAGATGGGGGTGAGGGAGCACAAGTCACTTCGGGCTGTGTGTGGCCAAGACAGAAAGAACGTCACCACGATAATGGGGAAGAAGTTAAAATATGAGCGAAGGGAAGAAAGGCAGCTGGAGGGAGAAAGGAACATAGAATTCAAAAGACAAAGAACTGGTGACAGAAGACAGTATACCGAGGGAGACGACGCTCCTCAGGCACTTCCACAGCAGAGCATCTTAACAGAGAAGCAGATCCCGTAAAACAAGGGGTCAAAGACAGATGCCCAGACAGCCGCACAATCAGAATAGGAGGCGCGCGGACCCGAGGAGCAAGTCGAGGACCAGGCAGCCCCATCTCAGGGCTGACACGCACAGGAGAAATGTGCAGAGGGCTGGCCCCGACTGAAAACTAAATTGCTGGCTTAGAATGGTTGAGATAATCACGGAAAAAGCAGTTGAGAAAGACAAAATGAATGGAACCAGGTCGGGAGATGGAGATCATCCAATATAAAGAGAAGGGGGCGCCTGAGGCAGAGAGCTCACAGGAGCATTCAGAGGAGTAACTAAAACTTTCTCTGATGTTATGAAAGAACCCCATTCGAGGGCCGAAAAGGAGCCGGGATCCTGGAGAAGCGGCTCAGAGCAGCGGGACGGGGACCGAGATGAGCTTGGGTAAGAGGTGGTGTTCAAGGACAGGAAGAGTCCTTAGGCCGAAGCCCAGGTTGGCACCAGCCTTCTCTGCAGGT
Organism: Equus przewalskii; assembly: GCF_037783145.1. Classification (NCBI taxonomy): domain Eukaryota; kingdom Metazoa; phylum Chordata; class Mammalia; order Perissodactyla; family Equidae; genus Equus; species Equus przewalskii. The sequence continues at coordinate 46,083,396 of NC_091859.1, forward strand.
ACTGCCAGGCGACCGCGAGTGATGGGGACAAGGGTCTGTGCGGGAAGCCTGTGTGACCCTGGAAGGGCGCAGACAGGACGTGGCACATGCGTCAAAGCAATGGCTTCCACCCTCCAGGAGGGAACGCCGGGGAGCAGAATGACCTGCGGGGCGACCTGACGCCATTAAATGCCAGCAACCACTGCCCGGCCCGGCAGCCAGTCGTCCTCCCACTTCTCTGAGTGTTTCGTGATCTCCTGTCTTAACCTCGGAAGGGTCCTTGAGGAATGCTATCTCAAGGTGAAGAAACAAAGTTGAGCCATTTCTTCAGTTTACTTTTACTATTAAATTCAAGTCAAATAAAATAAAATGCATATTTTAAATAGCATAAGGTGATTTCATTTTTATATTTTTATCTGTTTATCCTACTAATTGTATATTTGCCTACAAAAATGTCTAGAACAATGTTTTCCTAACGTAAATAATATTTACTTCTATATGGGGGCTTTGGAGCGAGATTTATTTTAACATTCCTTCTTATATATTTCGTATCACTTATTCCTTTTAATAAACATAGAAGTGTTTACAAAGACAATAAAGCTATTTTTAAAACGAGGCGTCATCTTACATTGGGCAAAAATGAAAAAGTTTGATAAGAGGAAATGGGGGTTTCCACATATTGCTGGCAAGAATGTAAACAGGTGTGGCCACTTCAGAAAGCAAGGTGGGGTCATCCAACAAACAGAAGAGCACAACTTCCGGCCCGAGCTGGGGCCTTGCCCACATGCACCAGGCCCTGGACAGGGACGTCGGGGGCTCTGCTCTGTGAGGGGGTGGGGGAGGCCAGGGCAGTGTCGGCTGTCCCTACTGCGGAGGGAGACCCCAGCTACAGAACAGACCTGGCCCCTGGGGAGGCCAAGGTGACCCTGGTGGCCTGATGGCCTGAGGACTGGGAGGGCAGCATGTCCCCTCTGCCTGGGATGTACTCACAGTTCATGTGGCTCCTGCAGGTGAAGCCCTGCGGACAGAAGGAGAGGGTGAGAGGTCAGCTTGGTCACCTCTTGTCCCACCGCCTGCACCCAGACCTGTCACGTGGCCCCCGTCCTGCCTTTTACTGCCTCTGGGACCTGGGGGTGCTGCATCTCCTGGCTCCTCCTGTGTGTCCAGGGGTGCTCACCCTGAGAACACCCGGCCTGATGCCCCACATGCAGTGGCCACTCAGTAAACGGTGTGACCTGGACCCTGTGGACATTCAGACCCCCTCCCCCCCAACTACATGCCCCACTTCTGCTGCTGGCATTCGAAGCCCCCACAGGCCCGCCTCGACCTGTTCTTCGTCAGGGGAACCTTGGCTGAGGCCTCCCGCATGCTGGCACCGGCTGGGTGCTGAGTTCACGAATAAAAGAGAAAAAAGAGGTCCCTGCCTCCGAGGAAGCTGCATTCTGAGATGGGAGACACTGCGACCCTAAGACATCGGTGAGCTATGTTTTATGTTGGATGCTGGGAAGTGGCGTGGGAGAGTGACAGAGGGGGCTGTAAACCTGCTCGGGGGTGGTCAGGGGAGACCCCACTGAGAGGGTGACTTAACGTGGGGTGTGAGCCAACGGGGATCTGTGCAAGCTGCCTTTCCAGGCCCAACTCGGAGCTGATTCTCACCCCCAACCCCTACACCCTGCCCGACGGAGGGAGCCCCCAAAGAAGGGGACTCGGCCCAGGACGGGTGCTCTGGGCTCAGACAGGGGCCTGTAGGGGAAGGGGCTCGAGGCCATGCCTGTGGACCCCGCTTTAGTGGGTGGGACGTGGGGCTCCACAGCTGCGCTTGGGAGAAGGAGGCCAAAGACTGCGGCTCTGGAAGCCCAGAGACAGAACCAGCTGCCGGAATCCAGACCAGCCGGCGGTCACTGTCCTGGGACACAGGGCTGCAGCGGCCCGTGCTCAACAGCGGCACCACGTGGCAGCAAAGAGCAACAGCAGGCCAAGGCTCTCCCTCCCAGGGCAGACTTGATCCTCTAGGGTCCCAAGAAGCTGTGACTGGGGGCCCCCAGATGGAGACCCTGGGCCTCCTGCTGGTAGCACAGGTGGGGAGAGGGCGACTAGAAGTCAGGTGCATTCCTTGAATTTGTGGAGCAGCCACGACTGGTGGTTCCATCTCCCACTCCACCCCCTTTCTAAATAAACTTTAGTTAGGAGTAATCTTAGATTCACAGAAATGATGCAAAGACAGCATCTCCCAATGCCAATATCTTACATAATACAGTGCATTTGTAAAAGCCAGGAGACCAGCACCGTGCCTTCCCGTTAGCTGAACTCCAGACTGTGTCGGGAGCTCACCCGTCTTTCCCTAATGTCCATTTTCTGTTCCTCATTGCATTCAGCCTCTCCACTCTTAATTCTCAGCCTATTGTCACGTCCCTGTCTTCCGACCACACGATATCTTCCTAGAGACTGCTGACATGTCCCCGTCCTCAATCTCCGGCCACCACAAAACCGGCTGAGGGGACTGGACCAGTGTCTGGACCCTCCCAGCCTGCCCACGGCCCCCCGGTGAGGTGCACAGCCTCAACCGCCTGCCCCGGGGGCCTGATCCAGGGGCAGCAAGAGGGCTCTGCCCGGACAAAGGGGCTGAGCCCACTTGGGTACCCCTCCAGAACATGGCTGAGCAGCGGATGGGAGGTGGGCAGGAGTGGGCGGCCCCATCCAGCGCACAGGAGACAGCAGAGCACTGAGGTGACCCAGCAAGGCTAAGCAGCAGCAGGGCCTGGCCAAAGAGGGGGCAGTGGCCCCCCTCACTCCCTCCTACAGCCCCAGGTGCTCAGACGCCCCCTTGGCAACCTCAGTCCTACCTGCCCGAGCGCTACCCCCCACCCCAGACCTCAAGGAAGGAAAAAGGCCCTGGTGGGGGCTCTCGGAAGCTCCAGAGGTTGAAGGGCATGCCTGTGTCCTGGCCACTGGGGACCACCTTCTCTCTCTGTGCCCGATGCCCATACAGGCTGGAGCTGTGCCCGTGGGTGTCTGGGAAATGCGGTTGGATGTGGTCTGGAGGTATACCCTTCAGGGCCCAGATCCCCTCTCCCCTCAGGGATGCAGGAGATGGTGTGGCAGGGGCAAAGGTCGAGGTCACAGAACAGCTGAGGGCAACGCCGCCCAGGGACCCTGCTGTCTGGAGCATGGAGGGGAGGCTGGCCGGCCAGCGCCCTGGGGCCCGGCGGGGCAGGGCAGGGATGGAGAAGTGCCCCTCCCCTGGGGGTTTCCAGCGGGCTTCTCGGGGCTTCCCGGGGGCGTGGGGGTGTCTGTGGGGCGGGACCCTGAGGTGCATCTTTGGGGTGGGGTCTGGGTCCCCGCCTTCCACTCCACATCTGCCCCCCGGGCCTGAGCTCCAGCGAGGAAAGGACCCAGCATCCCAGGCTCTGCTTCCTAGTGGTGGGAGGGGGCTAAGGGCCAGCGGGGGTCCCAGGGTGAGGCCCGGGGGGTGGAGTCCCCAGGGCTTCCTCCAGGGCCAGGTTACCTCCACCGGCCAACTCCAGGGACGCCCCTGATCGCCTCATTCAGCACTGGGGTGCTATGGCCATCTGTTGCCGTCCCCCCAGCCCCCACTGTCTGGTCAGCAAGGATGGTTTTTCACTAAAGAGTGGCCAAGGCCCAGGACTGACCTCCAGTGGGCTCGTGTGTCCCCTGGTGTCCCCGGTCCTGCCTGAGCTCCCATGGTGGCTGTTCCCACCATGGGTGGGCTTCCTGCTCTGTCCTCTCGAGTTCATACCTCTCCTCCTGAGCTGGACACCTCCACCTCCAATGTCCCTCCGCTCCCCTAACCCCACTGCCCAGCAGGGCACCGAAGTGGCTAGAGCTCTGTGAAGTCCAAAATGGTGCCTGGGCCTCAGCCACCTGCTGGGGGCAGCAGCCCCGGGCAGTGAACGCCTGCCCTCCCGCCTCTTGCGCTGGTCCCTCCTCCAGCCTCCTCTCCCCTTCCCCTGCCTCCCCTTCTTGGAAGATCCTTTCTCTTCCTCACAGCTGGGCCCTGGGGGCTCAGTCCTCAGCCTGACCCTCTGGTCCCATTTCATCCTGTCGTGTGACGGCTCCACTCACTGCAGATCAGGCCACCCTGGCCTCCACTCGGATGCCAGCTGCCCCCCAACATCAGTCTCCATGTCTGATGGGTTTCTCAAATCGCGTATGTCAAACACAAGTTTCCTCCCTGAAAACGTGCCCCGCCCCGGCCCCCATCTCAGGAAACGCGTCCTCCGTCAGCCCAGACACTAAAGTCTGCTCAAAGATCCATCTTTGATATCTCCTTCCCTCAACTGTCCCCAGTCCTGACAGCGCCACCTCCAAACCACACCCCAAAGTAGCCCCTCCTGTACCCCATCTCTCCTGTGGGGCAGGTCCAGGCCGCCAGCCCCTCCTGCCTGGACCCGCTGTTTCCTCTGCACCCACCTGTTCCCACCAGCAGCGAGGGGGAGCATCTCCTCACCCGCCGTGGGTCCTGCAACTCTGACCTGAGCCCCCAGGCACTCTGGCCACCCTGAGCCCCCTCTGTCCCTCACTGAGCTCCCTGGACCCTCTGCTGGACATACTCCCAGGCCTCATGGAGCTGTCCCCAAGTGTCCCATGGGGGTCCCGGCCATTGCCCTTGAAAGGCACACACCAGCTCTCGCCCTGGCTGCCCACTGCTCTCTCGCCTTCTCCACAGCAGTTGTCACCACCTAAACCTTGCGTTGTGCATTTTCTCCCGCTAGAACACGAGTCCCTGAGGTCAGGGCTGCATCTCTCTCCCCACGGTCCCCACACCTGGGACGGCACACAGCAGGTGCTCACCAAGACCCCATCCCTGCGACACCTGCCATGTTCCCTCTGTGCCCGTGTCCCTGCTGTGCCCCCACTGTCCCCACACCCCTTCTGGACTGTGTCCCCCTAGCCTAGGCCAGTCTCGGCACTGGGCGCACCTCGTGGACGCGGCACACTATGTCGGTGATGCTGGCGCCTCCCTGGGGTTAGGCTGAGTCAGCCTGCCCTCCGGAGAAGTTCCCGCGGCTGCTTCCCGCCCGGATGAGCATGCTCCCCGCAGCACTTCCTTGGCAGTGTCCACACAAACCCAGTTGCCGCCTGGAGCCCAGCGCCCCGATGATGCAACACGGCTCAGGGAACGTGGGTGGCGGGGGCTCTCAGGCTGCCCCCTCACATGGCTGCTCAGGGACGGGTCACTCTGAGACCCTCAGGCTCTCAGCAAACATTCCCAGAGCAGTGCTGCAGGGGCCGGCTGGGCCTGGCAGGGATCCCCAGGCTACCAGGTCCTCCTGTCACCCACTGCCCCCGGGCCTCTGCACCCCCTCACCTGTTGCTTTTATCGTGTGCCAAGGGTGCCAGGCTGGTGCCCACCTGCAGAGGAACCGAGGCCCCTCAAGATGAGAGCCTAGGAGGGGGTAGAGACTCACCTGAGAACACGAGAGGCCACATTCTGCAATCCGAGGAATGGCCAGGCCCCGGTAAATAATCCAGGTCAGGGAAAGGAAGGCCATTGCTTGCCCAGTCAGCATCGGGCCGGCCTGACAGTGACTGCCCGTGTGTGTTGGGTGAGCTTGCAGGATGCCTCGTAGCTGCTGCTCTCTGCTTTCTCAGCCTACAGCTCCAGCCCCAAAGACAAGAGAGTCTTGAGTTTGCTCCTAGGGCGGACACGCCCCCTCTCGGTGGAACACAGCCCAAGTGGGCTGGCTGCAACCACAGCGCCACAACTACCCCCCCCCGCCCCGCCCCCTCACCCCCCCACCCCCCCGCGCCCTGGCTCCCCCTCCAGTTGGGAGGCTGGACTCTGGCCAGATGCCCTTGGAGTTTCTAGGCTGCCGAAGGAGGCATCTTGGAACTCTGAGCCTTTGGGGTCCCAGATAACGGGTATCTCCTGGGGCTAGCTGCTACAGCAGTGCTGGCTGCAGGCCTGATAGATCAGCAGTGCTGGCTGCCCTGCATACCCCAGGGCTCCTGGGTGTACCCCTGTCTCTCAGGCACCCACCTCAATGGTGGAGGAGGGATGGTGGCCAATGGCCCTGGTCCTCGAGCTTAGTGGGCTAGCAGAGGAGCAGGCACCATCCTGGGTGCCTGCACCTGGGAGCCCTGAGCCCCACAGGAGAGCTCTCTCCTGGAATGGGATCTGGGACTCCACCTCAAGAACCGGGTGCCCCATCCCCCCTCCAGATGCAAGAGGCTCCCTCGTTTGCAGAGGCCTCTCATGGCTGTCCCTCACCCCAGAGCGTGGAGCCCTGTGGCCTGTAACTCGGGCCTGGCTCCTGCTGGGGAAGTCACTCCGTGCTCCTTTTTTCTCACTTGAATCGTCCTATGTGGAGGAGAAGTTTCCAGGCTGAGGCTCATGCTTCCCGCCTGTCTCCAGCCCCGGCCAGGGGAAGGGCAGTGGGAAGGAGAGAACCAAGGTGCGGCTCTGGGGCCCCTGGGGCCCTCCCTCCCCGGGCAGGCCCAGAGTCCCTGACCAGCACTCTTCCTGCACCTGCCAGGCAGGTGTGAACGCCTCTGGCCCAGGAGGACACTGTTCCATGAGTGCGGAGCACAGAGAGGGGTGTATGGCTAGGGAGCCTGAGGAGCGCTGGGGATCTGCCTGGAACCCCAACAGGGCACCCAAGTGTGGAGGGCGGCAGACTCAGGGTGGCACTGTCCCCAAGTGAGGCCTCCTGGGCAGGCAGGTCCCTGGAATGGCCCTTGGTGCAGATACAGCCCCACTGGCTGCCTGGCCACCTTTTGGGCCCTTATGGGAGCCCAAGTGCTCCGTGATGCGGACTCGGGCCCGAGGGAGGAGCTGCCTCAGGAAGTGCCGAGGGCACTTCAGCCCCAGAGGATAGAACCCACCCCAGACATCGCCCACGACCATGGACCCAACCCTCCTGCCACCCCGGCCCAGGCTCCAGAGCCCACTGCCCAGCCTCCCTCCCTCCCAGCCAGCCCTCAGGTCTGCCCTCATCTGGTCTAGAGCACATGTGGGCTGGACTTCTGCGGTCACTGCGGGGCTCTAGACACCCGGTCCTACGCTGCCAGGGAGGAAAAGCAAACGGGGATGGAGCCTGCCCCGGCAGTGCTCACCTGTGGCCACTGCCCAGGGGAGAGCCTGACACCCCTCCACGCTGGGCAGCATAGTGGCAGCAGGCTGGCGTGTCTGAGGGGTGGCCCAGGAAGGTCAGCACTGGTCTTCCTGCTCTCCCCGGTCTGCCCTCAGGTTCAGACCATCCTTGGCCTCTGGATCAGGCAGATGGGGTGATTCAAAGAAAATGTGCTGCCAAAGGGGCTCATGTCGCACGGGCCCAGGAGCTGCCCTCCTGGCCAGGTAGGGGGCACGTGGCCTCGCTCTGGCAGCCTTGAGGCCTGGAGCAAGCACCGTGACTTCCTCTCTTATAACTGAGGTGACAAGTGGGAAGTGCGGTACCGAATGAGCCCATGGGCACAGTCTTTCCTTGGAGAAAGGAGGCCCACACAGCCCGGAGACACCCCCGTGGGTCCACCATGCCCTGGCCCCTCTCTGTGGTCACCCTAGGACAGGCCCACCGACCAGGTGACATACCTGGCGCCCTGAACCTGACATTCCAGCGCCCAGGGGCCGCAGATGATCAGAAGTGGATGGCAGACCCAACCACACGACTTCACAGGAGGGACAAGTGTAATGGGGATGTCCCCGGGGGGGTTCCTGTCTTATCCCTGAGAGCTGGGGCTACAGACCCTCCCAGTGTCCACAAAAAACTGGCCCTAGTGACCCCTCACAGGCCCCCCTGCTCCATGCAGGCTTGTGGTGGCTGGGCCACCCCAGCCTGAGCCCAAAAGGACACAGGGGTTCCCCCCACCCTGGTCTCCATAGCTCTTGTGGCCCACTGATGGCCAGAGGGCCCAGAAGTCCAGCTGCGGTGGAGTCTGGGGTGTCCGACCAGGGTGGGCATTCCCCACCCCCTGCCAAGCTGGAAGGAGACACCTGGCTGCACAGAACCTGGACCAGCACAGCGAGACTTCCGCCGGGGAAACGAGTGAGTAATGATGCCTTGCCTGGGACCCCCGCTGGGGGTGAGCAGGGCGCCTTCCAGCAGGGACGGCTCAGGGGCAGCGCACGCTGGGGAGAAGGGGGCGCCAGGAGGCGTCGGTGTTTGTGTTTGTCTGCCCACGGCGGGCGTCCTCCTCTGGCTGGGGGGGAGACCGGGTGAGGGATTCGGATGGTGGGGTGAGGGGAGCGGGTCTACGGGGTGTGGGCACTGGATGCGGTCAGGGGTGCAGGCCCCGGGAGGGGCGGGGCTCCACAAGAAATAGCATGGTGCAGGTGGCACGGTTTAGCTACAGTAGCTCTGTATACAAGGCCCCTCTCCACGCGTAGGTTTCAAAGAAACGAGCCACGCTCCGGACGCTGCGGGGCTGGGCGCGCCCATTCCCATCCTGGTCCTCGGGCCGTCCTGGTCCTCGGGTCACGGGGTCCACGGGCCGCCATCCGGCCCGCTGCCCAGGGGCACGAAGCAGGTGCCCTGCAGGATGGCGACGCAGAAGGAGCGGCAGCGCTTGCAGGGCCGGGCGGGCGGCAGCGAGCCGCAGCACACTAGGCACGGAGCTGGGGGGTCCCTTGGCAGCCCTTGGGGAGAAAGAGGCACTGAGACCACGCCCACTGGCGGAGACCGCGCCACCTGCCCAGACCACGCCCACCAGTCAGGAGACCACAACCACCACTCCCACCACCCCCACCTTCTCCAGACTTCGCCTACCTGCCTAAACCATGCCCACCATACCTGAGACCATGCCCACCTGCCCAGACCGAACACACCTGCCCCAGACCATGCCCACCAGCGACGAGACCACGCCTGCCAGACCTCCCACCTGCTCATACCTCCCCTACCTGCCCCAGATCACACCCACTGAGGCCCCCTGACTGAATCCATCAGTCCGTGAAATCATACTCACCACCCCAGATCAGCCCCACTGACCCCAGAGATCGTGCCTGTTGCCCCAAAACCACGTCTCCAACCACGTTCACAGACCCTGAGACTATGCCCACTGGGAGGAGATTGCTCCCTTGGGCACACCCACCTCAGGGCATGCCCACCTCAGGGCTGCCCTCACCCCTTGCAAGGCCAGCAACTAGCTGGAAGTCCAGCCCCAGCTGGCTCCTAAGCCCACCTACTCCCGCACAGACCCCACTCCTCTTTCCCTAGCTCTCAGGAAATCCCAGACCTCCACTCAAGGCCAAGAGGTGGGTTCCCAAGAGCCTCGAGTCTCTGGATGAAGGCTGTGGGGACTAGCGAGGTCCCCTTTGCTCTGCTCATCTGCCTGTATGCCTCTCTGCCTGCTCCCTAACCCCGAGGCCAGGGGTGGTCCCACCAGGGTGGAAGGTGGTCCTGGGGCAGCAGCCCTGGTCCTCTGCCTGTGGGGAGGCAGGCAGAGGGCCTGCTGTAGGGAATCATGAGCAAGTTCAAGCTCCCTGGAGCCCACAGCCCCATCACCACCCATGAGCTTCTCCCCAAAGCCAGCCTGGGTACCCTCTCTCAGGAGCAGGGCCAGCAGCACCCCCAGCACCCCTGGACCGTGCCCCAGCCCCTGCTTAAGAGGCCAGAGTGGAGGACACCTGCAGACCCGCAGGGGCACGTGTCTCCAGGGCTCAGGCGTGGGAGCAGACTGCAGGGACCCAGCCTCTGGCCGCCAGCCCGCCTCCTCCCCTGGGCCTCCCCTGGGCCTCCTCCCCTGGGCCTCCTCCTTGGGCCTCCCCTGGGCCTCCTCCCCTGGGCCTCCTCCCCTGGGCCTCCCCTGGGCCTCCTCCCCTTGGCCTCCTCCCCTGGGCCTCCTCCCTGGGCCTCCTCCCCTGGGCCTCCTCCCTGGGCCTCCCCTGGGCCTCCTCCCCTGGGCCTCCCCTGGGCCTCCTCCCCTGGGCCTCCTCCCTGGGCCTCCTCCCTGGGCCTCCCCTGGGCCTCCTCCCTGGGCCTCCTCCCTGGGCCTCCCCTGGTGCCTGAATAGGGGCTGCTTGATGCAGGTCCTCCCCTAGCCCCTAACCCACCCCGGCCTTCCTCACCACAGGCGATGCCCAGAGGACCCAGCTGCACCCGCCTCGGCTGGCCTGAGCTCAGACCCCTGGAACTGAGGCCCTGCCCCCCCGGGCCGGGAACAAGATGGGCCATGGGCATGGGGCTGAATGCCAGGAGATGAGAGTCAGGCTGCAGCTACCTGTGCCCACTGCCAGTGTGCTGGACCACGACCCAGAACTCCAGCAGGTCAGCAGCTGGAGGAGCTCAGTAGGGAAACTGGAGTATCAGGGCCAGGGTTCCACCAAGAGCTGATGGATGAGCCCCGGGTCCCATGCAAGGGTGTTCTGCCCACTGGCCTCCTGGAGTGCACTGGCACCCTGGGGGACCCGAGCACTTCACGGGCAGGCTGGGCTCAGTGCTCGCCCCTCCAGGACACGGGCCTGCAGGTCTAGGACGTGGTGACCTTGCCGAGGGAGGGTGCTGTGTCCAGCGGGTCTGCAGATGGGTAGCCCAGTAGTGGCCATGACAGGCGAGAGTGGGCAGGCACTGTATACTGCCAGGCCACCATCTGTGCGGCCACTGCCTGCGTGGAAGCTGCTGCTTCATGAAGATTTTCACGCAGAACCTCTGACACCCCAAGATGGGTGAGGCCAGCAGGCAGGTGGGATCGTGTGTCCCTCCAAGAGACCAGGGCCTGGCCAGGCTCCCACAGGCCTCCGTCCTTGTCCTCCAGGCCTCTGGCCACTGCTCTTGCTCCGTGACCACCCCCAGGCTGGTCTCTGGCCAGCCCTCCTCACGGAGTGGGGTGGGCCTGTGCCGAGCCTTCTCCGCTTCCCTGTGCTGGGGCCTGTGAGTCAGCCCTGGGGCTGCCCAGGCCCCGGGAGGCCAGCCAGTATGCATGCTGCAGCCTGTGTGGGCAGGAGAGGATGGGAGCTCCCAGGCTTTCCCAGCCTCGGGGCCAGGGCACTCCCCAGCCAGCAATGGCCCAGCCCAGGAGCACCATAGGCTGGGACACCACACCTGCCAGAGCCACCCACTGCCAATTGCCTAGGCTGAGTCACTCCTCCCCCGGGTCCGGGTAGGGTCTGGGTGGGGTGGGTGGGAGCGGGGCCACCCGGCACCTATGCCAAACAACCCACAGCTTCCTGGAGCCTGGAGCAGATGCTGAGCCAGAACCTGGGAACAGGGCCTCCCTGAGGGGCTGGGGCCAGCCTGGCCCACAGGACATGCCAGGGCCTGCGCGGCACATGAGGGTGTAGGAGGCAGGAGGCTGGGGCTTGGGTGCTGGGTGTAGGGTGGGGAGGCCACATCTTTGGTGTAAGCAGGCACAGTGGCTGAGGGTGGCAGCTCTGGGGGCAGCCCTTCGCCCACTGATGCACCCAGGGATAAACAGGGCCCAGTGAGGGGCTGGAGGCTGGGCCAGCCCTAAGCCAAGGAGGGCAGGACTAGGCATCTGTAGTGAGGGGTGAGGTGCCTGAGCCGGGGAGCACCTGCCAGGCCGAGCACAGATGCCTGCGAAGGACTCCCCTGAGGCCGGGGCTGTTTAGGGGTTGGGGGCTGAGGGGCTGAGAAGCAGGACAGCCATGACCCAGGCACCTTGAGGGTGAAGCGGGCCAGACGGGGAGGTGCAGGGTACACACAGAGTGGCGGCAGCCCTGAAGGGAGCGGGTGTGCTCAGGAATTGGGGGTCTGGGATCCAGACCACCCTCCAGGGAAAACCAGCAAACCAGGGGCATAAAATACAAAAAGCTTCTTCTTAAAAGCAATGAAAAGCTGGCAAAACAGCAAGGCACGATCAGGTCAAGGCCAGGGGAAGGTGAGCCCCGGGAGGGGACGGTCTCTGAGGCTCTTCCTCCTCGAGTTTGCCAACCAGGGCCACCTGGGCTCGAGGTTCCAAAGCCTCGTGGGGCGAGGGGCACAGACCACCTCAATAAAGCAGCTCCCCAAAGGGCTATACCCTCAGGGCAAGAATGAACCCCAAAGCACACCGTCCGGCCCACTGGCCCCAGGCGCTGTGTCCATTCCTGGTGCGGGGCAGTGTGTGTGGGGGAGCCCAGAGGACACCAGTCCCAGTCGGCCCCAAACAGATGTGCATCCAGATCCTTATCCCCGGGCTGGGGCGGGAGGGGTACAGGAGCAACCAGGCATGGATTTAAAGTGATGCCTGAGGGGCCTCCTGGGCAACTGGTGGGGCAAAGACCACTCTCTGAGGGATGTGCCTGCATTCTGGAAGGAATGCAAAGAATCTTGCAATTAACTGCTTAAAGAAAATGAGCCGTTTACAATAAAACGCGAGAAAGTGTCAGCAGGTACAGCAGCACAGGGCCACCAAGGCTTTGCCTCTGAGAATCGTCAAATACAGTATATGCACTAACTATCCAATTTCAAGTACAACTTACCAATTACAGGCAAGGGAAAGAAACTATAAAGAATGACCAAATTGCCTTATTAAAAACTAGAACTTCTGGGGCCCGCCTGGTGACGCAGCAGTTAAGTTTGCACATTCCGCTTCAGCGGCCCAGCGTTCACCAGTTCGGATCCTGGGTGCAGACCTACGCACCACTCAGCCAAGCCATGCTGGGGCAGGTGTTTCATATATAAACTGGAGGAAGATGGGAACAGATGTTAGCTCAGGGCCAGTCTTCCTCAGCAAAAAGAGGAGGACTGACAGCAGATGTCAGCTCAAAGATAATCTTCCTCAAAAAAAAAAAAAGGAAAAGTAGAACTTGTAAAAAATGAAACTATAACTAAAATTAAAATTTCAATGGACAGGATTCATAGTGTACTAGACACTGATAAGCCCTGGGGGTCCAGTAGTTAAGACTCCACGCTCTCGCCACCAAGCCTGGGCTCATTTCCTGCTCAGGGACTGCACCACCGTCTGTTGGCTGTCCTACTGTGGCGGCTGCAAGTTGCTGTCATGCTGAAAGCTATGCCACTGGGATTTCAAATACCAGCAGGGTCAACTGTGGTGGACGGGTGTCAGCGCAGCTTCCAGACTAGGCAGACTAGGAAGAAGGACCTGGCCACTCACTTCTGAGAAAACTGGCCATGAAAACCCTAGGAATGTCAGCGGAGCGCTGTCTGACAGAGCGGCAGAAAGTGAGAGGCTGGCATAGAAGACTGGGCAGGGCTCCATTCTGCTGTCCACAGGGTCGCCAGGAGTCGGAATCCACTCGACAGCACTAAGAAGAAGACAGACATTGATGAAGACAGATAAGGAGACGTCTTCAGAATGCAGCACAAGAAACCAAATAAGCCAAACAAACAGATGGGAGGTTGGGGACGTGGGGAGAGAGGGAGAAGGTTTAGCAAACAGCCCGTCTGAGTTCCAAAGGGAAGGAGAGAGAGGACAGACTGCAATATTTAAGAGAGAATGGCTGGAAGCTTCTCATAATTGACTAATGACGCCAGTGTGCAGATTAAAAAAGTCCAAAGCATCCCAGTTTGAGTAAATACAATAAAATCACACCAGACGCATCACATTAAACAGTCTTAAGAGCAGGCAGATAAAACAGACGGCTCACTTCTGGAAAGCGACAATAGACTCAGCTGATGCTCCGGGAGCTACAGGGAAAGCCAGGAGAGCAGAACGACGCCTTCAAGGTGCTGGGAGGAAACGGCCGTCAAGCTGGGCTCCTTCTGCCCAGACAGAAAGTCTGAGACACAGGGAGGGGCAAAGGGCCAAGAGGAATGTATGTGGGTACGCGGTAAATCGAGAAACCACTGGCTGTACAAGCAATGAGGATAATAATGTTGAGTGGGGGCTAAAAAATTCAGAACAAAACTGCACGACAACAATAGCAGGAGGTCAGGGGAGGGGGTATGGCAAGCTTTCTGAGCTTGAGAGTCAGTGTGTTGTCTGGGTGGGGTAAAAGCATGATTTTCCTAACTTTACACTCTGATAACTTCAGCATGTAACTAGCAATTTCTAGGCAGCCACCAAAATACCAGAAACAGAGTGGATAACCTCCAAACTAGAAGAAGGAAAACTGAAATGAGAAAAAAATAAGGCAAGAATAAAGAGAAAAAGGAAGGGGCCAGCCCAGTGGCACAGTGGTTAAGTGTGCACGTTCCGCTTTGATGGCCCGGGGTTCCCCGGTTCGGATCTGGGGTGCGGACATGGCACCGCTTGGCAAAAGCCATGCTGTGGTAGGCGTCCCACATATAAAGTAGAGGAAGATCGGCACGGATGTTAGCTCAGGACCAGTCTTCCTCAGCAAAAAGGGGAGGATTGGCAGCAGTTAGCTCAGGGCTAATCTTCCTCAAAAAAAAAAAAAAAAAAGAGAAGATGGAATGGATGGGATAAACAGAAATGAAATTTAATCAGATGACAGACACTGTGGTTGTCAGGCTCCAAGGTGTCCCCAGTGACCCCCGCCCTGGTGTAGTTCCCCCCACGTGGTATCAGGATCGTCGTGTGTGACGAACAGACTAGGGCAGGAGTGACGGTATGTGACTCCTTAGGCTAGGCCACACAAAACACTGTGACTCTAGTGGTTGGTCCTCTGAATCACACATTCTGGAGGAAGCTTGCCGCCACGCCGAGGCCACTCACGCAGCCCTGTGGAGAGGTCCTCAGGCCAAGGAAGTCAGGCCTCCAGTCCAGCCTGTGTGAGTGCGCCCTCGTGGGAGTGGGCCCCTCGGCCTCAGTCACGCCTTCAGATGACGCTGCCTTGGCCAACATCTTGACTGGACCTCATGACAAACTTGGAGCCAGTATCACACAGTTAAGCCCCTCTCAGATTCTTGACCCTCAAAAACTGTGGGATAATAAGTGTTTGTTTATGTTTGGGAGTAATCTGTTATGTAGCAATAGACTACTACAGAATCTATATCCATTATATGTATGATACATTAAACATAAATTTTTTTTAATTAATTTATTTTGATTGTGGTCACATTGGTTTATAACATTATATAAATTTCAGGTGTACATCATTATATCTTAATTTCTGTGTAGATACATCATGTGCACCGCCCAAAGACTAATTACAGTCCATCACCATATATATGAGCCTAATCACTCCTTTCGCCCTCCTCCCTCCCCCCTTCTCCTCTGGTAACCACCAATCCAATCTCTGTCTCTATGCGTTTGTTTGTTGTTGTTTTATCTTCTATTTATGAGTGACATCCTATATTTGACTTTCTCCCTCTCACTTATTTCGCTTAGCATAATACCCTCAAGGTCCATCTGCAAATGGCCAGATTTCATCCTTCTTTATAGCTGAGTAGTATTCCATTGTGCATATATACCACATCTTCTTTATCCATTCGTCCTTTGATGGGCACCTAGGTTGCTTCCAAGTCTTGGCTATTGTGGATAATGCTGCAGTGAACACAGGGGTGCATGAATCTTTACACATTTGTGTTTTTATGTTCTTTGGATAAATACCCAATAGCGGAATAGCTGTAGAACAGAAGGAATACCTTCCTTCTACTGATGTTGGGCCCTGTTTGTTCCTTTTCCAGTTCCTTCAGGTGCAGTGCTAGACAGCTTATTTGAGATTTTTCATGTTTGTTGAGGTAGGCCTATATTGCTATAAACTTTCCTCTTAGAACTGCTTTTGCTGTATCCCATAAATTTTGGCATGTCATATTTTCATTTGTCTCCAGGTATGTTTTTATTTCTCCTTAATTTCTTGTTGACCCAATTGTTGTTCAGGAACATTTTGTTTAATCTCCACATATTTGTGGCTTTTCCAATTTTCTTCCTGTAGTTGATTTCTAGTTTCACCCTGTTGTGGTCAGAAAAGATGGATGGTATTATTTCAATCTTCTTAAATTTATTGAGACTTGTTTTGTGGCCTAATATGTGATCTATCCTGGAGAATGTTCCACTTGCATTTCAAAAAAATGTGTATTTGTGGGTTTTGGATGGAATGTTCTGTATATATTTACTAAGTCCTTCTGGTCTAATGTGTAATTTAAGGCCAATGTTTCCTTATTGCTCTTCTGTTTGGATGACCTACCCATTGGAGTAAGTGGAGTGTTAAAGTCCCCTACTATGATAGTGTTACTGTCTATTTCTCCTTTTACGTGTCTTAATAATTGCTTTACATATTCAGGTGCTCCCATGTTGGGTGCGTAGATGTTTAAATGTTACATCCTCTTGTTGGATTGTTCCCTTTATCATTGTGTAGTTCCCTTCTTTGTCTCTTGTTACAGTTTTCGTTTTAAGGTCTATTTTGTCTGATATAAGTATTGCTACCCCAGCTTTCTTTTTATTGCCATTTGCATGGAGTAGCTTTTTCCATCCTTTCACTTTCAGTTTGTGGGTGTCTTCAGGTCTGAAGTGTGTCTCTTGTATGCAGCATATATATGGGTCTTGTTTTTTTATCCACTCGGCCACCCTATGCCTTTTGATTGGAGCATTTAGTCCATTGACATTTAAAGTAGCTATTGATAAGAATGTACTTGGGGAAGGAATTCCAAGATGGCGCCGTGAGTAGTCCTCTTTGTCTCTCGCCCTTCGAGTCTACAATTATTTGGACACTTATCGCTTGACAAAGGATATCCAGACAGCATCTCAGGACGTCTGAGACACCCACGCGACTATACATCGGAAGGCGGACGGACTTTCCTCCGGGAGGATGTGGAAATAGGTGAAAACTCTCCGACCCCAACGGGCAGCCTAGTACCCGCAAGCGGCTTTCTTCCAACGGACGCCCCCAGAGGATCCACACACATCTAGGGCAGGAGCGAGAACACAACAGAGGAGCGACGGTGGAAACAGGTGACCAGAACCCTACTTAAACCCCCCGCAATTACTCCTAAACGCAGAGGGAAACTTTGGAGTTGCACACCTGAGCCCGCGGGGAGAGTCTCTCCCCGCCATTGGCGGGGAGACCCAGCCTGGTGCTCGGGGCGCCCGGAGGGTCCCAGAGAGAGACACGGAGGGCACGGAGGTCTCCCAGCTGCCGTTGCCCGCCCCGTGGGACTAGGGATTGCCGGAGATCTCGGAGAGGACTGGGGCGGGGGAACTTTCAAAGGCCGGTTTGGGCGACCTGGAGGGGAAGCGCTGGAGCTCCGCCCGGCAGCAGACAAAACTCTCTGTCTGCCATTAGCAGAGGGGCCACGCTGAGCACTCACGGCTCCGGGAGAGGCCCGGAAAGAATCCCAGAGGGCGGGGCGACCCCCAGCTGCCGTTGCCCGCCCCGTGGGGCTAGGGATTGCCAGAGATCTCGGAGAGGACCGGGGCGGGGGAACTTTCAAAGGCCGGTTCGGCGACCCAGAGGGGAAGCGCCGGAGCTCCGCCAGGCAGCAGACAAAACTCTCTGTCTGCCGGTAGCAGAGGGGCCACGCTGAGCATTCAGAGCTCCCGGCAGAGGCCCGGAGAGAAGCCCAGAGGGCGGGGCGACCCCCAGCTGCCGTTGCCCGCCCGGGGAGGCTAGGGATTGCTGGAGATCTCGGAGAGGACTGGGGCTGGAGAGAGTTCCAGAGACCCAGCTTAGTAGCCTACGGGGAAACCCTACAGGCTCACAGAAGCCTTAGGGAAATCCTCTGCACAGCACCAGTAGAAGGCACCCAGCCGCCAGCCACAAGGCTGGAAGACCCCAGGGCAAAAGCAGCATAGCTAGGTGTACTAACCACAGATTGTAGAAGATGCCAATAGCTCTCCTGCGACCCATAGAGGACAAGTGAGATTTGGTGGGTGCCGACAGCAACGGAGCGACAAATATAAATGATCCCACCCCTGGCCGCTGGAAAAGCCCATAACACCGTTGCAGACCCCAAGGAGAGAGCGCATCTAGGTGGGCAACAACAGTAGGCACCTGCAGCCTGAAGCCCCCCGTGACAGCCCCCACGGCAGAGGAGGGAATCCAAAGGGCCACTGTGGCTACGAAGAGGGGCCCAGGCCCAGTTAGCAACTACGGACAGGGTTCCTGGTTGGTGAAGTATAAACAGCTGCTCCCCCCACCGCAGCAGCTGAAACAAGAGAAAGGAGCAACTAAACTCTATCTCCATGTGGAGGCACAAATCAACATCATCAAGCAATATGAAAAAATACATTAAATCTCCAGAACAGAAAGAAAGTAACAAATACACAGAAAACAATCCCAAAGAAAATGAGATATATAACCTAAATGATGATGACTTCAAAACAGCCATCATTAAAATACTCACTGAGTTAAGAGAGAATTCTGACCGACAACTCAACGAGTTCAGGAGCTATGTCACAAAAGAGTTTGATACGATAAAGAAGAACCAAACAGAAATATTGGAAATGAAGAACACAATAGAGGAGATTAAGAAAAATCTAGATGCTCTGAACAGTAGGGCCGATAATATGGAGGAAAGAATTAGCAATTTGGAAGATGGCAATATAGAATTGTTGCAGGCAGAGGAGGAGAGAGAAGCAAGACTTAAAAGAAATGAAGAAACTCTCCGAGAATTATCAGACACAATTAGGAGATGCAACGTAAGGATTATAGGTATACCAGAGGGAGAAGAGAAGGAGAAAGGGGCAGAAAACCTATTCAAAGAAATAATGGCTGAGAACTTCCCAAATCTGGTGAGGGAGATGGATCTTCAGGTGACAGAAGCCAATAGATCTCCAAACTTTATCAATGCAAGAAGACCAACTCCACGGCATATAGTAGTGAAGCTAGCAAAAGTCAACGACAAGGAGAAAATATTAAGGACAGCCAGGCAAAAGAAACTAACCTACAAAGGAACCCCCATCAGGCTATCAGCAGATTTCTCAGCAGAAACTTTACAGGCTAGAAGAGAGTGGAATGATATATTCAAAAATCTGAAGGACAAAAACCTACAGCCGAGAATTCTCTACCCAGCGAAAATATCCTTCAAATACGATGGAGAAATAAAAACTTTCCCAGATAAACAAAAATTAAGGGAGTTCATTGTCACAAAACCTCCTCTTCAGGAAATCCTCAGGAAAACCCTCATTCCTGAAAAATCCAAAAAAGGAAAGGGGCTACAAAACCAAGAGCAGAGGAGATAAGTAGAAGGACAACAACAGAGAGTAGCAGCTCTACATCAGAACAGATTAAACCATGGGACGAGAAACAAAGGAAACTGAAGAAAACCGGAAAACAAGACACAAAATGGTAGTGGTAGGCCCCCACGTCTCAATAATCACTCTAAATGTAAATGGATTGAACTCCCCAATCAAAAGACACAGAGTGGCAGGATGGATCAAAGAACAAGATCCAACAATATGCTGCCTCCAGGAAACACACCTCAGCCCCAAAGACAAACACAGACTCAGAGTGAAGGGATGGAGAACAATACTCCAAGCTAATAATGAACAAAAGAAAGCAGGTGTCGCTATACTAATATCAGACAAGGTAGATTTCAAAGCAAAACAGATAAAGAAAGACAAAGAGGGACAGTATATAATGATAAAAGGGACTCTCCACCAAGAAGACATAACACTTATAAATATATACGCACCCAACACAGGAGCACCAAAATTTGTAAAGCAACTCTTAATAGAACTAAAAGAAGACATCAACAACAATACAATAATAGTAGGGGACCTCAACACACCATTAACACCAATGGACAGAACATCCAGACAGAAAATCAACAAGGAAATAATAGAATTAAATGAAAAATTAGACCAGATGGACTTAATAGATATATATAGAACACTTCATCCCAAAACAGCAGGTTACACATTCTTCTCAAGTGCACATGGAACATTCTCAAGGATTGACCATATTTTGGGAACCAAAGCAAACATCAATAAATACAAGAGAGTTGAAATAATATCAAGCATCTTTTCTGATCATAACGCTATTAAACTAGAAATCAACTACAAGAAAAAAGCAGAGAAAGGTGCAAAAATGTGGAGACTAAACAACACGCTTCTCAACAAACAATGGATCATTGAAGAAATTAAAGAAGAAATCAAATATTATCTGGAGACAAATGAAAATGAGAACACGACATACCAAATCATTTGGGATGCAGCAAAAGCAGTCCTAAGAGGGAAATTCTTCGCAATACAGGCTCACCTCACTAAACAAGAAAAAGCTCACGTAAGCAACCTCAAACGACACCTAACAGAACTAGAAAAAGAAGAACAAACAAGGCCCAGAGTCAGTAGAAGGAGGGAAATAATAAAAATAAGAGCAGAAATAAACGATATTGAAACAAAAAAGACAATAGAAAGGATCAATGAAACAAAGAGTTGGTTCTTCGAAAGAATTAACAAAATTGACAAACCCCTAGCCAGACTCACCAAGAAAAGAAGAGAGAAATCGCAAATTAATAAAATCAGGAATGACAGAGGAGAAATCACAACAGATACCAATGAAATACAAGAGATCATAAGAGAATACTATGAAAAACTATATGCCAACAAATTGAACAACCTGGAAGAAATGGACAAATTCCTAGACTCCTACAATCTCCCCAAACTGAATCAGGAAGAAATGGAGAATCTGAATAGACCAATCACAAGTAAGGAAATAGAAACGGTAATCAAAAACCTCCCCAAAAACAAGAGTCCAGGACCAGACGGCTTCTCTGGAGAATTCTACCAAACATTCAAAGAAGACTTAATACCTATTCTCCTCAAACTGTTCCAGAAAATTGAGAAAGATGGAGAACTCCCTAACACATTCTATGAAGCCAACATCACTCTGATCCCCAAACCTGACAAGGACAACACAAAGAAGGAGAACTACAGGCCGATATCACTGATGAACATAGATGCAAAAATCCTCAACAAAATTTTGGCAAACCGATTACAGCAATACATCAAAAAGATTATACACCATGATCAAGTGGGATTTATACCAGGGACACAGGGATGGTTCAACATCCGCAAGTCAATCAACGTGATACACTACATCAACAAAATGAAAACCAAAAACCACATGATCATCTCAATAGATGCAGAGAAAGCATTCGACAAGATCCAACACCCATTTATGATAAAAACCCTCAGTAAAATGGGTATAGAAGGAAAGTACCTCAACATAATAAAGGCCATATATGATAGACCCACAGCCAACATCATACTCAATGGACAAAAGCTGAAAGCCATCCCTCTGAGGACAGGAACAAGACAAGGGTGCCCACTTTCACCACTCCTATTCAACATAGTACTGGAGGTGCTGGCCAGAGCAATTCGGCAGGAAAAAGAAATAAAAGGAATCCAAATAGGTAACGAAGAAGTAAAACTCTCGTTGTTTGCAGACGACATGATCTTATACATAGAAAACCCCAAAGAATCCACAGAAAAACTATTAGAAATAATCAACAACTACAGCAAAGTAGCAGGGTATAAAATTAACGTGCATAAATCAGTAGCATTTCTATACACTAACAATAAACTAACAGAAAAAGAACTCAAGAACTCTATCCCATTCACAATCGCAACGAAAAGAATAAAATACCTTGGGATAAACTTAACCAAGGAAGTGAAGGATCTATACAATGAAAACTACAAGACTTTCTTGAAAGAAATAGGCGATGACATAAAGAGATGGAAAAACATTCCTTGCACATGGATTGGAAGAATAAACATAGTTAAAATGTCCATACTACCTAAAGCAATATACAGATTCAATGCTATCCCAATCAGAATCCCAAGAACATTCTTCACAGAAATTGAACAAACAATCCTAAAATTCATATGGGGCAACAAAAGACCGCGAATTGCTAAAGCAATCCTGAGCAAGAAAAACAAAGCCGGCGGAATCACAATCCCCGATTTCAAAACATACTACAAAGCTACAGTGATCAAAACAGCATGGTACTGGTACAAAAACAGGTCCACAGATCAATGGAACAGAATTGAAAGCCCAGAGATAAAACCACACATCTATGGACAGCTAATCTTCGACAAAGGAGCAGAGGGCCTACAATGGAGAAAAGAAAGTCTCTTCAACAAATGGTGCTGGGAAAACTGGACAGCCACATGCAAAAGATTGAAAATTGACCATTCTTTTTCACCACACACCAAAATAAACTCAAAATGGATCAAAGACCTAAAGATTAGGCCTGAGACAATAAGTCTTTTGGAAGAGAATATAGGCAGTACACTCTTTGACATCAGTTTCAAAAGAATCTTTTCAGACACTGTAACTCCTCAGTTGAGGGAAACAATAGAAAGAATAAACAAATGGGACTTCATCAGACTAAAGAGCTTCTTCAAGGCAAGGGAAAACAGGATTGAAACAAAAAAACAGCTCACTAATTGGGAAAAAATATTTACAAGCCACTTATCCGACAAAGGGTTAATCTCCATAATATACAAAGAACTCACACTGCTTAACAACAAAAAAACAAACAACCCGATCAAAAAATGGGCAGAGGACATGAACAGACATTTCTCAAAAGAAGATATGAATATGGCCAATAGACACATGAAAAGATGTTCATCATCGCTAATCATCAGGGAAATGCAAATCAAAACTACACTAAGATATCACCTTACCCCCGTTAGATTGGCAAAAGCATCCAAAACCAAGAACGACAAATGTTGGAGAGGTTGTGGAGAAAGAGGAACCCTCATACACTGTTGGTGGGAATGCAAACTGGTACAGCCACTATGGAAAACAGTATGGAGATTTCTCAAAAAGTTAAAAATAGAAATACCCTATGACCCAGCCATCCCATTACTGGGTATCTATCCTAAGAACCTGAAATCAGATATCTCAAGAGTCCGTTGCACCCCTATGTTCATCGCAGCATTATTTACAATAGCCAAGACGTGGAACCAGCCTACATGCCCAGAAACTGATGATTGGATAAAGAAGATGTGGTATATATACACAATGGAATACTACTCAGCCATAAAAAAAGACGAAATTGGCCCATTCACAACAATGTGGATGGACCTCGAGGGCATTATGTTAAGCGAAATAAGTCAGTCACAGAAAGACGAACTCTATATGACTCCACTCATAGGTGGAAATTAGTATATTGAGAAGGAGATCTGATCGGTGGTTACCAGGGAAAAGGGGGGGTGGGGGGAGGGTACGGAGGGGGAAGTGGTGTACCCACAACATGACTAACAAAAATGTACAACTGAAATCTCACAAGGTTGTAATCTATCATAACATTAAT